>NC_135890.1:9492615-10137615 GCF_964194155.1 Cetorhinus maximus
TCATAAAACTGATGTGCATTGCTTCATTTATTGTTTTGAGCTGCCCATGTTGTCATTCAGCAATGCTCATCATCCACTGGGCTGCAATGGCACCGGCCCATTTCTGGCCCCAGCTTGGCTCTATAGCTGGTGGGCCCATCTCCAGCTTATATCTGCCTCCCTGACAGAAAATAGGGAGGATGGGCTCCTCCAAGATGGAGGTGGAATCGCAGGCTGGGAGAATTCCCGACTCCCGATGCCCACAAAAATCCAGGCCCCCCTCTCACTCCAGACCAGCTCTAATTTTCAGTGGCATGTTTAGCAAGTAGAGTCATTTCACGGTGTTCAATGCTCTTCAGTAGCGAGTCAGACAGCAAGGTACCACTTCTGCAAAAAGTCGTGGAGCAGCACGACTCGGAGAAAAACTTTTATCGTTCTACGTTTAAACGTGCTTCTGCCCTCACCTGAAGTTGTGGCACCATTCGCACATAAATACCGACGAATGCCATTGGCCTCTCTACTATTTGACAGATCATTATGAGCCAATTCACTTTTCACAAGGAAAATATAATCTGTAAAATAAAGAATACAAATAAAAAGGGTGTGTGGAAATGAGAATATGTAGATAGCCGCTCCAGAGAGCCATCAGACTTGCTATAGGCTGAATGGTCTATTGCTGTATTAGGAAATTGTACAAATGAACTTGTGTCAGAATAACATAGAGTGTGGTAACCCGCTGGCTATTGTGGTATTGTGATCACTGTCTACCACTGGTGGTGAACAACTAAACAACTATCAGGAGGAGGAAGCTCCATAAATATCTCCCTCCTCAATGATGGGGGAGCCCAGCAAATCAGTGCAAAAGACAAGGCTGAAGCATTTGTAACCATCTTCAGCCAGAAGTGGTGGATGGATGATCCATCTCAGCCTCCTCCTGAAGTTCCCAGCATCACAGATACCAGTCTTCAGCCACTTCAATTCATTCCATGTGATGTCAAAAAACAGCTAAATGCTATGGGCCCTGACAACTTTCCGGCAATAGTACTGAAGATTGTGCTCCAGAACTTGCTGCACCCCTAGCCAAGCTGTTCCTGTACAGCTACAGCACTGGCATCTACCCAAGCAAAGCGGAAAATGCCTACTTGTGCCCTGTCCACATAAAGCAGGACAAATCCAATGCACCCAATTACCACCCCACCAGTCTACTCTTGATCATCAGCAAAATGATGGCAGTGTTGTTGACAGTGCTGTTAAGTAGCACATACTCAGCAATAAACCGCTCACTGATGCTCAGTTTGGGTTCTGCCAAGATCACACAAATCCTGACCTCATTACAGACTTGGTCCAAACATGGACAAAAAAGCCGAACTCAAGAAGTGAAGTGAGAGTGACTGCCATTGGCAGCATTTATCCAAGTGTGGCATCAAGGAGCCCTAGTAAAACTGGAGTCAATGGGAATCAGGAGAAAAATCTCCACTGGTTGGAGGTACACCTAGCATAAAGGAAGATGGCTGCGGTTGTTGGAGGTCAATCATCTTGGTCCTGGGACATCACTGCAGGATGGGGCATCAGCTGCTTTATGAATGACCTTCCCCCCATCATAAGGTCAGAAGTGGGGATGTTCACTGATGATTGCACAATGTTCAACACCATTCGTGATTCCTCAGAAACTGAAGCATTCCATGTCCATATATAGCAAGACCTGGACAACATTCAGGCTTGGGCTTATTAGTTGTAATTGCCATGCAAGTTCCAGGCAATGATCATCTCCAACAAGAGAGAATCTATCATCTCCCCTTGACATTCAATGGCATTGCCATCACTGAATCCCTCCACTATCAACATCCTGAGGGTTACCATTGAGCAGAAACTGAACGGGACTAGCCATATAAATACTGTGCCTACAAGAGCAGGACAGAGTCTAGGAATTCTGCAGTGAGTAACTCACCTTCTGACTCCCCAAAGCCTGTCCACCATCTACAAGGTACAAGTCAGAGCTGTGATGGAATACTCCCCACTTGCCTGGATGAGTGCAGCTCCAATAACACTCAAGAAGCTCAACACCATCCAGGAAAAAGAAGCCCACTTGACTGGCACCTCATTCACCACATAAACATTGACTCCCCCCAACAGCAATGCACAGTAGCACACTGTGTACCACCTACAAGATGCACCATAGCAGCTCACAAAGGCTTCTTTGACAGCACCTTCCAAACCCACAAACTCTGCCACCTAGAAGGACAAGGGCAACAGCTGCATGGGAACACCACCAGCTGCAAGTTCCCCTCCAAGTCACACACCAACCTGACTTGGAAATATATTGCTGTTCCTTCACTATTGCTGGGTCAAAATCCTGGAACTCCCTCCCTAACAGCACTGTGGGTGTCCCTACACCACATGGACTGTGACGGTTCAAGAAGGCAGCTCACCACCACCTTCTCAAGGGCAATTAGGGATGGGCAATAAATGCAGGCTTAGCCAGCGAAGCCCATACCGCATGAAAAGATAAATTAAATTTATACTATTTTAACATCCCATGAGTTGTGTGTTTCAAAATTAAATTCTGTAAATCAGGCAATTTATGGACTAGTACCAGAAAAATAACAACAAAAGCTCCCGATCCTTCTTGGGTTGTCTTAAAGATTGGTTCGTGATTGTCTTGGGGGCTCTTACTGAGGTTGGCTTGCCATAGCTACCTATTCTGGCCTACATGTGACCCCTATTCCACACCATGGTTAATTCTTTATGCCTTCAGGACAATTCGAGATGGACAATAAATATTGCACTTAATTATGTCAGCACATTACAAGAGCAAAATATAGAATAATGTGATAGGGTTTGAGATTATCCAGTAGCTTTGAGAGTATGGGTAGAGAAATCTTGTATAACTAATCCTTAGAGGACTGTTATAGTACAAGGATGACATGTTAATGTGTTTTTCTATAATCTTTAAAGATACAGTGAATTAGAAGTACTTATTTCTGTCGTCCCAATAGTCTAACACTCAGTGCTGGAAAAATCGCAACCTGTCACTTAATATAAGGCAATCCCAAACTGTGCTACCAGTCTGCGACCAGTATGCTCAAAGTGCACTACTTGGTAGGCCAAGCTCCACATATGCTGCGGGTTGTGAATTGCATTCCTAGATCCAGAAGGGATCTCCATCTGAAAACATGCAGATCCTTGCTCCCAGTTATTTAAAGTGCTTTGAAAATGTAGGTGAAAGCAGCCTTACCGAATATAATCCTTTCCTTATACAGCGCCCAAAGGTCAATCAGACTGCCTGAACGCATTTTAAAGACAGTTTAACCCTGTGTTTCGCAGCAGTACAGACTAACTGGGATGAGGTGGCCTCCTTGATGGAGCTTCCCACCATTGCATTTGAGAGTCAGAAAGCGCCCGCTGTACAGGGTTAGACCCCTGCCTCCTGCATTGTTGCAGAGCGAAACATCTTCCTTAGAATGCAGAAGGGATTGGAGAACTGTACTGTAATAGTTAAAGAGTGAGAAGTACTTGTCATTTTTGCAGTCTATATGTTCAGGAGAATTCATGACGGTAAGTATGTGAGCGCTGCATCAGGTATGAATCACCAGCCTAATCATTACAAATCGATAGTAAAATGAGATAGGTACACTGCGAACCATAGCAAGAAGTAAAGAGCTAGCAGGAGTAAAAGGTAACTGTGACTACCCATAGGTCAGGTCAAATCAGTAGTCACTGTGATTGCTAATTACACCTCTATTTGGGCGAGGATGTGGGCTGGGTACATAAATCAATGGCTGACAGTGCAGTTCTTGCCACTCTTGATTATTAGATGTGTGTCACTGAACAAAGCATTGATCAAAGCTACCCAGAGGAGAGCCAGGGGTCGTAAAGCATGGCTACTGCCTAATTGTCGGACTATGCAAGGGGGGAAATTTGTAATGAAACCCAATTAGCTGGCAAGGTATTTGAGCACTGGAGCGAGAATATGAAGAAATAGCTTTTGCTAATAGCGTTTCACATTAAAGCTAAATCTCTGCAAGGTTTAGTGCAGACATCCCATTAGGCTGGGTTACATGGTCTGTGGTACAAAACTATCAGCAAACAAGCTTTCTCATTCATGTAGTTCAGCTTCTATAAAGTTCCATGAGCCTGAAAATGTTTGAACTGCATTTACAGGACTCCCACAGTGCATTGGCTGAGTGCAACAAATCATTCTTAAAAAACATCGTTTATTTTTAGAATAACATTTCTAGTCCTTGCCGCTGCATATATCACAGCTGTCGTTTATGTTGTGACCATCCAGCCCCCACTTGTCTGTTTTCTCCATCTCTTCATCCCTCCTTTTAGTTTTCCTTCAGTTGTTCGTCAAGCCTTTTCACCTCAATTTCCGCTTTCTGTCCAATCAGGTTTCACGGAAAGCGTCTACGCAGCCACGTTCCACCAAAAGCAAATTCCTGGCAAATCATGGGGCGGGATTTTCTCCCTCGTCGGGCGGGCGTGGTGGGTGGGCCCGGGAACGGCCGTTAAACGGACTGCCCCCCCCGCCATCGGCCTCTGACCGCGATTTCATGCTGGCGGGCCGGTTAAGGACCCCCAAGCGTGAAATGTGGCTCCGCACTGGCTGGGAAGAGCCAATCAGGGGCTGGGGGGTGGGGGTGGGCCTGTCACCCGCGGGGCCCAATGGCGACCCCGGCAGCCGGTTTAAAAGCGGCCCAGCCGGCCCCTGGAAGGCTGCCACGGAGGACGGCCCCTGAACCTTCGCGGTGGACCCGAGTGCGGCTGGACACGGCAGGCGGGAGGGGCAGGTCGGGTGGGTATACGCCCCCCCCCTGCTTTTCTGATGAGAGACTCGCCGTCCTCCTGGAGGAGGTGGCAGCCAGAAGGGACACTCTTGCCCCCAGGGATGGGAGGAGGAGGCCACCGCACCTCACCATGAGGGCAGGGGAGGAGGTGGCAGCACTGGTGAGCAGCCCTGAGGTGGTGCGGTGCATATAGGTACAGCGTCGGAAGCACTTCAATGACCTGCTGCACTCAGGGAGGGTGAGTACCGTGTTGGCGTGGGTCAGTGTGCAGATGTGTTAAGCTCTGGCCGTCCCCCTGTGGGTGGAGTCTGAGTGCCAACTGCCAATGACGCCGGAGCTGGCCATGGGGGTGAGGCCTGGCTGCTTGGACTGAGTGCCTTGCGGCTCGAGGGCCACAACTCAGATGTGCCCGTGAGGTGTTCCTCAGCTGGGGTTGGCCAGGCTGCAGTGGCGCTGCAGGTAGAGAGTGGACTCATCAATGCTCCTCTGTTGTTTCAGGAGAAGAGGGCCCACAACAATGTAGAAAGGTCGCGGACCAGCGGAGGCCCTGCTAGCCTCCTAATCCTCTCAAGATACGAGCAAGATACCCTGCAGCTCGAGAGCCGGCATGCCCCAAGTGCAACCAGGCGCGGAGAGGCAGGGGTGTCAGACGAAGGATAAGGGGGCAGTTCACAGAGGTGAGACTTTCGGCTTTACAACCAATCTAGTGTAGTCTCTTCATTGATGTGAGCCTCGAACCTGGAGTTCCCATTGATCATTGGAAGATGATGGCGCCATGAAGCAGATTTCCATTGTCTCACCTGGGCACCTGGCATGCACAGTTTGACGGTGTAATGACTTTAACTAGTGACATGTCCTTCTTCTCCCTTTTAGATTCGCCAGCAGGCATTCGCTCTCTGGACCCCGAAGGGCCACCCCTGACACCAGAGGACCACCGGGCATCATTTGCACCTGTGTCACACCCGCTCTCTGAAGCAGGCATCAGCACAGATACTGGCATCTTGGTGGGCATTAGAGGGGCGGCTGGTATCTTGGTGCTCCTCCACCCCTCTGCCAGTCACCATGGCATCTAATGAGGCTGCAGCGGCTGGGGAGATGCCAGCTGTGGAACTGGCAGCTCCCTCCCAGGCGGGACCAGCACAGGCTCCATTGGCCAGAGGACGACTGCCAAGGTCATCAAGGCCAACAAGGCAGCAGGGTCAAAAACAGAAAATGCTGGAAAAACTCAGCAGGTCTAACAGCGTCTGTGGAGAGAAAACAGAGTTAATGTTTTGAGTCCGTATGACTCTTCTTCAGAGCTCTGGAAATGAAATCCAGGGAAGTTTATGTAAATAGTTTGGAATTGTCAAAATGAAATAAATTTTGCTTTTGTCATCATGACCTGAGTATGCTTCACCTTTTTGTTTTATTCATCCAGGGTGCGCCCGTATGTAATGCTGGACGTAAGTAACTCTGAACTTTATTGCACAGGCACTGAGTGTTCTTCATGTTCAAATAAAAGGGTCCTTTCAGACATCCGGGGTGGAGGTGGCAGCCCTGGCATGCGGTGAAACTGATCTTTGGCAGCCTAGCGGAAGGAGCGTTAGATCAAGGTGACCCTGATGTCTCTGCCTCCCTGCCTCCCTGGAGGTTACCGAGGTCTGGCTCCATGCCCTCAGTGTTCTCCTTACTGTGCTTCTCTTCTGACTCACCACTGGTTTCATCATCTGGGGTCCGTGCAGCTGTATCAAGATCCTCTTCCTCCAGTGGGCCCCCCTTGCAAGTGCCAGATTGTGGAGAGCACAGCATGCAACCACTACCAATGACACCTGCTCTGGCAGGTATCTGGCAGGTACCTCTGAATGGTCCAGGCATCGTAAGCGCATCTTGAGAAGACTATGGTCCTCTCTACCACCGCCCTTGTGAAGACATGACACGTATTGTAATACTTCTCTGCCTCTGTTCTTGAGTGGTGGAGAGGCGTCATAAGCCACTTCTTCAACGGATAACCCTTGTCACCCAGCAGCCATCCATCCAGTCGGGCTGGAGCACTTAGGAGCCTCGGCACCTGGGAGTGTCTGAGGGATGTAGGCGTTGTGGGAGATGCCTGGGGACCTTGCGCAGACTTGTAGAATCTCCGTTTTGTGATCACATACTATCTGCACGTCCATGGAGTGGAATCCCTTCCTGTTGATAAAGGCTCCCGGCTGACCCGCTAATGCCTTGATAGCCACATGTGTGCAGTCGATGGCACCCTGGATGCGGGGGAGCCCAGTAATCGATGCAAAGCCTCTGGCTCGCTCAGCCTGGCTGGCCTCGTCCATACGGTAATGAACAAAGGTCAGTACCCACCTGAACAGAGCTTCTGTCACCAGCTTGAAGCAACTGTGGACAGCTGATTGGGACTCTCTGCAAAGATCCCCCAATGAGCCCTGGAAAGAGCCGGAGGCATGGAAATTGAGGGCCGCTGTGACCCTCAGAACCATTGGCATGTGGTGTCCACCCACACAGTCGTAGCTGATCGCAAGTCCAATCATCTGACAAATGGAGGTCACTGTCTCCCTCGAGAGGCGGAGCCTCCTTCGTCATTGCGCCTCAGACATATTGAGGTAGCTGCATTGTTGCCTGTAAACCCTGGCAGCAGGATAGAGGCATCTTCTGTGACCCTTCTGCCTTGGACTACCTGCTGACCCTGCGCCCCTTGTGCCTGCGCCTCTCCTCCCATAGGTCTCTCCCATGGAAGCTGAGTAGGGACACGTGGCCTCCTCTCCCTTCTGCCCCTCTCTTCCTCCTCAGAGGAGGTGCCTCCAGCAGAGACCACAATCCCCATTCCCAGGGGAAGGGAAAGCTGTCTGATACCTGGGAGGGTCCACGTGGTCTGAATCCTCCGGGGGCCTGGCAGACAGCAATGAGTCCTGAAATGAAGCCTGGAAATGCTAAGAATGAAGCCCCGAACAGAGATGAAGCTGCCAAGTGCCAATAGGCAACCAGCAGAATACTGTCTCCAAAACTCCTCTCTACTCACACTGGCACTGCTGCTGACTCTATTTATCCCGCCCTTGGATGAGGTTTGTGATTATGTCGGCTGGCTGCCTGACCGTTTTGCCCTTGTGACGATCTGGAAATCACACAGGCAATGAAAACTCATGTACAATTGGACTGTTAAGAGCCTTAAGTGGCTGCTTCATTAATGGCGGGCGCCGCTTTGGCACCCGCACGCCCTCGCCAATCCAGCTATCGCATGAGTGCGCGATGACATCGGGACGCTCGCCCAACCTCATCGCGCACTATTTTACTCCTGATCGGGTCAGGTCCCCGCCTGCGGGACATAAAATTCTGCCCATGCTCTACCAAAACATTTTTTCTGAAAACAAGCGCTATAACAGCTGCTAATCCATTCCTTTATGTTTTCCAAAAAATTAAATTTGCTACACAAATTAATTCACAAAATAAACGTGGCTCTCACAATTCTTCCTCTCCTCCAGAAATAGCATGATGTAACATCTCTGAATACCCTGAGCTCCACCTCCATTGTTACTCAACCTAAAGAAAAAAAACTCACATTTATATAATGATAACTTGCATTGATGTAGCACCCTAATGTCATAAAATGAAAAGGTGTTTCATAGGAGCATTATCAAAAAATGTTTTACTTTGAGCTGCACAAGGAGCTATCGGGACTGATGAGTAAAAGCTTGATCAAAGATTTGAGGAGCATCTTAAAGGAGGAAAGAGGGGTAGAGAAGTGAAACGGTTTAGGGAAGGCGCTCCACAGCTCAGGGCCCTGGCAGTTGAAGGCACGGCCACCAATGCTGCAGTGATTAAAATGGGGCGTGTGCAAGAGGCCGGAATTGAAAGAAGGTTAGAGATCTTGGAGGATTGTAGGGTTGAAGGAGGGACCTTTCGCAAAACCCCAAGGGTCCTCATAGCCAACAAAGCACTTTGAAGCACTGTTGTAATGTCAGAAAATGCAGTGCAACCAGGTCCCAGGAACACCAATGAAGTGAGTGACCAACTAATGGGTTAAAAAATTTGATGGCATAGTGCCACTTCAAAGCAGGGCTAGAAAGACTACATCCATCCCCTGGAGGAAAAGAGAATGACTAGCTGTGTCACTGGGGAAACCCACACGTGTTCCTTCACTTTGACATGACGCAACGCAAACTCATTTTTAACCCAATCTATTTTAGTGATGTTGGTTGAGTGATCAATGTTGGGCAGGCAGAAGGTGGAACTCCTCTGCTCTTCTTTAGATAGCACCATGGAATCCTTTACACCCATCTGAGTGAGGCTCACGGTTAATGTCGCCTCTGAAAGTTGCCACCTGTCATCTGCCCGCTTCCTCCCTTTTTCTTTCAGGGTTGGCGCTGGGTCAACCGAGATTGGCACCAACCCTGAAGGAGAAAGGGAGAATGTGCATCGCCACCATGCCTACATTGCAATACGACTTGACAGTTAAAGCCAGTAAATTAAGCTGTCGCTGGCAATATAACCTGACCAAGTTCAGGAGAGGGGCCATGGAAATGACATTCCTGCAGCCGTTTTTTTCTTTTTAGCTAGTGCATGTCTGTGACTTTGGAAAAAAAAATGAGCGAGGGAATTAATTACATGTATTAATTATATGCGTACCCTTTGTTTTTATGCATTGTTTTTATTGAGACCAACAAACAAAAGCTTGTTCAGGAATGCAGCAAGGTTTCAGTGCTATTGATAATTTCATGATGTCGATCATTCGAAAGGCACGGAGAACGTTGAAAGTAAAGGTCAGCAAGCTAAAGTGTGCACTCGCTGATGTGACCTGCAGACACTGTCCCGGCATTCAACAAAGCATCGCCCGGTCAGCTGATTGTACTGATGCCCTGTGGGACAACTCACACTGTTTCACCTTTCCTTTGACAGATCTGCCTTTCACTCAGGTCAAGATGCCAGTGGCTTGCAATTCCCAAAATGCCGGTAAAAACCCCAGAAAATTCCATTTCCCCCACCAAAAAACAAAATTGCTTTTGATTTATTGGGCCCAAGTTTCCTATTGGAACCCCCTTCTGTGTGCCAGTCCCCAATCCACTGCAAGAGAGGCGTTTTCAGATTTTGTAACAATTAAATATTGAGGTTATCATCTCAGCTTTCTGAGATTATTCAAATTCATCGTGTTCAACGCAAGGCTTGCAAGAAGGGTAAAGTGGGTTTTTCAATGAGTAGCTGAGCGATACACTCCTCAAGGGTCACAACTTCAAATTTCGATCTGTGCTGAGTTAACTAATCTCATGGACGCCAAGTTAGAGGTGATGCAGCTCAGGGCCTCTATTTTAGGGAGTAGAAGATTGGCCAAGATTTCTGCTGCAGATTGTTGTCCAGTAACCGATCAGAAGTACGTTTATGAGAATGAAGTTTTGAATACTTGAGACTTGCATGTGAATAATCATTTGGGTAAAGTGCTAAGGAGGAAATTCTACTTTTAACTCTATGTAGTTATTAGTCAATACCTTCAAGAGGGGAAGGCGAGGAGGGAAGACGATTGGCAAAAAGGGAGAAATGGACAGAGTTCATCATTACTATTGACGTTATTATGTCGGTTGGCTTCTCAGCAGCAATATCGTCAGTCAATGTAAGCAGAGGAAGCCTCAGGATTCCCAAAGTGTGACATCCTTGAGAGCATGAGAGGATCATGCAGCCCACATAACACAAGAGGCTCAACGTCCATTTGTGTGTGTGCCTGTGTATGTATGTGCGTGTGTTTGTGCGTGTGTGTGTGTGTGTATGTGTGCTTGTGTTTGAGTGTGTGTGTCTATGTGTGTATTTGTGTGTGTGTGTGTCTGTGTGTGTATGTGTGCTTGTATTTGAGTGTGTGTGTGTCTATGTGTGTATTTGTGTGTGTGTGTGTGTGTGTGTCTGTGTGTATGTGTGTGTCTATGTGTGTATTTGTGTGTGTGTGTCTGTGTGTATGTGTGCTTGTGTTTGAGTGTGTGTGTGTGTGGCTATGTGTGTATTTGTGTGTGTGTCTGTGTGTGTATGTGTCTTTTTCCTTTAATAACAAGATACTGGGCACAGCCAGATCTAGGGCAGTTACAAAAATAAAAACAAAAAACTACTGCGGATGCTGGAAATCCAAAACAAAAACAGAATTACCTGGAAAAACTCAGCAGGTCTGGCAGTATCGGTGGAGAAGAAAAGAGTCGACGTTTCGAGTCCTCATGGCCCTTCAACAGAACTGAGTAATATTAGGAGAGGGGTGAAATATAAGCTGGTTTAAGGTGGGGGGGTGGGGGGAGAGAAGTTGTGGGGGGTGGGTGGTTGTAGGGACAAGCAAGCAGTGATAGGAGCAGATAATCAAAAGATGTCACAAACAAAGGAACAAAGAGGTGTTGAAGGTGGTGATATTACATTTACATTTTCTTATGCCTTCATGTAACCCTGACCCTGGGAATTTTTTGCTTTGAGCCGTTTGAGTTTGTCTGGGAATTTTAACCATATCAAAGTTTTTCATTTTTTCCTGAGTCATCCTGTTCTTTTGGGAGAGCATTTTGTTGTGGGCACTTCTCATGACCCAGACAAGCCCATGTGCAGGAAGGGGCACCGGCTGCACAAGCTTGTGCCCTGCTTTTCAGAGCTTGAGCAGCGGCTGGAGTCACTGAGGTGCATCCGCGAGGCAGAGAACTACGTGGATAGCACGTTCAAAGAGGTGGTCACAAGGCGGGTTGTGGCAAACAGTCATAGGGAATGGGTGACCACCAGGCAATAGAAGAGGAACAGGCAGGTAGTGCAGGAGTCCTCAGAAGTCTCGCTCACTAACCGGTTTTCCATTCTGGATATCGGTGAGGGCAGTGGATCCTTGGAGGAGGGCAGCAAGAGCCAAGCCTGTGGCACCGTGGGTGGCCCAGCTGTACCAGAGAAGAGGAAGAAGAGCAGAAGGGTAATGCTGATAGGGGATTCTTTAGTTAGGGGAAACAGACAGGCCGTCAACCTGATTCCAGGATGAGTTTGTTGCCTCCTTGGTGCTAGGGTTAAGGATGTCACAGAAAGGCTGTAGGACATTCTTGTGGTGGGGGGCGGGGGTGGGCAACAGCCAGAGGTCATGGTCCACATTGGTACTAATGACATAGGTAGAAAGGGGGATGTGGTCCTACAATTGGAATTTAGGGAGCTAGGTAGAAAATTAGCAAGCAGGACCTCTAAACCTCTGGATTACCCCCAGTGCCACATGCAAGTGAGTACAGAAATAGGAAGATAAGACAGATGAATGTGTGGCTGGAAAGATGGTGCAGGAGGGAGGGCTTTAGATTCCTGGGACACTGGGACTGGCTCTGGGGGAGTTGGAACCTGTACAAATCGGACAGGTTGCATCCGAATAGAGTTCCTTGTGGGTCGTTTTGCTAATGCTGTTGGGGAGGGTTTAAACTAACTCAGCAGGGGTGTGGGAACCAGGAGAGAATATTAGAGAGTAATACCAGGGTGCACAAAATGCTGGGAGAGGCAGATAGCATTAAAATAGAGAATAATACGTTAAGAGATGGAGTCAGAATAAGGGAGCAAGTAATGAAGTGTAAATCAGGGTTACACTGCATGCATGTGAATGCATGGAGTATAGTAAATAAAATTGGGGGAGTTATAGGCACAGATTACCTTGTTGGATTATGATGTTGTGGCAATAGCGGAGACCTGGCTTAAGGAAGGGCAGTTTTGGGTGTTAAATATTCCTGGTCACAAGGTGTTCAGAAAAGATAGGAAAGGGAAAAAAGGAGGAGGGGTGGCATTTTTGGATAAGGAGACTATTGCAGTACTGGAGAAAAAGGATGTGTCAGAGGCTTCAAGGACAGAATCAATTTGGCTCAAGCTAAGAGGAATAAGAAGGGTGCGATTACATTGCTCGGTGTAATATATAGACCACCAGCTGGTGGGAAGGATATAGAGGAACAAATATGCGAGGAAATTACAGAGAGGTGTAAACATCATAGAGTAGTTATAATGGGGAACTTCAATTCCCTGAATATAGACTGGAATAGTGGTAGTGTAAGGGGCAGTGAGGGATAAGCATTCCTAGATTGTGTTCAGGAGAATTTCCTACAGCAGTATGTGTCCAGTCCAACAAGAAAGGAGGCACTGCTAGACCTGGTTCTTGGGAATGAGGTGGGCCAAGTAGAGCAAGTGACAATTGGGGAATATTTAGGGGACAGTGATCACTGTATCATAAGGTTTAGGATGATGGTGGAAAATGTCATTGGTCAATCCGGATGGCAGAGAGTGGACTTCAATGGGGCAAGAACAGAGCTGTGCTGGATAGACTAGAACCAGAGGTTGGTAGGAAAAACAGTAGCTGAACAATGGGCTACCTTCAAAGGTTTGGGCACAGTCAAGGTATGTTCCCTCAAAATGGAAGGGTAGGACAAATAAATCCAGGGCTCCCTGGATTAAAAAGAAGATAGAAATTAAGTTAAAGAAGAAAAAGTGTGTCAGGTAGCAAATACGATTGAGAACCAAGATGAATACAAAAGGTTCAGAAGGGATGTGAAAAAGCAAATACGAGAAGCAAAGAGGCATTATGAAAAAAGACCGGCAGCTAACATAAAAGGAAATCCCAAAGTATTCTATAGGCACATCAATAATAAAAGGGTGGTAAAAGGAGGAATAGGGCCGATTAGGAACCAAAAAGTGAATTTACACATGGAGGCAAGACATGGCTGAGGTGTTAAGTGAATACTTTGCATCTGCCTTTACTTACAAGACAGATGCTGCCCAGGCCATGGTGACAGAGGAGGAAACTCAGTCACTAGACGGGTTTAAAACTGATAAGCAGGAGGTATTGGATAAGCTGTTGGTACTTAAAGTTGATAAGGCACTGGGACCGGATGAGATACATCCAAGAATATTGAAGGAAGTGAGAGTGAAAATTGTGGAGGCACTGGCAATAATCTTTCTACGTTTCCTGGTTTTGTGAGGAGGTGCCAGAGGACTGGAGAATTGCAAACATTATGCCCTTGTTGAAAAATGTTTGTGAAGATCTGCCCTGCAATTACAGACCAGTCAGTTTAACTTCTATAGTGGGGAAACTTCTAGAAACAATTATTCGGGATAGAATTAATAGTCACATGGAAAAATGTGGGTTGATTTGGAAGAGTCAGCATGGAGTTGTTAAAGGAAAATCGTGCCTAACTAACTTGCTGGAATTTTTTAAAGTGGTAACACAGATGGTTGATGAGGGCAAGGCCGTTGATGAGGTATATATGGACTTCCAAAAGGCGTTCGATACAGACTTGTGAGGAAAGTTATAGGTCATGGAATAAAAGGTACACTAGCAACATGGATTGGTTGAGGGATAGAAAGCAGAGAGTAATGGTCAATGGATATTTTTCGGATTGGAGGAAGGTTTGTAGTGGAGTTCCACAGGAGCCGGTATTGGGACCCTTGCTTTTCCTGATATATATAAGTGATCTAAGTCTTGGTGTGCAGGGGAAAAATTCAAAGTTTGGGGACAACACAAAACTTGGGAGAATTGTAAACTGTGAGGAGGACAGTGTAGAACTTCAAAAGGACATTGACACATTGGTGGAGTGGGCAGACAGGTGGCAGATGAAGTTCAACGCAGAGAAGTGTGAGGTGATACACTTTGGTACAAAGAACATGGAGTGACAGTGTAAAATAAAATAAAATTCTAAAGGGTGTGCGGGAGCAGAAATATCTGTGTGTAAATGTACACAAGTCATTAAAGGTGGCAGGACCATATTCTAGGCTTCATTAATAGATGCATAGAGTACAAAAGCAGGGAAGTTATGATGAGCTTATATAAGGCACTGGTTAGACTTCAGCTGGGCTATTGTGTACAGTTCTGGGCGCCACACTATAGGAAGAATGTGAACACATTGGAGAGAGGGCAGAAGAGGTTTACAAGAATAGTTCCAGTGATGAGACACTTCAGTTATGGGGGAAGATTGGGGAAGTTGGGATTGTTTTCCTTGGAGACGAAAAGACTAAGAGGAGACTTGATAGAACTTTTCAAAATCATGAGGGGTCTGGATGGAGTCCAGTTCTCACTTGTAACTGGGTCAAGAACCAGAGGGCGCAGTGTTAAAGTATTTTGCAAAAGCAGCAAATGCAAGGTGAGAAAAAACTTTTTCATATAGTGAGTAGTTAGAGTTTGGAATGCACTGTCTGGAAGTGTGGTGGAGGCAGGTTCAACTGATGCATTCAAGAGGGCATTGGATGATTATTTAAAGGAAACAATGTGCAGAATTATGGGGAAAAAGCAGGAGATTGGCACTAAATTAAGATGCTCAGAGAGCCAGTACAGGCACGATGGCCGAATGGCCTCCTTCTGCACTGTAACAAGTCAGCGATTCTGTGATGTTTGTGTAGGTAGTTCAAGGGAGCAATCATTCAGAATATTTGCTGCCTCATTTCTATCAGCCATCTTGAAAGTGGTATTTAAATAATTTTTTATTAAGTTTTCCCTCTTCACGAGGCTTTGTATTCAGGTCTCTCTTTGCCTCTGAACAACTTTGCATGTTCCTATATTCATCCCAATGAACCCCTTCCCCTTTATCCTTGTGGGATTTGTAGGGGTTATTTTCTCTTACGTGCCTTGCTCCATGCACCCCCGAACCCCCCAACTTCCCCCTCCCAGAAAAGGCCCAAAATTTCAGAACAGATATAAAGAGGGTGGATATCAGCGTAATGGGTCTCTGCTCCCTTTTCCAGAGCTTTACACCCAGGGAATGGGCATTTTCTTGGGTGCAAGGATCAGGAAATTCGATCCCAATATTTCTCATGCGCTGCACGTGTGATAATGTCTTGAAGCAATCACTATGGCCATAGTTCAGGCTGTTTCTCACACCACAAACCGCTGACAGCATTGTTACAAGAATTGGATTGGATGCAAATTATTGACGGGAAAAAGTTGGACAAGGAAGTGACGGGATGATGAAAGTTTGACATGCTTTTCCCTTCCTTTCTTGCCCTGACGTTTTGTTTTTCCTCGGTGGAACTGGCACGTTAATTCTGGAATTTCTTCACTTTGCAAGACCAAAAGATGACAGTTTTTTGTGAGCTCTTTCCCTTTTCTATATGTTTCAGTAACTGTGTAAAATTGTTTAGACACTTGGCTTGTAAAAGTAATGAAGAACATGGAGACATCGCAGCAGAAGTTAAGTCTGGCCATTGGTAAATGGAACAACATTGCATTGACTCTGATTATTCTCAAAATGAATGTTTCTTTGTCCCTGGTGGCAGAGTACTTATTTTCGTGCAATTATCACTCCAGATTATCACTTAATGGAAAATTCATATTAAGCGCATTTTTCTTTTGAATGAACAAAATAATTGAATGAGGATTTATACAAATTGTCTGTGAGAAATATTTAGGAGCCACTTTGGTCCAGTTCAGTTTGAATTAAGGAGAGAGAAAATGGTGTTTGTGTTTACATTGCTAAATCATGCTCTTTTATTCTTGTGATTTTATTCTGAGTCAATTTTTTTTGTCCGACTAATCGCTCGGGGACATTTTACCACATTAAAGGTGCTCCAAGTGTGAGTTATTGTGATTGACCCACAAAAAAAATATATCCTGGGCGGAATCTTCTGCTCCCGCCAGCGACAGGAATCGTGGTGGTCGGAGGAGCAAGATTTGGCGGAAGGCTGAAAATCAGCTTCCTGATGACACGGAATTAGTTTGGAATCTTGATCTCCTGACTTTCATGGTGGCTTAAAGGGCTGAGTGTCCTGCAGAGCTATGTTGGGAACCCCATTAAAAGGCCAACGCATCAGAATCTTGCTTTCCCTCCAAATTAAGCACCCCCACCCCCACCCCCAACAGGAATTTAGAATGTTCACTTTCCTGGCTGTACATAAGTGGCGTGCACCTGGCGAGATAGACTTCCCCTTGGGCTTTGACGTCAGTAGATGCTGCTTTTGCCTTCCTTTGACACCGTCACTGAGAGATGTCAGCTGCCTGCAGCACAAGCTGCGCCAAGGCTGGGTACAGGGGACGGGTGAGACCGAGGCAGGACTGGGGGGGGGGGCAGTCAAGGAGCAGTGTGGAAGAGTGATTGGCTGTCAAGGTGCCATTAAGATGTGGCCCCCGCTTGTTGGAGCCTATGAGGTAACAGCGGGGCGGGCCACTTCCTGCCCACCCCACCACGAGATTCGACATGCCCCTCACGGATGCAGGAGCTGACCAGTGCAAGGTCTCGTGTTGTTCAGCTGCCCCGCTTTCCGGGGGAAGTCACTCCGACTTCCACTCCCGCCACTGGATTAGCCTCCAGAGCGGAAGATTCCGCCCCTTTTTTGCTGGGATGAATGAGCCAGATTTTGCTGTGTAAATACATCAACAGATTGGATGATGCTCGATTACGCTGCTTCATTCTGATTATTACTATGCTCGGTATAAACATCAGGGTCCAGTACATTTTGGGCAGGTTTTCCCAACTTCACCCCTGGTGGACATTCCAGGCCCCAGCGAATCCAAGCGGATGTCAGCCTTGCATGAACTGGAACAAGGAATCACCAGTGTAAAGAGTGCCTATATACTGTTCTGCATGCATACCTCACAATGAAATTGCTGAAAGTGGACTATAGGATGAACTTGGATTTAAACAGTGCTAATCGCACTTTCAGCACACCAGAACAATTGTAGTCACTGCTGTAGGGAATCACAGTGAACAGCTTGAGTGCAACAATATCCCATAAACAGGAGTTAATTGATTTCTGCTGACACTGGCGGAGGGAGTGAAGTTGCACAGGACACCAGGCAAACTCTCTGCTCTTCTTCGGACAATGCCAGGGGATAACACTTTTTACAACCACCTGAACCACCAGGCCTCAGTTTAACACCTCATCCAAAAGACGGCATCTTTGGCAATGCTCCCTCAGTATTGCATCGGAGTGTCAGGCTTTGTGTTTGAATGCTGGACAGGGGCTTGAACCCACAATTGCTTGACTCAGAGGAGACAGTGTTGTGAATTGAGGATGGCTGACACCTGATACACCTGTCCCTCAATGTGACGTTTTCTCAGGAACCAAAGCAAAAGAAACACGGCACCTGGAAACTGTTTAAAGGATCAGAACCGTTGATATCAACACCATTGCCCTGCTGACAGCAGTTGTTTCTATCTTGCATTTAGTGCTGTACGACTACTGCCGGTTTCCAATATGCTGGTTCCATGCAACCAACAAGCAATAACAACAACTTGCAAGTAGTGAAATGTCACAAAATGCTTCACAGGAGTGTAATGAAGCAGAAATTGACAATGAGCCACATAAGTAGGCATCAAGGAGATGACCAAAAGCTTGGTCAAAGAGGTAGGATTTTACCAGCATCTTGACAGGTGGAGAAAGGCATGGATGTAGATGGATTTACAAACCATTTTAAATTTTAAAATCAAAATTGTGGTAAAGTGAGATACCTTTAAGAGAATGCAAGTGTACTGATCATGTGATTGATGAATCACTGTACAGTGCGGGCAACTGGCAACTGGAAGTCTAGTTCTGGAGGTTTCTGAGTGAGCACGTATGATCTGGTGCTCTGCACTATGTCTCGATATACCATCACTGTTTATTCTTACATCAGTCTCTCCCCATTAATGATTGCAAGCAGCAATTGATGAGAACATAGGAAGGCACGCAGTTAGATTTCAGTTGGCCAACAAACTCATTTACTCAAGGCATAAAAAAAGTGTTGCTCAATCAGGAGCCAATACAGTTCAGTGAGCACAGAGTAATAGGTGAACAGAGCTTGGGGCAAGCTAGGATACATGCAGCAGAGTTTTGGATGAGCTTAAGTTTAAAGAGGGCGTGTTACAGACAGGGAGAGGTAATGGGATAACTTTCCCCCTTTTATCTCACCTCTTGGGTACCAGCAACAAGATCTGTTTTAATGGGAGTGTTTTAAACTTTTTTGTGTTGTGATTTTTCATAATAAACATGAAGCAGGTGTTCAGGTAAATTTAAATCCAAAGAAAGGATAATGCTCTTTCACACAACAAATGTAAATGCAATACTCACTCCCTCATGCACACAGACACACACACACCAGTAAAGATGGATCCCAGAGATAGATCATGCTTTTATGCTATTGGCAAAATAAAATACAAGCAGTAAATAATGTGTCCAAATTTCTGTCCTTTAAAAATGCACATGTAGCAGTACTGCAGCGTTCTCTCTTGTGATTCTTTGGATGAATGGAAGTTGGGAGCCTCTTGGTCTCCAGACGCAGTTGTGGACAAGTTCTATAGAGGTGAAGCTTTGCAGGTGAAAACAAATTCAGCCCTGTCTCTCACTGCCTGGATTGGTTAGTTGTTAAGCAGAGTTCAGATTGTCTTGCTGAAGGATGGACCCCCCCTTGTCCTGTTGGCTTGCAGAAGGCCCTGTCCCTCCCAGGTTCTGGGGGTAAAATAATTTGCAATCTGAGGTCAGTTTCAGTCATGTGACAATACCTCCATTGTTCACGTAACTGGTTCGAAGTTGGAAGCCACTGCTACAAATGGGTTTTCATGGTGGCTGTTCACATCAGCTTTTGATAACTGGTTTCTCTGCACCTTTCTTTGTCAAGGGCCGAGCTCGCCTGGGAGAGCCAATGGTTTTAAGTTTCTGTAAATATCCTGACCCTTGTTGGCCATTTTGGGCAGCACTTTGCCCACTTTTTAAAGTCAATTTTCAAGCGTCCGCACTAACTGAAATCTGCATTCTGATGTCTGTTAGGAATATGATATCCTTGCAGGCATGACATGACTGTCACAGCTGGAAGATGCAATATCGGCCAGGAGTTCCTTCGAATCATCACATCTGGAGCTACCAAAGTAATGATGAGGGTTCCAGCAGCAGATGAGCTGAGCAGGGGATGAGCAGAGTTGGTTGACAGTGCGGAGGTGAAAGTAGATGGCCTTAGTTTTGGTGCAACAATTTCCCTGCTTGAAAGGGAATGAGGAGCGGAAACCAATACCCAAGAAGGGCACTCACAAGCGAGTAAAGTCACAACACAGGGTAGCAGGAAGTAGTGAAGGTTGAGGAAGGACAGTTACTCCATTTGCATAAATTAAGCGATGAAGCAGTTTCACCAGGACGCCAGCATCCACTGCAAGGTCACCGGCCACCTTTGTGAAAGGCATTTTTGAGTCCATCATGGGCGAGGTACCCTGTCAGGCAAATAGGCTGTGTGGCAAGGGGCCAGGGGTGTGGCCAAGTGCATTCACCCCAACTAAAGCTCCACAATGTACTGAACAGACAAATCAAGTAGGCATGCCAACTTTCTCAAAGGTAGCATAGTGTAAAAACTTCCAATGGAGTTTGAAATCTAACGTTGCTGATCTGAATAGATGGTCCACAAAATAGCAGGGTTAACAAGGTACAAAATGCTCTGCATATTCTAATGCAGCCACATTGTGTTATCACCAATAGCAGTCCCCATCAAGGACAGGTAAAGGGTAGTAAGAGTGTGGGACTCTCCCCCAAAAAGCAAAAGGTGTTAGCTCAGTTAAAAATTTTAAATCGGACATTGATAAATTGTAACAAAGAAACTTGAGCCAAGATGGGGAGATGGAGTTAAAATACAGCTCAGCCAGGCTCTGACTGAATGGTGGAACAGGCTCAGGGGCTTCTTGTTGCTACCTTCCAATTTCTGTATTTAAACGATCAGTGGCAAGCTGGTCTTCAGACACACAGGTGAACCGCTTTAACAAGATACAAGGTGTTTGGTTTAAGTGTGGCTATATCGTGGCAGCTATTCATTCATTTCCTGAAATTGATTCCATGTGATTGATCAGTTTCAAGCGGACAGCAGCCCCGCATAAAATCAAAAGCCTCAGCGGGTCTGGCAGCATCTGCGGAGAGAGAAACAGTTAATGTTTCGAGCCCAACGTGACTCTTCTTCAAAGAGGTTCCACATAGTTGCCAGTTTAATGACAATGTAAGGTGCTCTGTTTAATCTGTTCAGTTGCTTACAGGCAAAAGGAGTTTACATGCCTGCTTAAGAAAAAACAGGAAAGCTAGAGAAGACTGTATATTTGAGGTGCAGGTAGGCATGACATTACACCTGAGATAGTGTTTTGAGAAGCTAAGTGTATTGAGGAGCTGCTGTATTTTTAGGTGATTATCCTGAGATTCTGCAGTTTGCAGGATCGAACAAGAATTGGACACTCAGTGCCTTCTAAAAGAAAGAATGAAAAGCTTGCACTTGTACAAGTGATGTCAGAATTTCTCAAAGTGCCTGACAGCCAATGGAATATTTTTGAAGTGCAGTCACCGACACACGGCAGCCAATTGTTGCACAGCAAGCTCCCACTTGCAGCAATAAAGAAATGGTCAGATCATCTGTTGTAGTGATATTAGGTTGAGGAATAAATATTGGTCAGGACATTGGCGGTGGGGGGCGGGAGGGGGGGGCTGGTGGTGGGGGGCGGGGGACACACCCATGCTCTTCTTCGAAATAGTGCCATGGGATCTTTAATATCCACTTGAGAAGGCAGACTCTTTAGAGGTTTCATAGCTCATCCAAAAGACAGTGGCACAATGGTATTGTCATGGACTAGTGTTCCACAGACCCAGGTTAATGCTCTGGGGATCGGGGTTTGAATCCCACCATGGCAGATGGTGAAATTTGAATTAAAAGTCTGCTGATGACCACAAAGCCATTGTTGATTGTTGTGAAAGCCCAACAGGTTCACTAATATGCTTTAGGGAAGGAAATCTGCTGGCCTACATGTGACTCCAGACCCACCAGCAATGTGGTTGACTCTTAAATGCCCTCTGAACAAGGGCAATTAGGGATGGGCAATAAATAAAACACCTACATTCCCATGAACAAATAAAAAAAACAAAGTTTGCCAACCTTCCTGGAGTCTGCAGGAATTTAGAAAAAAAGAATTCTGCTGGGAGCAACCTTGGGAAAAATCACTCGGGGAAATTAAAAAAAATGCTTTTTCTTTGAAAATGATTTGCTCCTTAATAGAAAATTGCATATAGAGAAAAGGCAGGGTTTTGGGACTAGCTAAATTGCAGGAGAGCTAGCACAGGCACGATGGGCTGAATGGTCCTCCTCTGGGCTGTAAACAGTGTTTAATTCTACAAAAGGTTGTTTGACTAGGCAGAGCAGTAGGAGGTGGGAAATGATGTGATGAAGCCTCCGGGAATATTCCTAACCAGATTTGGCAATCCTGCTGTAGTGCCTGTATTTTGCACTTACTTATCGGTGCACAGCAAGTCTTGGCTGATTCTTCCACTCGCTAGCCCAGAGCCCCTGAGAAAAGCTGTCATCAACCCACTGTTGAACCAGACAGTCCACTTTGCGATTGGGTTCCCATAAAATTCTAGGATGTAAACCAGTCACAACCTATTTAAGATTTAAAATAAAAAGTTGCTTTCTTTCTTCCTTACTTCTATGTCTCTTTAATCATAGACTCATAGAACGATGCAGCGCAGAAGGAAGCCACTTGGCCCATTGGGCTTATTGAAAGAGCTGCCTAATATGATCTACTTCTGCACCTTTTCACAATAGCCAAAGTTCTGGCCTCTGAATTATTAAAAGGATTTAGAGTCACTGGAGCAGGTGCAAAAAAACTTACTAGAATGATACCAGAATTGAGAGGTTATACCTATCCGGAAATATTTAACAGGCTTGGACTCCTTTCTCTAGAAAAGAGAGGCCTGAGGGGTGACCTGATAGAGACCTTTAGGATTATTAAGGATTCAACAGAGTAAACATTGAGAAGATGTTTCCACTTGTGTTGAGACCACAAACAAGAGGCCATATGTAGAATATAGTCACTAATGAACCCTGTAGGGAACTCAGAAGAAATTTCTTTACCCAGAGAGTGGCTGGAATGTGGAACTCACCGCCACAAGGAGTAGATGAGAAAATTAGCATAGACCCATTTAAGGGGAAGCTAGATAAAGGCTTGAGAGAGAAAGGAATAGAAAGATAGGTTGATGGAGGTAGATGATGTTGGGTGGGAGGATCGAGCCTGGTCTGGCATGCACTGGTTGGGCCGAATGGTCTGTTTCTGTAAACATTATGCAATAATTAACAATCTGATATGGTGATAAATAAGCAGCAACGCCTTTGACATAAAACCTGTACATGACCGGCAATGTACTTGTGATAAGTTGCTCAGAGTATATTGTGCTGCTTCACACTATTCCATATGTCACATATTCATCCAAAATAACTGATCAGTGACCTGCAAAGTAAGAGTATGATATTTTTCTCCCATCCCAATGGTCTCAGAAAATAACTGATAAAGGTGTCAAATATCTTCTAAAATGGCTTTATATAGTTTCTAAAAACGAAAACCCTGGGACCAATGAACAAGGGAAGTAAATAAGAGGAAAATCATTCTCCCAGGTGCTTGCTCCATGTGAAGAGAAACAGATTAAAAACAAAACAAACAAAACCACCATAGTTCTGCAACATCTGGGTAGGGAAGTATATCAACAATAAAGTTACTTCCCCCTCCCTGCAGTTACCTTCACCTTTCTGTTTTGAACAAAAATAGAGGGCAGAATATTGAGCTCAATGATGTTGGGCAAGCGCCCCGACGTCATCGTGTAGACCCACAATATTTCGTTAGCACCCGCCGACAATTAAAAGGCCTATTAAGGCCATTAAAAGGGTAATCAATTTCAAATAGACGCTGCCTGTCCAACCTAGCGGTTGGCGGGCAGGTGAAAACGCCAAGCGACCTTTGCACT
Source organism: Cetorhinus maximus (assembly GCF_964194155.1). NCBI lineage: Eukaryota > Metazoa > Chordata > Chondrichthyes > Lamniformes > Cetorhinidae > Cetorhinus > Cetorhinus maximus. Next base: position 9,516,030 of record NC_135890.1, read on the forward strand.
TTTTAGGAAACCTCGCCCACGGGCGGGATGAGGTTTCCTCAAGCAAATAGAAATAAAATTAAAATTTCACACTTCCATTAAAAACATGTCCCTGTTCATCTGACAGAGTCACATGAGGGGACATGTTTTATGGCATTTTTATTCTGTTCATTTTTTTTTTTAAACAACATTTCATCTTCCTGAGGCAGCTCCTCAGTGCCTCAGGGAGATTGAAACGCTCTTTCGTGCACACGTGTGAAGTTCACGCTAGGCCTGCTCGCACTCCACCCACCCCACCCCGCCTGCACAGCTCGTGTATCACGCTGAGCGGGCCTTAATTGGCCCACGTGTGTAAAATCGCAGTGTGGTGCCGATCGCGGGCGGCTTCCCGACTACACCCCACCCCCACATCCCATCCCCGCTGAGCACCCCCGCCAGGGGAAAGATTCTGCCCAGAGGCTTTATTTACATGGGGAGATATGTTTGTCAAGACAACTCTCTGCTCTTCTTCAAATAGTACCACAGGATCGTTAACAATCGACCCTGAAAGGACCTCAGTTTAATATCTCAGCCAAAGGACGTGCCTGTGGCAATGCTGCACTCCCTGACTAACACGCTGTTAAGTCAGCCTGAGTTTATGACAGCGACTGGAGTGGGGCTTAAAGCCAGGGATTGAACTTTGTCCCTGGATGGAACTGAATCAGTAGTGTATTGAAAATTGCACTGTGCATTTTGTCCACTTAAGGCTACCATACACATGTACTAGCAGAAGGAATATAAAAGGAGAGTAAAGTAATCCATGTTTTAACAACACATGCAGCAGTTTTGCTTATTACTGAGACTTATTGTTTCTTTCTTAAGGCTTCACAAAATGGATGTCTGTTTGAGAGAGCTGTTACAGGCCTGGGGGGCCGAATGGCCTCCCTCTGTGATATAACATCTTATGGGGGTCACTTTCAATTTAGGCGCCTGCATGGTAACCTGCCCACTCTTTGTACAACCCAATTGATTTTTATCCCATTGGTAGGCTGCTCCACTGTGCTAGGTTTCTGCCCAGGCGGCAAAATTGGAAACTACCGACTAACATTCAATGAATCTATTAAATGTTATCACAAATAATCTACTGTCCAATGGAAATAAAACTCGTATTGCTGTGTATTAAGGTATACAAATCAGATGCGGAGTCCGGCATTCTTCTGTGCATTCAAGCTAAGCATGTGCTAATGTGTAATAACTTTGTATGTTAACATGAACAAAGCACTCTCTAATTATTGTCCACCCTCCAGTAATCTGTTTATTGCATGTTAACATGCAGACTCCGCGATAATGTTTTTTGCTTGGCTTGTTAAGCGTCATTGTTAAATGTTCACGTTTACTGCTGTTTGCCTTCAAAGACAGCTTGAATTAATGATGCCCATGTAAAAAAACAGCACTGATGTAAGACAGAACTGGCAGAAGTCTGGCATGAAGCAGAGCAGAAAAGGAAGAAATCTTACATTCATATAGCAGCTCTCGAAACCTCAAGGTGTCCCAAAGCCAAAGAAGTAGTTTGGAAATGCTGTCACTGCCGTAATATAGGAAAGTCCAGTGGCAAGAAAGTGGTCCAACAGTGGCGTTCTCTCCCATGCCAACTTGTCCAGCAACAAGGTGCTAATCACCCAAACCCAGCTCCGCTGAGTGGGACATGTCATTCGTATGCCTGACACCAAGCTCCCAAAGCAATTACTCTACTTGGAGCTCGGTCGCAGCAGGAGACTCCCAGAAATGCTTTAGGGATGACCTCAAAACACCCCTGAAGAGGTCAGATATACCCGTTGATTCATAGGAGATCCTGGTTGTGACCGAGCAAAATGGTGAAGGTTCATTCAGGAAGGCACGGAGCACATCGAGAGACTTCGTTGGGAATGTGCAGAGGTGAAGTTGAAGCATTGGAGAGAGCGCACAAGCCTCCAAACAACCCATCTACCCAACCCTTCAGGCACCATTTGCTTCACATGTGGCTGAGTCGGCAGATTGCACATCAGCCATTTCAGAATGCATTGGGCCTGCAGTGGAAGCAAGTCATCCTCGATCCTGAGGGGCTGCCTAAGAAGAAAGAGAAGGAGAAGATAGGGAAATATTTGGAATTGGAGACACTGGGGGACAAGGAATCAATGTGGATCAGCGATGGATGGGCAGGATTTGATGCGGGATGGAATATGGACAGCAGAATTTTAGATGGGCTGAAGTCTATGGATAATGGGGGATGGGAGGTTGACCAGGGAAGCTTTGGAATAATCAAGTCAGGAGGTAAAAATGCATAGCTGAGTGCTGGTGCAGCAGGTGGGCTGGGGCAGGGGCAGAGGTGGGCAATGTTATGGAGGTGAATGGAGAGTAAGGCTTGAGAAACAACGGTTTGTTATTTTCTCATGTCCATCTCTTTTAAAAATTCAACACATCTATTAACAGCTGTTAAAAATAACTGAAACCCACATTGATCCTTTTATGGTGGTTTATCTCATTGACATACAGCTTAGATTTTGGAAAACACTGCATTTTAGTTACTTACGTCAATCCATTTGTGCATTCAGGATCCACCAAATATTTCATCATGGTGCCTTCTGACATTCCTTGAGAAATCATGCAGAAAAACTACAATTACAGCTCGTAGATCAGGAACCACTATGAAAATATATTTTCCAGAGTCATTGGAGGAGGAGTTCGTTGTAGCACTTTTGCGGAACACTTAATGCCTTTGACTTTGCACCTTTATTTGCATCTTTTTAAATGACTTCTTGACTATTCCTCTTATATTGTTTGTAGGTCAACCACAAACAATCCATTTGGCTGTTTTATGGAAAAGAATTTGCTGCTCTTTTAAGTGCGCAGACTGATTTACTTCTTTCCCATCATGCTTTTGAAGGTGCTGACTCTTGCTGAGGTACAGTCCCACAGAATCTGACAGCCCATCACGCTCCTCATGCATTTGGCCAGTCCTCATGTGTGAACAGACGGCAAAGGCTGATGGATAAGTGCAGCAGGCGGGCCGAGAATTCAACCATTTCAACACTGGGAACTGGATTTGAATCCGACTGATGTTTGAAGTGAAAGTGGGAGTCAGTCATCTTGCCTGAGATCCTTGAAAGCTCTTTTGCTGCCGTGTGTTAACGTGTGAGCTAAATGTATCGGCCAATTCCTTAGCATTGCCTGGAGTAGCACTTGCTGAAGTTCTGATACATTAACACTAATTCAAAACCCAAGTGTCCTCTCCAAAGTACTATACAATACAGCTGCTGAGCTCACTAAATAGATATGTAGGTTAAGCATCGCACAGTGGGCTTCTGAATGCACAGTTTCAGGTAAAATGAAGGAAGAATGAAGGAGACGCACAACCAAAATTACTGATGAGAATCTACAACTCATACTCAGTGAAGAAAGGACACAAGGAATTTCCAAGGGGCCACCCACTAATATAAGACGGCTAAGCAACAACAACTTACATTTATATAGCACCTTTAACATAGTAAACTGTCCCAAGATGCATGGAAACATAGGTCAGAATCTTCGTATTGCTGTGTGGGGGCTCGCTGACGTGTACAATGATGTGCAGTGACATCAGGCATGCGTCCCAATGTCACCGCGCGTCATTCGGGTCTTCAGTTCGGCAGGCGCGCACCGGAGTTGGCTGCGCGTCCGCCGAACTGTCAAAGGCATATTAAGGCCATTTAAAATCTAATTAAAACGATTACCAGGGCTTTTAAGGTTGGGCGGGCAGGTGAAGAGCCCAGGCGGCCTTTGCATTTATCATTATATCTCATCCACGGGTGGGATGAGGTTTCATGAAGGGTTTATAAATGAAATAAATGTTTTCATTAAAACTCATTGACATGTCCCAGCTCATGAGGGGACATGTCTGAAATTGTTTTTTTCTTTATTTAACATTTTAATAATTAAATTAAACTCCCTGAGGCAGCTCTGTGCCTCAGGGAGATTTCTGCGCATGCTCGATAGAGCGTAGGCTCCCACTCAGCCTCCTCCCTCCGCCCGCACAGGGAACACTCAGCACTTCCGGGTGTGCGTCACGCTGAGCGGACCTTAATTGGCCCACCCATGAAAAATGGCGGCGCACAGCCGATTGCAGGCGGCGATTGGCTGCGCACCCACTCTCGCCCAGCATCCCCAATGGGGAGAAAATAGAAGCAGGAGCAGGTCATTTGGCCCTTCACCATTCAACCATTCAACATGATCATGGCTGATCTTCTATCTCAATACCATACTCATGCTCTCTCCCCATACCCCTTGGCGCCTTTAGAGTCTAGAAATCTATCGATTTCCATATATTCAGTGTCTTGGCCTCCACAGCCTTCTGTGGTAGAGAATTCCACAGGCTCACCACTCTCTGAGTGAAGAAGTTTCTCCTCATCTCAGTCCTAAATGGTCTACCCCGTATCCTGAGATTGTGACCTTTTGTTCTAGACCCCCAGCCAGAGGAAACATCATTCCTGCATCCAGTTTCTCCATCCCTGTCAGAATTTTATACATTTCAATGAGATTCTCTCTCATTTTTCTAAACTCAAGTGAATGCAGGCCTAGTTGGCCCAATCTCTCCTCATACGACAATCCTGCCAACCCAGGAATCAGTCTGGTGAACCTTCGCTTCACTCCCTCTATGGCAAGTATATCTTTTTTTAGATAAGGAGCCCAAAACTGCACACAATACTCCAGGAGAGGCCTCGCCAATGGCTTCTACAGCTGCACTAAGACATCCTTGCTTCTGAACTCAAGTCCTCTTGCAATGAAGGCCTGCATACTAATTGCTTTCTTAACTGCTTGCTGCACCTGCATGCTTGCTTTCAGTAATTGGTGTACAAGGACATCAACATTTCCCAATCTATCACCATTTAAGTAATACTCTGCCATTCTGTTTTTCCTGCCAAAGTGGATAACTTCACACATATCCACGTTATACTGCATCTGCCATGTATTTGTCCATTTCACTCACCTTGTCTAAACCGCCTTGTAGCCTCTTAACATCCTCCTCACCACTCACATTCCCACCTAGTTTTGTGTCATCAGCAAACTTGAAAATATTACATTTGGTTCCTTCACCCAAATCATTGATATATATTGTGAATACCCAAGCACTGATCCCTGTGATACCCCACCAGTCACCGCCTGCCACTTTGAAAAAGACCCATTTACTCCTACTCTCTGTTTCCTGTCTGCTAACCAATTCTCAATCCATGCCAATATATTACCCCCAATCCCATGTGCTTTGATTTTGCACATTAACCTCTAATGTGGGACTTTACCAAGAGTTTTCTGAAAATCCAAATACACCTCATCCACTGGTTCTCCCTTATCTATTCTGCTAGTTACATCCTCAAAAAACTCCAGTAGGTTTGTCAAACATGATTTCCCTTCCATAAATCCATGTTGACTTTGTCTAATCCCATTGATATTTTCTAAGCGTCCTGTTATCACATCCTTCACAATAGACTCCAACATTTTTTCTACCACTGATGTTACGCTAACCGGTCTGTAATTCCCTGCTTTTCCCTCTGAGATATGTAGGAAATATTAGGACAGACGACTAAAGGTTTGGTCAGAGGTAGGTTTTAGGAGAGTCTTAAAGGAAGAGAGGTAGAGAGATGGAGAGATTTAGGCAGGGAATTTCAATGCATAGTGCCTAGGTTGCTGAAGGCACAGCCACAAATAGTGTAACAATCTTGCATACATTATGTAGTATATCACACTAGAAAGACCACAGCTGATTGAGATTCATGTAGAACAAAGTAAAATCACAGTGAAGCTTAACATTAAAGACACACTACACTTCATTATTATTGTCAATAAAGTAACAAGAAATCACCTTAACCACAGCAATCACTGCTTTCAAAATTAATGTTTTTCAGGGGAATAGTATGAATAAGAAGTTGTTCAAAAATATTCAGAAATAACCAATTTAATGTAAATGCAGACATCAAGGTCCAACCATCTTCAATTGCTTCATCAATGACCTTCCCTCCATCATAAGGTCAGAAGGGGGAATAATCACTGATCATTGTACAGTGTTCAGTACCATCTGCAACTTCTCACATACTGAATCACCCTGTGCCTGCATGCAGCAAGACCTGCAGAGCATTCAGGCTTAGGTTGATAATTGACAGCACCTGCCAGGCAATGACCATCTCCAATGAAAGAGGATCTAACCATCTCACCTTGACGTTCAACAACATTATCATCACTGAATCCCCCACCATCAACATTGTCGAGTCACCATTGACCAGAAGCTGACCTTGACCAGCCATATAAACACTCTGGCTACAAGAGCAGGTCAGAAGCTGGGAATTCTACAGTGACTAACTCACCTCCTAACTCCCAAAAGCCTCTCCACATCTAAAGGGAACAAGTCAGGAGCGTGATGGAATACTCTCTGCTTGCTTGGAAGAGTGCAGTCCCAGCAACACTCAAGACACTCAACATTGTTCAGGATAAGCAACCCACTTGATTGGTACCCAATTCACCACCTTAAATATTCACTCCCTCCATCATCAACACACAGTGATAGTAGTATATACCAACTACAAGACGCACAACAGCAACTTGCCAAGGCTCCTTCATCAGCACCCTCCGAACTGATTATCCCTACCACCAAGGGCAGCATTGGAAAACTAACACCTGTGAGTTCCCGTGCAAGTCATACCCAATTCTGACTTGGAGCTATATGGCTGTTCCCTCACTGTCACTGGGTCAAAATCCTGGAACTCCTTCTGTAACAGCATTGTAGGTGCTCTTACATCACATGGGCTGCAGTGGTTCAGGAAGGCGGCTCACCACCACCTTCTCAAGGGCAATTAGGGATGGCAATAAGTGACGGCCTTGCCAACAATGCTCACATCCCATGAAAAAATATACAAAAGCCCTTAATCAGAGCCTGATGGATCATGCTGTTTATTGCCTCTGTGTTTCTGTTACTTCCTTATAATCTTCTTTTTCCTCCTTACACTTGTGCCTTGGTATACTAGCGTTTCTCACCCTGTGGAACAGACTTGAAAGGTTGAATGGCCTACTCCTGTTCCTATATTCCTTGTTCCTACTAACAAGTATACATGTTTTGTAATGGTTACTTTGCGCAGCATGCAATATGCTGCTGCTGTTTTGTTAGTTCTCTCTGTATCATATTGTAGAGTACCTTCCATGGTAGTCCAAACATGGGTACTCTTGGTTGAGTAAACCAAAAAACATACTCTCAAGCCCTGAATGTGCTTGTTGCCTAGAATGTTGTGTACTGGTATCATAAAGCATCACAAATTGTCAAACGAGGCAGGGCAGGTTGAGAAAGGTTAAGAAGACATTCAGGACCCTGGGCTTTATAAATCGAAACAGTGAGTGCAAAACCAAGAAAGCTATGATGAACCTTTAGAAACTGGTTCATCCTCCATCAGATCAATTCTGGGCACTGCACTTTGGGGGTGGGATTTTCCGCACCCACCCGCCGCCGGGATCTTCCGGTCCTGCCGCAAGTCAATGGAATTCTGGCTGGGGTGCCACCTCGCCTGAGGTGGATCCCACCCGCGACGGGGCCGAAAAATCCTGGCCTGGGAAGGGTTTGAAGGCTTCAGAGAGGGTGCAAAAAAGTTCTATGAGAGTGGTTTCAGAGATGAGAGACTTCAGTTACAAGGATAGTTTGGAGAAGCTGATGTAGTTTTCCTTAGAGAAGACAAAGTTGAATGGAAATTTGATAGAGGTGTTCAAAATCATGAGGGGTCTAGACAGAGTGTATAGAGAGAAGCTGTTCTCTTTGGTGGAGGGGTTGAGAATCGGGGGACTCTGATATAAGGTGATTGACAAAAGAACCAAAGATGGTGTGAGGATTTTTTTTTCCCTGAAACAAGTGGCTAGGATCTGGAATGCACTGCCTGAGAGGATAGTGGAGACAGATTCAATTGTGGCTTTCAAAAGGGAATTGGGTAAGCACCTGAAGAGAAATAATGCGCAGTGTTATGGATAAATGGCAGGGTGTGGGGATTGTGTTTGCCGAGAGCCAGAGTAATCTTGATGGACTGAATGGCCTCTTCTTGTGCTGTAACCATTCTATGATTTCGTGGTTCAAGTGGGCAATCCACATCTCCAACTTCCATTCGTTCTGGAAAAGATGAAGAGCTCGTGATTCTCTTGAGAGATGGCTATCCCTTGGAAATGATATACTCAATGCATTTAGAATTCCTTGGAAGTGGCCACAGATGAGTTGTGTGTCTATTGAACAGGATACTTTTCTGTGATAATTCTCATGGGATGTTGTATAGGTCAGGCTTGACATGGATCCAATCAGCAGTGCCCTGCACCTTGGGGTTGAATCATTCAAAAAAATAATTGTTGGTCTTTCCTGCTGCTACGAAATGCTCGCACTGATTTTAATGTTTATATTAACATGTTGAAACAAGGATGGCCTAGGCAATTTAGCAGTGAACTATCAGCTGATTAATTCTTGGTAAGTCTCTTGCTGATGTTTGGAATAATCGCCTCATGAGAGGATTTGTTCACTTTCATCATCCTTTGCTGTTACAGCCACACTGGGTGCAAATGTCTTCCCGTCTCTGTCCTTTGCTGTTAATCCTCCTCTTCATTCTCCAGGTGGATGCATAGAGGAAAATCTGGCATGAGTTGGCTAAATGAGACAATTGATTAGTCGCTGTGGTCATGTTACGGTAAGAGTGATGAGTGTTTCTCAAGTAGAGTGGTGAGTGATTCTCGAGCAGATTGGTAAGTGTTTCTAGAACAGATTGGTGAGTGTTTCTCAGGCAGATTGTTGTGTGTTTATAGAGCAGGTTGGTTTGTGTTTCTCGAGCAGATGAGTGTTTCAAGAGCAGATTGGTGAGTATTTCTAGAGCAGATTGGTGAGTGTTTCTAGAGCAGATTGGTGAGTATTTCTAGAGCAGATTGGTGAGTGTTTCTAGAGCAGATTGGTGAGTGTTTCTAGAGCAGATTGGTGAGTGTTTCTAGAGCAGATCGGTGAGTGTTTCTGGAGCAGATTGGTGAGTATTTCTAGCACAGATTGGTGAGTGTTTCTAGAGCAGATGGGTGAGTGTTTCTAGAGCAGATTGGTGAGTGTTTCTGGAGCAGATTGGTGAGTGTTTCTAGAGCAGATTGGTGAGTGTTTCTAGAGCATATTGGTGAGTGTTTCCGGAGCAGATTGATGAGTGTTTCTAGATCAGATTGGTGAGTGTTTCTAGAGCAGATTGGTGAGTGTTTCTAGAGCAGATTGGTGAGTGTTTCTAGAGCAGATTGGTGAGTGTTTCTGGAGCAGATTGGTGAGTGTTTCTGGAGCAGATTGGAGAATGTTTCTATATCAGATTGGTGAGTGTTTCTAGATCAGATTGGTGAGTGTTTCTATAGCAGATTGGTGAGTGTTTCTAGAGCAGATTGGTGTGTGTTTCTCGAGCAGATTGGTGAGTGTTTCTAGAGCAAAATAGTGAGTGTTTCTAAAGCAGATTGGTGTGTTGGTGTGTGTTTCTCATACACAGTGGTGAGTTTCTAGAACAGATTGGTGGCTGTTTCTAGAGCAGATTGGTGAGCATCTCTAGAGTGGATTGATGAGTGTTTCTAGGGAAGACTGGTGAGTTTTTCTCAGGCAGATTGGTGAGTGTTTCTAGAACAGATTGGTGAGTGTTTCTTAGGCAGATTGGTGTGTGTTTCTCAAGCACAGTGGTGAGTGTTTCTAGAGCAGATTGGCGACTGTTTCTTGAGCACAGTGGTGAGTGTTTCTAGAGCAGATTGGTGTGTGTTTCTAGAGCAGATTGGTGAGTATTTCTAGAGCAAAATTGTGAGTGTTTCTAGAGCAAAATAGTGAGTGTTTCTAAAGCAGATTGGTGTGTGTTTCTCATGCACAGTGGTGAGTGTTTCTAGAGCAGATTGGTGCCTGTTTCTAGAGCAGATTGGTGAGTGTTTCTAGAGTGGATTGGTGAGTATTTCTACAGCAGATTGGTGAGTGTTTCTAGAGTGGATTGGTGAGTGTTTCTAGAGTGGATTGGTGAGTGTTTCTAGAGCAGATTGGTAATTGTTTCTAGAGCAGATTGGTAAGTGTTTTATGAGCAGATTGTGATGGTCACTGGGACAAAGTGCAGCAATTGTCAGTATGAAGCCATTTGGGAAGAATAGAAGTACTCTTGTAGGTCTTGTGCGTTATGAATTGTTTCCATTCCACTGATGGTAAGTTTATGATTCTGAAAGGGCTACCACCATGCAAAACCAGCAAGCTTTGAGCAAGAACAGAGATTAGTAAAAGTGTTTTTTTCCCTACATATCCATTGAGCCTCACTTTTCTATTCAATGTATTATTACAATGTTCAGGGTGGGTGAACTTCTCAATAATGAGCTGCAAAATATTTCTTGGCAAACTTGCAGCAACTACATTACAGCCACTAATCCTTCATTGTGAACCTTGATCATATTGTCCCTCCTTGTAACTATGAGCCCTGTCTATATTCTGTTCCATACTGGTGTTGACAGGTGCATATGACGTAAGTAGGTCAAGCAATGAGCTTGAAGATAAAACAGTTAAAGTAGCTTTATCTCAGTATGTGGTACCGAACTGGTATGAAGCAAGCTTGACTGTTTCTAAACATAAAGTATAGAGAATATCTCAACAGAAAAAAAACTATAGAAATACAGAATTGTCAGAATGTAATCATTGGAAAGGACGATGATTACCTGTGTGTGATTTGGAATTCTGTTCTGAACATGGTTTTCTCCTTGAGTTTGTCTTTATGACATTGTTTAAAGAACTTTTGAATTTTAATGTTCTTTTGTAGGTTGCTTTTAAAAATTCTTCATTTATTAGTGAGAAGGGCCTGCCTCAGGTGACGCTAGTATTTAAGCGCCCTTTACAATGAAGTGGGGTGTTGATTTGACACTGGGACAGCTTTGAAAGCTCAACCAATGTCTTTGACACTATTGCAGGAGAAAACCTAGCCATGTTTAAAGAAATAAATTGCATTTGTATAGCAACTTTCACAATTCCAGGATATCCCAAAATGCATTAGCACCAAGTAAATACTTTTTCAATAGCAGGCACTGTTGTAATGTTGGGAAATTAAGCAGCCATTTTCAGACAGTAAGGCCCTACAACAGCAATGGAATAAAGGCCAGATAATCTGTTTTCAGTGATGTTTGTTAATGGATAAATATTAGCAAGGGTGCATTGAAATTACCTTGCCGAGATCCCTTTATTGGTATAAACTGTTTAACTTTCTTAACCTCCATAGCCAGTGATCCATCTAACTCATTGTTATTTTTTGTAATTTTACGTTGGTTTACATGCTGGTTTAATTTTTGCAAAGAATGTTTACACAATATTGCTGTAATTTTGAATTTGTGGGCAGTTTTGTACGCTGGTGGCATTACCGGCTTCAGGATCAGGGTGTTTAATTGTCAGGTCTTCAGAAGGTTTCATGAGGCATTTGCACATAGGGGCCATTTTGCACCAGCGAGACAGCAACTATGCCAGGAAGATGATGTTAATTCAGACTCTGACAGTCTCCATGTTTTTGAGACCTCTTTCTGCACATAGCCAGGGAAACAAAATGGTAAAATTTTTGGTACTCATGCCATTATTGGAGGTCAAGTGTTCAAGCTCCCTGAATCCTTCATTGATAGAATCATACAGCATAAAAAGACACCACTCAGTTCATCATGTCTGTGCTGGCTCTTTGAAGGCCCTACCTAGTTACAGTCCCATTCTCCTGCTCTTTCACCATAGCCCTGTATCCCCACCAACCGCCCACCCCTTTACAAAGATATATCCAATTCCCTTTCGCAAATTACAATTGAATCTGCTCCCCCACCTTTTCAGATAGTGCATTCCAGATGGTTTTTCCAATTCCAGTTTCAATTGCAATGAAGCCAACCTTAATCAATTCCATTTCAATTCAAGATGGATAGTCAGTGGGAGAATCTGTGAGAGAACCTGCTCCTTCATCTGTCCTCTACATGACTGAGGAGATCTCTCTCCTACAGATGCGGATTTATTTCAAGACGTTGGACAACAGGATGTTAGTCTCTCTGCTACATTATTATAGTTTTTTTTCTTCCCACCCCCTGCAATGCATTCAAAGTTAGGAAACACAGAGAGTGCAATATTGTGTTTTATTGGCTGTGCAGTGGAAAAAATGGAAAAGAATGATTGTCATTCACATGATTCACAGTGAGCTATGAGCAGTTTTCCTGCATGATGTCATGTGAACTTCTCAACACGGACAGCTAGATTGGGACCAGGAACACTGGTTGATTTTTCCATTCCCTTAAGTGGAGATACCAATTAATTTCCCTATGTGTCAATAGCGAAAACACTTGAAAATTGGCTGTAAAACTAGCTTTTTTAAAAAAGTTATTCTTCCATGGAATGTTGATGTCACTGGCAAGGCCAACGTTTAGCCTATTGCTAATTGGGCTTGAACTAAGTGGCTTGCTTGGCCATTTCAGAGGGCAGTTAAGAACCAACCACATTGCTGTGGGTCTGGAGTCACATGTAGGCCAGACCAGGTAAGGACGGCAGATTTCCTTCCCTTAAGGACATCAGTGAACCAGGTGGGTTTTTAGAACAATTGATGATAGCTTCATGGTCAGCTTTACAATTACAGTTTGAAGCTTTATTCCAATCGAGGCCGAATGAATGTTTTATAAAGGTCATAACTTCCTTGTTTTTGTAATCTATGGTCCGGATTTCCATGTTGGGTTTGGGAAATGCGAGCCGGGCCACTTCCTGAGTTTGGAAATCTGAACCTGCTGTCTCTGCCCATACCTGCCATACTTTCATCTCCTGGAGATAGGGCCAAGCAGGGTTTGGGTTTTCTGTGTCCTGAGGCAGTGTCGGAGGTGCGCGGGTGCCAAGGCGTGCTGGTTGGAAGGACCACCTCGGTTTGGTAGGACATCGGTTCAGCTCTCCAACATAGCTCTTATGCCCCTAACCCTCATGTCTCACCCCCTCACTCCCCACCCACTTCCACGCCCGCTCATACTATCCATGCCCATCCCATTCCCAATCAAACCCCTAATTCCTCTCCATGACCCCCATGTATCCTCCATAGCCACTCATCCAATATCCATGAGGGGCAGGCTTCAGGATGTTTTGGCAATGCAATGGACAGTAAAAAAATAAACTCTGAGCAATCTATTTGAGCTGTCATATTCAAAGACACATCATACTGAAAAGAATCATACATAGAATCCATTAAAAATGTAAATCCCCTCAAGTAGTTAATCTGATGTAAAAACAAACACTAATCACTTACCATGTCAAAGACAGATAATGCCTTAATAACCTCTTAATCAATCAAAATGTGAACACAGCCTCCTGCTGAGGTAAGTGGTTCTGGACCATTTGAAACTCAGCCAAGCTTTCAAGACAGCCCCAGTTATCAAAAGAAACCCTGAGAAATGTATACAATGGAATCCATTGAAACTAAAAAAAAAATAGGTGGCCTTTTTTTAAAGCTGCGGGTGGTATTTTATTTCCATTTCAAAGATAATTATCAATTAATGGAGTGGAGCAGGTGCTTATATTTTATACTTTCTATAGCAGGGCCTTTTTTTTCAAAGTAAACTTGGACATTTAGATCCAAAACAGGATAGGACAGGAAAGATTCCAAGCACACTTTTCTACAGTTTTGGATGCATTATGGCACCTATGTGCCCCAAAATACCCACGATAATTTAGTCACATGCAAGTTTCTACTAGGGTCCATTTGTCAAGTCCTGTGGTGATGAACAATTGGCGACAGTGACAGGGCTATGAACCTGGGAGTGCCTGGTCAAGAATCTGCACATAGGCAGCAGATGAATGAAGGTAAAAATAGCTGGAAAAACTCAGCAGGTCTGACAGCATCTGCGGAGAGGAACACAGTTAACGTTTCGAGTTCTTCATCAGAACAGTCATACAGACTTGAAACATAAACTGTATTCCTCTCCGCAGATGCTGTCAGACCTGCTGAGTTTTTCCAGCTATTTTTATTTTTGTTTCAGATTTCCAGCATCCGCAGTATTTTGCTTTTATCTAGATGAAAATTGTGTCCTCCTACTGACAAAGTATACTCAGCATGGCCTTGTTATAACAAACACCCTCTTCCAACAGAAGGCCAAATTCATAACTACACAGAGACATCCTAGATCAAAGCATTGGCACCTCCTGGATTATATCGTCATTCAGGTCAAAGATCTAAGTGATGCCTGTATCACTTGATTCTTGTGGGACCTGATGCCTGCTAGATAGATCAACGATTTGTTCGATCAGTGATGAACAACCACCTAGCACTAAGACATTGCAAGAACCAAGAGTCAAAGAGGAAGAAGACCAAGGTCTCAGCTTTAAAGCAGCTCGGCCAAAGAGAGGAATTCTAAATCCAGCTCACCAACCAGTCTGGAAAATCTTCACACAGCGAACTCAATCCCAGAACAGTGGAATCAAATGAAGTCAGCTCTGCTCGACTCTTGTGTCCAGGTCATTGGGTTCGAACATCGTTGTCACTAGGACTGATTCGACGAGAATGATGCTGAAATATGTGACTTCCTGGAACAAAAATGAGCAGCCTTCATTGCCTGGAAGAACAACACAGGGGCTCAAGTCAAGAAAGCAGCATTCCAACAGCTCAAGGCTGACATCCAAAGATAAATCTGGAAGATAAAGGACAAGCGGTGGGAAGAGAAAACCTGAGAGATCCAACAGTATTCTGATCGTTGTGACAGGCGAACTTTCTTGAAGCCACCAGGGCCGCCTATAGACCCAGGTCAAATGGACAAAATCTCGTTTGCTCACAGGATGGTGCCACTTTTCTTAAGGATTACAGTGCCATCTATCAACGCTGGGAAGAACACTCTGAACAACTCCTCAGCTGTGAATCACAGTGACAGATGACAGTCTCCAGGCTATTCCCCTGTCGTAGAATCCATGGGTGAATCACCATCAGTGGGAGAGCTGCGACAAGCAATCAAACAGATAAAAACCAGCAAAGCCTGCTGCCCCAATGGTATTACAGCTGAGTCCTTCAAAGCTGGCCGGCTTTAGTTGACATCAAGACTCCACGTACGCATCCTATAGATTTCTGAGAAAAAAATAACTCCCCTCATCCTCACCCCGACTTCAGGAATGCGACAATTGTAACTATCTTCAAGAAGGGAGATAAATCAGGCTGTGGAAACTATCGAGGTATTTCCCTCTTGTCCATGGCAGGGAACATCCTGACGTGGAATGTTCTGAATCACCGACTTCCTGTGGCTGAGCAAATCTTCCCAGAGACGCAGTGTGGCTTTAGACCGTCCATGGGAACCTCCGGCATGGTCTTTGTTGCCAGACAAATCCAAGAAAAACATTGGGACCAGTACCAAGAACTTTTCATTGCATTCATCGACCTGGCCAAAGCATTTGACCCGGTAAATCTCAAGGCTGTGTGGATTGTGCTCCTGTGATGAATGTATAATAATTTTCTTACTATTTTTCTAGTTTAGTGTTAAGTAGGGTTAAGGGAGGGGGCTTGTGTTTTTCTGTCTGCGTGTGTGATTTAATTACATCTTGTAGACTGCAGGTTGGAGTTATCAAAAAAAGTAAGGTGCAGAAGTTTCTTTAATACGTCAGTGAGTAAACATGGTTGGAATCTTAGCATGTAAGCTGTAAAGGGAATTTGCATTTTTAGATAGATGAAGGGGGATTTGATTTCAAAGGGATCTCAGTCTGTTTACAAACAGCCAGCCTAGCAAGTTAAGGCATGTGTTTATTTTTCTCAAGGGTTATTAAAAATATATAGTGGCAACATGAAAAGGTTAATATTAAGAGAAAGGTAAAGTTCCAAAGACATATGGGTACAATGGTATTTACATTGAAATTCACCTTCAAGAACCACATCGAAAAGACAAAGGCAAAAGTGAGCGCACAAAACAACATCCTGAATAAGCTCACTAACACAAACTGGTGAGGAAGCTCGAAAACATTGCGAACCAGTACACTTACTCTTTGCTATTCTACTGCCGAATATGCCTGCCATGCATGGGAAAGATCTACTCTTGCTAAGAAGATGGATTCCATTCTGAATGCAAGCTGCTGACTTAACACAGGTTGTTTAAAACCAACAAACACCAACAGCCTATATATCCTGGCGGGTATCGCTCCCCCTGATATAAGAAAAGCGGTAGCCAGCAAGAAAGAGCGACTCCGTCAAACATCAAATGAGAGGCACCCTCTACATGGTCATACACCTACACCCTTCCGCCTAAAGTCAAGGAAGAGCTTCATGAACAGTGTTGTTCCATTACAATCAACCCCATCTGAAGCCCGCATCGCTTTGTGGAAAGACTGGCTCGCCAGTCTTGAACAACCCCCAGTGATGGAAACTCTACCGGATGAAAGCCTTCCCCCAGGAGCTAATTGCAACTGGGCAACCTAGAAGTGTCTTAACAGACTTAGGACTGGTGTAGGTCATTCAAAGGTGGCACTAAGCAAATGGGGATATACAACCAGCCCGACAACTTGTGAATGTGGAACTGAGCCACAGACTATGCAACATCTCCTGCAATGCCTATTGCTAGAGGAACCCTGCACTGTTGCAGATCTTGCCGAATTCAACAACAAGGCGCAAAAATGTGTCCAGTTCTGGCTGGGCCATGTATAGACTGTCCGTGGAGATGATAAGAAAATTAAAAGGGGAGAAAAATGTATAAAGCAGAATGAGGCTATGTGTTAGGGAAAGCATTGTGAGATCTAACAGAAGTGTGAGAAGCCGCCAGTATTTGTGCATTAAGCCTGCTGTCTACAGAAACTGAAGCTGGGAAAAGCCACTTTGAATTCTACTGTCCAGGGTATTATGTTAACTTGCTGGATCTGTTTAAGATCTACTTTTTTTTACTGTTGCCTTAATAGGGGTGTAACTGGAAGCCAGATTATTAGGGGCTTTTGTAGTAAATTGTAGACCTATGTATGTGCTTGAAACCTTTTCTTTTGTTAATAAATGTTTAATTTAGTTTTTAAAAAATCTCTGAAGTCTTGGAGGACTTATTACTTCTGAATTCAGGGCACGCATCTCGAAACAAACACAAATTGCAAAGTCGTTGTGATAGCGTGATCAAGTTTCCATTGTGGATTGGATCTGCCTGGAACCCATCATCTGCCGTGTCATAACAGCTCCAGAGATTTGGATGTCCAAGGAACTTCTTCATAATCCTGCAACTCATTCATGATGATGTGACTGCAACTGTTTTATGTAGGAGATCTGATAGAGCCCCCTTTAAAATCTGGACCGGTTTCAAGTAAAGCTGTGTGAAAGCCCCTACACTATTTATAATCTAGCTGGCTATTTACCTCATCAAAAGTCAACTGTCCTCTGGTGTCAGTATTAAATGCCACCTAGATGGGAAACTCATTAAACTCAATCACCTACACGGTAAAACTAAACTGACCACCATAGAAATACATGATCTACAGTTTGCGGATGACTGCAGTGTCATTGCCCACTCTGCACCAGATTTTCAAGCCCCCCTCGATCTCAATTCTGCATCCAAGAGACTCGGCCTGTCCTTGAATGTTTCCAAAACAAAACTCATATAATCAACCCACATCTGACCAG
Organism: Cetorhinus maximus; assembly: GCF_964194155.1. NCBI lineage: Eukaryota > Metazoa > Chordata > Chondrichthyes > Lamniformes > Cetorhinidae > Cetorhinus > Cetorhinus maximus. The sequence continues at coordinate 9,533,597 of NC_135890.1, forward strand.
CCAAACATTCCACCTCCCATATATGTTGAAGGAGAGACTCTGGAACATGTTGAGCACTTCCCATGCCTTGGCAGCCACCTCTCTCAAAAGGCCACCATTGATGAGGAGATCCAACTCCGGATCAGCTGTGCCAACTCAGCCTTCCACAAGCTACGGCAGAGAACGTTTGGCAACAAAGACCTCCGCAAGTCAACAAAAGCCCTAGTGTGCAAAGTGGCTGTCATCACCACACTCCTGCACTGTAGTGAGAACTGGATTGTGTATTCGAGACATGCCCTGGAGAAATCCCATCAGCAATGCCTCCGCCGCACCTTTTGGATTCAATAGGAGGACCATTGAACAATTGCTAGTGTCCTTCTCAAATCAGCTCTGCAAACATTCAGGAAAAACTCCAGTAAAATCAATTACGATGGACTGGATACTGTGTCCAGAGGGCCGAAAAACATCTTCCCTGCCAGGCCCTGTTTTCTCAGCGCTCAAATGGCCAGTGTTCCAGAGGAGGCCAAAGAAAATACTACAAAGAGACTCTGAAGCTCTCCTTGGAGAGCAGTAGCATTGACATCAATGACTGGGAGGAGCTTGCTACCGATCGTTCAAAATAGTGACAACTTGTCCATCAAGCCACATCACACTTTGAATCACAATGATGAGGCAGAGCGGTAGCAGAGAAGGAAGGATAAGGAACCAAATCCTGCACTCTGGATCCTGCTACCTCTTGGGCCCTCAAACCCTTTGTGCCCAAAGATCTGCGGATCAAGAATCGGCCTGCTCAATCACATGAAGACCCATGGCAGAAACTCGCGACCCTGAGTAGACGTCATCCTTGAATTGAAGGGCACTCGATGATGACGATGGCATTTTTCCGTTTGGAAAAGTACTGTAATGTATGTCAACACTTACACAATGGTGGTCAATGTAATGGTCAACTTACCTTTGCAGGACAGAGCCCTATAATAAATCAATGCGTTTAAAACACATCTACATTTCATCTGAAGGTGTCAAAACATTTAACACTTATCTGTAAGAGTGTTCCAGACTCCTCACAGGCTTTCCCCAGTGGTCATGAACTCTCAGACCTGATGGGCTTTTTAAGACTTCCAAAGCTCTACACCAGCACAAGAAAATAGCGTAGGGAAGGAAAAACAAATTTCTTATGGCCCTCACAATAGCTGTCTTGACTTCTGAAGAGATGTGTGTGTGGGTTTCACACTTAAGGCCATCCCGACCCACAAAAAGGCCACACAAAAATAGCACAGGGTCAGGAAAGCTCTGCAAATTGGAATTTGCAGCCATAAATCCTAAGCGTTTTACTTTCCTGACCCCATTCCCACTTCCACCAGGAAATGAAGATCAGGTCATATGCCTTGATTTATAAAACCCAGGATCCCATATGCCTTTTTAACCACTTTCACAAGTGGCACTGCTATAGTTAATGAATTGTACACATATATCCCTTGGTCCGTCTGTTCCTGCACTCCTTTGAGAATCATGCTCTTTAGATTATATTGCTTCTCGTCACTCTTTCTACCAAAATATATCGCTTCACACTTCTCCACATTACATTTCATCTGCCATGTGTCCACCCATTTTACCAATCTGTCTATTTATTCTTGAAGTCTATTGTTATCCTCCTCACAGTTCAGAATACATCCAACTTTTCATCATATATAAATTTTGAAACTGTGCCTTGTACGCCCAAATGTAGGTCATAAATATACATCAAGAAAAGCAGAAGCCCTAGTTCTGACCCCTGGGGAACCCCAATGTATAACTTCCTCCAGTCTGAAAAACAACCATTTGCCGCTACTCTGTGTTTCCTGTCACTCAGCCAGTTTTGTACACATGCTGCCATTATTATAATGGTGTACCACTACGACATGCCACACATACCCACTAAGACATCACGAGGCCTTATGGCTGGATTTATCCTCCCAAAGCTTCATTGCACATGTGGCTAGTAGAGAAATATTTTTAGAGATTAGGCTAGGAACTGTGACACAAATCAAAAGAATGGCATGGGGAAAACTTCCTCTGTGGGTTGAAGCCAGAAAGTAATTTCTAATTTTAAATGCTCTTGCAGACATGCAGAAATTTTTGGTGCTTTTGCTTTGCCACATGGTTTGAAGTATTCTTGTCTCCAGGAAGTCAAAGGGCAGGACACCTGCAGTGTCATTGGCTTTGTCCCTCTTGCATATTGAGATTGGAATTCCCTGTCAATGTAGATAGGCCTTGTTTAAAGGCAGTTTAGTACAGCCAAGGTAGGGTCAATCTCCATTACTCCAGAAGAAAAGGGAGTAACCAATTGTTACAAAAAGAAATTGAGGGGAGCGGATAACCTTGCCGTTGCATGGCACCACTCGCTTCACCAGTGACTGCAGTGAATGTGAAGAGCAAGTCCGGGTGATTGAACACAAGTCCTGAAGCTAATTCTCAACGGAGCAGAAACTCTAGTTATTCAGCTCCACAACTATTGCTGAGTGCAAGAAAATGTATCTAGTTAAGTACGCAGCTCTAGCCTGCAGTTTACCAGAGAAGTACTATGATGGACCATGATTAGGGAGAAGTCAGCTCGGACTTGTGCATGTGATGGTTTGAACACGAAGCACTGAGCGTTCCATTAGGGCTCAGTTTGGCCGGGATGTTCACCAGCGCTGGCAAGCCTGCCAATACTCACAGTCAAAACTTAAGATGTGAATAATGGTTGCTCGTTTAAAATGGGAGGAAGGGGATGAACGGAGTGGTGGGGGTGGGGGGAGGGGGTTAAGTTGAGGGAGGAGAGGGAGAAGAGTGGCGGCGAGAACTGTGAAGGTTAGGAAGGGTAGAGTGTCTGAACTGTGGCGTAAGGGTTAAGCGAGACAGTCAGATCTGTGAACTAGATGAGGAGTCAGGAGTGCTTCAATAAATTATGAGAGATTAGAAGGAGCAGAATGTCTTTAATCTTTCAAAGGAGATGAAGCAGGAGAGTATCTCTGAAGAGGGCAGAGTACTGCTGAAGTACCTTTTAGGGAATTTGGTTGGCCTGTTGAAAAGCACTTGCCTCCACTATTTCCATTTGTTTTGTTGAAAGGCCTATGAATTACGAAGCATAAAAGTGCTGAAAATTAACCAAAATGCACCATTTATACTGTAAAAATTCAAAACCTTATGGGAGAGGTAACAATTTTTTGAAGGCACATTTACTGTTCCAAATTTGCTATCTGCAGCCGTGACTTGAATAATTCACTGATCAATACAACTAACTTTGGATCATTCATTTGCTATCAGGCAATTTTTTTTTCAAAAAAAAGTTAATTAAAACTTTTTTTTTTCTCCCAGAAGTAATTTATCTGCTATTGGTGGGAGAAAAAAGTATTAAAATATAAAGAAAATTAATTCATTTTCGAGCGGAATAATAGAGTTGCTTTCAGTAAGATTGGTGAACATCTTCCTTCATGTTTTCCTTATTTCTTAAAAATGAATCTAGAATGTTCAATGTACCTCCAACTTAAGTTAAACCCCATGGCTCATGCCACTTTCAGTGTAATTACTTCTTTTCATGCTTCATAACTTTAAATTCAGGGCTCTTTTCGATGGTCTGTTTTTTTTGGACTGTATTCAATGCATTTTTTTAAGCTGGTGGTCAGTTTTTGCGTTCTGAGTTTTGAGTTCTGTTGAAGAGTCACATGGGCTCGAAACGTTAACTGTGTTCCTCTCCGCAGGTGCTGTCAGGCCTGCTGAGTTTTTCCAGGTATTTTTATTTTTGTTTTTGTTTTGGATTTCCAGCATCTGCAGTTTTTTGCTTTTATACTATGGTCAGTTTTTGCTACTTTCCCTGTTTTGTCTGCAGGACACTCTCCTTGTCCAAACCATAGTTGCATGAAATTTAAGTAGGACAAACCTGTGAATAAGGAGCATGAGTAACATTAGAAACCGAGTTGCCAGTGTTTTGTATAGCCAGAGATTCAGTCAGCATGTTGGTGGTTTGAACGCCCCTGATTTACAGCATCATTTTCTAATGTGCAGGATTGCATTGGTACGAGAACCTTCTCACATAATCCTTTATTTCAAAAACATTAGCCAAGAAATACATTACTGTACTTGTAAATAGACTGAACAAAAAAACCTACCACTGTAAAGGTAAATTATTAATCATGTTTTCAAACAGTTAAACGGACTTATACTGTTAATGATATGAAAAGCCACCCAATCACGATAGGCAGAGAGTCATCAAGTTAATGATTTAATATTTTTTCATTAAGATGAAACATCAAGACCTCAGGCTCCTCGAGTAATAAACTGACAGAGAAATGGAGAGAGATCAAAGGACACAAAGAACTGGCCATTTCACACTGGGAGCATTTTTAGGAAGAATTCAACCACTTTCAAAGGCATATGGTGTATTTACAAAGGTCCATTTGGTTGGACAATTTTGTAATGCCATTAATATGCAAACTGAATGTTGTGTAAAAGCAGCATGGTAATAATCCTTTTATCCCTATTAATTTCTCTGCTTCTTCTTGAGGCTGCGGATTCTCGTTGAGGTTGTTCATCAAGCATTTAACGGCCTTTTGGTACCTCATCTATCTGGACTTCCTTCACATATGATCTTAGACAGTGAATGATATCAGGCTGAAAAGCATCCTAACAAACCCAGTCCTGTTATCTTACTGCGTATGCACAATTATCAGCAAAGTCCCTTACAGCATAAGCTGGAGCTAATATCTTTCTCGTTAATTAACCCAAAACACCTATCTTACAATGTTCAGTTCCCTTAACCCTTCCTGCATGCCTCCTTTTAGGTGACTACAGCAGTCTGCAGTTCTTCTACATGAGGGGCACTATATAAATACAAATAGTCTTTTAATTGTTAAAGGGTAGTGTTGCAATTTTTGGTCAGGAAGGTTGAACTTGGCACAGCTACTAGCTTTTCAATGAGTGATAAAACTGTAGATCTAATCCACAACCCATGACTAATGCACAAAATTTGCACTGGTTACATCAAATTACATAGAATTTACAGCACAGAAACAGGTCACTGAGCACAACTGATTAATACTGGCTTTCATGTTCTACACAAGTTTCCTCCCACCCCTCTTCATCTCACCCTATCAGCATAATCATCCATTTCATTCTCCCTCATCTTTTTTTCTAGCTTCCCCTTAAATGCACCTTATGTTGAGTGGAAATGGCCTATATTCTCCAGAACTCAGATGACTGAGGGGTGATCTCTTTGAAATGTATAAAATTATTAGAAGACTTGACAGGGTATATGTTTCCTGGCTGGAGAGTTTAGAACTAGGGGTCATATCTCAGGGTAAGGGATCAGCAATTTAGGACTGAGAGGAGGAGAAATTTCTTCTCTAAGAGAATCGGTGTGAATTCTACGTGAATTTTTGGAATTCTCTTCCCCTGATAGCTATGGATACTCAGTCATTGAGTATATTCAAGACGGAGAGTGATAGATTTTGGATATTAAGAGAACCAAGGAGTAGGGTGGGAAAGGGGGTTGAGGGAAATGATCGACCATGATCTTATCGAACAGCGGAGCAGTCTGGAGGGGTTGTATGGCATACTTCCGCCCTTAGTTCTCAGGTTATTTGCTGCAAATGCTGGAGCAATGACACATTATTAATGGTGTTGCCCTTCAGGTGAGTGTTAAACTTGCTTGTAACCTCGCTGGGTATAGCAAATCCCATAAGACAATTCAAGGGAGAGCAATAAGTTTTCCTGATACCCTGTCCAATATTTCTCACTCAATCAAAACCATCCAAAGTAAATTAATTAGTCATTCATTTCATTATTGGTCTGGGACCTTACTTTATGCAAAAGGGCTACTGCATTTACCTACATTAGGGATGAAATCATTCTTTGGCAGTAATGCAAAAAATCCAGTAACGTTGTTTTACACCTCGCGCCTCCTGAATGGAAAAGTCAATTGAGAAAGGTGTAAAACAAGCTGCCAGCCATTTTGTGCAGTTGCTGAAGACCAATTTCACCCCCAGTGATTGAACTTCCAAGCAATGCATGACTGGTGAGTGCCAGTTCTAAGAAAAGCGCCAAGGAGCTAGATAAATGCAAATTGTTTCTTTTCTGTACCCATTGCTATAATTCCTTAGTAGAATTATTTCTCATCGACAGAATTCAGACTTCATAATCTTCAAATTAGTAGTAGTTCCATGAATACAACTGGACTAATGCTCGTTGGTGGTGCAGGTCCCCAAAGAACTCAGATCCTCCCCTGTTCTACGGACGCTCATTTAGGACTCACTACTGATTTACTGCTTCTCCTTCTTATAGAATTGGGTAGTAGCAGAGGCATTTGCTCTCAACTTGTACTGTGTCTTTTTTTGAGTGTAAAATGTAAAACAGTAACTTGGAGAGTATTCATATATATCTGCAATTGACTTCTATTCACATTGATATATTCCATTCTGAGGCAAGCTTTGAGTTAGTGATTAATGGCTGGATACACATATCACACCATAGAAAGGTTTTACAATTCCATCACTGATACACCCTGCCCCAGTTCACTTCAGTGCTGCACATTTAAATGTAACTTAAAGTGTCATGGTCTCAATTTGTCTAATCGCTTTGGCAGCACTACATTTTGTAATGTAAATGTACTCCAGCCACAGGATCTGGATGGCCCTGTGCCACCAGATGGGCCTCACAGGCAGTAGGTGGTTTATCAGAATTTCTTGCGCAGGGTCCATGGCTGTTTGTCCATTGCTAACAGTAATATGAAACCTGCAGATTCCAAAACTTGAATGTGACCTTGTGTTTTTTTCTTTACATTGTGCCGACTGACACTACTTTACAAGCCAAAGGATTGCAACCTGTCAGGCAGTGAGTTGGAAGCAGGATGGGACTGGAAGCATTTTGCATTAAGCAGTGTCTATTCACTCAGCAAACAGAGTCTATTTCGATAAGTGTCCACAAACTACGACAGAGTATATCCGCACTTCGACAAATAAATTGATTTTCTTCGGTGGGGTATGAGCATTCCTGGCAAAGCCAGCAATTATTGTCCATCCCCAATCGCCCTTGAAAAAGAGGTGGTGACCAACCTTGCAAATTGCTGCAGTCCTTGTGCAGGTACACCCAGGAAGGGTGTGTGGCTTGAAGGGGAACGTTCGGGCAGTGGTGTTCCCATGCACTCTCTTCTCTTGTCCTTCTAGGTGGAAGATGCTGTGGAAGGAGCCTTGGTGAATTTCTGCAGTGCGTCTTGTAGATGGTACACATGCCACTGTGCATCGGTGGTGAAGGGAGTGAATGTTTAAGGTGGTGGATGGCTGTTCGATCAAGCGGGCTGCTTTGTCCTGGCTGGGGTCAAACATCTTGAGTGGTGTTGGAGCTGCATTCATCCAGGCAAGTGGAGAGTATTCCATCACAATCCTGACTTGTGTCTTGTTGATGGCAAATAGTAAATAGGCTTTTTGGGAGTCAGGAGATGAATACTCACTACAGAATTCCTACTTATTCATCAAACAGAGTCTCTAAAACTATGGGGCACACGACTCATGAGGATGAAGAAAAGGATGTTTTTCCCAACAAACTGCAGTGAAGGGGAGATAGTTATATAATACAAATTATGGGTGGAATGTAATGCCCCCTCCAGAGGTGAGTCCAGTGGTGGGAAGGCATTTAATCAGGTGTAGGGGTGCTGGGTGGGGACCCCTCCACTTTCCTGCCTCTGCCCCGATTAAGTCTGGGGTGGGAAGGCCTTCTTCCCCAATGCCAATTGAGCCCTAAAAGGCCTAATTGGTGGGCACAGCATCGGGAGGGGTGAGTTCACTGGGAATGTGCCCCTGCTGCTGACCCACTTCCCCCTTCCTGCAACCCCCACCACGTGACCCCCATACCCACCTCACCCATCTGCGGTCTGTGTCCCTCGACGATCTTAGGCCTCTCCCTGGATGCATTGACTGCAGGCCTCCCGCTGGGACTGCCTACGATGGACAGCTACTGGCCTCTTATTGGCCCATGGATGTCGTGGAGGTGGGGAGGTGTGGTGAGGGCAGGATTTCCATTCCAGGGGTCCTAGATCTCAGTGGAGGGTCTTGGGCATTAGACGTGACATGACATATTATTTAGGAGCAAAGGAGCAGGAGTACACCATTCAGCCCATTATTCAACTAGATCATGGCTAATCATCTACCACAACACAACTTTCCTGCGCAATCTCCATATCCCTTAACGTCATTAGTGTCCAGAAACCTACTGATTTCTGTCTTGACTATGCTCAATGTTTGAGCTTCCATAGCCCTCTGGTATAAAGAATTCCAAAGATTCACCACCCTCGGAGTGAAGAAATTCCTCTTTATCTCAGTCCTAAATGGCCTGCCTCTTATTCTGAGACTGTGCCCCTTGGTTCTGGATCCACCAGCTGGGGGAAAATATCCTATCTACGCCTATCCTGTCACGTCCTGTAAGAATTTTGTAAGTTTCAGTGAGATCACCTCTCATTCTTTGAAACTCCAGAGAATACAGGCATAGTTTCCTCTATCTCTCCTCATAAAACAATCCTACCGTCCCAGGGATTAGTCTGGCAAGCCTCTGTTGCACTCCCTCCATGGCAAATATATCCTTCCTTAGATAAGGAGACCAAAACTGTCAGTATGCTACCGTTGCAATCTCACCAAGGCTCTATACAATGGCAGCAAGACATCTTTACTCCTGTACTCAAATCCCCTTGCAATGAAAGCCAACACACCGTTTGTCTTCCTAGTTGCTTGCTGCACCTTACATGTTAGCTTTCAGTGACTCATGAACAAGACACCCAGGTCCCTTTGGACATCAACACTTCCCAACCTCTCACCATTTAAGAAATACCCTGCCTTTCTGCTTTTTCTACCAAAATAGATAATTTCACACTTATTCACATTATATCCTACCTGCCATGTTCTTGCCCATTCACTTAGCCTGCTCATTCCCCTTGAAGCCTCCCTGCATCCTCCTTACAACTTACATTCCCATCTATTTTGTGCCATCAGCAGACTTGGAAATATTACATTTGGTTCCCACATCCAAACCATTTATGTAGGTTGTGAACAGCTGTGGCTCCAGCACATCTGGGGGATTTTCTGTATCTTTGTCCATGAAGACAGAAGTCATTGTTTAGTTTCTCTACCATTTCCGTATTCTCCATTCTAATTTTCCTGTCTCCGCCTGGAATGGACCCACTTCTGTCCTCATTAATCTTTCCTTTTTCACATGCCTAAAGAAGATTTTACAGTCGACTGTTGTGTTTTTTGCTCGCTTGTGTTCATATTCCCTTTCCTTTTCTTCATTAGTTTCTTGATCCTCCTTTGCTGGATTCTAACTTTCTCCCAATCCTTGGGCTCAGCATTTTTTCTGGCAACCTTATAAGCCACGTCCTTTGATCTTCAACTTCATTTGTTAGCCATGGTTGATTCACCTTTCCTGTTGGGTTTTTGTGTCTGAGAGGAATGTATATTTGTTGTAGATTTGTTGCTGATGCGTTGCTGTCTGTTTCCCCCCCCCACAGTATTTCAGGCTGGGTAGCCCAAGATACTTCACCATTATGCATTGGCAAGCCTGGACAGTGACTCCCCGGATGCACTACTCAACCGTGTGAGGTATCATAGTAAAATTGTGACCCCACCTGATGTTACATGTGGGCACTTACAGTCGGGGATACTCAACATCATCAGGGGCAAGAATAGTGATGGATTAATCTCTGCCTTAGCACAGGGGATGCAATGTGGAGATACTGGTTGAGATCAGCACAGTTGGCACGAACCAGAATCAAGGAGTTAATTGACATTTGTTGGTAGCCTATTTCACTTATCTCCTCCTCTGTAGCTTTGCTCAAGGCTTGTTAATTTTGTACATGTGTCCTCTGGTTTTGTGATTATGGTCTAAGTTAATTAAATCTACATTATATCTGAATCTACATTTCTTCATGCATTTTAGCTAGAACCAAATCACACACCCTTCTCAAATCTTATATTTCTGCAATAAAAGTAACTTCTGTTCAAGTCACTCTGCATAAGATCATGTGGTCTTTCTTCTCAATCTTAGAGTCATAGAGTTATAGAGCACAGAAACAGGCCCTTCAGCCCATCATATCTGTGCCGGCCATCAAGCACCTATCTATTCTAATCCCATTGGCCAGCACTTGACCCTTAGCCCTTTGCTCTCCTTTTCTAAAAGCGCTCACTCTTGCTGGGGCATAGGCACACAGGTACTGGTAAAAAGATGCATGGGAAGGATAGGCCTTTCAGGAAGCCAGCAATGGTTAGATGGACTGAATGGCCCTATTTTCCTGCTGTAAAATTCAATTGAACTATTGCAGAAAACAGAGATCAAAATAAAAGTGCAAAATTGATCATATTTTTTTCCTTTGCTGGATTGTCAAGATTCAGCAAACATTAAAAAGTGTGTCTGTTTTTCTAATGGTTGTAAGCTTGGACTCGAACAGCAGATAAAGTGAATCAGGTTTCAGAGAATTTTGCCCAATATCAGGGTGTACAATGAAAGAGCAGAAAATGCTGGAAACACTCAGCAGGTCAGGCTGTGCCTGTGGAGAGAGAAGCAGAGTTAATGGGCGGAATCACCCCAGATTTGCACTAAATGCAGTAGCAGGAGTGAAAAAAGTCATTTTACCTGCCGGCCGCAATGGCGGGTTTTCGGACTGTATCGTTCCCCCTTCCCGGCGCCTCATTAATAACGCATTCAGATTGCTGACAGGTGGGCTGGGATTTGTAACCTCAGCACATTGTCGCTGCGGGCGCCATATTTAAAGCGGACCAGGGTGCAGCCTACTTCATGTTTCACAGACCAGGACTGCTCCAGGTGACAGATGACCCCGAAAGCAAAGGTGAAGGCAGCCCCCAAATTTAGTGACGCCTCTCTGGGGCACCTGCTGGGCGCAGTGGAAGGTCGCAGTGATGTCCTCCACCCCTGATCTGGCCACAGGAGGTTCACCAGAGTCACCAGTCCTATTTGAGAGGTGGTGGCAGCAGCAGTCAGCACCACCGGAGCACAGAGGAGGTCAGCCACCCAGTGCTGGCAGGGGATAAATGCTCTCATTCATTCCGCCAGGGTAAGTCAACCACCTCATCACTCTCAACTCACACACTCACACTACTCACTACTCACTGTAGTGTTGTTATGAAGCAGTTTCATTTTCTAACAATGGGTCTTCTTCTGCTCCTATTTCTTGTTCTAATACTGCAGTTTGGCATTCACACAGCCTAAATCCAGAATCAGCCCAAAGCTACATCAAACAGATGCTGTTGTAGGAGCTCCCGGAATCAGGTTGGGACTTAAGTCCATTCTTTACCTCCTCTCTCCTCACTGTCCAAAGCCCCAAACACTCCTTTCAGGTGAATCAGTGAACAACCTTCAATTTAGTCTACTGTATGCACTGCTCACAATGCGATCTCCTCTCCACTGGGAAAAACCAAATGCAGACTGGGTGACCGCTTTGCAGAACACCTCCATTCAGTCCACAAGCATGACCCTGAGCTTCTGGTCGCCTGTCATTTTAATTCTCCACCTTGCTCTCACACTGACATCTCTGCCCTTGGCCTGATTGTTCCAGTGAACATCAATATAAACTTGAGGAAGAGCACCACATCTTTCGATTAGGCACTTTGCAGTCTTCCGAACGCAAAGTTTATCAATTTTAGACCCTAATCTCTTACCCCCATTTTGTTTCCTTTGTTTTGCATACATAGAAACATACATAGAAACTAGGAGCAGGAGTAGGCCATTCGGCCCTTCGAGCCTGCTCCGCCATTCATTATGACCATGGCTGATCATCCAACTCAATAGCCTGCTCCCGCTTTCTCCCCATATCCTTTGATTCCTTTCTCCCCAAGAGCTATATCTAACTCCTTCTTGAAAACATACAATGTTTTGGTCTCAACTACTTTCTGTGGTAGTGAATTCCACAGGCTCACCACTCTCTGGGTGAAGAAATTTCTCCTCATCTCAGTCCTAAATGGTCTACACCGTATCCTCAGACTGTGACCCCTGGTTCTGGACTCCCCCACCATCGGGAACACCCTTCCTGCATCTACCCTGTCTAGTCCCGTTAGAATTTTATAGGTTTCCGTGAGATCCCCCCTCATTCTTCTGAACTCCGGCGAATATAATCCTAACCGACTCAATCCCTCCATGTTTCGATCTTTCCCTTAGTTTTGCTTTCGGTCAGCAGCACACCTGCTCTAGGCACATCTTTTATTTAATTGTTTCTTTCCCTGCCCCATCTCCATTTCCTTTGGCCCTGTGAGCCGAACACTATCACATTCAATCTCTCCTGTTTTCCACCCCATCACAGGCCCTCCTTTTTGTCCTGGTCACATCCCTTGCTCAAAACCTGTTACATTTGTAACTTTTTCCAGTTCTAATGAAAGGTCATTGTCCTGAAACATCAACTCTGTTCCTCTCTCCATGGATGCTGCCTGACCTGCTGTGTATTTCCGGCCTGTCCCGTTTTTATTTTGGGACTTAACTCTGGATTGATGTTACACAAATTTAGTGCCAGTAATTTGCACTGATGCACAAGGTATACTATGACTGCCCCTGTGTTTCTCCATAACCCATCATTGTACATGTGGTGTAGATCACTCAACCCAAAGTACCTGGATCTGAAAATTGTTCACAGCTTGCGCTTGTAAAGATGGATGTGAAGAATTATTTAAAAATCTCCGCTGTTTGCAGGGTCTCTATTTTATCACTGTCTTTTGCTTCCATTAAGACATTGTCTTAGCACCAGTGTGCCGCTTAGGATATGAAAACGACAGCAGTGTGTTTCAAGGCTGTAACATATCTCAGAATTGTACTCACGGTGCATGGTACTATATGTACCCTTAGGGACATAGGGCTTAGGAGGAGGTGTAGGCCATCCGGCCCTTCAAGTCTGCTCCGCCATTCAACAAGATCATGGCTGATCTGATTCTGGTCCCAGCTCCACTTTCCTGTCTGACCCTATAACCCTTGATTCCCTTGTCTATCAAAAATCTATCTAACTCAGCCTTGAATAAGTTCAATGACCCGGCCCCCACTGCTTTCTGAGGAAGAGAGTTCCACAGACTAATGATCCTCTGAGAGAAAAAATTTCTCCTCATCTCCATCTCAAAAGGGAGACCTCTTATTCTTAAACTGTGTCTCTTAATTCTAGTCTCCTCGACAAGAGGAAACATTCTCCTGGTGTCCACCCTATCAGGTCCCCTCAGGATCCTATGTTTCGGTAAGACCACCTCTCATTCTTTTAAACTTCAATGGGTGTAGGTCCAACCTGTCCACCTTTTCTTCACAAGGTAATTAGATTTGACTTGACAGTGTAGTACTAAGCACTGATATGCTACATGTAACATTATGCACAGGGAATACTTACGTCAAAGACAGAGAGACTACAGGAAAATCCTGGCCTCCTAAAAGAAAAGGCAGTAAAAATCTGTTCTATTCATTCACAGGATGGTGGGCATCACTGGCAAAGTCAGCATTTATTGCCCATCCTAATCTATCCTTGAGATGGTGGCTGACTTCTTTGTAACTGAGGGGCTTGCTAGGCCATTTCAGAGGGAATTTAAGAGTCAACCACATTGTTATGGATCAGGAGTCACATATAGGCCAGACATAGATGGCAGATTTACTTCCCTAAAGGACATTAGTTTTTTTAAATTTGCTCTAGTGATGTGAGTGTCTTTACCAAGGCCAGCATTATGGCCCATCCCTAGTGAATTAGATGGGTTTTTAACAACCATCTGGTAGCTGCATGTTCGCCATTCCTGACATAAGCATACTATTCCAGATTTATTTAATTAATTGAATGTAATTTCTGTAACTGGTGTGATAGGACTTGAACTCATGTCTCCAGATCAGTAGTCCAAGCCTCAGGGTTACTAATCTTGCAATAGAACCACTATGCCACCACCCCTGTATTGCAACATGATGATACACAATCATACCCCATTACTGACTGTGACATCTTGCTGTGCCTAAATGGACAGTAGTGTTTCCTACATTGTAACAGTGACTACACTTCAAAAGTACTTCATTGGCTGTAAAGAATTTTTGGATGTCCTGAGGTTGTGAGAGGTGATATATAAATGCAAGTCATCCACCCCTTTCTTTCTTGTTGAGCTCTGCTTGAATATTGTGAAGTTAATTGACATTGTCAGCATCAGGGTCCTTGAATGGAGGCGTCCTTGATGATTGTAAAACCATTCTACTTAGAACAACAGGCGCTGAGATGAAGACAACATGTCACACAGGGATTGTCAGTATCATTTCCTTTCACAAACTATGGCATTAACCTTTAAGGCAAATCAATGAGTTTTCAGTCATCATCGGCATGCAAAAACAGGAAGAAGAATTGATCTTGGTTTGGTTCCAGAAATGTGAATGGCATTGGCAAAGATGCATTTTATTTCTCCGTCCCTAATTTCTCTGAGAACACGGTTGCCATTCTCCTAAGCAATGCTGTCAGCATGGTAAGTAAGCACCAATTCATCTGATATTCATCTCTGTACATGGGCAACCACAACTCCATTGGTGTGACACTGACTGACTGAAAGTATAAGGTGGGAGGGGAGGGGACGGGAGGGGGATGGGTTTAGACCTGCTTGCCTGGTGGAAACCAGGGAGGCAGATAGTTAAGACCTCTTGGGAGTCAGAGACCTTGACATTATTGGTCTATGACCTGTTATCAATTTCTGTGTGGCCAGGGAGGACTGTCTTCCAGAAACTGGTGGGGTCCTTCTTTAGAAATTGGGTTCTGATGAGAAATTGACCTGGCTGCTGTTTTAACAAATGGCCTGAGCAGGAGAAGCCATTATGACACTTGCAGAGTCTGAAAAAGCTCAGACAGGTACATTTTTAAAACTTTGTTTTTTAATGTTCCTTGTGAGGTCAGAAGGAACAGTCTTGCTCTCCTGGGCCTGACGATGAAGCCTTAGACCTCCCCTGCCCTGGACAGCAGCCCCTGCTTTACCCTCTCATTCCCTTGCAATTGCACCCCAAACCCCCTTCCCCATTACCTCAATGCCATTGGACCATTCTCTCTGCCCTCTATCCTTGCCAGCAGCCTCCTGCTACATGGTAATGGATTCCTGTTCATTTAGCAATTGCCTGTTGATTTAGCCCATAGTTTTTGAAGGAGCTGCTTCTTCTTCAGTTCTCTGCCTGAAGGTTGGTCCAACCACAGCACCATGGGTGGGGCAAGAGGCAAGTCCCAAATCCACCCCAGCCCAATTGGGGATTAATCCCTGCGCTGTTGGCACCAATCAGATCCACACCAGCTGTCCAGCCAACTAGCTCCCCAAAGAGTCTGAGTTGCGCTGGCTACATGCACTTTTCCATGCTTGTTGTAGTCCAGAGATAGTGATGGTAGAGGCTCCAAATTCTTTCTATCACATGGCTGACCAGGAATCTCTCCCACTCTTACTACCTGTCATTGGCATATGTTGGAAGGATTTATAAGTTAATACTCAGCCTGTTTGGCCTCTTTATGAACTCACTTTCCTTGACCATCAACTCCTGGAGTGGGACTTGAACCTGGAGCTTCTGGCTCAGAGGCAGGGAGGCTACCCATCGCACCACAAAACCACCATTCAAGGAGCTGCTACAATCTTCTGAGTGTACTCTTCAGTGCAAAGCAGTGATTGGTTTGAGCATCTAAAAATGGCTTAACTACCCCACCACCCATCACTTCCCTTATTGTCACTCCCACTCCCACCTGAAGGAGAATAACATCTCTTGCAACATTGAAATCAGTGCCCAATAATATCAATGTCAATTGTCAGATATTAATTGAGAAAGCAATCAACACTGTTCAGCTCCTGCTGGTCAAGGGAAGTTTCTTCCATACCAGCGGACACCATCTAGTCCTCTGAGTGCACACCAAAGCTTGCAAACTTAGGCAAGGAGTCAGAGACATACAACCCAGTGATCCTTTGCATCCTGGTATCATTCTGGTGAAACTGCATTGTATTCTGCCTCTAGTTTATCTTGGACTGCGCTGACATATGTTGCATCTACATATGTTGGCTCCTGGTCAAGCAGTGACTCAATTTTAAAATTCTCATCCTTGTTTTCAAATCCCTCCATGACCTCACCCCTCCCTGATCCCCTCCAGCCCTAGAACCATCCATGATATCTGTGCTCCTCTAATTCTGACGTCTTGTACATCCCCTATTTTAATTAAAACCCTGCCTTCAGCCGCAGGGCCCCAAGCTCTGGAATTCTCTCCCTAAACCTCTCCACTTCTCTGCCTCTCTTTCCTCCTTTTAGAAGCTCCTTTGACCACCTGCCCTAATATTGTCTTATATGGTTCAATGCCAAAGTTTGTTTTGTAATGTTCCTGTGAAGTGCCTTGGGAAACTTTATTCAGGTGCTCTATAAATATAAGTTGATGTCATTGTTGTCTTAATGGTAACATGTACAGTTTTTCCCTTTTAATCAATGATGGATTATTAGAAACTCTAACAGCAACAAGAATATTAATAATGATAGTAATACAATGCGGGCAGGCGATGGCACACTGGTATTGGCGCTGGACTAGTAATCCAGAGACCCAGTGTAATGCTCTGGGGACCCGCCACAACAGATAGTGGAATTTGAATTCAATAAAAATCTGGAATTAAAAAGTCTAATGATGACGATGAAACCATTGTCGATTGTTGTAAAAACCCATCTGGTTCACTAATGTGAAAGCTGCCATCCTTACCTGGTCAGCAATGTGGTTGATTCGTAAATATCCACTGAACTAGGGCAGTTAAGGATGGACAATGAATACTGGCCTGGCCTGTGATGCCCACATCCCATGAATGAATAAAAAATAATATAAGAACACAAGCACTTACAATGGCAGATGCAACTAAATCAACCAGACTCATTGGGGACTCTAGCCTAAAGTAGACTTGACTCATTCTGTGGTTTAACACTGGTAAACCACTGATTACTGACATGCACTTTGTTGATACCACACATGGTATTGCATGGACGAGGAATTTTAAGAGTATTTTCGATGAATCTGTTTCTTGTTTAGCTATGAGCTCACTTGTTTCAGAAGTAAAGTGGATCCTCATCACTACAAGACAGAAGGTTTGAGGCTGAGATTATTTTCTTGATGCAATGTGAAAATGGATTTGTAGCTCACTGTATTTTTAAATTCAAAGATAACTGTTAAAAATGAAGGTACAAATAACTGAACGCATTGTGCCTACTCTTTCCAACAAGTGTGTTCAGTATAAAACTAAACTCTACCCTTCCTGATTTACTGGTAAAATAATTTTGATGACTTCATTAGAATTAACACTTTTTGATTATGTCACTGTGTCGTCATGCACACATAGTGTTGTGATAAAAAAAGGACTTGAATTATATAGCAACTTTCACTGTTCTTATTGAAACGTATAAGATTCTGAGGGGGCGGAACAGGGTAGATGTTGAGAGGATGTTCCTCTCGTAGGGGAATCTAGAACTAGTGGGCACAGTTTCAAAATAGGCAGGGTGCCCATTTAAGATGGTGATGAGGAGCAATTTCTTCTCTCAGAGATTAGTTAATTTTTTGAATTCTCTTCAACAGCAATGGAGACTGGATCATTGAATATATTCAAGGCTGAGTCTGAGAGGGTTATTTGATAGCAAATTCGATGAAACCGAGGTCAACTCTGTCTCTGAGCACTCTTTAGGACTGTGCCATTATGTGTATATCCCTTCTGCCAAAATGCATCACCCCACACTTCTCTAAGTTAAATTCCATCTGCCACTTGTCCGTCCATTCTGCCACCCTATCTATGCTTTGTTGCAGTTGGTTGGCATCATCCTTTATATTGCATGTATTGAGCGTCAGCTGGGATTCAATTGGGAGCACTCTTGTCTCTGAGTCAGAATGTCCTGGGTCCAGTCCCACAACAGAACTTGAACACTAAAGTCAACGAGAATAACACAGTACTGAGGGTGAGCGGCATTGTTGGAGGTGTCATCCTTTGGATGAAGTCTTACTTGAGATCCTGTCTGTCCCCACAGGTGAGTATGAAAGATCTAATGGCACTATTTTGAAAAGTACATGGGAGTTTTCCCTGGTGTCCTCGGCAATATTAATCCATCAATCCACATCACAAAAAGAGGTTATCCAATCATTATCACAGATCTCTGTGTAAATTGGCTAACACGTTTCCAACATTATAACAGTGATTACGCTTCAAAAAATATTTCATTGGCTGTAAAGCACTTTGAGACATCTGTGGTTGTGAACATGAGAACATAGGAAATAGGAGCAAGAGTAGGCCATTCGGCCCCTCGAGTTCCTCCACCATTTAATAAGATCATGGCTGATCTGATTGTGGCCTTAACTATACTTTCTTGTCTGCCCCCCCTAATCCTTGACTCCCTTACCAATCAAGAATCCATCTAATTGGTCCAGATTTTTGCCAAGGAGTCAGGACTCAGGACATCTTCCTACTCTACAACACTGCCTCTGTTCTGAAGGAGTCCACATGCCCTGTTTTCATGTTCAGGGGCAGGCATGGGCCAGAGATGGCCAGCTGGATTTGGAAGCAGGCCCGAGGTGGCAACAGAGATGGGCAGATGATGAGGGCAGTAGGTCAAAAGGTCTGCCTCGGTTTACTGGGACATCAGCCCTTTTTCAATCATAGTTGTTAGGCTCTGTAGCCCTCACCCTTCAGCCACCTCTTACCCCCCAACCATCCATAACCCCTCCATATCCCCATGTCCCTTCCATGCCGCCTCATATACTCCATGCCCTCTCTATGCAATTTCATATCTCTCATGCCCCCTCAAATCTCCCATGCTGCCTCCATGCCCCCTCATATCTCTTATGCTCCGTCCATGTGCTCCATGCCCCATTCCCATTCACCCAGTGTGCACTAAGTACATAGCCAATGAGCCATATAATCACAATGTCTTTGATATGCTCATGAGAAGAAACATAGCCATTCAATGTTCCCTTTGAAAGACATTGCCCCTCTTATTTTCTCATAAAGCCGTCAATCAAAAACATGCAGTGAAAGTCTGTTGAGGAAAGCTTTAATTTATTTGACACCTTTTAACCTTATCCAAATAAACACAGTGGCACTTAAAATACTCTTCAATGAAATATCAGGTTATTACAAGGTAATAAAGATAACAGTAGCACAAAGCTAGCACTCCCCTTTGCATCTGAGAAAACAGATTCCTGCTGAGCTGAGTCCATTAGTCACGCTTGGAGCTCAGCCAAGGATTCATATTGAGGTCATCTGAAAAAAAAACAGATGTTTGGCTACCTGCTCAATCTGCTTTTGTTGATAAACTCGCCATATGGCCTCCTTATGAATGCTTGGCTGAGATTTTGTCTTATGTGTATTGGACCATGAGATCTCAAAACTCCCATGAACAGATAGAGACTGGAGGTCATCTGTTGAAAGCTCCAGGAATACATTCAATGAGAATTGGCAACATTAGATGCAATCGCAAGGATGTACCTCTCCAACATCGATGAGGCCCACTTCTGCCAGTCAGGAGCTTAGTCCGCCCAGTGCCCTAGATCCCAAGCTGGAGTCAAGCAATCTCTCTACCTGGGTGTCCTCCTCCCTTGAATGTGGCAGTTGTGGGGAATCATATCTGGAATGAGGGAAGTTTTACCCCAAACAAGATCCCTCAGGCACTTGCAATGGAGACTGGATTCTGATGTATTGAATTTTCAGAACCATTGATACTAGAGCTTTTCAGTCATCTACCACAACCTTGACTATTGGTAAGATTGGTAAGCAAAGCTCTGAATTCACCACATAAAGCAAGTGAACTGATTGGACAACTCGCCAGACAATGAGGGAAAGAGGGAGATAACTAGTAGGACACCCTAAAGACTAGGTGGACATATGCAGTACAC
Source organism: Cetorhinus maximus (assembly GCF_964194155.1). NCBI lineage: Eukaryota > Metazoa > Chordata > Chondrichthyes > Lamniformes > Cetorhinidae > Cetorhinus > Cetorhinus maximus. The sequence continues at coordinate 9,553,443 of NC_135890.1, forward strand.
TGCCTATGGAAGTTAGATCAACTAAATGCATGGGTGGTCTATTCTATGAAGAAGATTGTGCGATGCGATATATTGCCAATCAGTCATGGTGAAAATCAGCCACATTGCACAGCAGAAACTAGCAGAGTATTCACATGGATTAGAAACATGGGGCTGAATACAGGGGCCCATCACCACCCTGTGCAAATGTAAAATGTGGTGTGGTGACATTGGGTCAGCAATATGAAATCATGACGTCAGTCTCAAATATTACGCAAGGAGAGCATGCTCCTAAATCAGAAACCTGCCTGCCATTTTTAAATCGCCAGTTAACAAGCTATTGAGCTTGTTAAAGAGCCAATTGTATGGGATGGTCCATTGGCTGCTGCATTTTTCAGGCGAGGACGGGAAAAAAGTTTGGGAGTGATTCAGGGCAGGTATAATTAGGCAGCACAAGAGTGGCAGAAAAGGCCAGCCACTGGGCCATGGTGGCATGTAGTAGCAGATTCTGCTGGTGAAGGAGGCAGCATCTGTATGACTTTTGAGTTCATTGTTTGACTTTTTTGAGCCTTTAATAAAAAATAGAGACCGATTCAGAGAGTAAAGGGGCCTTTAAATTTACAGCCGTGACCGACTTCCTGTTCACAATGCCTCTGCCACCTGACATCCTGGCCTAGACTCCCGACTGGGTGCGGAGCTTCCCTTTCATGCCTCGAATTGGCTGTCTTCATGCCGGTTGGCCGCTAAATGGTCAACCGATGCTTGAATCGATGACCTGAGAGCAAGTGGACCGTTGACTTCCTGTTCCACCTCCCTCACCCTGCCAAAAACCCAGCCCTGCAGTGTCCCCAGAACCATCTTTTATGAAGCATCCTCTACTTATAGGCTAGGATTTTACAGCCTCGCCGCGGCATGTCTCCTCCCGGCGGATGCGGAGAGCCATTTAAATCTCCATTCAGTTCGGCGGGACCGTAATACCCCGCCGGGCGGGAGGGGCCATAAAATCCTGGCCATTATTCTCTTGACCTGAGAACAAGAGGACAAGCTGACTCACGCAAAAGGTTGTCACACTTAATGCGATCAGTTTATTTGTACCCATGATTACAGGTTTAACATCGCCGCAGATTTCAAATGGTTACAGGAAAATGAAAATGATTACAGAAAATGATTACAGATTTAACTGGTTCGAAAATGAAGAGAAAATAAAATAATAATTAAAAAATGCAGCTGCTTTACTTACTTTACTTCCATCAAGTTGACACTTCACTGATATCTATGTTACTTTGCTTCCAGGAAGTAGATGCCTTACCAATATCTAGCTCAAAAATGCCATTAAGTATGGCCATACAATCTTCAGAAGTGGCTGGCTCTGGTGGTTGTAGATTCACCTTCTGATGATCAGTTGGGCTCTCTCCTTCTCTCTCTCTCTGAGATCTCCGTCTGACAAGTGGAATCTTCTTCCTTGTTCAGTCTTTCACAGCCTTTTCCAGAGAATGGGGTTAGTTTATAATGTTGACAAGCTATATTGTCCTATAAAGTTCCTTTCAAAAGCACAACACCCAATTATATTCTGAAGCTTTTGTTTGAACCATGAATTATTTTAGAAAAAACTGCACCAAAGACGCTTTCTCATTTCAGATCATTTCATTGCAAAGCGTGTTGGGCAATATTTTCTATCATTGCCCTGAATTTGTTTAAAAGGCTTTTTTTTTTGCCTACAGTTCTGAAAATAGCAAGTTGTAACATTATAAAAGCACTCATCTGTCATCCTTTTTTGGCACATGTACAGGAAGTCAGCATGACAAAGGCATGGTGATGTTTGGCACATTAGCTGCTAATATGCCACCTGGTAATGGCAGAAAAGGTAGATATAACGTGGTACTACGCAAAATGGGAAAAAAGTGCCAAGTGTGAACAATAATGTAGTTTTATGTCATCTCCATCTATATCATTCTCACTTTTGTTTCTACGTTAATGCTCATTCTTTTTTCCTTTCCAAACTGAGCCTAGCCAATCAAACATCGCTGGGACAAGTCCAATGAGTTTCTGTCAAATTCAACAGTGAATGGGACAGCCTGGATGAGCTCAGTAGGTAGAACAGAGAAATTCAACCCTAACCTGAGTGAAGTGACCCAATTCAGATTTCTGGCTCAGATTTATGCTCATCTCTATCTACTAACACTCACCGTGCACTGAATAGAAAATACATTGGGTATCACTTGAAGGGCTAAAGAAAGGTTTCCTGTCAGGACACTGGCCTCTTCTGAAAACCCAGATCAAAAACAAGAATGACCCCTCATCACAACAGGTATGCCAATAGCCATGCATGGACTGCAGCAGTTTAAGAAGGCAGCTCACCGCCACCTTCCCAAGGGCAATTAGGGATGGGCAATAATGCTGGTCCAGCCAGCAAAGCCCACATCCCATGAATGAATTTTAAAAATATGATTATTTCCTTTAAATTTTCTCCATTCTTTTCCTAAATTGGTGAATCTTTTCAGGTACAATTCAATAAGTACCAGGAAATCTCTATTGTATTACAAGAACATAAGAAATAGGAGCATGATTAGGCCATATGGTCTCTGGAACCTGCTCCACCATTCAATAAGATCATGGCTGATCTAGATCTACCATCTGTTTTCTATATAACAACTCAGACGGGTTAGTCATTCATGGGGTTGATTTTCATGGTCAATCCTGCTTCTGTTCTTACCTGAAGTTCAATGGCCACAATTCCCAGCAGCAGTCATTGCCTAATTTTCTTTCTTCCTTCCTCACCCAGGAGCAGTAAACACAACAATGCTACTTTTTGATTGCCAGCTTGGCTCAGCATCTTTGCTTCTGAGTCAGGAGTGTGATGCTTCAAATTCCCTTCAGAAGATAAGCATATAAACCAGGCTAATACTCCAGTATAGTACCAAAGGAAGGTTACCCTAACAACAATGCGCATTTATATAACACCCCTAATGTAGGGAAACATCGCAAGGTGCTTCACAGCAGCATTACCAAACAAAATGTGACGGCAAGCTACATAGGAAAAGTAAGGGCAGATGATCAAAAGCTTGGTTAAAGAGTTAGGTTTTCTGGAACATCTCAAAGGAGGAGGGAGAAATGGAGAGGCAGAGAGGTTCAGGGAGAGAATCCAGAGTTCAGAGCCCGGGCAGCTGAAGTATAAATGCCAATGGTGGAGCAATTGAAATCAGGGATGCATAAGAGACCGAATTGGGGGAGTGTAGTGCAGAGGGTAGGCTAACACTTTAGCATAGCACTAAAGGAGTGCTGAATTTCAAAGGTTCAGGTATACATAATCACTAATTTAAAAGTACAGAGTTGTCCCTCTGTCCTGGCCAGAGTTCCGTCACCAACCGGAAAAAAAGCACAGATTAATTAGCTGCTCATCTTATTTTTGTGGGACTTTGCAGTGTCCAGATTGATTTTGCATTTGCCTACATAACTGCACACCTTGACCAGCAACCAGTGTCAGTATTTCTCTGAAAACCTTTTGGATTTCATGCTGTATGAATGTACATTCTTTCATCTGATTAACATTTGAAGGAAAAAAAATGTACACAGCTATGAAGGCGGAGAACAGTAATTGGAAAGCTCGCTAAAAGAGCCAGCACAGACAATGATGGGCTGAATGATATCCTTCCGTGCTGTATCACTCTATGATTCTACAATTAATACTCAGTTTCCATGGACTACATTATGAGCTTTGCTCTAATATGAATAAATGCAGTAGCCTTAATTAACCATGCATGCAGTTGCCTTGACACCAACCCAAACAATGTATTTACAAATTCAGCCACTGGTGTGAGCCTCCAATGTTTATAAAGTGTGAATAAAGGGAAGTGGGAGATGGGGAGAAAAGGCAGGCAAAGCGAATTAAAAACAAACTGGCCAGGGTAATAAAGTGACAGAGTAAGCTCGATGGGCAGAATGGGCCACTCTTGTTCCTTTAAAACAAAAGAAATTCAGCGGCGTTTTGGATTATGCGGCAACTTAGTTGAGTGCACATCCCTTTTAGAGGAATTAAGTGGACTGGCATTGATTGCAGCAGAATGACTCTCACCCACATAACCAGAACACTATACTGAGAGCAGTCAATTACTCTTTTGCCATAGCATTTAGGCCTGATAAGGTTTATGTACATTCACAGTGTGAGGCAGATGAAACCTACCTGATTGTTGTACAGTGCTGGGAGAGGGCAGCAGATGCCACTTCATGCAAAAGCCATTCCAGCTGGTACAGACCGATTGAGAGATCTCAGTGGTCCGTCTAATCTGTCACGTGTATGAATCATGCCATCTAGTCAGCTGAAAATAGTATGTTCATGTTTTAATCTGCAAGGCAGATAAACTTAGCAATAGGAAGAAAGCACTTATACAGCACCTTTCAAGGCCTCGGGCATCCCAAAGCACTTTACACTAAATCTGGTACTTTTAAAGTGTAGTCAGTGTTCTAAAGCAGGAAGCAATGGCCACGAATCATAGATTTTGGGAAGTTCTCACAACCAGGCTTTGGCTGTATTCCAAGAGAATGACTGTGGTAACTCAAATATGTGACTCATCTATCAATTAGGAATTTAGCTGCATTGACTAAACATCAATAAACAAAGTCAAAGTAAAATGAAGAGATTTTCTATTTTTTTTCTTCCGATATTAATTTCCCAATTCATAAAGCCTTCAGCACTTTGTTCCATTCAAGCAGGTTGAAATCCTGGAGCCAATGTACTGACGTCCCAACACTACCTGATCAGACTCAGTATGATCTGAATCAGATAAAGCTGTGGTCAAAGTACAGTGCTGTGATCAGACTTCATCTTGAGCAAAGTTCTGATTTCTGAATCACAAAAGGGATATTCAGGCACTGGAGGAAGTGCAAAGCAGTGCCACAAGTAATCCCCAGTGTCAAAGGGCTGAGTTAGGAGTCATATGTGACATACAGGAAGATGTTATTGGCTGTCAAAGGCCAATTATTGCAGAACCAAGATGTCACTGCTGAAATTCCTTAAGGCAATGTCCTTAACCCAACCATTGTCAGCGATTTCATAGATGGTGTTCCCTCTGCAATAAGAACTGAATTGGGTCTGATCACTGATGATTATCCATGCTTATTTCAACTCACAAATCCTTCAATGATGAAACAGCTTGTTGAGAGCATTCAGGTGAACCCTGGACAATAATGTTCAGATGTAGACGAGCAAGTAGAAAACTCATGCTACATAAATGCCAATGAAATGTCAATGATGAAAAAAGACCGAACCACCTCCTTCGTATGGCAACATCATCACTGAATCCTCCACCATCATAATCTTAGGAGTAACAGGAGCTAAAGTGGACCAGGCACATCAACATTATGGCTACAAGAGTGGGGCAGAGGCTTGTTAATTCATATACTTCTATACCTTCTGACCCTTCAAAGTCTCTCCATCATCTGCATGATCCAAGTCAGGAGTGTGTTAGTATACCAAACACTTTTTGGATGGGTTACACTCACAACAGCACTCAAGAAGCTTGACTCCATCTTGACAAAGCAGTGCACTTCATCAGTGCCCTTGCCACTGGACTCAGTACTGACCCCTTCCATGATGAGCACACAGTGGCTGCATTATGCACTATCTACAGCATGCATTGCAGCAACTCTCCGAGGATACTTTGGTAGCACAGTCTATGATCTTTATTACTAAGGAGGACAAAAGCAACAATATCTTGGGAACACACAATCTTCTAAGTTTCTCTCCAAGTCATATATGATCCTGACTAGGAGATTTGCTCCTGTTCCTTCATTTTGACTGCATAAATACCTTAGAATTCTCAACCTTAACACAATTGTAGGAACATTATCACTGCAAGAACTGTGACATTTCAAGGAGAAGGTTCACTCTACCTTACTCAGAGTAGCCAGGGGCTGGGCAGTAAAATACAGCCTTTGTAATGTGGCTCACAATCCAAAAGCAATTTAAAAAATTCAGCCTGGAAGAAGCCAGATTAAATAAATCCAGAATATTCCTTCAAATTAAATTGCTTAAGTGAGTCAAAGAGCCACATTTTCCAACTAGTATGTAGAAATTTAAGATTGATATCTGAAATTCTTCTTTACATGAAGAATAAACGACACTTGAAAAGAGCTTCCAGACTGAATGTTGGAGGCATAAACATTAGAATCATTTAATGAATGATTGGGTGTTGAAATGGCAGACTTTGGGATCTTTCTGGATAAATTAATTAAAATTGGACAAATGTTGTTAACCTAGTCGTTAAATGCCTTCTAAATTTGTGAGTCAGTTTCCTGTCATGTTTCAAGTTTCCTCCTTCTGCCATGTAACCATGAGGAAGTGTCAATCACAGGCCGGGCATATCTCAACAGGCCAGAAATGAAAGTTCAAGGGCTTCCCTGGTGCTTCATGCAGACAATAATTCTGCTGAGGTTGGCTGAGCCCTAACATGCAATATTCTCATGATAGCTCCAGAACTCCCCAGGCTTACCTTCTTAATGGTAGGTTGACTGTTGGCAATTTTGCAGCCTGAATACAAGCAGGGGATTGAGTCATGGTAAAACATCGTCACACTCCATTTTCCGATCCTACAACTGGTACGTCTAACCCAAGACTTGTTGGCGGGTCCTAGGCCAGTGACCCTAAGGGTTGGTGGTAAGCTGTTATGTAATTAACAATACATATGTTCAACCTTCTTACATTCCAGCTACTTATTTCCAACAGTTTGGGGACAAGGATTTAAGGTTTGGGGTAAGAAATGCAGGGGTGATGTGACGAGGAACTTCTTTATGCAGTGATTGGTAATGAGCTGGAGCTTATTGACTACGAGGGTGATGGAAGCAGAGATAATGAATGATTTCAAAAGGAAATTGGATGAGCACTTGAGTGAAATAAACCTGCAGGGCTATGGGGATAGAGCGTGGAATGGGACAGCCTGGATTGCTCTACAGAGAGCTAGCATGGATTCAATGGGCCAAATGGCCTCCTTTTGTGCCGTAATGATTTTATGACTTTGACTCCCTAGTCACAATAGTGCAGAATGTTCCCCAGCTTATCAGTCTATATTTATACCAATGTCTTTAGTGATTGCAATACTTGGACAGCTATGGTGTACAACAGTGATTGTCTGAGACTTTTTAAAATCTGAAGAGACAAAAGGAATACAGTCTCTTTAAAAGTGGAAATGTACCCCTGAACCTGTGAGCCATTTATCATGAACACTGACAGAACAGCATGAAAGAAAATTTGCTCTTACAGAATAGAAAACAATACAAGCACGTGGGTGATTCTGAGGAGCATACAGGTTTACTGTCATCAATACCTGCATCAGCCAGACCTGAAAGTATAATATTCACGAACAGCTCTGCAGGTGCTGCATTCAATACTGTACAAAGCAGTGCAGAGAACAGCAAAATCCAGGGCCAGATTTCACCCCGAAGGCTTGAGGTGCTCCATGTGAATGCCTGCGCCCAAAACAGAAGAGGGCAGAGTCCAACGACCAAAGGCTTCTTAACCCTTAGTGCTCTGGCCTTCGAATCACTTACAAACATCACCAGTCATCATGTCTCTCCAAAGAAGTTATCTTTTACAGACTTGAAGGGCCCAAGTGAACAGGTTTTGAGTGAGTCAAAATCAGGTCAAGGGGCTCTATGATTTCTTGATTTGCAGCCTGACACCCAGTATAAATGGTCATAGAGATGCAACTGGATATTATTGAGCTATATTGCATCATTTGAACTGCCTTTTACTTTGGATACCAACTAAACGTAAATGAACATGTGAAACTTATGCTCCTTTCTCACATTAAAACTTGGGACTGGGGTAATTTGAATCATGGGGGATATTGAATTGATTGTCCTTTATTTACCCTACCTAACCTTCCCTTGCAATGGGAAATTTCTGGACATGAGAGCAGGTCTGTCCAGTCCAAACTCAGGCAATCGCCAAACACATCCACAGGCACGGGACTGCTAGCCTGTGTCTCTCCTGTAAGATTTATTTTTCCTGGCACCTGTCACCCCAGAGTGGTTATGGAGAAAGTGCTGGTCAGACCCCATCTCAAGTAATGCATTCAGTTCTGGGCACTGCACCTCAGGAAGGAGATATTGGTTTTGGAGCAGTGCAGATAGGTACATCAGAAAAGGGTTAAATTATGAAGACAGATGGTACAGATTAGGATTATATTCCTACAAATACAAAAGATTAAACACTGATCTAAATTGAGGTATTTAAGATCATTAAAGGAATTGGTAGGCTAGATAGAGTGAACCTATATCCTATGGTGAGGGATTTCAAAACAAGGGCACATAACCTTAAAAATAGACCCTGGCTATTGAGGATAATGTAAGGAAGGACTTCTTGACACAAAAGGTAATGGAGAATTGGGTCTCTGTCCCACAAATAGATGCTGAGACTGGAGGTCAATTGCAAATTTCAAAACTAAGATAGATAGATTTTTGTTAGGTTGGGGTATTAAGGGTTCTGGGAACAAGGCAAGTGGATGGAGTTAAGATAAAGATCAGCCATGATCTAATTGAGAGGCAGGGGCTTTCTCACCATATCTCTGTATTTTCGTTGTTAAAATCTCCTCACACGTCTCAGCCACAAACTCCTGCCATTGTTCCCTAACTGATCAGCCACAGCATCATTCCAGATTGCACCTCAATCCTATTCAATGATACCTGATGCTCCTACCTAACATCTTATTACAGTGGACATCACGATGCTCGTCAATAATTAAAATTAAAATAATTGAAGGTTTCATACGCTTAGGCTCAAGTAACTTTGCGCCACAAAAGTGCCAGGCAATGACCATCTTCAACAAGAGGCAATCTAACCATCTCCCCCATAGCATTAGTTCAACAGCATTACCATTAATGAATCTCCCCGCCATTAACATCCCTGGGGTTATCGTTGACCAGAAACTTAACTGGACTAGCCATACAAATACTATAGCTACAAGGGCAGGTCAGAGGCTAGGAATTCTATGATGGACAACTCACTCCTGACTCACCAAAGACTGCCCACCATATTACAAGATACAAGTCAGGAGTGTGATGGAATACTCTCTGCTTGCCTGGAAGAGCATAGCTCCGATGACACAAGGAGCTCAACATCATCCAGGCCAAAGTAGCCCGCTTAATCATTACTCCATCCACCACCTTAAACATTCATTCCCTCCACCACCAGCACATAGTGGCAGAAATGTGTGCCATCTTGGCAACTCATCAAGGCTCCTACAACAGCATTTTACAAGCCTACAGCTTATAGAACCACCTGCATGTTCCATTCCAAGTCATATGCTATCCTGGCTTGGAACTATATTGATGTTCCTTCACTGTCGCTGGGTCAAAATCCTGGAACTCCCTCCCAAGTAGCACTGCCAATGTATCTACACCATGTGGACTGCAGCAGTTCAAGAAGGCAGCCCACTGGCACCTTCTCAAGGGCAATTAGTGATGGGAAAGAAATGCTGGCCTTGCCAGTGAAGCACATATCCCATGACTGAAGATTAAAAGGAACGTGGATACCTTTAACTGGAAGTGAGACAATTACATGAGAGAGAAAGGAATAAACAGAATGCTGATAGGCTGAGATGAGTTAAAGTGGGAAGAGGCTAGTGTGGAGCATAAACAGTGGCATTTGGCCTGTTGGGCATGTTTCTGTGCTGTAAACACAGTGTGATTTTACATAAGAAATAAGAAGACAGAGCAATCAAGTTTTTTCCAGCTGAAGTGATTGGGTGTAATTATTTCTTTTTTCTGTGGAGCAGTTCCAGGGCCAAATTAATGTTGCAACTTTGGTGGAATTAAAACGTGATTTGTCAGCCAAGTTATTCACCTATCCATGCAAGGGTGTCTCTCTTGAACTGTTGAGAGAAATGAGCCTGGATTTTCATCCTTGAGGTGAATAGTGGGAGTTGGGAAAATTCCTTGACTACTCAGAGCCAACCTGCTTGGCTTGAATTTGAACAAAAGCTTGGCAGTTAATTGTTCCCTGCTGCATTCTCCATGCCAACGCCTCTACCAATCAGAGTCCATTTGTCCATCAATCAGCACTCTCTTCTCATGCAGTATAAATTGTTGTTTCCTTTACTGTTGGTATTTCTTGCGAGCTATCCTAGTGAGGTCAAGGTGAAAAGCTTTGACAGCACTTCTCTTTTTTCAGCAATAAAAAGAGAGAAAGATTCACATTTATAAAGTGCTTTTCATGACAACTGGATGTCCCAAAGCGCTTTACAACCAATGAAATACTTGTTGAAATATCACTATTGTAATACAGGAAACACAAGAGCCAATTTGTGCTCAGGAAGCTCCTACAATATAATGACCCGTGTATTTGCTTTGTGATGTTGATTGAGGGGTAATCATTGGCCAGGACACTGGGAAAATTGTACCATGGGATATTTAACATCTTTAATGTTTTACAGAACAACCTCAAAGAGCGAATGACCTGTTTCTGTTCCTATGTTCAGTTCACAGCAACATGCAGCAGCTGACAATTGGTAATGAAAATTCTGATTATTAGTCCAGTAGCATTAAGGTCCATTGCAGCACTCCCACAGTTATCCCAGCTAAGTCAGTACAAATGATTGTACATGGGGCTTTTCTGAACTGAATAGTGTGGTGTTATACTAAGTAGTTCATTTATTAACTGAACATAGCAAGAAGAGAAACCGATGTTTCAGTGGATACAACAAAAGTACAAAAGGAGAGCAAGGAGGGAACCAGAATAACTGGTCAGGCATTTCATTCCATCTGTACAACGTTACTGCTGAAAGAATGGCTGCTTCAATTTCCCATACAACAGTCGCTGTTTCCAAAAACAGTGGGCAACGAACTTCACGATGTTTTAATAAATAGAGCTGTGGAAATTTACATCACAGAAAAAAGCCATTTGGTCCATCATAGCTATAATAGCTCGCTGCTGGAGCAATCCAACCTCACCTCACTTAACCTCACTTCTCTCTGCTCTCCCACAGCCTCGCTTGCCTTACTCTGCTTTAGGTATTTGTTACATCTGGTAGCTGCTATAAACTGGCTCTTTAATACAAGGTAAAATTAAGTCATGGCGAGGGGCATGTGATCTCCTACTAGGTCTGCCCGGCGGTGAGCCTATGTGACTTGGTTGCCATGAGGACCAGGGGCTTCATGGCAACCATCACACTCCTGACTTGTGCCTTGTAGATGGTGGACTGGCTTTGGGGAGCCAGGAGGTGAGTTACTTATCGCACTATTCCCAGCCTCTGACTTGCTGTTGTAGCCACAGTATTTATATGGCTGGTCCAGTTCAGTTTCTGGTCAATGGTAACCCCCAGGATGTTGATAGTGGGGGATTCAGTGATGGTAATTCCATTGAATGTGAAGGGACAATGGTTAGATTCTGTCTTGTTGGAGATAGTCATTTCCTGGCACTTCTGTGGCGTGACTGTTACTTGCCAATTGTCAGCCCAAGCTTGGATATTGTCCAGGCCTTGCTGCATTTGGACATGGACTGCTTCAATATCTGAGAGTCATGAATGGTGCTGAATATTGTGCAATCATCAGTGAACATCCCCACTTCTGACTTTATGATGGTCAGAAGGTCATTGATGAAGCAGCTGAAGATGGTTAGGCTGAGGACACTACCCTGAGGAACTCCTGCAGAACTGTTCTGGAACTGAGATGACTGACTTCCAACAACCACAACCATCTTCCTTTGTGCTGGGTATGACTCCAACCAGTGGAGAGTTTTCCCCCAGATTCCCATTGTGTCCAGTTTTGCTAGGGCTCCTTGATGCCACACTCGGTCAAATGCTGCCTTGATGTCAAAGGTAGTCTCTCTCGATTCATCTCTGGAGTTCAGCTCTTTTGACCATGTTTGAACCAAGGCTGTAATGAGGTTAGGAGCTGAGTGACTCTGGCAGAACCCAAACTGTGCATCAGTGAGCAGGTTATTGCTAAGCAGGTGCCGCTTGATAGCACTGTTGATGACACCTTCCATTACTTTACTGAGTGTGTGAGTTTAGAGTGATGAGATGGTTGCCTTACCCTGGCGGCATGGATGAGATCATTCATCCTCTATTTGCACTGGATGGCCAACCTCTTCTGTGCAGGGTTGGCACTGACCACCACTGCCACTGCGTCCCAGGCCGGAGTGGTGAGGTTGCTGGACCTCCTGCTGCAAGAGCGGGGCTAGAAGACATCATCGTGGGCCTCCACTAAGGACAGGGCACTGAAGTCCTCTTGGCTTTCGGGGCCATGTCTTCACTGGAGCCGTCCAGGGCTGCAAACTTTGAAAACTGTGTGCGTGGCTGCAGTTTAGATATGGCAGCTGGAGTGAGGAAATGGTGAGGTAACAGCGTGGCGGGCGACTCAGAGGCTGCCTGTCAGCAAAACAGCGTGTTTCCTGTGGCTGCATAATTAATGAGGCAGGAAGCGGATGATATGGTGCAAAAATCTGTCCCTACGGCTGGGTGGGGGGGTGGAGAAATGCCTTTTTTCACACCCACCACCACACTTTGTGCAATTCAGGGAAAATTCCACCTTCGGAGTCAGCTAATCTCATTGATACTCTGTGTCTTTCACAAAGGATTCCAGTCTTCATCTTCGAAGATCTTGTCTTGGAATTGTTCTCCAAAAGTCATTCCAACTCAGATTGCCTCAACGACAGCCCGCCTCACAGTGTTTGGCTCTCTTCTCCTGAGACCCATTCCCCTGGATTTCCAAGTGTGTACTCCAGAACCAACTCACAAGCACAACTTCAGCTCATTGGCCAAGTTGAGCAGAATACTGCTGCTCCGAGGGGTTACCTGCACCCCACAGCCTGCATCAGGGAGTCACCAACCTTCTGCTACCTCCTTCAATTGCCAGGGCTTCTCCTGAGCCCTCTACACTTGAGGGTGGCCAAGCGCAGCTCTTTTCTGCTTGGACCCCCTTTCTCTGAGAGGAGAGGAACCAGAGGAGGTTCACGAGAATGATCCCAGGAATGAAAGGCTTAACATATGAGGAACGTTTGAGGACCCTGGGTCTATACTCGATGGAGTGTAGAAGGATGAGGGGGGATCTGATTGAAACTTACAGAATACTGAAAGGCCTGGATAGAGTGGATGTGGGGAAGATGTTTCCATTAGTAGGAGAGACTAGGACCCGAGGGCACAGCCTCAGAGTAAAAGGAAGACCTTTTAGAACAGAGATGAGGAGAAACTTCTTTAGCCAGAGAGTGGTGAATCTATGGAATTCATTGCCACAGAAGGCTGTGGAGGCCAGGTCATTGAGTGTATTTATGACCGAGATAGATAGGTTCTAGATTGGTAAGGGGATCAAAGGTTACGGGGAGAAGGTGGGAGAATGGGGTTGAGAAACTTATCAGCCATGATTGAATGGCGGAGCAGACTTGATGGGCCGAATGGCCTAATTTCTGCTCCTATGTCTTATGGTCTCTGCTCCTCTTCTAAACTGGGACCTCTCCCTATCCTCTCTCCCTGTCCCCTGTTTGGGAATCTATTTCGAAATAAGTAGAAGTGTGGAACAAAATGAAACATTTAACTGTAGGGTATGTGCTAAGATATTTGTCAGAAGTTTATGATGTTAAGTACTTCTTGTAAAGAAATTGTAAAGCTGTTGGATGTTGGCGCTCTGCTCCAGGTCACATGATTTGGGGTTTACACGCCATTCCTTTTTTCTTCTCTTCATGCAAGCGCCCTGAGAAATCCAAAACGCTGTGTAGCCTATGCGCAGCCTGCTGTGTGTCCACGCAAGTGCAGAAAATCCCGCGGCATACTGACAGTTATAGTTCCCAGCCTCCCGGTGATGAGGTGAGTCTGGATCTCAAAGCACCATTTCCCTTGGGAGACAAAGTTTCACCATAGTGAAGATTTGTTTACAATGGCTTTACAAGAAACACTTAACATCATAAACTTCTAACAAATATCTTTCCACATACTCTACCGGAAAAATGTTTTAATTTTGTTCCGCACTGATATATATTGCATTATGAAGCTATAAAGGCTTAACCAAAACAAAAACTAGTACATGTAACAAATACGATTAGCAGGATTTAAACATAGAACTATCATAACTCAGAATCTGCCTTTTCTCCTACATCCATCTTTAAACTCTGAACAGAACAGCAACAATTTCTTATTTTTTTCCCATAACCTTTTCATGGTCAACCAAAGCTAGTGAATGTACATTAAAGTTTGCTTTAGAAACCAGCTTGTATTTCTATTTCTTTTGCTCTTTCTCTTCCTGTCTGAACTTTTTCATTTCTCGTTTTCCTTCTTCCCCCTTTTTCAAGTTCGAGCTTCTTCATTTCCGTTTCCATCTCAAGCTGCTTCATCTACAACTGAATTTTAACTAATTCAACCTGAATTCCCATCTGGATTAACTTCTTTTTCCAATTCCAAATGTTGTGCTATTAACTCAATTATGTCTGCTTTCTTAGCCCCCTGCTTTTAACTCTAACTTCAATTTCTCTGCTAATGCGATTAACTTGGCCTTGCTCAATTGTTGCAAATCATTCAGGGATAAATCTTCCCTCTCCGGAAAAGTCAGAGCAATTTACAAAGCCACTCTGTTTTTCAATCAATATTGTAAAATTCACCATGGAAATCTTATCAACACTAACCTCAGCAAATACCAACAATGGTATTCATGAAATTGAATCTGTGGATTCAAAATCCCGCAAGAGCCCTCAATTTGCGTTATGAATCTGGACGAGCCCCTACTGTGTTATGATCCCAGCTATGAGAATACTGGACAAACCTGAAACTTGTTAGGATCTGGCTTGATAGACACATAATGTCTATAAAGAATATAATGCATGGAATAACCAAAGGGTAAGGAAATAAGCGGCAGGACCCCGAGGTTAAATTGGAACACCAAATGAATCTTCACGATACAAACTTGGACAAAACAAACACGAGCAATAATGACCAAATAGGTACACTGAACAAATAAGATAATGGGCAGAATTTTTCCCTCTTTGGGTGGGTGCGTGCCTGACCTGAACAGGAGTAAAATAGTGCGCGATGATATTGACGTCATCGCACGCTCGTGATATTTCACTCGGTGGGCACATGCGAGAGGCGGCAGCACGCCCGCTGACAATTAAGAGGTCTATTAAGGCTGTTAATCAATTAATTAAATCAAATTTTTCACTGCTCATCCAAACGTTCGGCTGGTTTGACGGGCGAATAGGCCAAGCGGCCTTTGCATTTTTAACGAAACCTCATCCACGGGCGGGATGAGGTTTCGGACGGTAAATTTAAAAAATCAATAAAAATCTTTAAAACTCATTTTTAACATGTCCCTGCCCATGTGACAGAGCCACACGAGGGAACATGTTTTTTCTTATTTTTGAAATCCTTATTTTTAATGTTAAAAATCTTCAGCTCCCTGAGGCAGCTCTGTGCCTTCAGGGAGCTTTCTCTGAGCGCACCCCCATGCATGGGCACACTTTCGCACTCGTCCTCCCCGCCCACTGCCCCCTTCACCCCGGCAGCACTGAGCATTTCAGCGCACGTTTCACGCTGGCTGACTGTTAATTGGCCAGCCAGCGTGAAATTGCAGTCGGGGCCCGATCGCAGGCGGTGCACTATTGCGTGGCCGCTCCCAGACCCACCCACTGCACCCACCCAATGAGATAAAAATTTTGCCCAATGATTCTAACCTACATGAGCTTCTACCCTAAACACAGTCCAACAGACTTAGCCCAGCTTAAACTTTTTACTGTGGTATTCACTCTGTTAGGCTTTTAAACATACTCATACTCTGGGACGTGGCTCCCTTTTGCTTTGGGTCTGGCTGCACAGGTCATAGTTCAGGTCTATGTTATATTCCTACCAATATGACCTCCTAGTCCCAAATATAGGCATCACTGACACTCACACGCCTTGACCCACCAGGCACAGCTAGACATTCCCTTTGTGTCTGTACCATAGCTGAACTTCTCCTCTCTTTACAGAGCTATTTGTAAACCCAACTTTCTGGAACTCCCTCTTTTCATCTCTGAACATACAGAACTGAGTTCTACAACAGACTGGCTGTCTACAGCCTCCAAGCCAGCTTCTCTTACACTTACTTTTTCCTAAAAAAAATAAAACCCACCAATTTTCCTTTTAGAGCATAGCTCCACCCTCAGCAATTACCTCCATAGCAACCTCGGGGCTTTTGTGCTTCTAAAATCCTCTCAGCTGGGTCAAAATTTCAAGCATGGTTTGTAAAGACACACAGGCATACTAAACCAAGCCAAAAGTAAACAACCCCCAATTCACTTAAAACTGAAACTAAAACTCTACATTCTTAACTTTTAAGATAATCCACAATAGAGATGGTTATAACAGCCAGGCAAAGGAGACGTCAGAGTGAGCCTTGCTGTGGGAAGTCAGTTCGGGAATTCTTAGAAGGCTGAGGGAAATGACTTTTGACAGACACTGGATGTTAAGATTCAGCGAAAAAGCAAGATGCAAGCCTGTCGGAAGCTGGGAGTAATTTTGGACTGGTTCCTGTAAAGACTCCAATTCTGTGGAGAGTGTAGTGTAATGTATAAATGCGGCATGGGATTTTCAGTCATGTTAGGAAGTTAGGGGGGATGTCATTTCTGTAGCTTGTTGTATTACTTGCTGACTAAGTAATGTTTAGTCGATGTTGATTTTAGTTTGTTTTTACAGTAAAAGCTTTAAAACATGAAATCTTGTCATGTGATCCTTTGAGTCAGTCACTGGGAATTCAAATCTCATTTTCAAATTTACCAGTTTTTATGGGGATCATAACATAATAACCCAATTTTCCTTTAAGAGAAGCATTGTGCAATGCCTTAGCCATTGATTGGAACAAAACATTCCATACTTCAACAACTCTCAATGTCACAAATTTCCTCCAACCTCTCTTCGCTCTATTTGGTGATCATCTTAAATTGGTGATTGCATGGCACTAATTCTCCAATCAGAGGAATTATTCCTTCCCTCTTCACTTCATCAAACTTCTTCTTGATTTTGAAAAGTGCATTAAATCTCCTCCGTGACAATCTCTGCCCCAGAAGATAACATGTAAGCATTTCTCTCTTTTGAGCTCGGATGTTCTTCATGCATTGTCATTTTTAAAAGAATCAGTAAACATGCTATTGGTGCTTGTTGAAACTAAATGCACAGAGAAACATAATGAACCTTGCTCCTTCAATTTTGTACAGATTCTGAATATCACGGGAGGTGGTAAAAGAATAAACGGGGATCAAGACTTACTTGCGAGACAATCTTAAGTGAGCAGCAGGAGTGAGAGGTCACTCTTAGAAAATGTATTGGGGTGAAAATTTCCTTCTTGAGTTTGGGTTCAATGGGCTGGAGAGAGGGAAAATCAGGCAGAGAGGATCACAGACAGGTAACATCCTCCACATTTCCTGCCATACAGCACCCAGGTGATCCAACTTTGCGCAAAGGAGAATCAGTCCATTGATTCCTGGCAATAGGAAATGATAAGGATATGCAAATACCAGAAGTAATTACAAGCAGGACCCCTACCCCACCCCCTGACCTGTATGGTCCTTGGGTGAGGAGAAAGTACGGGTGGGGCAAGGAAACAAAGTTGACTCTCTTAGTATCTTTTAAGGCCCTTTTATCTGAGGGAAAAAAAAAAGAGGTCATCTAAAGGCTAAGATCAGGAAATACCATAGTAACTAGCTGCACTGGTGAGAGATTCATTTTATGCAACTTCTTCAATATTTTTTTAACATTATGGCTCAGCAGACCCCCGTCTCCTGGTTAAATGCTGACTTTTGTCGGTTGTTGATGCCTGATAAAAAGAAAATTAATCTGTGACTTTCTTCTATCAAGAAGGACTGACTTCTAACACGGTAATGAGCTGAATATGAGAGGCAGTTAAATACAGTTTAAAACATGACCAGTCTCGTCATTAAACTCGACGCCTCAGGAGAAATGACTTGAATTCCATCTACTCCCGTACGGTTCAGTGGACAGGCTATGTCACCTTGTAACTATTTAGTTTAAAACACTAAAATGCTTGTGTGGTTTGTGTGAATTGCAGAATGGAATGATTGTGGTTAACTGATGAAGGTATTTCCTTGAGTGTATTTGTTCGTTATCAATTTGGAGCCTTTAAAGAGGCACTGGGGTCCTATTGGCATTTGCTGTACCCGTCTTTTGGGCAGAAAATGAGTGTAAAGCATAACAATTTAGCATTGGAACTGATGGAACGATGCCCAAACTGCTCAGGCATTGGTCCAAGTACAAATTTGAGTCAGTTTTTTGGCATCCCAGACAGATGCCTAAAACAGGCATTATTTTCCTTGAATGTATGAATTAAGGGCCTAAGTTGTTGAAGAACCCCTTTGCCAAATTAATCCTTGACAACCCTGACCCTGTCTCTCTCAGCTCTGCAGGTCCCATGGCCACCAGTTGTAAGTAGGTATGTCTTTCGACTCCCTAAAAGAAGGAACAACGTTCCTGCAGAGCTGGGAGGATCAGGACTGCTCTCTTGAACTTGCCAGTTTGAAAGATCGCCACCCCTCCACTCCCCTCTCTAAACCCTTGTTGTGTCTGCTCCAACCTCCCAACTCCCAGCACTTGCCTGAGGACTGCTGCTGGTGAGGCAAGTGGCCCAAAAATTCAATCTTGGAGAAGGATGAGCTGCCTGTGGAGGCACATTAGGCGCTTATAATTTGCCCACAATATTTAGACATTTACATACCATTACAGACAGGAGGGGGGCTAATTTAAACAGCACTGATTACTCTTCTCATCACCCATCCATAAACAGAAAGGTGCTTTTGATTTGCTTCCCCTTTATAAGCAGTAGCATATTTCCCAGCTCCTCAGTTTTGGTGTGATCCAATTTTCCATTTATAGCCCCACAGCAGACTCAAGGTAGAATGAACTCGAAGGGTTAGTTTATTTTCACACACTCAAACCGGAGGGTAGCAACGTTGCCTTCTTTGCATTCATACAGTAAAAGAGGGATACAGAAAGGAAAGATTTACACTGCAGAGACCACCAAGGAAAGAAATAGTTTCACGTGGGTCCAGAGTCTGGAATCAAAGTCCAATGAGATATTCCTTCACAGAGGTCGACTGGTTGAAAACCGATGCTGTCTAATTCACCTTTCCAGTGGTTTTGACTTCACACAAGGCTATAGGCATGCAGAGATGAATCAGTCTTGTAGGTGAAAGTACAGAAGTTCCAGCTGAAGAAGTGTAGGTGCAGGCCAGGGGCTTCAACCTGGGCAAAGCCTCTTTTCTGTGAGGCTGCTTGTAAGATGGTAAAGATCAGACTGAATTTGCAGTTCCTCGAGGCAACATAACTGGTTCCACAATCTGGAGGTCCATGTCACATGACTCCCACCTCTCCATATTGTCCTTGACAAGGGATGTGTATCCCTCATTTGGGTCCCTGAGATGGTTTAAATGTCTCTACCATTAAGACTCAGAAGGAAGGTTGCGGGTCCTTTGTCCAAGCAGACAAGTAGACTCAGCCAACCTGGGTTATAAAATGCAGATAGCCTTTATGTAGCTCTCTTTGAATTTGGTCTAACAGCCCCGAGTGGGGCTGTTAGAGTCTCTTCAGGGATAACCAGGGGTGCAAGTTTCTTTGATACTGCCAGGTAGCTCCTTTTGTTCAAGGGTTACAGACAGACATAGATTCAGCCATTTTTAAAAGGTCTTTGTCCAGTTTTTAAAGTTTTAGCAGTAGCCATGAGGATATATACATATGGTTTATAAAAAATACAGTGTGAGGTCTTATTCCCTCACAATACTTAAGCCCACTTTTTGGTTGAGTCATGGACTCTCTGCTTAACTACATCATTCTGATGTAGCACTGAGCCCGGGCACAAAGCGCACTAATTCCAGTCCCCTTGGCTACAGCTCAGGGAATAGCGCAGCATAGGCTGGCATCACCTTTTCATGCCAGCACAAAGTGGTGATCCCCTAACACAATGGCACAGTTTGAAATTAATCTCAGGGTTCTGTCACAATGCCTGAAAAAAACACCACATTTTAAATAAATTCTCACTTTAACGCTTGCCCTTCCAGCTCACTCAGGTTTTTCTGCTAAAAGTGCTGATTCACGCTAAGGTAAAGTTCTGCAATTACCCGCCTGTCCCACCATACCCCATACGAGTGGCCATAGTTAATTCCTGAGTCTAAACAGTCAGCAATAGTAGACTAGTTGATAAGGAGGAAAGAGATAGTACAGCTGAGGAGAACCCTGAAACTGATATAACTAGCTCATTGCTCCTGGTTATATTCTGCACTTATAAAGATGCCATTGATTATCATTTTTATTAATAAAAAATGTTTATAATTGCATTATTTAAATGTGATTGCTCTTGTTACACTGTTGTGACATAGACATATATATGATCAATCACATTTTGATGTAAATAGATTCTATGTTACTGGTTGCCTGACTTTCAGACAAGGATCATTGAGTTTGGTCTGGAAGACTCCAGGTTCTAATCCTCGAATAGTGCTGATTTATTTGTTCTTTGCTGAGCCACACTGGGGACTGTTGAATTAGCCTCAGGATCCCTGAGATAGGCAAAGGTTAAAGCTCACCCAGAGTAGCTGCTCCTGATTAGCATCAAGTGTGCTGCAGTAATGTGTGTGTATATGTGTATAAGAACAGGATCGGGCCTGGCTGGAACACCTTCCCCAGTCGAATAGTCTGCTAACTTTCACCATTCACATTTATAGCTCGTCTATTACCGCATTTTAATTTGGGAGAGAAATCTTTGCCTGCCACTCTCCTGTATTTACATTCTAACCGTGAACTTAGACTCTTTAGGCATGCTGGTTCCCTTTTTATATGGAGTTTGACAGGAACCACACAGCTTGACTAGCTTTCCTTAGTTATATCATTAAAGGCTGCTCCTTTGCCGCAACGTCAGAAACATAGGCCCACATCTTCATGAGACTATGTTGCATCTCTTTCCTGATACTTGGGTTTCTTTAAGTGAAGGTTGCAATTGATACAGAGCGACCCATGTATTCCTGCTCTCAGCTGCACTCCTGTAGTGTGACAATTGCCACTGTCTCGAGTCAGACATGATGGGCGGTGACATGCTGGATCTCAGCTGTGCCCATAGACTATGAACTGAGTTAAGAAAAATCAGCACAGTGCTCTCTTTATTGCCTCCTAGTGGCTATTTGAATGCTTTCCACCGTCCAGCACAGTGACCATGGAATGGCATGTGCTGCAGGGGCCAAATAAGAGCTTCATTAAGAAGTTAAGGCTCAACTCAAGACATCAGAACAGCCGTCAATATGCAGAATCTCCAACAAAAATGAATAACCTAGAAACTAGATTGCGCAGTGCCTATTTTACAGGCATAGGTGTTCATCTCCATTCAATTGGTGAAAGATAGCACTGAAGCCAATCTTTACTCAGTCTTCCATTTATTGGTAAAGTTAATCATTACAAACTTACACCTCCTAACTCGACCACACTATAGTTTCAATAAGTGTCTTTTTATATGTGTTCAAGTGAAACTCCATTTAATGCCTAGCACCTGCATACAATTAAACACAATTAATAGACAATTAACATAAGGGTCCAAAATGGGGATGGCATGTGTGTGCCCAATCCCTGCCAGTCTACACTCTCTGCCATATTGGTAAAGGTTCCCTTGTTGGCATCTCCTTTCCCTTTCCTCATTCTTGATGCTTGTAAACAATTCTGTACAACCTTGGAATCTCACTGTGGGATATTATTGTACAAATGCTTAATGCATTCATCTGAAATCTGCTATTTTAGTGGAGGTGTGAACCAATTTCAAATAAGTACTGTGATGCTAAAATATCAAACAGAGGAATTTCAGACAAGCACATTAATCACTCAGACTGGCACCCCTTTGGCATAATTCAAAGGCCTTTTTAATCTAATGTTAATATTTCCTTCTGCAGTTGCTGTTACTTTAGAAGGCTTTTTAACATATATGAAGAATGTTATTTGCATCATAGTTTGCAAAAATCTGACAATCTCCTACCAGTGTAGCAATGTCCTTTGCTGTTCTTTAACTCTACCCATTCTGTTTTCATTGCTCGATCACCCTGAATGAAATCTCTTCCTTCTACTTTGGTAATTGTGTAGTTTACCAATGTTATTATTTGCCCTTTCTCTATTTCACAGTCTATTCTAAAAATTCTATAGCCTGGAATATTTAACTCCCAATCAAACTCAGGTTAAAGCGAGGTCACTGTGATGGCTCAAATAAAACACTGACTTGTATTTTTATAATGCTTTTAATGGGGTAAAATGTCCCAAGGCACTTCACAGGACTCTTATCAAACAAAATTGGATACTGGGCCATATAAGGAGATATTAGGACAAATGACCCAAAGCTTGGTGAAAGAGGTAGGCTTTAAGTAGTGTCTTAAAGATGGAGAAAGAGGTAGACAGGTGGAGTGGTTTAGAGAGGGGATTCCAGAGCTTAGGACCTGGGCAGCTGAAGGCACGGCTGCCAAAAGTTGAGTGATAAAAATTGGGGATATCCGAAAGGCTGGAATTGGAGGGACAATAGAGATCTCAAACCTTGTAGAGCTGGAGGAGGCTTCAGAGATAAGGTGGAGTGAGGCCATGGGGTGGGGGGCTGGGGGTGGGATGGAGAAATTTAAAATTGAGGCATTACCAGATCGGGCGCCAAGAGTGAGCCACAATGGTGACTGGGACTTGGTGCAAGTTAGGATATGCAAGAGGAGTTTTGGATGATATCAAGTTTATGTAGGCTGAGAGGTGGGATAACATTGAAAAAGTCAAGTTTAGAGGTAACAGGAACATAGATGAGGGTTTCAGCAGTGGATGAGTTGAGCCCAGGTCAGAGTCAAGCAATTTTGTCGTCCTCCTCCAGGTGCTATGCCCTAAGAGGGCATTGGCAGCCATGGAGTGCCATTGGATTGGTCCATGATTATTCTTAGCCAAATACTGCAGTGGGTTGTCATTGCCTTCTGCAGTATGGCTGACCAGGAAACTCTCCCATCTCCCACCAGACATAATGGAAGAATTTACAAGCAGATGTGGCCACGTTATGAGCACACCTTCCATGGCCATCAAGCCCTGAAGTGGTACTTGAACACAGAGCTTTGGGCCCAGAGGTAGGGACGCTACCCCTGCACCACAAAGCCTCCTCTTACATTGAATATACAGCATAGAAACTGGCTATTTGGCCGATGCAGCCTATGCTGCCATTTTTACTCCACTCAAACCTCCTCCCATGCTCTCTTATTGAACCATAACCCTCAATTCTCTTCTCTCTCCTACACTTATCCAGCTTTATTTTAAATGCATCAATACTATTTGCCTCAACTATTCCCTGCGTTAGAGACTTTCACATTCTCATCACTCTCTTCTGAATTCCCTATCTGATGTGATGGAAGCAGAAGTAGGCAATCTTGGTGATGGCAAACTATTTCCCAGGTAAGGTATTCCATAGGTATTATTCTTATGAGTAAATTTTTTTTGTCACTCTTACTTGGACTTGGGAGAGCCATAGAGGGGTGGTGGAAACAGGTGTCAACCATGAACATAGTAATTTTAAAAATGCCTTGAACAATTGCAGCACAAATATCTTAGAACTTAAGCATTTCAAAATATCCCTGGAAACTATATCATTAGCTTCAAAACTTTCACCACTGTTTGCCTGTCGACCTTTTGTCTTTTTGACATAGTTTGAACAGAGCATCAGTGTGTTGATGAGATGAAGAATGCAAACTACCTCTCCCAAGCACAGTCCTGTGGGCAGATCAGAGTCACTTACCAGCATTATAGTTGAGTGACAAGCTTCAAACTGTGACCTAGCCCATTGAGAAAGTCATAAGCGGATCAAACACCATCGTATTAAAATACAACGCTCACCTACATGAAGATGTAAATTGGAAGTGACTGACTCAGCCATTTAAAAAAAAAGATGGTTGGATAAGCTTATTGATCACTTAAAGCAGCAGACTAGTGAAAATCCAGTGCCCATTCCTACTTCTTTACCCAGTCACATGGAAAACTGCTGCAACTGTGAAAAATAAAAGATTGGTGAGGAAAATAAATGACTTTAACTTCAAACAAAAACGGAAAATGTAGGAAAACCCCAAAGGTCAGGCAGCAGAAAAATAGAGTCCACATTTCAACCTTACTTCAGAACGTGTAAAGATAAGCTCAACAGTTATGTCCCTGCTGCGGTAAAATTTAAACCTTGGCGCCAATTTCACCTAAACTTCCTGTGGCAAATTCTGGGTCTCATTGGCCCAGATTTTGCTGTGGTAGCAACTGTAGAATTGTCCATGTTTGCTGAAACTGACAGCAACTTCGGGAGATTTTACAAGCACAGGATAACACAGAAATCTAGAAGTCGCTGCTAGTGAGTATAGGCTCCTCCAAAGGGTGTGCAGTTGAGGCTCCCCCCCCCCAAAGTCCGCAATCAATTGGAAATCATTGAGTTCATGAGAACTTCTAAGCCTCTCTGTAAAAACTCTTGAAAAAGCTACACCTTGTTGAATGAGGTGCAAATGGGTTTTTAACAGTGTACTAATTTCTTTGTTACTGCTGAACAGATTCAACGCCCTTGAAAAAATACTTTCTCTGTTATGATGCAAAAATTCCACATATTTTCAAAATAATAACTTTTTACAATTTTGTTTATGATATTTTAGCTTCTATCTCAATCTAATCGCAAATTTTTTTTACCTACTTAAAAAAATTTAAGTTAAAGTCATAAGGATTCAATGCTTTTAACTTCTTGCTTTTCTGTCAGTGTGAATACATCAATATGATTGGCTGCTTCCCTTGCTTGATTACCTTACTGCTGCTGACACATGGAGGTTTTTTCAAGTTGGCGACAGATTTAAACTGTTGTCAAGAAAATGGAAAATCGTGTCATAGAGATCACTGGATCGTTGTGGGCAGCTTTCTTCAAGGTCAACAATGAGTGCAGTTGCTTAATCGCTGACCTAAAAATCTAGCCCATTAACTTCTCAAGCTTCTGCATAGACATACTAAGGGCGATCCAAACATCAGAAGGAGCTGAAATACAGTGGGCAAATCTTAGCTGTAAAATATGGATTAATCTGTATAGTAAAGTGAGGTGAGTTCAATATTTTGAAATTAGTATGTCTATAGGGTGCAATTTGTCTTTGTGACAGAGTTAATGCAATTCATTGATTTTAATTAGGGGGCACACTATCAGACAACCAAAGGAGGAAAGGAAATATGAAGGATACACAGTGCCCACTGAGATAGAAGATGAGCACAGGTTAGGGTGCAGCACAAGTTAATGGTTGAAAGCTAGGGTTTGAGGGAACATTTTATTGTCTGGTTTGACTCAGAGCAGCTCCTCTTTTCCAGGTTTTCTTCCACATTGGTGACAAAATCTCAGATGTGTCACTCGAACAGTTGCTTCTTTTTGTTCCCAGGCATTTTTCCAGTCCTGGCATCACCTCTCGGTGTAACTAAAACTAATGTGCAACCCGACGTAAACAGTCACTCAGGAGCACAGCCACCATGTAGTCATGACCCTAATCATCACTTCAAAGCAGCTTCCTGGGGCAGGATTCTATCATATGATAAGACAGTAACACAATTAAATAAATAGTTCCTGCCAAAATTATCAGATAATTGGAGCAGCTACTTTAATTAGAAATACCAATCAATATTCATTAGGCCAGAAGAATGGAGAAAATGGCTTCTATGCAGATCTGTGATGGGTGTCATAGTTAGAATTGAACCAAAGCTAAGCAGTCCATTGAGGTCATTCCTACAGATAACCAGTTAATAGTGGTTTCATTGTATCTTGGTAGCCAATTAATATTTAATAGCCCTAATAATGATTTTTATGAGGCAGACCTGAAAGTATTGTACAATGATCCATTTGTTGGTAATAATCTCTTGGCTGGGTTTTCTCATCGTCCTATTTATTTATTTATTTATTCCCTGCCACCCCCACCCCCCCTCCCCAGTTTTGTCTATAGGATATGAATTAATTGGTTAAGTTTAGTGCTTAGCATTTCTGTACTTGCCAAGAATTTGTGTGGTCTCAGGTCTCCGAAGTCAGGTAAAGCAGAGGTCAAATGCAGATGAAAACTCTCTTTACTCTATCCCACTGGTGTGACTTGGCCCATGTTTCACACAGACATGACTTACTGATACATTTCCCCTTCAACAATTTTTGTGCCCTCTCTGAGTCAAATTGCAAATGTTCAGGTTATGTGGGAGATCGTTTAGAACTTTAAAAATGAGTAATTATAGTTTTATTACATTATAAATGAATAATTATAGTTTTATATTGCAAACTAGTAATCATAGTTTTGACATATCCTATGGATAGTCATGTACTGATGATTCCTGCAAGGAGATGGGTCTTTTTTAGCTGCTTTTAGCCTTGGTTCAGTGCAATGTCTTGGAATCTGAAGATTGTGGGTTCAAGCCCCATTTCAGGTTGACAGTTCAATGTGGCACTGAGAGAGTGCTGTATTGTTGGAGGTGCTGCCTTTCAGATGAGATGTTAAACTCACTCTCTCCAGCAGATGTAAAAAATTTCATGTGAAAAAGTAGGGGAGATATACCGGCCAATATTCATCCCTCACCCAGCATAAATAAAACTGGTTTTCTCATTGGTGTTTGTGTTTGTGGGACAAACTAGCTGCCATGTTTACAACAGTGCTTAATATTCGACCATACTTAAATGGCTGTTTGGGACCTCCTGAGATTGTGAAAGGTGCTGTGCGGATATAAGTTCTCTTTTTCTAAAATGGAGGGAGCAGGTTGTAGAACTGAGCGTGGCAATCCAGTTGATCTAATTTCAATTAATTATGTAAAATCTGGAATGAAAAAGCCAATATCAGTAATGGTGAGTGTGAAACTACCAGATTGCCGTGAAAACGCAACTGGTTCACTAATGTCCTTTAGGGAAGGAAATCTGCCATCCTTACCTGGTCTGGCCTACATATGACTCCAGACCCACAGCAATGTGGTTGACCCTTAACTGACCTCTAAAACGGCTGAGCAAGCCACTTAGTTGTATTCAAGAAGGCAGCGCACTACTACCTTCTCAAAGCAATGGGCAATAAAAGCTGACCCTTTCAGTGATACCCACAACTCAAGAATGAATTTTTTAAAATCTGCAGATTATTTTGGTTCCATTCATTTTACGCTGTGATTTTTCATGATTGCACCAGACTGTAAGTAACCACTTCTGAAATATGACAAAGGAAATGAAGAATGCAGGAGAATTTAAATGCAAAAGAAAATGACTGAGAGGGTAAAACTGCTATTGTTACTTCATATTCTGTCTTTTCTCCAACACCTCTCTATTCTCTTTAGGTCTTATTATAATATTATTATTGCGGGCACATCTGTTTTTAGTCTTTAAGTTTACATTCAAAACAATTATTAACTTTAAAACTCCATTTTGGAAGTGCAGGAAATTTTTGATAAGGTTCTATATATAATTGTCAGTCCTTTTTCCTGCCTTAAACCCCAGAGATCATTTCACAGAGTTCAACACAGAAGGGTTTGTTGAATTACTTCATTACTACTTAAATATTTTAACACCTTCCACTGAATGGAGTAACTTAATAATGCTGATCACAGAGCTACATTTAACTACAGAGTGACTTTCACTCGGGAACTTGGTCTACAATCCAATGCAGGCAGATGGGTTAATGGCCTCCAGTCACTCAAGCATGTTAACCATTTTTATGGTCTCACTAGCAAAGAAAGCAACATTTGATGAGAATTTATTTATTTTTCGTGCGTGTGGAAAGTCTCTCCTTCCCAGTGGACAACTATATAGAGCTGACCATAGTGCTCTGACTTTGGCATGCAAAGCTCCCATCCTCCCCAAAATAGCTAAAATTACACCTCAATGTCTTGCGGATGGGTGTCCAAGTGTCTTTCATTTCAGGCCAGTCCAGTTGTGAGCATAATTCATTTTTGTCGTTGCAGTTTGAAAATGATCAGTGGATCACAAACGATGAGGAAAATGAAACAAGATAACGTTAGCTTTTAGAGAGGTTCATTTACTTCGGTAAGTGTCGAGGGGATCATTTTCTTTTTAGTGGCTAGTGATTCAGTTGTACTTTATACACCTCTCCCAGCTTTTGGAAATCAGGAAGAGGTGTAAGGCATGGTTGAACCAATGTTGGCCATTGTATACTATTGCCCAAAGTCAAAATTAACCCCTCACTGTTTCATTTTAGTTTAAATGTCCAGTAGATAGATATTCCCTTAAGAATCATTGAGACAGGCTTCCCTAGTTAGAGCTGAAGTAGCAGAGGTTGAACTGCTGATTATCAGGGTATATAATGTTGTTTTCAAACTGAACAAAATTATTCTTTTTTGTTGAATCTCGGATCGCAAAGAACCACATGGTGAGTTCAAAATCAAAACGTAACCCAAATGGCTTGGTCTTTGCAAGATTCAACAAATGTAGTGCCAAGTATATATGAGTGTCAACCTCCCCAGTACTTTACCCTGACAGTCAGCAAATCCAGCCCAGCATTTGCTGGCAAAAAACCCTGAAGTGGCATTTAAACTTCCTCTGTTGCCCCGAGGTTGTGCCAGAATGCTTTTGGGCAAATGTTCTTGTGGGCACGTGTGACTCTGTGACCAGGTGGCTCCCGTACATCAGGCACTTCACCCATTACATAAGGACAGGCTTCAGTTTGGACTCATTTTTTGAAGGGTGGGAAGGCATTGCTCTAGTATTGCACATGAATGAAAAATTTAGTGAGATGTGAAAGGAATTCTTTGATCTAGTCTATTCCTCAGTAATGCACGATTGCTAAGCACTCATGGTGAAATTGGTGAACAAGTGATATTTATCTGTAGAAACACAATCTTTTATTCTGGATCTTAAGTGGTCTTTAACTATCATTGCAGTAATTCATGCCAATTGTCTTTCGTTGAAGTGAACAGGGAGTACCTGGATAAAGTGGCCACAATATTTGCACTTCAAGACCAGCATCCTGATACCAAGGTCACCTTCACTGAAACTTCCTATTTAAAAACCTAGGGCAAAATGTTTAGCTGGGCGGGCGGGCGGGCACCCGAACTGCTCGAGCGTAAAATGTCACGCGTTGACATCAGGCAAGCGACCCGACGTCAATGCACAGTCACGTGATACTTCGTTTGGCAGGCGCGCGCTGGAGTTGCAAGTGCCCACCGACAATTCAAAGGACTGTTAAGGCCATTAACAAGGTTATTCAATTAAGTTTTTTGCTGCACGTCCAACCTTATGGTTGGCGGACAGACGAAAAGGCCAAGTGGCCTTTGCACTTTTTAGGAGACCTCATCCACGGGCGGGATGAGGTTTCCGAAAGCAAACAAAAATAAAATTAAAAGTTTTAAATTTATTTAATAACATGTCCCTGCTCATGTGACAGAGACATCTTTTATTACCTTATTCATTTCTTTATATATTTTTTTGGAAATGCTTCACCTCCCTGAGGCAGCTCTGTGCCTTAGGGAGATTATCAAGCATGCCCTCGCTCGCGCTCCCCCCAACCCAGACAGCGAAATCGCCTTCTGGCCTCAATCGCGGGCGGTGGTTGGCTTCCCAATCACCCCCCCGCTGAGCCCACCCGGCATGGGCAAGATTCTGCCCATAAGAAACAGGAGCCGGAATGGGCCACATCCTCCAAGCTGCTTTGCCATTCAACAGGGTCATGGCTGATTTTCGACCTCAGCCCCACTTCCCTGCAGGATGACAATGTCCCTGGGTTCCCTGAATCCGTGACCCCTGAATCTTTCCATTTTGCTGAGATGACCTGGCATCCCAACGTGTTTCCGTTGAAATGCGCAGGTGCTGTTCCCCTTGAGGTAGCCCTCACGCTCAACAGGGCAACCTGGGAACCTCCAAATGTTTCGCTTTCTCTCTGTCGGGATAAGCTGAGAGAGGTAGGCGGGCAATTGAATCAAGAGACTAGTAACAGGCTGAAGGAGAAAAGCTGCTGACAGCAAGGAGAAACGTAAGGGGCAATTAAATAAATATCGGATACCAACTGATAACAACCGGCATACAAATCAATCTATTCCATTATCATCCTTAGCATACTATTCACATTTTCTGCAAACATCAGCTACTTTGACCTAGTACCTGTGGATAAAGGTCAGCAAAGATCTACATATTCCACATATATCCGACGCTTGTTGTAACTTCTACTTATATTTCAACTGTGACTCCGTATTGAAAAGTACTTCACTGGCTGTAAAACAGATTAGGGGGTTTTTGAGGGAATGAAAGATGCCCTATAAATGTTAGTCTTCCTTCTTTCTTTGTAGGAACAAACAGAAGGAGTCAGATTGGACTCCCTCTGTGGACAAGGTAAGTGTGCAGCTTAAAAGTGAAATTGCTGTTTTGGCTGATTGAATTCGTCAGCTTTAAAGCCCGTCTGCGCAAAGTATAGACTGATTTGCAGGAGTCACTTTTGCTGCCAGGTGAAGTGTGCTTCCCGCAGGTTGGTACACACATGTTCGTAGCATGGGTTTGGGGGCAGTCCCACCTGCTGGAATTAGAAGACAATGTCAGGCAGATCAAAGGAAGAGGGAGAAACTAGTGTAGCAATCATGTCTTCCAGCCTTCCAAGTATTTGAAATTCAAAGCTAATCAGCTCAGAGTGTGTGCCTACTGTCATTGCCAGAGCCAGGCCTGCTTTCCTGTTGTAAGGCTTTTATGAAGCAATTTTTGCTTGTTTCTCAATTCACATGTACGAACAAACTTAAAGCCGGTCAACAAAAGCCTTCATTGCAACAGAAAATAACACTTCAAAAGTACTTCCCTAACATACTGAGTTATGAAAGATGTGATATATAAGCAAGGGCGGAGTCATCTCAGATTTGCACAAAGTGCGGTAGCGGGCGGGACAAGGACATTTTACCTGCCGGCTGCAATGGTGGGTTTTTGCGCTGTATCATCCCATTCCCGGTGTGCCTTGCCTCGTTATTTACAGGAAACCCATCGGATCGCTGATGGGTGGGCTTGGATTTCCCCGCCCCCATCTCGACATCAGCGCTTCTTCGCTCCAGGCGCCATATTTAAAGCGCATCAGAGCGCAGCTTACTTCATGTCTACAGACCAGGACCGGTCCAGGTGACAGATGGCCCCAAAAGCAAAGAAGATGGCAGCCCCCAGGTTTAGTGAGGTCTCTCCGGGGTGCCTGCTGGAAGCAGTGGAAGGCTGCCGCCATGTCCTCTACCCTTGTTCTGGCCACAGGAGGTCCACCAGTGTCACCAATCCAGCCTAGAAGGCAGTGGCAGCAGCGGTCAGCACTACTGGAGCACAGAGGAGGTCAGCCATCCAGTGCAGGAAGAGGATGAATGGTCTCATCTGTTCCGCCAGGGTAAATCAACCACCTCATCACTCTGAACTCACAAACCCATCACACATCCAAAGGGATCTCACACCTCAAGAGGCAACAGCACTAACTCTCTCACACACACACCCTCACATCTCCATCAGGCTCATATCATCCCTAGCCCATGTCCTCATCACCTCCATGTCGCTGCTCACCACACAAACATTCCAAGCAGTACCATGTGTCCTGCGCACATTCTCTCCATCTGTTTTCAGGCAGGAGAAGCTGGCTCACAACAGCAGAGAGAGGTCCCAGGTCAGGGATGGAGTGGCCCACATTAGGCCCCTCACCCACTTTGAGGAGTGTGCCATTGCGCTGACTGGTGAGAACGTGGGCCGTGCCTGCGGCAATGGCAAGGTTGGCAGCAAACACCCACCTGAGGATCCTGCACCACATCACCCCTCTCACAATGCAGCGGTGAGTGCTCTCTCTCCTGCTTTTGACTTTGCTGCCATGCACTAATTATCTCTACTTTGGTTCATAGGGAGCTCAGCTGAGCGACCGACACCCTCAGTCAGCCAGCTCCTCAGCTCCATCCACATCCTCACCTCCAGCCAAGAGGACTCCTCCTCCATTGAAGAGCTGGAAATAAGCAGCCTGGCAGATCCATCACAGCGCTTACCCTCACCCTCCACCAGCGCAGAGACACACACCTCAGTGGGACTTAAATCTTGAGCAGGCTCAGGTTCACAATCTGGTGGTCACCACATGGACACGTGTCCACAGCAGGAGGAGGCAGGTTCAGCCGAGCTCCCAGGCACCCGGAAGACTGCTGGGGAAGAGGCATCTGTGAGGTCCGAGTCAGATGACAAGCCTCTGGATTCAGCCTTCCAACTCATCCTGGAGAGTCAGCAGAAGGCAGGGGGAATATCACACAGAGCTGTTGGAAGCCCTCAACAGAGTGGCATGCGAGTGGAGGACTGCGTCCGCCTGCTCTCTGATGAAGTGGTGCCCACATGTGCACGTGTGGAGGTCTCCTTGGGGAGGATGGCGAACGCCATGGAAACCCTATTCCAGCAGAAGGCAGTGATGCATGCAGACCTGCACTCCATTGTGGTAACCTATGGGTGTGTTCCTGCAATGGCAACACAAGAGGCAAATAGGGCACCTCGACGCCCCTACAGGTGCTCCTTCCCCTCAAGGAGTCAGGCCGGGGCCTCGGCCACCCAAAGGGAGGAGGAGCGGCAGCAGCTGGAACCCCCTGGGTCATCCAATCAGGAATCTCAGAGGCTATCCGCTCCCTCCGAATCCCCTTTGCCTGTGAACCCCTCAATCTCGTCTTCTGTCACTGCAGTGTGAGCAGCTGGCCCACAGGAGGACAGCCAAAGCAAGCAGGGCCTTCAAGGCCTCAGCTGTCCAGAGGACACACACCCAGGTCATCAGAGGCCACAGGGCCAACCATTGCACGGGCTGTCCCCACCTCTGCTGGGGATGTCGGAGCCTCACATGAGCA
Source organism: Cetorhinus maximus (assembly GCF_964194155.1). Lineage (NCBI taxonomy): Eukaryota > Metazoa > Chordata > Chondrichthyes > Lamniformes > Cetorhinidae > Cetorhinus > Cetorhinus maximus. Next base: position 9,586,202 of record NC_135890.1, read on the forward strand.
CTCCCCCCACGTATGTGGAGCATTCATCCATCACAGTCATCTTACTGTCCTGAGCATTTTCAATGCTGCCTGCCGGGGGTCTTTCTCAGAGCTGACCTGCATCTCTGCCCACCCACTGACAGCACTCCCATGCAGCAACCGTACTTGTCCAACATGAGGCTCCACGCACTGTCGATTTCAACAACGATGGCTATAGTCAGATTTTTGCTCAACTCCCCTGTCCTTTCCCCTCCCCCAGCCCCAGTCACCCATGTCCTTTTCCCATCACTGTTGACCCCTCTGGCATCATCTTCCACCTCCCCACCGTCACCTACCAGCCCAAACCGTTTTCTTTCCAGACTGTCCAGGTGAACATGCACATTCCCTACCTTCCTGAGAATTCCACCTCCATCCACATTGACCCCCCTGACCTCTTCCTTCCCACCCCCAAGGTCCATGGCTGCCTCCGAGTCCCCACCAACCACCCACGCCATCCCTTCTACTGTCACCTACACACCCTCAGCCTCCCACCCAACTGGCTCCCTCTGCCCCCCTCACACTCACCATTCCCTGCTACCTTGCCCACCCTCAGTTCGCTCCCCAGAAGGCAGTCATTGACTTCACTGACTCCTCCCTTGCACATTCACCTAGACATCCACCGCCACCTTACTCCCTCCTCCCCCTGGACACCTTCCTGCCCTGGACACCTTTCCCCCTTCAAACTCCTTTCTCCCCCCCTGGACTCCTTCCTCCCCCGGACTCCTTCCCCCCACTGGACTCCTTCCCCCCTCTGATCTCCTTATCTGTCGAACTCCTTTCTTTACACCTTCCTCCCCCTTACGCCAGCTCCCCACTTGCTGCACTCTCCCCCTTTACACCCTCTTCCCCTATACTCCCTCCACCTCCCTCCCAGCCTCAACCCCTCCAACACCTTCACTCCCCCCCTTCCAACCTCACCCCACCCACTAAACTGCCCCCTCCCCCGGTACACCTTCCTCTCCCACACCCCATGTACACTTTCCTCTCACCCTCACAGCTAGACCTTCCTCTCCCTCCTACTTCGCTGATGACCTGTAGCAGCCCAAGGTCAAGACCGCGATGTTCCAAAGCAGACCCGAGCCGTGTCCATGAGAATCCACCCGGCTTGCATTGCATGTGTTCCTCCAGGGTCCAGTGCCTGCAGAACTCCAGCATCATCTGCTGCTCGGATGGCTGCCATTTGAACAAGGCCCTAATGGTGAGTCCTGACTTCTGCACGTCACACTTTGTCCAGATGTGTTCTGGGCCGGCGTGTTTTCCCGTCAGCACAATGGTAAATCTGCTGTGGGGGGTGGTGACAATTCTGATTGGGCCAATTCTGGTCAGGCCTTACTTTGCGTCCCATTTGCAAGATGCAAAGTGGGTTCATGCCAGCCTCCAGCGGGATTGGCGTTCCACCATGGTGGACACCATCGGATGATCCCGCTGTGCCTTCACACCGGCATGAAAATAACTTTTGTCCTTCTTTGCCATATTGTCCAACCCCCGCCCGTCAACTGCCATGATGCCTGATGACAACGGGGCTGGAAAACTCTGGCTTAAGTCTTTCTTTCTCCCCCCCAATAACTCTGGGTGTTGAGGAACCCTTGACTTTAAAATCCATTCTGAAATTCCAGCTCCTTCTTTCTCAGTCAGGTCACACTACGGAGAGAGATGCACGTAGGAACCCTGAACAGTTTGTGCCCTGTGTTTTTTCCTGGAAAAGAGATACTCGTTCTTCTTCTGTTATGACAAACAAATATGCAGAACATCTCATTGTTTTGATGTAACTCGTCCATGGCCTTTTCTTAATTTATCAGAATGGCAGTGGCAACTTGACGTTTTCTGAAAACATTTGAACTGCCTTCTTGAACTGATGATAAGACCTGTAGAGTGTTGTTGAAAGTGCTGTTAAATTCCAGTCAGTGTGCACAGCCATCAGCGAAGAGACTTGTTAGTCAAAGTCTGACCCTGGGATATGCTGGGCCAAGCTATTAGAATACAGGAAGAAAGGTTAGGCCAAGCAATTTATCATATTAATGGTTAACAGAAAAGGGAACATTTTAATGTGGAGCGATGTTGTGGAGATCGGTAGAAGGTTGATAGAAGTTGAATTCTCACCTTTGGCTTTATCCAATGAACTTAATGGTCATCCCTTGCCTGACTCGTGCCAAGCAGCCTCTGTCCCTCTCATGCTCGGGATACTCCTTGAACCCGCTTTCCGCTTGAGGATTGTGATTGTTTGAAATCTGGCATTCTTGCATTTGTCCTGATGAGTGCAAGATGGAAAGCTTCGGCAACATGCCTCTCTCTTCAGCAATATTCAAAGGCAAAAATGCTACCAGCTGAGTCACGGGATAGAAATGCTTCAAGAGTCTCTTAAGAAACAATATTTAGGTGCTATAAAAGGTGTATAATAAACCTTCCTTTATTTTATAAAACTTGTGTGCCAGGGACAAAACTACATAATTATGAGTGTGGGTGGGGTGGGGGGTGTTGGTAAGGGATGGTGGGAGTCGCATGGCAGGGAGCATCTCTGTTTAATATGTTCCAATGTCACCACTGCTTTAGATTAAGGAAGCAAAAATCGACAATGTCCCTGAAATGTGTTTGCTGAAACTATTTATTTCAATTGGGAAAACAATAGCATGTGAAAAGCTCTTAAAATCACACACATTTATCATTGAGTGTTACAACAGATAAATAGATGAGTGAGTTTATTTGATGTTGCTTCTTTCCACTGATGAACTGACCACAATACTTGCATGACAAGCGGCCTTAACATGATTATTGAGATCTGCAAAATGGTGAATTAAGGGAGATGACACACGTGCATTCCTCTTTTTAGAATAAAATGGCATTACTTCTAACAATGATGCCAGTATTATCAAAACAAGAAATGCCATTTACAATGTGTTTTAAAACATGACAGAGTGCTATTGAACTTCTTCAGATTCCATTCCATTACCTTAAAAAACTCCAGAATCAGTCACCCAAAACCCTTTATTCTCAAGTAACAGAGAATCACTTTTCTTCAATAGCCCAGAGCTGAAGGGAGGAGTAAAAATTCGCGACATCCATCCGGCTATTGGTAAAAATTCATAGGCACTCACTGCGTCTGACATCTTCAGAAAAGTTATTGTGTAAAATTCATTTTCTGTTTAATGGAACTCTTTGGGATCCATTAATTCACACTGTCGATATCCCCAGGGACATAGAGTTTTTGGGGGATGTTTCTCTGGGTGACCAGTGCTGGAAATATAAATATATACATAAACACATACACACACATGTATGCACATAAATATAACATTACGTATATCGTCAGCAGGTTCAAGTCTCACTCCAGGATCTCAGCAACAGAATCAAGGCTGATTGTACTGAAAGATTGCTGCACTGTTCAAGATGTCACCTTTCAGATGAGATGTTAAACCAAGGCCCTCTCTGCCCTCCCAGGTGTATGTAAAAGATCCCATGGCACTAATTCAAAGAAGAGCAGGGGAGATAAAAACAGAAAATGCTGGAAAAACTCAGCAGGTCTGACAGCATCTGTGGAGAGAGAAACAGAGTTAACGTTTCGAGTCCGTATGACTCTTCTTCAGAGCTGCAGAGAAGTAGAAATGTGATTAAATTTATATGGTTTAAGGGGGGAGTGGAGCAGGTGAAGCTGGATAGAAGATCAGCGATTGGTGGGGGCTAAGGAGAGATTGACAAATATGTCATGGATACAAGACAAAGGGAGTGTTAATGGTAGTGGTAAGGGCTAAAGAAGGTGCTGATAGTGGCATAAATGGAAGAAAGCAGAATGTGTTAATAGCAGAACAAGGGTCAGCCCTCTGTGAAAGAACAACATGGAACAAGAACAGATGGTCCTTTTGAGGGGGTTGGGGGGTGGTGGGGGGCGTGGGTGGTGGTTGGGGAAAAAGGATAAAAAATGGGATTTAAAAAAGGGGCATAAGAAAGGGATAAAACAATGAATGAATGAATAAAAATAAAACTAAGTAAATAAAAAATAAGAATACATTTTTTAAAAAGGGATTAAAAAAAGGGTGAGGATCGAGGCGAGAGTTCGTGGTCTAAAGTTGCTGAACTCAATGTTAAGTCCGGGAGGCTGTAAAGTGCCTAGTCGGAAGATGAGGTGCTGTTCCTCCAGTTTGCGTTGAGCTTCACTGGAACATTGCAGCAGGCCAAGGACGGACATGTGGGCGTGAGAGCAGGGTGGAGTGTTGAAATGGCAAGCGACAGGGAGGTCTGGGTCATGCTTGCGGACAGACCGAAGGTGTTCCTCAGTCTGCATTTGGTCTCCCCAATGCAGAGGGGACCATATTGGGAGCAGTGAATGCAGTAGACCAAACGGAAGGACATGCAAGTGAAATGCTGCTGCACCTGAAAGGAGTGTTTGGGTCCGTGGTTGGTGAGGAGGGAAGAGGTAAAGGGGCAGGTGTTGCACCTTCTGCGATTGCATGGGAAGGTGCCGTGGGAAGGGGATGAGGTGTTGGGGGTGATGGAAGAGTGGACCAGGGTGCTCCGGAAGGAATGGCCCCTATGGAATGCTGACAGGGGGTTGAGGGGAAGATGTGTTTGGTGGTGGCATCATGCTGGAGTTGGCAAGAATGGCGGAGGATGATCCTTTGAATGCGAAGGCTGGTGGGGTGAAGAGAGAGGACAAGGGGGACCCTATCATGGTTCTGGGAGGCAGAGGAAGGGGTGAGGGTTGGACATGGTTGAGGGCCCTGTCAACCACCGTGGTGGGGAAACCTCGGTTAAGGAAGACATGTCAGAAGTGCCATTTTGGAAGGTAGCGTCATCAGAACAGATGCGACGAAGGTGAAGGAACTGAGAGAATGGGACGGAGTCCTTACAGGAAGCGGAGTGTGAGGAGCTGTAGTCGAGGTAGCTGTGGGAGTCGGTGGGCTTGTAGTGAATATTGGTGGACAGCCTATCACCAGGAATGGAGACCGAGAGGTCGAGGAAGGGAAGGGAAGTGTCAGAGTTGGACCATATGAAGGGGAGAGAGGAGTGGAAATTGGAAGCAATATTGATAAAATTTTCCAGGTCCAGGTAAGAGAATGAAATGGCACCAAAACAGTGATCGATGTACCGAAAAAAAGAGTGGTGGGAGGATGCCTGAGTAGGACTGGAACAGGAAATGTTTCACATGTCCCATAAAGAGACAGGCATAGCTGGGGCCCATGCGGGTACCCATAGCCACACCTTATATTTGGAGGAAGTGAAACAAGTTTAAGGAGAAATTGTTCAGTGACAGAACAAGTTCAGCCAGACGGAGGAGAGTAGTGGTGGATGGGGATTGTTCGGGCCTCTGTTCGAGGAAGAAGCGGAGAGCCCTCAGACCATCCCGGTGAGGGATGGAGGTGTAGAGGGATTGGACGTCCATGGTGAAGAGGAGGCAGTTGGGGCCAGGGAACTGGAAATTGTTGATATGATGTAGGGTGTCAGAGGAATCGCAGATGTAGGTGGGAACAGACTGGACAAGGGGAGAGAGAATGGAGTCAAGATAGGAAGAAATGAGTTCCATGGGGCAGGAACAGGCTGACACGATGGGTCTACCAGGACAGTCCTGTTTGTGAATTTTAGGAAGGAGGTAGAAGCGGGCTGTCTGGGGTTGGGAGACCGTGAGGTTTGAAGTTGTGGAGGGAAGATCATCAGAGGAGATGAGGTCAGTGACAGTCCTGGGAACAATGGCTTGATATTCGCTGGTGGGTTCATGGTCCAGGGGGAGGTAGGAGGAAGTGTCTGCGAGTTAGCGCTCAGCCTCTGCAAGGTAGAGGTCAGTATGCCAAACAAAACAGCACCGCCCTTGTCAGCAGGTTTGATAATAAAGACAGGGTTGGACCTGAGAGAATGGAATGCAGCAAGTTCAGACGGAAACAGGTTAGAGTGGGTGAGAGGAGCAGAGAAATCGAGACGGCCGATGTCACGCCGACAGTTCTCAATGAAAAGATCAAGAGCAGGTCAGAGGCCAGAGGGAGGGGTCCAGGTGGAGGGAGAATATTGGAGGCGGGTGAAAGGATCTGTTGAACGGGGAGAGGACTCCTGCCCAAATAAGTGAGCACGGAGACGAAGGTGGCGGAAGAATAGTTCAGCATTGTGCCGAGCCCGGAATTCATTGAGTACAGAATGTTCAGCATCAGAGAGGGGAAGGTCAGAGGGTATGGCTGTGATTAGAAGGAATGGGGTCAGAGGGCCAGGAAGGGGTGGAGGGTCCTGGATGGATGTTGGTATCCTACTTTACCTGCTCTCCTTCCCTTAAACAGTATAGATTCCATCATATTCCTATTTCTCTTTAGCTCTGAAGAAGTGTTGTGCGGACACGATGTAATAACTCTGTTTCTCTCTCCATAGATGCTGTCAGACCTGCTGAGCTTTTCCAGCATTTTCTATTTTTATTTCGCAATCCAGCATCTGCTGTATTTTGCTTTTATATAAGAACGGCGGAGATAACCCCAATGACCTGGCCAATATTTATCCCTCAATTAACATCAGAAAAACAGATTATCTGGTCATTATCAGGTTGCTGTTAGTAGGAGCTTGCTGTGCACAAATGAACTGCAGCTTTTTCTACATCACAACAGTGATGACTTTCTGAAAGTATTGGTTGTAAAGTACCTTGGGAAGTGCTGTGGATGTGATAGGCGCTATATAACTGCAAGTCTTTCTTTTTAGTTTGCCCAAGGTGACGGACAGGAATTGGAGTGGCAGAGCTGTGCATACAAAGCATTTAATTTGCGTGATGAGAAGGGTTTTTCCTGATGAATGGAACAGTTTTCAGTTTGGCATCGGCGAGCTGATTTTTGTGAGTGTGCATTTTATGAAGGCTCTGACAGTGCCCCTGGTATTCTGAGCTGGTGGCTGAGGCACCCACCAGGAGGATTCAGCAGAAAATCATCCCTATAGCGTCAGCATGAAATACTCCCAGAGAGAGAGAAAAAAAGCCTTGCATTCACATAGTGTGTTTCACGACTTCAAAGGCATCCCATAGCCCTTTGCAGCCATCAAAGTACTTTTAAAGCATAACCATCGTTGTGGTGTAGGAAGCTCAGCAGCTGATTTGCACACAGAAAACTCCCACTATCATCAATGCGATAATGACCAGGTTTTAATCCTCAAGGTGGGTAGCGGGAGTCAGGAAAATTCAGGACAGGATTTTCATTCTGTTGGTGGTGGTGGGGTGGGGTGGGGTGGGGGGGTTTGCTGGGGACAGAGGAGGGGTGCTGGTGGTGGGGCGGGTGTGACTTGCAGTTGTACCAGCCAACCCCGGTAAAAAGTTCAGATGCAGCCACAGGGGCTGCAGGTGTGGAGGCAGGCTGTTTATAAGGCCCGTCTCAGTGCTGTGGATCTTTGCCAAGTTATATTAAAAACAGAAAGGCTCTCTGTACCCCCTTACCCAGCCCCCAACACACCCCATGCCCCATCCATGGCACCTCATGCCCCCCACCCACCCCATGACTCCCGATACCCTCCATGCTGAGGTATGTTCTCCACCCAAACCATTTGACCCCTCATGCCCCTCTTGCCAAGCTATGGCTCTTCCATGCCCATTCATCCATTACACACTGTATAGAAGCAATGGACGGTCTAGTGACAGTAGGATGTGAAAAAATGCTTTAACAAAGTCATTCATTGGTAACTTTCCACTTTCTTTAAATGTTTTTACTGCAACCCAATAAAAGTGTCAATCATCCAGACCATTTAAAGTATCAATAGCAGAAACTGTAAACACTTGAAACCTCTTTATCTTGTGTAAATAAACATTGAGAAATTGACAGCATGGATAAGAGAGCTGGAGCTGTCAATCAAACAACCTTTTCCCTGGGGCCCAGGTGTTTCCTACTCAAATGGATTTCTGGGCTCTCAGGCAAGAATACATAATGAGGCTTTACTGAGAGCCCAGAAATCGATTAGCCTGCTGAAACACGGGAGCCCCAGGAAAAAACATTGCTTGGTTGATAGTTCAGGCTCTCTGATCTTTGAACTCAGCTTTGAAAAATTTCCCTCATGCAGACTATGGTTCATAACAGCCCTGAGGTGTCAAGAATCATTACTGTTTGCAAACCTCACCCAGCTCGATGAAAATTGCAGAGGATTAGGATATGCCTAGCACCACAATAGAGCTGGACAGGTCAGGAGCTGGGACCTGGAGAGAGGGGTGCACATCTTGCTAATCACCAGGGCTCATGTCTTCAGGGGCAGCACTGCCCCTCTCTCAATTGGCCACCTCATGCCTCAATATGGTCACAAAAAAGCACGTGGTGGGTGCTCCGCTAAGAGTCAAAGTTCTTTAGTAAAAGCAATTATTGGATCGAGAGCTCAGGGTGCAATCTGGGTGACGTAGTCCACCCTTGGCCACATTCTTGTCCTCCCGCACAGTTGCCGGCCCACTAAGGACTGCAGGAGTCAAGGTTGTAGAGCGGGCAGGGGAGGCCAGGAGGAGTGGCAGTTGTAGCAACAGCAAGACCCAGGGCAACTGGAGTGTTAGACAGGGGGTGGGTTGAGGTGTGGGGAGCAGGAAGCACATCTTGTCACATTCACAGCCACCCCGAACTCCTCCTGAGCAAGAAAACTTCCAAACTCCCAGATCTGGGGGTGAGTGAGCGAGAGAGTGAGAGTGAGTGAGTGTGAGTATGTGAGTGTGAGTTTGAGAGTGTGAGAGTGGTTGTATATGTGTGTGTGAGCGATTGTGAGAGAGTGTGTGTGTGTGTGAGACGGTGAGTGAGTGAGGAGTTGAGTCAGTGTGTGTGAGAGTGTGCGTATGTGTGAGATTGAGAGAGAGAGAGAGAGAGAGAGAACCTCGAGAGCGGGAATGAGTGAGATGCACACACACGTGCACAGAGACACACCCATACATACACACACACACTAACACACACGCGCACAGAGACACACACATACATACACACACACACTAACACACACGCGCACAGAGACACACACATACATACACACACACACACTAACACACACGCGCACAGAGACACACACATACATACACACACACTAACACACACGCGCACAGAGACACACACATACATACACACACACGCGCACAGAGACACACACATACATACACACACACACTAACACACACGCGCACAGAGACACACACATACATACACACACACTAACACACACGCGCACAGAGACACACACATACATACACACACACGCGCACAGAGACACACACATACATACACACACACACTAACACACACGCGCACAGAGACACACACATACATACACACACACGCGCACAGAGACACACACATACATACACAGACACACTAACACACACGCGCACAGAGACACACACATACACACACACACAAACTAACACACACGCGCGGAGGCTGCTCGGTGCGGGGACACATACACACCCCCTCTCCCTCCTCCTCATCCTCCTCCCTCCCTTAGAACCTATCCACATACCAGGCCAGGAGAGGAGGAAAACCAAGGCTAAAAGGCACCCACTTCTAACCCCTATTTTCCACCAAGGCCAGCTAGGAGTGTGAGCCACCAGAAGCGAACGCAACGCTGATGTTTTTAAAGTCAACTCCTTAGTTCAGCCCCGATCCCCTACCCCTTCCTTCATGACCAGGACTTGGGGCCTAGTATGTCTCTCTCTCTCTGGCTCTGCTTCGTAAGCAGAAAGACAAAAAAGGTTTTATTAGCTCTGCCTCTTGGCACTTTTTAATGGTCATTTTTTTTATTAATTATTTTTTTTTATATTATCAGTTTATTGCTTTGGCATTGTTTTTTTTTTGCCCAGCAAGTTGTTTATGTTTTCTTCATCCCTTAATTCTTTTTTTGAAATTCATGTTTAACCTTGTTTCAAACCAGATCTCAGGCAGCTGCTGCTGGGCTGCCTGTTGAAGAGGAATTAGAGGAAGTCTGATTGTTTTTTGGAGAGCTGGAAAAAGGGGTTATTTTTACTCCAAAAGAAAGAACAAATGTTGGAAATGCTCAACCCGTCTGACAGCATCTGTGCAGAGAGAAGCAGAGGTCAGTGACTCCTCATCGGAACTACTGCCGATCATGGACCTGAAGGGCATTGGCTCTGCTTTGCTCTCCACAGATGCTGCCTGGCCTGCTGAGTATTTCCAGCATTTTCTGTTTATATTTCAGATTTCCAGCAATCTGCAGTACTTTGCTTTCCCATTATATGCTCCGTGCTGGGCATTTGTAAGTGTGGTTAGTTCCAATTTAAAATGTGCAAATATTTATCACTCAAAACAAAGTATTCTTTTCTGTCAACAAAACCCACTTGTGTGGAAAGAAATAGCATATTATTGCAGGTGAATTGGCTGGTGCTAATTTACTGGAAGGTTTTGCCATTTTTAAACTTGCAAGTGAAGCCAGGAGTAATGCCAAGAGAATATGTCACTGTGAGTTCAAAAGATTCTCATTCATACATGGGATTGTTGTTTGCAGTGCTTGTGAGGCTCAAGTCTGTTGGATGTTGCTGTCCAGATACTGCACAGGGCCAGTTTCAAAGAAGTGGAGCTGGTTGCATAATATGAATGACCAAGTTGTGTAATTGTCTGGTGAAGCCATGGTTGTAAACTGTATCATACTGAGACCTGAGTTTTCAGTGGGCTTTACAAATGGGAGCATAGAGTACAAAAGTAAAGAAGTTTTGCTAAAACTGTACAGAAAAAACCCCACTGTGAATATGGATACCAATTCCGGGCATCTGAAGGATGTGAGTTAAAGCTTAAAGGGGTGGATAAGGGGCCCAGAAACAGGTAAATCACCAGGGCCCATGATTTCTCTCCCTGGCCCTGATCAGGGTGCAGGGTGTGGGCTCACAACCTGAACCAGCCTGCATCCTCAGAAGGCACTCCTGCAAATGGGAAAACCTGGGAATGGAGTGTGGAATCCAGGAATAGTGACCCCCCCACCCCCATGTCATCCAGACTCAGTGAAAATCCAACCCAATCTGTTTTTATTGTGGTGTTGGTAAGGGAATAAATATTCACCAGGACACTGGGGAGAATTCACATGCTCTTCTTCAACATAGTGCCATGTGATCCCTTACATCCATCTGAGATGGCAGACGAGCCACGGTTTGCAGTTTCATCCAAAAGAAGGCACCTCTGATGCTGCAGCACTCCCTCAATATTGCACTGGGAGTGTTGGAATAGATTTTACACTCATGTCTCTGTAGTGGAACCTGAACCCACAGCCTTCTCACTCAGCAGCAATAGTGCTGTCACAGCATGGTTACATGAGGGGCGTGATAGATCCATTATTAACATAAAAATGCTTTAACAGCTAAATTAAGTGCGTTAGTTGGCAAGGGTCTTACTAGTATTACACAGCATGATTTCAACTGCTATATGTCTTAATCCCAACATGGGAACAGCAACTCCTCCCACACCAGTGTGATACTTTCCATTTGCCATTGTGGTCATCCTGTTGCCTGTCTGGATGAGATTTCCAGTTTGAGTGTATACCCTGATTGAATATTGATGACTGGAACAGTGTGTGCAGCATATGAATGATAAAAGGTGTGTCACATGTAGCTGAATTCTTAAATTGCATAACTATGCCATATCTAGTCTATCATCTGCTTAGCTAATTGATAATTCTATTTCTGTCAAGGCATGGGGAGTTTGAAAGAAGAAAAAAAAAGTGTTCCCATGAATTAGGTAAGATGTAAATTCTTACAGCCAAATGCCAATTACATTAAATCTTCTCAGACAGCATTCCAAAGCACAAATACCTCTGAGCCTTAGGTAGTTGCTTTTTATATCGCTACATTGCTGGGAACTTCGTTATGCAGAAGAATGTTTTCCTTCATGAAACAGGGCAGAATTTTCTGCCTGGCGGGGTGGGGGGCGTGGGGCTTGGAGCAGGCTCAGGCCCGATTGCCGCCCGCGATCGGGTCCGCGCCGCCATTTTACGCGGGTGGGCCAATTAAGGCCGGCCCAGCGTGAATGGCAGCTCCCGAGGACAGAGGGAGTGGGTGGGCGGCAGTGGAACTGCAATGGTCGCTGGGTCCAAGGGTGACCCGGTGGCCTCTTTTAATAAGTTGCTGCAGCCTCTCAAAGGCTGCGAATGACGGCCAGTGGAAGGCCTCCCCAGAGCGCTGCTGGTGAGCAGGCCAAGCAGGAGGGTAGGACAGGGGGGGCTACTGTGTCCCTCGTTTTTCCAATGATTGCCTTGCTGCCCTCCTCGAGGAGGTGGCAGCCCGGCGGGAGGCCTGGTACCCCAGGACGGGAGGAGGAGGCCCCCCCTACATGATGAAGCGTACCTGGGAGGAGGAGGCGGAGGTGGTGAGCTCCCACGACGTGGTGCAGCGCACCTGGATCCAGTGTTGTGAGCACTTCAACAACTTCTGGCACTCGGGAAGCATGAGGACCATGTTGGCATTGGTCACTTTACCCAGCAGATAGGCTTTCCCCCCACTGGCAGCCCCCCACCCACCCCACCCCCCCCAGCAAGTCTGAGTGTAGTTGCTGCATTGAATCATTGACGGGCATGTGTCCTTCGCTGGGTGGGCCAGCAGATATTGCCCATGCCGAGGTTACCCTGAGAGGTTGGTGATGAGATGGGTTCTGCACCCGCAGCATGTGGTACACTGAGACCCACATGACTGCTTTGGGGGCACCTTGGAGGAGCTGCACCCAGGCGCAGTGCTGGAACTCCAGGACATGTCAAAGTCAGGGTGATGACAAGCTGGGAGGGGAGCTTCAAGGTGGCGCTGGCACCGATCGATCTGCTGCCCTCTGCACTCCACGTGCTTGCGCCTCCTTATTATGGAAGGTTAGACCATGTGGCGCCTAATGTGATGTAGGCAGCATTTGGCCAAGGGGGTGGGGGTTGGGTGGGACAGGTCTGGCCTCTTTGTGTGAGTGTTCGGCAGCAGCGGGGTGAGGAGACACTGGAGCCCTGCAATGTCCCGCTCTGGTTGGGGTGGACCATCCATGAAGAGAGTCCAGGTACAAGTAGCACTAACCAATGCTCTTCTCTCCTTTTCAGGAGAAGAATGTACATAATGCCACCGAGCAGGTGAGGACTGGTGGCGGCCGGCACAGTTGGCGATTCACAGCCACTTCAAGCAGGAGGCCCTACATTTGGAGAGGCGCCATGTGCCCAGGTCCACCGGTGTCGGTGAGGCTGGGGTGTCACGGGCAGGTATGTTTGCCCAGCAGTGAGGTCACCATTGTTCTCCCAACAGCCATGGCAGTGCTGAATGTTCAGTGATTGAAGTTTGTAACATGGCTTGACCACTACTTATGGAAGGATGAGCGCATAATGATCCGGGGGACAGGGATGCACATTGACATTGTCTCCACGTTAACTAATCAAATGTCCTTGTTTTTCCTTTCAGCATCAGTGGAGCAGAGGCCCCCTCTCACACCTGAGGGCCCTGAAGTTTCTGACCCACCAGTGTCACACCATCTCTGCCAGGCAGGCACCAGCGCAGATACTAGCACCTCGATGGGAATTAGATCATCAGCTAGTGTCCCGGGGCACAGCGGTGAGGGCACTTCACAGTCGCTGGAGAAGCTGGCAGAGACAGAGAGTGCCCATGGCGCCAGCAGTCGGAGGACTGCAGGGGACCAGGCACATGCTCAGTCAGTGACTGATGATGTGCCTCTGGAATCGTCCACAACACAACAGCTGCAGGAAATGCGGACGGGTGTGCGGGAGCATCTGGTGGAGATACATGAGGCTATGTTTGGCTTGGTGTCCATGGTGGAGGAGTTTCCGTGGACTATCGCCAAAGCAATAAGCCTCATGTCCGAGCGCCATGCGTCCTCCATGGAGAGAGTGGTGACTCTCGTGGAGAGGATCCTCCAGGAGACCCGCCAGGGCTTCCTGGGGATGCGCTCGGACCAGCAAGCCCTCACACCGGCATTGACCTCAGCTGGTCAGTGCCAGTGTGGGGGATGGTCTAGGCACCAAGTTTCCCAGCTCAGTGCCCATCCATCCACGGTGAGCAGGGAGATCCGAAACGACCTCATGTTGGTGCAGCAGCTGCCTGTCATCTCTGCGGGCTCCTCTCAGGGCGCTCCGGATGAGGGCGGCAGCTCCTCTGCCAGTGACTATTGCATCCGGTGAGGCTGCGATGACTGGGGAGATGGCAGCTGTGGAACTGGCCACTCCCTTCCAGGCGGGGCCAGCACAGGCTCCACGGGCCAGAGAACGGCCGCCAAGGTCATCGAGGCCAACAGGACAGCAGAGTCAGCAGGCTGTCTCAGATACCACTCCCCAGCGAGGGGGCAGCACCAAGACGTAGCACCCGGAAATGTAAACATAAGGCATCTTAGGCAAACCCCGGGTTAATCACTGGTGCTTTTGTGTTGGCCCACAATGAGGTCTTTACGAGTTGGTGTGATTTTTAACACCTTTGTCATTTTGTTTCATTAAGTTTCTTTGGTTGTAATATTAAATTCAGACATGTCACCATGGCTGAGGGTGCCTTTTCTCTTCTGCAGGTGAATGGTTTCCAATAATGTAATGACTGCTTTGTGGGACATTCAGATTTATTAACAAGGCCCTTAGTTACTGTTCCTAACCAGGCAGATTTTGCACTTAGGTATCGAGTATGGAGCATACAGCCCAGGCTTGTCCTGGAGGTCCCTAAGTGGTGGGCTAGCTGAAGGTTCGTTGGATTAAAGCCTCCCGGTCTCCCTGCCTCCGTGGAGTAGCCCCGGGTCAGTGTCTACCCCCTCAGCATTTCCCTGTGCATGCTCATCCTCGGACTCACTGCTGGAGTCATCGTGTGCAGCCGCAGCCACTGCATCTATGTCTTCATCATCCACAGCATCTCTCCTTTCCAGCACAAGATTGTGGAGAGTGCAGCATGCAACCACTATCAGCGACACACGATCTGGGGGGTACTGGAATGTGCCCCCTGAGCGGTCCAGGCATCGGAAGCGCATCTTGTGAAGACCAATGGTTCTCTCCACCACAGCTCTTGTGGTGCCCTGGCTCCTATTGTACCGCTGCTCAGCCTCTGTTCTTGGGTGACGGAGAGGCGTCATGATCCACCTTCTGAGGGTATAGTCCTTGTCACCCAGCAGCCAACCATCCAGCCGGGCTGGAGCACTGAAGAGCCCCGGCACCTGGGAGTGTCTGAGGATGTAGGCATCATGGGAGCTGCCTGGGTACCTTGCACAGACTTGTAGAATCAGCATCCTGTGATCACACACTATCTGCACGTTCATGGAGTGGAAGCCCTTCCTGTTGACGAAGGCACCAGGCTCACCTGCTGGCGCCTTGATGGCCACATGTGTACAGTCTATAGCACCCTGGACACGGGGGAAGCCAGCAATGGCTGCGAAGCCTCTGGCTCACTGTGCCTGGCTTGCCTGGTCCCAACGGTAGTGGATGAAGGTCAATGCGCACCTGAACAGAGCGTCTGTGGCCTGCTTGACACAAGTGTAGATGGCTGATTGGGAGACACTGCAAAGATCACCCACTGACACCTGGAAAGAGCCAGAGGCATAGAATTTGAGGGCAGCTGTGACCTTTAGAGCCACTAGCATGGGGTGTCCACCCACACAGTTAGCGGAGATCTCAGGCCCAATCATCTTACAGATACAGCTGACTGTCTCCCTTGAGAGACGAAGCCTCCTTTGGCACTGCACCTCAGACATATTGAGGTAGCTGATTCACTGCCTGTAAACCCTGGCAGCAGGATAGTGGCGTCTTCTACAGCCCATTCCACCTTGGACTATCTCTTGGTCCTGTGCCCCTTGTGCCTGTGCCTGACCTCCCAAAGGTGGCTCCCCTGGAGGCTGAATGTGTACCTCTGGCCTCCTCCCCCTTCTAGCCCTCCCTCCTCAGAGGAGGTGCCTCCAGTGGAGAGTTCAGCTCCCATTCCCAGGCTAAGGGAAGGTTTCCTGAAACCTGCAGGCCCAAAAAAGATTCCTCACTGCAGAGTGCTGACCTGAAGCTTGTGAGTCCAGACCAAGCAACTGGTATGCGTTATACATTTTGAAGTATTGCAGATCACACAGGCAAGTATCAGTAACTTTGAAACATCAATATTTGGTAGAGCACACTCGCGACCCCACTAAGCCCTCTTATCCCGCCCGTGGATGAGGTTTATCCAAATATGTCCTACCCGCCTGCCCGTTAGGCCCGTGCGCCAACCGGAAGATCCGAAAAATGCCCGTCGATTGGCACCTCAAGGGCCTTAAGTGACCCGTTAATTAATGGCGGGCACACGTTGGAGATCAACGCGCACCCACCCAACAAAACATCACGATGGTACACGGTGATGTCGGGACGCTCGCCCCCACATGCGTCATTTTACGCGCGTGTATACAGGGTCTGCCCTCACACGCCAACGGGAAAATCCTGTCCATAAACTTTCATGTCCCAAGCTGACAGTGCTGAGGTTTGTTGTGATTTAGCAAGAGGAACTAACATACTTATTCGGCAAAGTGGGTAAATGTTATGAGTTAGCAGTCCTGGCATGATCAACAGTTTGGGCATGTATCAGTACAGCCAGTTCATGCTCTGCTTGATTTCATGGAACGAGAAATGTCGTGAGATACTCTGGGGCCAAACTACAAATTCCTGATATTCTGACCCACCACGCAAAGCTATAAGCCAAGACAGTGATTGGTAAAACCTGTCCCTAAATATCTTTTGAACCAATTCCGGCTGCCTGCTTTAATAGTCTTCCCAAGTACTCATTCCACAAGTCTATTAAGCTTTATGTGAAATTCTGCTGAACTTCCCTTTCTGTCCCTCCTGACTTTTTATGTATCTGCTTGTAATTGAAGCCTTCATCAGATTGAACCAGATCTATTAAGGTTTCTATTAAGTTACCTTGATGCCTCTTACTTTGCAAAAAGAAATAAGCTCAATTTCCTTAATCTTTCCTTATAATCTAGAAACTGGAAGACAAAAATCACTACAGTTACTTACCTAATTACCCTCTCAAAGGCTATAATGTTATTCTTTGAAAAGAACAGAAAATTCTTTAATACTCAACAAGTCAAGCAGCATCCGCAGAGACAGAAACAGAGTTAATAGCTTGGATTTTTAGCCTGGAGGAGTGTTCTGTGTGAGAGGAGCAGGTGCTCTTGTGAATTCAGCAAACTTGGAAGAGAAGATGCCCTACAGAATTTAACAGCAAGTGGTATTCCTGCCCATAGGCACCCTGCATGGCAGGCTGGAGACCTTGCAGATGGGAAGCCTGCTTCACAGGTGATAGCAAGTAGATGTATTTGGGGGGTGTGAGAAAGATGGTGGGATGGGTGTCTGGTTCTTGGCGGTCTGTCCAGATGGTGGGAGGGTGGTATCCAGATCACAGAAGGGACATTTTGCGGGAGGGCTCTAAACCACGGTGGGAGGGGTGGTTCCCAGATGCAGAGGCTGACATCCGGTGGTTGTCCACTGGGGAGTAGATGATGGCTGGATTGGGGACGGGGGTTGCTTGATCGCTTGCAAGGTCCGGAGGAAACACATCTGCTCCACCTGGCCCACAAGCTGTGCTGCAAAGACACTTACTTCATGGAGTAAATCCTCCTCACCTTCTTTACACTGTTGAGTTTACTGAGGCCTGAGGAACTTGGTTACCTGTGGCTAAAATTAGAATGACTGTTAAAATGAAGACAAGCAGTCTCATTATAATATTAACATGACCAACCCACTAGAGGGTTGTTCGTCTGCTCTTTCGTCTTGCCTCCATTAAAACTGGAAGTGGGAGAGTTCAAGGCAAGTTCGGCTCCTGTTCCAGATTTTGTGCATTTTAACCTCTGAAATGACCCCAACCCAGCTGTTTTAGGGAGTTAAGGTACAGCCCCATGTTCCAGGTTGATGCCTTTTCCTCAAAACTGAAGCATTAACTCTGCTTCCCTCTCCATAAGTGCTGCCTGCCCTGCTCAGCATTTCTAGCATTTTCTGTCCTTATTTCAGGTTTCTGGCAGCTGCAGTATTTTACTGTTGTACTAACGTTCTTCTCTGATCAGACGACTAGAACTGCCCAGTGCATTTCCGATGGGAAAGTAATAGTGTAACTTCGTCCTCAAAATGGAGGGAGATGTGCTCATGTGAAGAGGCTGGATTCTGGAATCCAAAATGATATTCATTGGGTAGCTGCTAGACTGGGGAGTGGAGAGATGATAGAGTTGGCAGCTACGAAAACATGGACATGTGAAGAGTATGAGCTCTAATCCCTAAAATACTGGTCAATGTTGGAGAAGGGTTTGATTGACTGAGGGAGTGGGTTCCAATCACATTAGTAATAGAGGAGGTCTTGTGACTAAGGGGTAGTGCCCTCCCTTTGAGCCCAAAGCTTCATATTCAAGTCCCACTCCAGGACTTGTTGGTCCCAGAAGGAGCATTCATGATGTGTTTCAGTAGGTTGATAATGAGCCTGATAATCCATCCAACATTTCTCCAAAGGCAGAAAAAAGTGTGTGAAGATGGGAAAAAAACCTTTGCATTGCTTGGCAATGGATTGGTCCCAAAACCCTAAGCACCACTCAGTGACAGAGGTGGTCTTCTTTATATTTCTGCTCAGTGGAGGGAGGGGTAGGGAGGGGAAGATTGTGTCCTCCTGTGCAGTGAAACAAGAACTCTGATGGAGAAGGGTAGTGATCTGATAAGGGCAGAATTGGCGAAATGTTGGTTTGACCTCTGATCCTGGAATTTAAGTTCATTTGTAGCACGGGGCTAAGAACATAAGAAATAGGAGCAAGAGTCGATCATATGGTCCCTCAAGCCTGCTCCATCATTCAATAAGATCATGGGTAACCTTCTGCCTCAACTTCATTTCCCTGCCTGCTTCCCATATCCCTTGAAGTTCAAGAATGCAGTTCACACGACGTTCTTAAGGGCAACTAGGGATGAATGCCAGTAGCTGGATTTACCAATGACACTCACAACCCATGAAAGAATGAATTTTAAAAAGACCTAAACTCTTGTCTATCTCAGCCTTAAATGTATTTAATGTTGAAGTTTACACAACCCTCTGGAGTAGAGAATCGAAAAGTTCCACAACTTCTGAGTGAAGAAGTTTCTCCTCATCGCAGTCCGATATGAATGACCCCATTATCCTGAGACTGTGGCTCAGTGGGTGTGATTTTCCAGCCCCCCCATCCAGCGCTGCCGGGATTGTGCTGGGCTGCAGGATCTCATGTGGAGGGTCCCACCACGACAGGGCTGGAAAATCCTGGCCAGTGTTTTAGATTCCCAAGCCAGGGCAATGCCAGTGTCTACCCTGTCAAGGCCCTTCAGAACCTTGTACATTTCAATGAGATTCTGCCAATTTCTGCTTTTCTTGATTGATCCCAACCCCACATATGACCCGATTTATTGAATTTAATTTCACAACAGCTCATGACGAGAGTTGAAGTCATTGTCTAAATTAATATCATAGCCACCACACTTCTTCTATCACTGCTGAAGACAGGTCTGACTCACAGGACCACCAAGTCCACCATGGGTAGGGCAAGGAAGCAGGTCCCAAATCCACCCCAGCCAGAAGAGGAATTGAATCCCATGCTGTTGGCACCAATCTGATTCACACTGGCTGAACAGCCAGCTGGCCACTTTATGAACATACCTTCCTTGGCCATCAAGTCGTGGGGAAGAATCTTAGGCTTGGAAAGCAGGGGTGGCCCCCGCTTGCCGACCCTTCAAATGACGTGCAGTGATGTCAGGCATGCATCCCGACATCACCGCGCATCATTCAGATCTTCAGTTCGGTGGGTGCGCAGCGGAGTCGGCTGTGCGTCCACCGAACTGTCAAAGGCCTACTAAGACCATTTAGAAACTAATTAAAATGATTAACAGGGCTGCCCGTCCAACCTTAAGGTTGGCGGGGGGGCAGGCGAAGAGCCCAGGCGGCCTTCGCATTTATCATGAAACCTCATCCACGGGCGGGGTGAGGTTTCATGAAGGTTTTTAAAGTTTAATAAAAAGTTTGTAATAAAATTCATTGATATGTCCCAGTTCATGTGACATTGTCACATGACGGGACATGTCTTAAGAATTTTTTTTTTCTTTATTAAAATTTTCCAAAATCAAACTAATCTCCCCGAGGCAGCTCTGTGCCTCAGGGAGATTTCTGCGCTCTTTCACGCACATGTGCGAAAGAGCGCAGGCCCTGACTTAGCCTACTATCCCCACCCGCACAGGGAGCGCACAGCACTTCCAGATGCGCGTCAGGCTGGGCAGGCTTTAATTGGCCAGCCCATGTAAAATGGCGGCGCGTAGCTGATTGCGGGTGGCGATTGGCTATGTGCCCGCCCGCGCCCACTCCCGTCCAACCCCCACCCCCCCAACGGGGAGAAAATTCTCTCCCTGGAGTGGGACTTGAACCCAGATCTTCTGGCTCAGAGGCAGGAATGCTACTCACTGTGCCCCAGCCACTATACCACCAAATCCAAATTTAACAAGGCTAATGCTGGTAAGATTTAGAATTATTGAAAATCAACAGTGATGAAACAGGCCATTTGGCCCATGGAGTCCTTGCTGCTAAAATCACAGGTCTCATTCAGAGTGTGTATTGTGTCATCCAGTGAGTTGGCGCTGGAGCTGGACTTACGACAGGACTCACAACAAAGTTAATTTTACAGCAAAGTCCATTTACTCAGCAAAGAGAGAGAGCGAGGGCACAGCATCAAACAGTCTACAGAATCTATTCAAACTGAGGCTCTATGAACTACAGGATTCCGAATTCATGGTTAAAACCATAGCAACTTCTTCTGACTTATTTCTCCAAAAATAAATGCAGTGAGTGGAGGATAGTTATGCAATACAAATTTTGTGCATAAAAATCAAACCCAGTCACTCCCAACAGATGCGAAGGATGGAGAAATTACTCAGTCATATCTATTCTGGCCAGGAATAGTTGTGTCACTTACAAAAAACCAGTTCAATGTGGGATTGCTGTTGGTTCTGCTGGATCCAAGAGTTGGGGATCAACCACACCCCGATACAAAATACAGTTAAACAAAGCTGTACAGTGAACTAAAGATTTAAACTCAAGCAGGGACACGCTATCGCTATGATTGGAGTAATCACTGACATTTACATTTGTCTCATTTTATTCCTTAATACAACCAGTTTAACGCCAGAATTGTTTTTCCAAATTAAACACATCAACCAGTTGCAAGTAATTTAAAGTTAACACCTCATTCTATTCACATTTTTAGTGTATGGCCTATAATTAGTATGACACCTAAATTAGCACATGAATAGCCCTGAACTTTTGAGTTAATCTTTTAATCCCTACTCACCTGTTTGACATTTCTCCAAATGTCTGGTTCTTGCCTCTTTCTCTTGCTGCCTTGCATCTGTCCTGCTTTTCAGTTTGATTGCTGGTCTTTTAGCTCCTATTATTTGTGCCTTTCTCATTTGTTTTTATCAGTTTACCAAATGCCACAGGCTGTTGGATATTGTAAATCCAACTGACAAGTTACACCTGATAGTGAGAGAGCTCAGCAGCCCAGAAAATGAATCTACTGCGAAAATATTCCAGGAATGTGGATATGGGTATCTAACTTATTGAGACAAGTGTGGACCAATTAATGAAAGCCGGGATGGATTTTATAAAGGCAAATTGTATTCAACGAGCTTGATTGAATTGTTTGAGGAGGTGATAGGAAAGGTTGATGAGAGCAACGCCGCTGATGTGGTGTATATGAACACTCTCAAGACATTCGATAAAATGCCACATGGCAGGTTTGCCAGCAAGGTTGAAGCCTATGGAATGAAAAGGAAAGTGGCAGCATTGAAACACAATTGGCTGAGTGACAGAGAACAGAGAGTAGTGGTGAACAGTTATTTTTATGGACTGGAGGTAGGTAGACAGCGATGTTCCCCAGGGATCAGAAGTAGGACCATTGCTTTTCTTGATATATATTAATAACTTGGAGTTGTGGGTACAAGGCAGAATTTCAAAATTTGCAGATGATTCAAAACTTGGAAGTATAGTGGACGGTGAAATGAATAGTGATAGACTTCAAGAGGATGTGGCAGATGAAATTTAATGCTGAAAGGTGTAAAATGATATCATCTGGTAGGAAGAATGAGGAGAGGCAATATAAGCTTGAGGGTACAATTTTAAACAGCGTGCAGGAAGAGAGAGACCTTGGGGTATATATGCTCAAATCATTGAAGGTGGCATGACAGGGTGAGAAGGTGGTTATGAAAGCATATGGGATTCTGGGCTTTATAAATAGAGGCAAGTTCAACATGAACTGGTGTATTGTGTCTGGATATCAACATTAGGGAGGATGTGGAGGTTTTAGAGAGAGTGCAAAAAGATTTACAAGAGTGGTTCCAGGGATGAGGGACTTCAGTTACATGGATAGATTGGAGAAGCTGGGTTTGTCCTCCTTAGAGAAGAGGAGGCTGAGAGGACATTTGATAGAGGTGTTCAAAGTCATGAGGGGCCTGGACAGAGTAGCTGGAGAGAAACTGGCAGAGGGGTCAAGAACCAGGGCAAACAGACTGAAAGTGATTGACAAAAGAACCCAAGGTGACATGAAGAAAAATTTTTTATTCAGGGAGTGGTTAGGATCTGGAATGCACTGCCTGAGAGTGTGGTGGAGGCAGATTCAACTGTGGCTTTCAAAAGGGAATTGGATAAGCTCCTGAAGGAAGAATATTTCCAGGGCTATGGGATAAGGGCAAGGATTAGCTAAATTATTGCCGCAGAGAGCCTGCACAGACTCGATGGTTGATGGTCGGTCCTTCTGTATTGTAACCATGCTATGATTCTATGTAGCAAAGATGAGTGAAAAGCAAAATGATTGTGAATGGAGGGAGACATCCGCCCAATATCTTCAAAATTGTAACATTAGGCATGGCTGCTCTCAGTTGGCATGACGAGCCCTAACTTAGTGACAGAACTCTCACCTCTGTGTCAGAAGGTTGTGGATTCTAGTACCACGGTAGAGACTGAGGGAGCACTGCACTGTCAGAGAGGTTGTCAGCTCTCTAGTAAAAGACCCCATGGGAAATTTCAAAGAAGTGCAGGGGTGTCCTCCCTGGTACCCTGACCAATATTTATCCCTCAAGCAACATCACTAAAGCAACTGGTCATTATCAGATTCCAGTTTGTGGAAGCTTGCTGTGTGCAAATTGGCTGCATGACAACAGTCACTACATTACAAATGTACCCCATTAGCTGCAATGTGCACAACAAGGTCCTGAAGTCCCATTTTACACTTAAATTACTGTTAACTATGAGGGCCAAATTCTATTAGATGAAATTTATTTAAGTGACTTTTATATTACCTTTATTTTGTTGATTTTTGATTTTAAAAATGAAAGTTGCATTTAGATAGCGTTTTTCACGATTACTAGAGCTAGCATATGCGCATAGGGCTGCGCTTGCCAGGAAGATATAATTTTCATAATGCTATTTGAAATTTATTGTTAAATAGAGTAATAGTGGGGACTGTGTCTATGTATGTGCGTGTCTCTCTGTGTGTGTGGGACTTAATTGAATTATAGACAGCTGGTCTGAAGGCTTTGATGTAAGAAGAGAAGTTAGGTTTGAAATGTTAAATAGGTAAACATGGGTGAAGTTTTAGAATGTGAAGTGCAAAGGGAACATTTGCATTTTTAAATAAACCAGACTAGATTGTATTCAAAAGAGGGGGTGAAATGTTTCATCTAGCCAGGAGAAGTTGAGAAACAGTGGGCTGAATTTTCTGGTTGGCGGTGGGGGTGCAGAGCTGTCTGTAAGAACTGAAGTTAAAAAATCTCACTTTGAATTTGACTGTTCAGGGTATTGTATTACTTTGCCTGGGTCTTTTAAAATCTGTGTGTTTTTACTGTCGACTTAACGAGGTGTAACTGGGAGTTAGATTAATTAGGGGAGCTAAGAGTTATCACAGTAGTAATTTGTAGACCTATATATGTGCTTAAAATTATTTATTTTATTATTAAAAGTTTAATTTAGTTTTGTAAAAGCCCTATAAGACTTGGTGGTCTTATTACTACTGAATTCAAGGAATGCATCTCAAAAAAAAAAATACAAATTGCAAATAGTTGTGGCAGCTGCTTCAAGTTTCCCTCTGGGATTTGAACAGTTTGGCATTTACCATCCGCCTCCCATGACAGTGCTGTTGACTGTCAGCTTGTTATCAGTGGTGGGAGGTGTGCATTACAAGCAGATGAGCCCAATGTTGTTGGGAGGAGGGTACGGTATGCTGTACATTGTATTTACCCAACTGTTTATGGCAAGGCTAGAGAGTTTGCCATTGCTGTAAACTCATTATTTACTGTTTTGTTTCAGTAGCCAAAAGCTGCCCCACAACATTCTGTGAAGTAATCATCATGAGGTACAACATTTCTCAGGAAATAAACTTACCATACCTTGTGATTTATGGGACTGTGTGTTGATCTTAATGATATGTTTGTTGTACTACATTCGAGGAACATAAAGCTTTTATTGTATTCTAGGCACAGCACAGAAATGGTACCAGCTCTAACTAATTACAGGTTGGGTATTTTGATGCCTTTCACCTTTGACTTGCATCTCTGGTGAAAAGCATAACACAATTTAATGGCAAAATGCCAGGAGCCATCATGGTTGTTTTCAAATCACATCCACAAATGGTGAATTACTGTCACACTTAATTTAATGGATTTTAAAAAACCGTTTAGTCATTTTGATTGAACAGAGAATGCCGTGGTTTTCCTATCTCACTTTGGGCGTAAGGGTGTTTTCAGGTCTGTACCATCTCCACTCTCAACTGGCACCACCCTGTGAGGAACATCCTGGCCTCCTCGTCACCTTCAACTCTTCAAACAAAGCAGAACTTTGCCGGGCCAGCACCTCACAGCTGAAGCCAAACTTTCAAACAGCGGAAATGCACGGTAGATCCTTCAGCATCTGAAAAGAGAAAAGACATGTCAGCGTTTTGTGTCGAGACTCTGACAGAAATCTCAACACCGTAGCTGAACTCGACAGAGAGTTGTACAGTACCAGCTTGCCGTATGTATACCTAGTGAGATAATATTCCTTTTCAGGAACCATATTAGAATCAGCATCAAATAGAGTTAACAGGTACCTAAGAGTTCTTTGCAAGATTTTATATTGTGTGTGTTCATAGGAATATTTGCATAAAATGCTGGAGTTTGAAACAAGGTTGGAGTACTGAAAGACAGCGCGCACGCACACGCACACACAGACACACACACACAGACACACACACACACACACACAATAAGCTATAATAGAAAGCCATGAGGTGATGAAACTGAATTTGCAATTTCCAGAACTAAACATTTATTTAGTGAAATGAAAGAGATTTGCAATAAATGTGCTAGTGGGTGGGGAAAGTGACACAATGGCAGCTTCTTATGCTGTATCATTTAAATCCTGCTGCGTTAATTATGCATTCACGGGAAACATGTTTCAATGGTGGGCAGGCTCTCATTCGCCTGCCATGCCATCGCCTCACCGCTTCATCACTCTGGGCACCATATTTAAAGTGCAGCCACACGTACACCTCTCGGTACTTCCAGCCCAGGAGTGCTGCACGGAAGACATGGTCCTGAAAGACACAAAGACTACAGCCCTCAGGTTCAACAACGCGTCTCTCGGATGTCTTTTGGATGCAGTGGAGGCCCGCTGGGATGTCCTGTACCCCCGCTCTGGCCGCAGGATGAGCAGCAACATCATCAATCTGGCTTGGGAGGCGGTGGCAACGCCAACGCCCTGCATAAGAGGACAGCCACGCAGTGCCGCAAGAGGATGAATGATCTTCTCCTTTCCACCAGGGTAAGTCATTCTTCTCATCGCTCTCAACTCACACACTCACAAACCCATCACACATTCAAAGGGCCCTCACTCACTGCCAGTTCAAGGGACATCACCATTCACGCTCGCACACACACCGTCATTGTCCTCATCCTGTCCAAGGCGCCACCCACACAAGCCAGGCATACTTATCATCTGGCCGGGCAGGCAAACTGCTTACGCTCCCTCCATCTCTATTCATGCAGGACAAACTGTCACACAACAAGAGGGAGAGGTCGCAGGCTGGTGGAGGAATGCCTGAAATCAAGGTCCTCATGGACTTTGAAAACAGAGCCATCCAGCTGGCCGGTGAGAATCTGGACCATTCCTGTGCTGACGGTGAGGTCGGTGCTGCTCTACCAAGTGAGGATCCAGCAGTGCAACATCCATCAGACAACCATGCTGTGAGTGATATGTCCTGTTTCACAGGCCACTGCCATGCACTAATTACCTCTCCTCGCTTTTGCAGGCACATATGGGAAACAGCCAACAGAGTCCACAACCCAGGGCTTCCAATCGAGCCCCGAAGAAACCTCTGAAGAGGAATCTGAAGACACCCTGATTGAAGTCCCGTCACAGCGTCACCCACACCCTCCATCAGTGCAGAGACACACACCTCGGTGGGACCCAGCTTTAGAGTAGCCTCAGGGTCACAACCTGGTTAGCACATCGCACTTTCTGATCCACAGCAGGTGGCGGGAGGCACTTCCCAGGTCCCTGGAACTCAGAGGACTGCTGGAGGCCAGAAGTGTTCTAAGTCCGAGTCAGATGATGTCTCCATTGCTGGAGCTGCAAAGGCAAGCTCGGGAACATCAGGAAGGGATGCCCGCTGCACTCCTCAGATTACAAGCCATGATGGAGGATTCCGTCTGCCTTCAGCCTGATGTGATAGCGCCAGCATGCCAATGCACTGAGGTCAACACTGGTAGAATGGTAGCTGCCATGGAGACCTTGGTCCAGGATGTCGTTCCTGCACTGCTTCGCGGGTTGAACTCCATCGCTGACGCCATCATTAGCCTCTGACAGTGTTTATATTTTCACAGAATTGTTATGGTGTAGAAGGAGGCCATTTGGCCCATCTTCTCTGCACCGTCTCTCAGAGCATGTTAACTTAGTGCAAAATCCTGCCTTTTCCCCATAACCCTGCACATTGTTTCCATTTAAATAATCATCCAATACCCTCTTGAATGCCTCAGTTGAACTTGCCTCCACTACTTCCAAGCAGTGCATTCCAAACGCTAACTATTTGCTGTGTGAAAAAGCTTTTTCTCACTTTATTCGTTCATGGGATGTGGGTGTCACTGGCTAGGCCAGCATTTATTGCCCATCCCTAATTGCCCTTTCCAGACCAGCAGATTTCCTTCCCTAAGAGACATTAGTGAACTAGGTTTTTATGACAATCGGTAATGGTTTCATGGTCATCATTAGACTTTTAATTCTGGACTTTTATTGAATTCAAGTTTCACCATCTGCTTTGGTGGGACACAAACCCAGATACCCTGGGTCTCTGGAATAATAGTCCAGTGACAATACCACTATGCCACCACCTCCTGTGTGTACGCAAGAGGGGTGCCGGGCAGTTCAATCTCACTCCAGCTTCCCCTTCTCCACAAGGAGTCAGCCAAGGGCCCTTGGGTATCCATAGGGAGGGGGATCAGAAGGTGCACACCCCGAGGCCATCTGCCCAGGTGACTCTGGGAGTGTCCGGCCCATCTGAACCCCCTCTTCTTGTGACCCCAGCATCTCCAGCTCCACAGGTCAAGGAGGGTGCGACAAAGCAGGATGGGGCCCTCCAGGTATTTGCCCTCCAGAGGACACCTGTCAAGGTCATTACAGGCAGGGTGTAGCAGTCAGCAGGCTGCCTCCAACTCCACTGTGGCTGTCCAGAGAGCACTAAGGCATAGTGGCAGGGTTGGGAAGGTTAAGAACATATAGTTACACAGCCTGGGCACTGGTGTTAATCACTTGTGCATAATGTTCACCATTGTCAATAAACTCTCAGCAATGTCTCCCTGCCTATGGCTCCTTGTTCTGATGAGCAGTGTTTGTGTCACTCAGATGTGAAACCTTTCTGCACAAGATAAAGGCAGGTGTCTCAGTCCAGGACCTCTTCCTTGTGCTCTGTGCAGCCTTCAGACCAAAGTGATGGTCCAGCCTCACACTCCCTGGACATATTAGTGATGCCTGCACCTCGGTGGTGCTTGTCATTGCTGCCAGAATGTCATGGGCGGGCATCACCAAGCTCCGTCATTGTCTCTGTGTGGTCTTAGCACCTTTAAGATGGAGCTGGCCCCCATCTTGTCAGCATCTGTGACCGGTGATGCTGTGCCCTTGAAGGGGTCAGGTGCTGAAGGCAGACAAAGGATCAGATGCTTTTAAAGTTGCACGCCTGTGCCTCTGAGATGACCCTGATCACGGAGCGCAAATGAGCAGCCCTTGGCCAGACAGGAGTCAAACATTCCCGGAGGCCATGTGAAGATCTATGGAATGACCTCATTGCATGTCGTCATTATCCTCCTGCAATCAAGTGACTATTAGGGCCTTTATTACATCTCCATGACAGGAGCATTATCATAGAGGGTATGTGCACTGCCAATAGCCAGAATGGAGTCAAACATTCATAGCTGTAATGTGAGGACCTATGGTGTCTCCTCACTGTATGCCATCATTATCCTCCACAAATCTAACAGCTATGAGGGCCTCCTGAGTGCGCCTGCCTCGTCTGGCCAATGCGAGGGCCTCATCCCCATCATCGTTGTCTTTGAGGACCTCCTCATCCCCGTCAATGTCCTCCTCATTGGAAGCTCCAGCTCCTCCATCTCCTCCTCAGCCAGCTCCTCTCCCCAGGTTGTCAAGGGCGCAGCAGGTGATGACGATGCGCGACACTCTCTGTGGACCGTATTGCAGGGCTCCATTAGACCAATCCAAGCACTGGAACCTCATTTTCAGCATCCCGATGGTCTGCTCCACCAAGTTGTGAGCAACAGCATGAGCCTTGATATACTTTTGCTCTGCTGCAGTCTGAGGCCGCCGCACAGGTGTCATCAGCAACGGCCTCTGCGGGCAGCCCTTGTTGCCTAGGAGCCATCCCTGCAGCCTCTGTGGACCCTGGAAGATGTCAAGGATCTGTGACCAACTGAGAATGTAGGAATTGTGGACACTCCCTGGGAATTGTGCGCAAACCAGCAGGATGCATTTCTGGTGGTCACACACCAGCTGCACATTCAGCGAATGGAAGCCCTTGTGGTTGATATAGTTGACCGTGCGTTGCAATGGCGATCTGAGCGCCATGTGAGTGCAGTCGATGGCACCCTGCACCTGTGAGAAACCTGAGACCGGCAAATCCAATCGCTCTTGCATCCTGTCTCTCCTGCACTGTCTTGCTGCACCATAACACTGTTGTGGTTCTATGGCTCACTGTGGCTCTTCGGTGTCATGTGCGGAAGCCTCAGCTCCACTTCTTCCAGAGGGTGCTGCTTGTCCCTCTGTGCAGCCAGGTGCCTCAGTCACTCTCTTCTCCGTCATCTTCGCAGTCTGTAAGTCTCGAGAAATACAGCTAGGTCACCAGGCTCCATGGTCCTGATGTAGTCCTCCTGCAGGATGAAAGAGGAATACACATGGTCTAGCCTGGGTGTTCTAAGAACCTCTCTTAGTTAAGTCTGAAGACTCCTTAATGCATCTCGGAGAGTGCTGGCCACCACTGGGATGGCCAGAGTTTAGTGCGCTGAATGGCTGCCCGAAACCCCACCCACTTCTGCCCCACTCCACCTGACCGACTGGCGGCAGCTTTGCCCATTGGACTGCATGCTGTGCTCTCAGCTCAGGTGCAGCCATTCTCCCAACCCGCACTGCAAGGCTGCACTGTTAGCTTGAACCATGGGGGAGACTGGTCCAAACCGGGATGCTGACATTGCGAGGGGCTGTGAGCACCTCCACCAGTGACTGCTCCATGGCCAGATTTAGTGAGGAGATTGTACAACGTGACCTGTCATCCAACTGTTCCATAGTCCACTAAAACGCTCATTAGTTTGCAGTCTGTGCCCAAGGGGTGAAAAGCTGTGGAGCACTTGGTGGCACTTTCATGCCTCAGCGTTGCTTGAGTGGGCAGATAAGCTAGGGGCCTGACTCTATGCGTGTCAATATGGCTGTGTCTGAACTGTCTGAGCTGCGGAGGTCACTTTATACAAGATTTCTCTAATGTGTGTCCGCTTCTCTCATCCACCACCTCCCCCATCCCGCACGTGCTTGTGCACTACCTTCAACCGCAAGGCAGACCTTGCCCCCTCCGCCACAAGTCGCCTCAACCACAGGGCAGCCCTTGACCACCCCCCCATCAAGTCGCCTCAACCTTGAAGTCCAACAGGCGACCCTGGTGAGCGCTGCATAACGTTACTGTGCACTCACCTCCGAGTTCCCCTAGAAGTGCAGCCCACCTAGCGCACGCCTTACATAAGCTGTCGTGAAGCACATCAGTGGGCGGACGGTTCCACTGGGCTGGACTTACAATGATATGCAGATGTATTACAATGAGGTTCCCAGCGTCCAGTGACTGGAAACGCGGCCCGTTATCAACGGGCTGAGCGATGATCACAAACTGGATTCACAGCGCTGTGAATATGGCCCTCTCGCCATATTGTCCACTCGCGCCACCCAACACGCCCCACGCCAGCGGGCATGGAAATTTCCGCCTATATTTTCATTCCATCCAAAGCATTATTATGAAGCACAGGGGTGGGTTTTTTTTATATACAAATATTTAATCTCGGTGAAAATTCATTAACTTTTTACATATATGTGATTGAGCTCAGTGTGAACCTCCACATGGTCAAATATTCTTTCGACACTCACTTTCCAAGCCCATACATGAAACAGAAAATTGACCACTTGGCTGACGTATCGCAGAGTGATACCGCCTGCGGACGGAGATCCTAGTGTGACACAGTGCCCTCAGAAGAGAAGAAAAAAATGGAGAGAAAGGTTAATATCTAGTGTAAAAGGTCTGACCTTTGAGGAAAGGCTGTAAATACTTTAAAGTGTTCGGACAGGTGCCCTTATGAAGCTAAAGTAAAATAATAGTATGGAAAAGGTATATGCCGGCAAGGCAAGAAGAAAAAAGAAACATTATCGTGCCAAGCACTTTACAGCCAATGAAGTACTTTTCAAGTGTAGTCACTATTGTAATGTAGGAAACATGGCAGCCAATTTGTGCACAGCAAGCTCCCGCAAACAGCAATGTGATATTTGCCAGATCATATGTCTTAATGATGTTGGCTGAGGGATAAATAATACTGGCTATGAGACATGGGGGAATTCCCCTGCTAATCTCCAGATGCTTCTGTGGGATCTTTTATGTCTACCTTAACAACAACAGCAACAATGGTTTATATTTAAATGGTGCCTTTTGGGAGAAGTGCCAGAAGCAGAAGGGAAAAAATAAACTGAAATATATTGTCAACGAAGGGCAAGAGAGCACAAGTTTAAGCTGGCAAACAGAAACACAGGAAGGACATCACAAGGTTTTCTTCATCTAAAGCATGATCAACATATCAGTATGGAGGGTGAAAGGTCGAGAATTCTTTAAGATGTACAAGACGCTTCAGTGGGGGAACTTTTAAGTTATTTCTTGACAGACAAACCAGGGTGAGGCAAATGGCAAATCTCATCCATTGTTATCTTGTTAAGACACAAAATGAAAAGGTCTTTGTGGGCAGCACCGTTACCTTGCCGCTGATCGCAAAACTTGGCCTCTGTTTCCAATTTGCTCTTAACTGGTATAATTTGAATGCTAAGATTATGTCCCTTGCTCTGCTCTGGATCTTCCTATGGTGAGAGGAGCCACCCCATAGCTACCCTGTCAATTCCTTTCACTGTTTTAAAGGTTTGAGTCAGGTCGTCTCCTTTGCAGGGCCGATAGGACTGGGTTTGCTGTTGTCGTTTCCAGTGCCTAGGCCGATGCCGGGTGGTCCATCCGGTCTCATTCCTTTTAGACTTTTTAGCAGATTGATACAACTGGGTGGCTTGCTAGGCCATTTCAGAGGGCAGTTAAGAGTCAACTACATTGCTGTGGGTCTGGAGTCACATGTCACAGATTTCCTTCCCTAAAGGGAAGATTGGGTTTTTACAACAATGTTTTCATGTTCATCATTGGACTTTTAATTCCAAATTTTTATTGAATTCAAATTTCACATCTGGTGGGATTCAAACCCCAGGTCCTCAGAACATTACCCTGGGTCTCTGGATTACTAGTCCAGTGACAATACCACTACACCATTGCCTCTCCTAGCTATATCACCGTTCCTTCACTGTCACTGGGTCAAAATCCTGGAACTCCCCTTTTAACAGCTCTGTGGGTGTACCTACACCACATGGACTGTAGCGGTTCAAGAAGGCAGCTCACCACCACCTTCTAAAGGGCAATTAGGCAAGGGCAATAAGTGCTGGCCTACATCCAGCCTGTAAGTGAATGAAAAAATGTCTCCTCATCACCAAGGCCACACAGTGTCTCATATCTGAGCTCAGTTCCTTCATTAAGCTTCTATGTTATCTCAATAGACTAATAGTGTTCGGACTTTACACTTTAGAGACTCGAAGACTTAGGCCTGGATCTGATTAAGGTTTATAAGATGGTGAACAGGATAGATTGTCTTCCAGTTAACAGCTTGTTCCAATTAAGTAGGTTAGGGAGGATCGGTAGGGGCTGGGGGTTGCTGGGAGGAGAGTGTAATTTTAAATTCTGTAAGGCCAAATCTAGGAGTCAGGGGATTCTTTTTCCAGAAAACCTTTTACTTCTTAGGCAGTCCCTCGGGATCAAGGATCACTTCCTTCCACTCCAGTGTACTGGGTTCTGAAATGGCCGACCAATTCTGTGCGCGATCTCCAGACTCTGCCACATGCAGAGCAAGTGGTGCCCAGAGGATTGAGTGGATGAGTTAGTTACAGGTTTGTTCGCTCCCTCCAATGCCTCGACTTCGCCTCTGCACAATCCCAATTAAGTCTACCAAATGCGTTCAGCGCCTTCAAATGAGCCTTTTCCATTTTGGTTGGTCACAAGCTGGGGTCTCCCATGAGTCGGCAGGGTGTCTCATCTCTTCAGGGATGCTTTGGGGGCTTACCCTAAAGTGCCCCTGCTGTCCTCCTGGGAATCTCCTGCCACAAACGAGTTCTGAGTAGAGCATTTGCTTTGGGAGTCTGGTGTCCGGCCTATGAATAACATCCCCTGCCCAGTGGAGCTGGTTTTGAGTGATTAGCACCTCGATGCTGGGCAAGTTGGTTTGGGAGAAGGTGCTGCTATTAGACTGCCTTTCTTACTACTGGATTTGGAGGACCTTGCGAAAGCACCATTGATGGTACTTCTCCAGTACTTTGAGGGCCTGCTGTCAGTTGATTAAGTCTCTGAAGCATATAGGAACATTGGGATCACTGGCCACTGTAAACCTTAGTCTCAGGTTTGAGATCCTAGTCCTCAAATACTCTTTCCCTTAGTCAGCTGAAGGCGGAGCTGGCACATTGGAGGCGACGATGGGTTTTGTCATCAATGTCTGTCTTCATCGAGATGAGGCTCCTAAGACATGGAAAATAATGGATCTCGGGATCAGGTTGCTGGCTTTTGTGGCAGAGACCAACTTGCTGATCCCTGATCTCCTGGTCTAGCATTGATCACCGAGGTGGGTCTGAGAAGATTTCTTTTCCCCAAATCAGCCTGAGTTTTTATCTGTTTTTTCACTTCTCTCAGGAGATCACGTGGTTTCAGGCAGGGAGGGGAGTGTGAGATGGGCAGGATAGACCAGAGGGTCTTTACCAATCCACCATTGTTTGTTCATATTCCAGGTGATCTGGTGAATTATTCCTGAACTTTATGCAAGGTTTTCCTTAGGTAGGGGGTCCAAATCTAATGGAAACAGTAAACTGTATAATTGAAATAGTACTACTTCTGTTTTATATTCTACGTGCCACATGTGATGATGCTCAATTGTTTTTTGATTGTTTTTTGCACCTAACAGCTAGGTTTTAATGACTTGTGTACCTGGGCTCAAATCCCTTTGTTTATCCCCAATGCTTCTCCACTTTGTACAAATTTTCCACATGCCAATATTACATGATCTGTGTCATGCTTTGTTACTTACACTTTGTTGTATTAAGTTGTACCTACCTTCACTTCATCAATTCATTGAATCAAACTAATGTCTATTCACTTAATCCACAAATGTCCTTCTGCAAGCTCGCTTCCTCACAATTAACTATACCTCCTAGCTTAGGTTAATTTCAAAACATCCAGGCATCTCAATGTAGCATTTGGCTACAAACATGACTGAATTCTGTTGATGCAGAGGTTGGTTTATCCATTGACTTCTTGATTTTAAGTTCCTGTCTAATCCAATGTCACGCAGGCTGCATACGCTGTATAGATTGAGCATCTATATTAGCGTAAACTTAAAAATTGCTTTTGCAAACATTGAATTGCTGTCTACCAAATGTTTTGCATGGCTCAGTCTTAAGAATTAAGTAGCCAAACAAGTTGTGTTTTATGGATATTATGTCTCAGGCATTGCAAGCACAGAGTATACATTGGAATCAGGAAGCAACACATTAATAGCTCTCTGTTTACTTACCACCATATCCCAAAATTAATCATTGAATAGAGTAGGGGAAAGCCAATTGTAAACAGAGTTAAAAGCTACTGGTTGGCACCATTTGTTTTGGTTCAGGATACAAAATGACTGATTTGTCTTCAGTGCATATTGAATGGTTAGGAGGATAATGAATGTCTAGCAAAAGAATAAACTAACCAGTGTCCTGTAATCTCAGAAATGGGGAGTGATTATGCTCTCACAATACATAACATGGGCATTCATCGGAGGAGGAAGAAGACTGACAGATGGTGACAGTAATAGCTCTGGTAGATGGGGGTTAACAGCAACTCAATAGGCCTATTTCAAAAGGGATTTTTTTTTCCTGTCTGTGAAGGATCCTACATAATACAGAGTAAAGGATTCTGCGGTAACAATGCTTTTGAATAAAAAAAAACATAGTTTCTTACTTCCTGTTGTTTATCATACGGACATTTTATTATTGTTTCACCAATATTTACCTGACCCGCTGAGGTCCTAACCCTAGACAGTATCCAGACAAAACGATTGCCGACATTTCTTCCACTCATCATAAAGCTAGCTGAGAACCATTTACTCAAACAAGTTCATTGTGATTAAAGAGCAAGGACCTTCTGATGCAAGTTTTGCCTGTGCCCCTTCTTACTTCAGACTTCCCTTTATTTAGTTATCATTTAAAGAAATGTGTCAGTGAGGACCCTACTTTCTTACCACCACTCAATCTGATTTAGGTTAACCTGTTTCTCTGGTGCCCCTTCTTTCAAAATTTTCATTGATTGTAACTTAACATCGAATGTTCAACTTTTTTGGCCCTGCTTGAAGACAGAGTCACAGATGGTTGAAACCCACTGGATACATGCAATTTGTGTTGGCTAAAATTTGCAGTCACATAACTACAAGCAATTATTCATTCTGAAAGAAAAAATCTTTGAAATCAATAATTTCAAACTTGCAGTATGAGCCTCCAATGGAAATATCACACGTGAAATCATTGACTGTTCATCGTACGTTTTAATCATGCACAATCTCTCTTACCTACATTTCGAATGAGACATTAAACCAAAGCTCTGTTTACTTATTCCATGGTTCCGTTAGATATCAATCCCATAACACTATTCAAAGAAGAGCAGTGGGTTTTACTGGTGTCTTGGTCAACATTACCCCAGTGTCTCCCAAAATAAGATCATTCTCCTATTGCTATCTATGAAATCTTGTGTGCAAAATGGCTACTGCATTTGCCTACGGAAAAACAGGCTCTGCACTTTGAAATAATTCATTGCACGCAAAGTGAATTAAGATATTTCTCTTCCTTTTTTTCATTTGAACCATTTTTTTCCCACAGGACAATTAATATGTTGAATTTCAACAATAAAACAACCAACCAACGATAACCGGACATCGTTACAGTGCTAGAAATTATGAAGAAGGGTGTCTGATCTTCACTGGAACTCCAGGTCAATGGGAATTTGGATGTTTTCTATTTCCTGTAAATTCTAATTCCAGATTAGACACTGAACATTTTCTGTGAATGAAACGCCTACATTAATTAAAATGCATAAAAAGATACAAAAATTGTGGGGCACAACCTAGCCAATGCTTTGGGCTAGGGTTCTCTGCATTACAATTAAATGATGTCAGATTTGAACAAGCATCCTCAGAAGGCCATCACTCCGAAATAGTCCTCATTTACCACTAACTTTGCAATGAAGGTGCTTTGCATTGGTCCAATAAGGCCTTGATGCACAGAATACAATGCAAAAGGTAAACTT
Source organism: Cetorhinus maximus (assembly GCF_964194155.1). NCBI lineage: Eukaryota > Metazoa > Chordata > Chondrichthyes > Lamniformes > Cetorhinidae > Cetorhinus > Cetorhinus maximus. The sequence continues at coordinate 9,622,324 of NC_135890.1, forward strand.
TAATTGCATGCACACTGATAATTCTTGAATTAGACAGCACTTGTATTTGCAGTGCGGAAGATGATCAAAATTTGTTACACAACATTTTCAGCCTGTAGTAATATCGATTGAAAGTTGAGAAGGTGTCCAAATGATTAATAGGAAATACAGTTTATAACTGTGTTACCATTAGTCGTGGCTTTTGTTATTTTGTGCATATTGTGTCCTAAGGTTGATCAGCAGGCTTCTAAATTGTATTAGCTAGCTTGATCTGCACAGGAGTGTTCACCTCATACTTGCTTTTGGTAGTTGACAGGTTATCCTGTAAGACTGAAAGCGGTCAGGGAGAAGTAAAAACAGCTGCAAATGCTGGACACCTGAAGTTATAAAATTAATGACAATTGATCAAAATTCATGGCAGATCGGGTAACATCCACGTCCATGAGAGAGGGGTAGGATAATATTTGAGGGGTAGGATAATATTTGAGGGGCAGGATAATATTTGAGGGGTAGGATAATATTTGAAGGGTAGGATAATATTTCTATTGGGTGCCTTCATTAAGTCTGACGATTAATCCCAGTGGAATTGTTCATTGGTATTTTTCTTAAGAGGTTTTACCTGCTAAACCCAAACAAATTACAAATCAAAACAAAACAAAATATGTCAGCATTATATTATATCGATTGGCTTGATTTTCTAAAGGAGGTCTTAATTTATTTAAAATGTTTCCTACATTACAACACTAGGTGGAATTTAATGTCCTCCCCATGGCAAGTTTGGTGGGTCATTTAATCAGATGGGAGGGAGATGGGAGGGAAGTGGGTGGGAGGTGGGTAGGAAGTGGGAGGGAGGTGGGAGGGAGGTGGAAGGGAAGTGGGTGGGAGGTGGGTAGGAAGTGGGAGGGAGGTGGGTGGGGGGTGGGAAGTGGGAGGGAGGTGGGTGGGGGGGTGGGAGGGAGGTGAGTGGGAGGTGGGTAGGAAGTGGGAGGGAAGTGGGTGGGAGGTGGGTATGAAGTGGGTGGGAGGTGGGAGGGAGGTGGTTGGGAGGTGTAGGAAGTGGGAGGGAGGTGGGTGGGGGGTGGGTATGAAGTGGGAGGGAGGTGGGTAGGAAGTGGGAGGGAGGTGGGTGGGGGCTAGGGAGGTGGGTGGGGGGTGGGTAGGAAGTGGGCGGGAGGCGGGTGGGAGGTGGGAGGTGGGAGGTGGGTGGGTGGGGGGTGGGAGGTGGGTGGGAGGTGGGTAGGAAGTGGGTGGGGGGTGGGTGGGGGGTGGGGGTGGGTGGGCCTGCCACCTTCCTGCCACTGTCCCGATTAAGTCCAAAACAGGGAAGACTGTGGACGGCTTTCCCATTCTGCCAGCAATTGAGTCCCTTTAAGTGGGCAGTTAACGTCCACTTAAGGACCTCCTCCGATTGCCACTAGTATTCACCCAGCAGCGGGTAGGGGACTTGCCATGTGGTGACTCCAAAAAGCAAACCCTGTCAGGGTTGCTTGTCGGATTCTGCGGGGGTGGGGGATGGGGCAGGGGGTCCCTCGTTCAAAGGCACTCAGTGCTGCACCAAAGGAACCGACATTGGGAAGGACAGTGCCCTCGAGAGCCAACCCCCTTTCCTCACTGCTTACCCCACCTCCCCCTTACCCAGTAACATCTATTCCACGACCCCTGCTCCCACCATCACTCACCTGTGCCTGGGCCCATGAGCGATCCTAGGTTTCAGGTGAGTGTAGTACCGGCAGCAGCCACTACTCCCCTGATGGCTCTGCTGAGAAACGAAGAGCTGCCAGTCTCTGATTGACTGGCAACTCTCAGTGGGTGTGACTTCCAGCTCCGGGGTCCCTGATCTGAAAGGTCTGCCGCTGCCAATTAAGTGCCAGATAGGCACTTCATTCGGTGGGCCTTCCCAAAAAGAGGTGATGCAGGGCTCTCGCTGGCTCTCCAGCTGGCAGGTAGGACTCCAGCGGCCTTCATTAAATGCCACTCAATGGCTATACTTCATTGTCCCTAAAGCACGTTGCAACTTCCTGAGGTCATGAAACATGCTATAAAGCTGCAAGTCCTTTATTAAATGGATTAATCTATTGAAACTGTGAACAAAGTACATTCGTACAGAATTGTCAAGCACTTATGCCCTCATGATGGACTTGGTAATTTTAAAACCTTTGTACCTCAATCTGGATAAAAGGTTATAATTGTCTCTTTCACAAAGTTTTGCAAAGCGCCTTTGAGTCTACAAGTGGTCATCTGACCTGAAAATTGCTACTGTATGTAAAATCAATGCGATGTTCTTTACCAGTGAAAGCAAGGTGATTCAGTCCAATCGCAGTGAAAGTCTGATGAATATTAAACTTAGTTGCCAGGCAATGTTTCGTTCTGGAGTTTATTTGGCTTCAGATTTTTATAAACAACTCACCATCACAAATATCAAGCAGGGAATATAACAGCTGTCTATTACTTTGTTCAGATTGAGTTGGGAAACGATAAATGTGTAGCCAGTGAAAAGTGATATACTTGAATTAAGATTATCTTTTGCCCAAGATAACAGTAAACTCCAGATACAGCCAAGTAATAGGCCCGAATCTTTGTACCACAGCCTGTTTGGACTGACTATGAAATTCTTTTATAAACAAGTAACTAGTTTTGTGAGGCCTTGTGGTGCAGTGGGTAGGGTCCCTACCTCTGGCCCAGAAGCTCTAGGTTCAAGTCCTGTTTCAGGGGCCTTCATAACGTGGCCAAACAGGTAGATTATCAGCCTGTAAATCCTTCCAAGATGCCTGATGGCAGACAAAGAGTGGGAGAGTTTCCTGGTCAGCCATATTGCAGAAGGCAACGGTCAACCACTGCAGTGCTTTGCCAAGCAAAACCATGGACCAATCCAATGAAAGTCCATGGTCTTAGGGCATGGTACTTGAGGGAAGAGGAATTGTTTTTGCACATGGTAGACTTATTATTTAATCAGTAATTGAGATAATAGCAATTAGTAGATAATATAAACTATATAAAAAGTTGAGTTAATGGAAAGGTTTGATCTGTTGGATCTATGAAAGGGTTCAACAGGATAGATGTAGAGAAGATGGTTCCACTTGTGGCTGATACCAAAACTAGAAGCCATAAATCTGTTACTAATAACTTCAATAGAGAATTCAGGAGAAACCCCTTTACCCAGAGAATAGAACGTGGAACTCGTTACCACATGGAGTAGTTAAGGCTAATGTCATAGATGCATTCAAGATTGATTCAAGGAAGCTGGATAAACACACGACGGAGAAAGGAATATAAGTTTATGCTGGTAGGGTTAGATGAAAAGGGATGGGAGGAGGTTCACACGGAGAAGTAACACCAGTATGCAACAGTTGACCTGAGTGGCCTGTTTTTATGCTATATACATTCCGGGCAGAATCTTCCGGTTGGCGTGCGGGAGTGGGCCCGACACGGCAATGCGTAAAATGACGCGCGATGATGTCGGGTGTGCGTCTTGACGTATTCATGTGCCATCACGATATTTCGTTCAGCGGGCGCCCACTGAAGTCAGCTGCGCACGCGCTGAAATGTTAACAGCTGATTAAGGCCATGAAGAAATTAATTAAAGCACTTATGAATGCTGCCTGTCTAACCTTAAGGTTGGCGGGGGGCAGGCGAAAAGCCCAAGCGGCCTTCGCGTTCTCCAGGACACCTCATCCACGAGCAGAATGAAGTTTCCTGAAGGTTTTATTAAATAAATAAAGTTTCGTAAATATAAAAACATGTCCCAACTCATGTGACACAGTCGCATGAGGGGACATGTTTAAATAAATTTTTAAATCGTTTATCCAATCCTTTTAAAATCCATTCAATCTCCCTTAGATAGCTCCGTGCCTCAGGGAGATTGAAGTGCTCTTTTGTGCGCATGCGCGGAAGAGCGCTGGCCCTGATTCTCCCTCTTCCCCCACCCACACAAGTAGCACTGAGCGCTACCGGCCACCTATTACGCTGGGTGGGCCTCAATTGGCCCGCCCGCGTAAAATGGATGCCTGGCCCCGCCCACTCCCGCCTGCTCCCGCCCAGCCCTCATGACATAGGGGAAATCCTGGTCTATGTTTACAATGCATATACATTGAAAGACTATTGAATTTGTGCTGCAAATGAGAAAAATATTAATATAGAGTGGTCTGTCACCATTGACATATTTAGAAGATGTGCCGCTGTACGGCAGGGAATACTCTTGGGGGTAAAGACATGTGACTTGAATTTCCTCATTGTGATATGCATTCCCATTCTACCAATGGAAAGAGAGCTATCTTCGTCAATGGTTTGGAGAAGTACCCACACGAGAATTTCCTGAGTCATCTTCTTTGCATATCCATGGGAGCAGTGATACCTCCAGTTGTTATATGGGGATGATCCATTTGGGTTGCAAGCAAATTAGAGTGCAGCCCTTTAAAAAAGCCTGTTCTGGCAGAAAATTGCTGCCACATGTCAGAAGCAAGTGAGGAACAGTTCATTTCTCAGTTAACTGACCGACAGCAAACATCATGTGGCAGCTCCATTTGAATTTGCAGTTAAATGCCAGCTGAAATGCAACTCAGGACCAGTCTGTGTCTCCACCTCCTTGGAAGCAGATTCCAGCTCTATTAGTAATAGGAGAGGGAATCTAGTGTCCTGCCTAACTCCTTGCAGACCACAGTGAGTGCTCAGGCATGCTGCTGCCTCTCAAGGTCTTTTAGGATCTGATAGCTTCTTATCAAGGAAAAATATCTCAAAACACTTAACACAATGAATTACTTTCTCAATGCAGTGGCTGTTGTGTAGGCAAATGCCATCACCAATCTCCATGAGACATGTCTCACGAGCACCTCTGAGATGAGTAAACAATATCCTTTTTGGTGGTTTTGCTACATGAGACAATTACAGATGAGGAAAATCCATCAGCTCATCTTAATTCACCCATCCAGAGAGATCGTAAATGCAGCATTCAATTGTTAAATTATTCCAGGGTTTTTGCTTCCAGTACCCCGCCTGAAGTTTATTACACATGGTCAGCCCTCGCTATGTAAAGCTGAATTTCCTGATGTCAACCCCAAAATCACCATTTACTAGACTCACCCTGTGTCTCCCAATTCTATTCTCATAGTTTAATTAACATGATATTCCGTTAATACTTTCCATACCTTTAAGAATTTTACAGAGCTCCATAAGACCAAGTCTCTGTATTCTTTGCCGATGACTGAAATCAAGGGCTCAAGCTTGTGGCTTTTGTCTCCATCTCTTCCAATGTTTGAATATCTCTCTTATTTCTTAGTGACTGGAACTGGAAGCAAGTTTCAAGGAGCTGACTGCCCAGTTTTGAGGAAGGAATATTGGCCAAGGCAACAACAACAACAACCTGTAATTTTTGAGTAGTAAAACTCAAGGCACTTCAGAGGAGTGACTATCAAACAAAACTTGGCACTGAACCACTTATTAGGACAGATGATCAAGAACTTGGTGAAAGAGGTAGGTTTTATGGAGCATCCTAAAGCAGGAAGGAGAGCTAGAGAGACCTCAACATTAATTGTCCATTTAAGAGTCTCAATTGGCCCATGGATTAGCGGGCTGCCCGATGCAACCTGGCCCCTCCCCCCACCGCCACTGGTAAATATGTTGTGGGTGAGTGCCAGGCTCAGTGCCCGCTGGATTGAACGTGAGGAGGCAAGTGAGGAACAGTGTTGTGATATTGTACGCATGCCAATGCAGACAATGACATGTGCCTTTAGGAAGCTGCACAGTGACCTCACTATGATATCACCATGTGTAAGGCTGGAGGATAAAAGGTACAGCCTCCATGTTAGAGGTTCACTATTACCTGTGATCTCTACTGCATATGTTCACCACTGTCTGTGACTCTGCGTCAGGAAATCTTTATGTATACCTTATGAGTCAGGCATATAGTCAAGTAATCAGCTTGTGTAGCTGTTAGGACCCAGGCTAGATTAAGTCCTGTGCAGAGCCGTATGTAGTTGTTGCTAGTCATAAACTTCATGCAATTGTGTTCAACCAGAACCCTCGTCAGTCTCAATATCTTACTTGGCATGGATAGTGTAGGGACAGATCCCTTGAGGTCTACATTGAGACCCTCCTCACATATTACCTGGACGCTTTGTTTCAGGAGGCGGTCACAGCCGATAGATTTAGTACCTCAAGTTCGGTCAGTGGTCAGGGTCAGCAGGGTGTGACTGCAAGTGAGGCAGGTAGAGGGAATCTGTGTTCAGGAACAGAGGAGCCTCAGCTCTTGACCTTGTCCAACAGGTACGAGGTACTTGCTCCCTGTGTGGATGAGGAACAGGGCTGTAGGGAGGATGAGCCAGCTGACCACGGCACTGTGGCACAGGAGGCCATTCAAGAGAGGGGAGCAAAAAGACAAGTGGTAGTTGTAGGGGATTCTATAATTAGGGGAATTGATAGCATCCTTTGTAAGCAGGATTGAGAGTCCCGCATGGTATGTTGCCTGCGCGGTGCCAGGGTGAGGGACATCTCTGACCGGCTTGAAAGGATATTGGAGAGGGAGGGGGAGGATCCAGTTGTTGTGGTCCACGTCGGGACAAATAACATAGGTAAGATTAGGAAAGAGGACCTGTTTGGGGATTATCAGGAACTAGGAACTAAATTAAAGAAAAGGTCCTCAAGGGTTATAATCTCCGGATTACTACCGGAGCCACGTGCAAATTGGCATAGGGACGCGAGAATAAGGGAAGTAAACACGTGGCTAAAGGAGTGGTGTGGGAAAGAGGGGTTCCATTTCGTGGGGCACTGGCATCAGTATTAGAACAGGAGGGACCTGTACCGTTGGGACGGTCTCCACCTGAACAGATCTGGGACCAATGTTCTAGCGAAAAGGGTAAATAGGGTGGTCAACACGACTTTAAACTAGAAAGTGGGGGGGGAAGGGTAAAACTGCAAGAAGTATGACTAATGGGAAACAAAGCAGCAGGTTAGCGTGTGGGGGGGTGGATTCAACTTCATGGAAAATTATGAAAAAACTGAAAAGAAAGGAGAGCCCAGGAGAGGCTATTAAAGTCTCCAGAACACAAAATAGGACAGAGTGTTTGGAATGGGCTAGGAATCTAACTTCAAGCACATCAGACAAAGGGACGACAATGAGAAAGGGGACGGGAAATACAGGACTGAAGGTGTTGTATCTGAATGCACGCAGTATACGAAATAAGGTAAATGAGCTTGTGGCGCAGATTGAAATTGGCAGGTATGATGTGGTGGGCATCACGGAGATATGGCTGCAAGGGGATCAGGACTGGGAGCTAAATATCCAAGGATATACATCCTATCGAAAAGATAGGCAGGTTGGCAGAGGGGGTGGGGTTGCTTTGTTAGTAAGAAATGAAATTAAAGCGATAGCAAGAAATGACGTAGGGTCAGATGATGTAGAATCTATGTGGGTAGAGTTGAGGAACCGCAAAGGTAAAAAAACCATAATGGGAGTTATGTACAGGCCTCCGAACAGTAGTCAGGATGTGGGGCACAAGATACACCAGGAGATAGAAAAGGCGTGTAAGAAAGGCAAGGTTACAGTGATCATGGGAATTTAAATATGCAAGTAGACTGGGAAAATCAGGTTGGTAGTGGATACCAAGAAAAGGAATTTGTGGAATGTCTATGAGATGGCTTTTTGGAGCAGCTTGTGGTGGAGCCCACTAGGGAACCGGCAATTCTAGATTTAGTGATGTGTAATGAGGCAGATTTGATAAGTGAGCTTAAAGTGAAGAAACCCTTAGGAGGAAGTGACCATAATATGATAGAATTTACCCTGCAATTTGAGAGGAAAAAGCTGGAATCAGATGTAACGGTTTTACAGTTGAATAAAGACAACCACAGAGGCATGAGGGAGGAGCTGGCCAGAATTGACTGGGAGATGAGCCTAGCAGGAAAGACAGTGGAACAGCAATGGCAGGAGTTTCTGGGAGTAATTTGGGAGACACAGCAAAAATTCATCCCTAGGATGAAGAAGCATACTAAAGGGAGGACGAGGCAACCATGGCTGACAAGGGAAGTCAGGGACAGGATAAAATCTAAAGAGAAAGCATACAATGCGGCGAAGAGCAGTGGGAAACCAGGGGATTGGGAAGCCTACAAAGACCAACAGAGGACAACTAAAAAAGAAATAAGGAGGGAGAAGATTAAATATGAGGGTAAACTAGCCAATAATATAAAAGAAGATTGCAAGAGTTTTTTTTAGATATATAAAGGGTAAGAGAGAGGCAAAAGTGGACATTGGGCCGCTGGAAAATGACGCTGGAGAAGTAGTAGTGGTGAACAAAGAAATGGCGGAGGAACTGAATAACTAATTTGCGTCAGTCTTCACGGTGGAAGACACGAGTAACATCCCCAAAGTTCAAGAGAGTCAGGGGGCAGAGGCGAGTATGGTGGCCATTACCAAGGAGAAGGTGCTAGGAAAACTGAAAGGTCTGAAGGTGGATAAATCACCTGGACCAGATGGATTACACCCCAGTGTTCTAAGGAAATAGCTGAAAAGATAGTAGAGGCGTTAGTGGTGATATTTCAGGAATCACTGGAGTCAGGGAGGATCCCAGAGGACTGGAAAATCGCTAATGTAACCCCTCTGTTTAAGAAGGGAGTGAGGCAAAAGATGGGAAATTACAGGCCAATTAGCCTGACCTCAGTTGTTGGTAAGATTTTAGAGTCCATTATTAAGGATGAGATTTCAGAATACTTGGAAGTGCATGGTAAAATCTGGCAAAGTCAGCATGGTTTCATCAAGGGGAGGTCATGCCTGACAAATCTGTTAGAATTCTTTGAGGAGGTAATGAGTAGGTTAGACAAAGGAGAGCCAATGGATGTTATTTCCTTGAACTTCCAGAAGGCCTTTAACAAGGTACCGCACAGGAGGCTGCACAGTAAGATAAGAGCCCATGGTGTTAGAGGCAAGGTACTAGCATGGATAGAAGATTGGCTATCTGACAGGAGGCAGAGAGTGGGGACAAGGGGGTCCTTCTCAGGATGGCGGCCGGTGACTAGTGGAGTTCCACAGGGGTCAGTGTTGGGACCACAGCTTTTCACTTTATACATTAATGATCTAGATGAAGGAACTGAGGGCAGCCTGGCTAAGTTTGCAGATGATACAAAGATAGGTGGAGGGAGAGGTAGTATTGAGGAGGCGGGGAGGCTGCAGAATGATTTGGACAGGTTAGGAGAATGGGCAAAGAAGTGGCAGATGGAATACAATGTGGGGAAGTGTGAGGTCATGCACTTTGGTAGGAAGAATAGAGGCATAGACTATTTTCTAAATGGGGAGAGAATTCAGAAATCTAGAGTGCAAAGGGACTTGGGAGTCCTAGTCCAGGATTCTCTTAAGGTTAAATTGCAGGTTGAGTCAGTAGTTAGGAAGGCAAATGCAATGTTGGCATTTATTTCGCGAGGACTAGAATATAAAAGCAGGGATGTGCTGCTGAGGCTTTATAAGGCTCTGGTCAGACCACATTTAGAATATTGTGTGCAATTTTGGGCCCCGTATCTCAGGAAGGTTGTTCTGGCCCTGGAGAGGGTCCAGAGGAGGTTCATGAGAACGATCCCAGGAATGAAAGGCTTAACATATGAGGAACATTTGAGGACTCTGGTTCTATACTCGATGGAGTTTAGAAGGATGAGGGGGGATCTGATTGAAACTTACAGAATACTGAAAGGCCTGGATAGAGTGGACATGGGGAAGATGTTTCCATTAGTAGGAGAGACTAGGACCCGAGGGCACAGCCTCAGAGTAAAGGGAAGACCTTTTAGAACAGAGATGAGGAGAAAACTTCTTTAGCCAGAGAGTGGTGAATCTATGGAATTCATTGCCACAGAAGGCTGTGGAGGCCAGGTCATTGAGAGTATTTAAGACCGAGATAGATAGGTTCTTGACTGATAAGGGGATCAAAGGTTACGGGGAGAAGGCGGGAGAATGGAGTTGAGAAGCTCATCAGCCATGATTGAATGGCGGAGCAGACTCGATGGGCCGAATGGCCTAATTTCTGCTCCTATGTCTTATGGTCTTATGGTCTTATATTGAGGGACTCGATGTAGACCACGAGAGACCACAACAAACAGTGCATGTCTCAGTTAACTAACGGCCAGCGAACATCACGCGACAGCTCCTTTTGAACTTGCCATTAAGTGCCAGCTGAGATCCAGTTAGGGACCCCCCTCTGCCTTCAAACCCACTGGTGGGGTAGCGTTAAATCCAGCCCGAGGATTGAGAGTCCAGAGTACAGTCAGCTGAGCCAGCGACTGCTGATTGCAACCCATAAAATCATCTTTCGGAAGGAGAAAACGCAATTCATCCATTCCATTCCATCTTCTGCTCTGAGAGCAGTTTGCTTGCTCTGATTTCCCGCGTGCCATGCTGCTCCAGACCACCAAGGGAGGTGTTTGCAGAATCTCATCAGTAATTGCCAATGTCAGGATTAACTGGAGCAGAAGATAAATGATCATTACTGCTTTGCAAAAGATGCTTATCTTGTTCCCACTTGCAAAGATGCATAGTAAATCTCCTGATCCTCAAATAATGAAAACACAGATGCACTCTAAATTACCAGTTAGCATTTTTCCCCCTTTAATTGGTACACCATGCAAAATCCCCCTCAGGTTTTGATGCAGTTGGATGATACATCACCTCAGATTTTGATGTAGTTTGGCGAAAAAATATACCAATGGCATTCTTACTTAAAATAGCCACTGTTACCAACCAGGACATTGATTTTAAGTTAAATGTGAACAAGTTCTTTGACGATTAAGAGAGTTCTGAAGATTTCAATTACATTCATGGGTAAAGATGAATGTTTGATTTTCAGCGGTTTGTTTTTCAAGCAGAAGTGCTTTCAAATGAACAATTGTGTCGTGTGCAGAGGTGACCTGATGAAAAGGAATGTGAGCGACTTAAGAAACACAGCTACACTTTAAACAAAAAAATTCTCAATCCTAAATTAAGCATCTTCTTAAGGGCCCATTAAACTGCAAGAACCACGCTGAGCTGAGGTGAATTGCGATGTGAAGGTCGGCAGATATGAGTCAGAGCTATTCGTTCCTGCCTTGCTAGGTGCACTGTGTGTAAACCTGGAATTTTCTGTCATTGTGCGTTAGGCCCTGAACACCTGGGCCCAGATCTTCCGGTCTCCGGGTGTATGACCGGAGATGCGCTTCGGGACCCCTCAGACGTTCTGACTTACTGACTCTGTGGAAGTTTGAGCATCTGATGGACAATTCCTTGGCTCCCCGGGACCCTCCAAAAAAGTCTCTGCCTCTGAGTTAGAGTCAGAGACTTCAGACAGTTCTGACTTACTTATCAGGATGGTTGCCCAGGGAATGTTTGACAGAAAAGCCCTAGTGTAACTCCTTAGTAACTATACAACTGAACCCCCCTACAACCCCTTGACCACCTGACTACACCTCCAAAACACCCCTGACTACCCCTCCCATGACCCTCGACTTCCCCCGCAACCCAACCTGACTAGTCCCACCACCCAACTCCCTCCCGGACCCTCCAATGTCCCTTGATCCAACCTGACTAACTCCCTGGCACCCCTGACTCCTCCCTGACCTAACAACACCCCGACCCAGCCTAACAAACTCCCACAATCCGACTCTCCCCGGTGCCCGACTCTCACCTGACCTGAGCTGACCCTACCTCAGCTGCCCCTTACCCAGCTGCCACCCTACCCGCCCACCCTACCCACCTACCACCCTACCCAGCTTCCACCCTACCCACTCACCCTACTCACCTACCAGTCTACCCAGCTTCCACCCTAACCACCTACCACCCTACCCAGCTGCCACCCTACCCGCCCACCCTACCCACCTACCAGTCTACCCAGCTTCCACCCTAAACACCTACCACCCTAACCACCTACCACCCTACTCAGCTGCCACCCTACCTTCTTACCCACTTATCTCACCCACCCTACCCATTTACACACCTGCACATTCACTCGTTCTCACTCACTGACACACTGAGAAGTTTTGGGACACTTAAATTCTTCGGGCGGGATTTTCCACCCCCACCCACCGCCGGGATTGTCCGGTCTCGCCGAAAGTCAATGCACGTTTGGCTGGGCTGCCGAATCTCCCTTGATGGGTCCCGCCCATGACAGGGCCAGAAAATCCCAGCCTTACTTACTAGAATATGGCATTAAAAAGTGCCGTAATAAAGGGTATGGCTTCTACATTCTTCCCGTTGCTCCTGTGGTTTCCTGTGCTGAGTGAGTTTCGAAGGATCCTTTACCTGAAGATTGGCCAGAAAAATTGGAGCAAGTTAAGAGGGTAGCTTTATTTGGCTGATCAGGTCAGAAACAGGGGTTCCGACTCTAACCAGAAGATTTACACCATTAGTTAAACCATTGTGGCGTCGGCATTTGCTGGAGAGCTCTCGGACAGCAAAGGAAATTTGGCATTTCGGAAACTACACTGCCGATGGCCGTTGACAAAATATTTGCTCTCGGTTCCCATTCTGCTTGCTTAGAACATTGTTGCATTATTCATCTGCTGTCCATCTATCAGAGCGCGTAGTCGATCTGTCAGTTCCGTTCCAAGAATTTACCACAAATCTGTTATTTGTTTTGTTTTCTCTTGGATGGAATATGGGCAGCACCTGGGGCTGCAGATACCTGAACTAATTTAAGTTTTAAATTATAATCGCTTTCGGCTGCTGGCGAACAAATTCATTACAAAGCATGCAGTGGGAGTATATTAAAAGCACAATGTAAGATCTCTACTAAGTAATTATTTAATAAGTCACTTCTCAGCTGCACGGTCTCGAATAGTTGTTTGAACTCTTCAAATCGACCAATTTTACACATACTCTTTTTACAACGTATTTATTGATGCACTATCCCATTGATGTGGAATTGAATATATTTATCCGCATGAATTCCTACAGAAATCTGTGTTTGGATCGATAATGCATGTTGAAATTAGCCATCGGCACTGTTAAGATCAGTGAATCGATACAAACATTAAATGGCTTTCAAAAATTTAATTCCATTTAACAGGAAACTTTCCAGCCAGCTCATATGTCTGCAAGATAATTATTTTTGCATTAGCTAAATACAGCGGCAAAGCTGTGCCAAAAGATCTTTGTTTTGAGGCAAATTGATCTTGCAGCAATAAATCACATCACTGCCAGGTCACCAGCACCACTCTGGTTCAATCTGAGTGGCAGCAGAGATCAAAGCAGTGTTAATCCGGAAAATTGGACATTGTCATTGATTTTATGGGGGAAGAAGCCACACTTACCAAATTCGGAGAGGTTCAGAGCCTCAAGAGTCCCAGGAAATCTTTGGATGTGATGTAACTGATAGCCTGGGTTTGCTAATGCCATAACTTCCTTCAAATTGCAATGGCATGTAAGCAATTGATGCACTATCGCAATGGTGCAAATTCTCAGCAAATTCCAACCCGATGCGTATTTGTGTGCAGAGTCTTCCTGCACTGACTTCCTATTGCCAGGTACAGCCGAAGGTTAGGAAAGAGGGGTGAAGACTTTTGGGATTCTACAAGCAAATGATCTAAAATAACGTTTAATCAGCTCTCAGGACATGCACGATTTAAACTTGGCTGTGTGGTTATACAAATTCTCTGTCCTAATTTCGGTTTTTGGTCATCTTCTTTCACGGATAGGACTTGCAGGTTCAGTTATGGTGAAATTAATCTGCAAAGGTTTTTTAAAAAATGCCATGGGATCATTTATGTCTGCCAGATAGGACTGATGGAGACCTTGGTTTAACATTTCATATAGTCGGGTTAAAAAGCACGGTGGTTAGGTTACTAGACTAGTAATATAGAGGCCTAGACTAATGATCCAGAGAAATGAGTTCAAAACCCACCACAGCAGCTGGCATCAGTAATGGTGACTGATATGTGTTATTGTTGGGTGGGATTTTCTGGTCCTGCCGAAAGTCAATGGCCTTTTGGCTGGGCCACTGAATCTCCCGCAGCGAATCCCATCACATCAGGGCTGGAAAATCCCAGCCGTTACCTTTCTGGTTCCCAGATGTTGTTAATAACCACTCTTTAAGTTTGTAAAGATCAGAACTCTTTGGGTGGAATTGTCCCAGATTTGCACTCAGCGTGGTAGCGGGCAGGTAAAATGATGTTTTACCCGCCGGCCACGATGGCGGGTTTTCACGCTGTATCGTCTTAATCCCGCCTCTTGAATTATGCATTCCCAGGAAACTCGCCATTTCCCTGGCAGGCGGGCTCTCATTTGTCCACCCGCCATTACCTCACTGCTTCATCACGCTGGGTGCCAGTGCTTCCAGGCCACGAATACTGCAGGTAAGATGTCCACGAAAGGCAAAAAGACTGCAGCCCCGAGGTTTAATGACACCTCACTGAAACACCTTCTGGACGCCTTGGAGGCCTACTGCGATGTCCTCTAACCCGGCTCTGGCAGCAGGATGGGCAGCGGCGTGACCAACCAGGCTTGGGAGGCAGTGGCATTGGTGATCAGCGCCAATGCTGCACAGAAGAGGTTGGCCATCCAACGCAGATAGAGGATGAATGATTTCATCTGTGCTGCCAGGGTATGGCAACCACCTCATCACTCTAAACTCACACACTCAAGCCCATCACACGTTCACTGGCATCTCACTCACTGCCAGCTCAAGGGACATCACCACCCATTATCACACACACACCCTCCCATGTCCATCAGGCATCATCTCATCTGGAGACTGCTTCCTCAGCCCTCACCATCCTGATGCTACTTGCACAGATCAACATGGGCCCCCACATCCTGGGTTACCTTCCTTCCCCAGTACAGCCCTCATCCTGCAGCCTCTTCCCTTGCTTGAGGTCACTTCTCCCCCTTCCCCAAGCAAGACCTGGCCCTGCAGCCATTGAAAAACCACCCACATATGATTGATCTGGTATGTCGAGACCTGCCGTGAGTCCCCCTAAAAGTGATGTGTTGCTGTCTGTGAAGCCTGGCGCTGATGACTGCGAGTGCTGCCCGAAGCAAGGTGGGCAAACAAACCTCGAAGTCCCGAGTGAAGTGCAGCCCATCAGGTGCATGTCGCTTATGTGCTGTTATGAAACATGTCAGCATGTTTTCCCGCTGATGTGGACGGATGATCCAGTGGGGTTGGTGGCTGGGGGACGAAGCGGGGAACGATTCCGGTGGGCTGGCCTAATAATGACATGCTGATCTGTTACAATGAGGTTTCCAATGTTTGATGGTGGAGAATGTGGCCCGCCGTTGGTGGGCTGAGCAGATGATTGTGAACTGGTTTCACGCCATCATGAAACCGATCGCGTCACATTGTCCACTCACGCCACCGAACAAGCCCAATGCCAGCAGGTACTGAAAATCCCAGCCTTAATGTTTAATTTAGCCATGTTGTTTGGTACAGACCCTAGTACAGCTGTGTATGGCCCCTGGAACTCTTACACATTAACACTCCTAGCTAAGTAGCCCTTAGCTATTTACAGATAGTTACAGATAATACAACAATATATAACATCCCTCTTTCTTTAAAACATAATGCCCCTATCAATGTAACTGTTCCAGTCATTAATTTTTATAAACTAAAGTTCATCAATCAACTTTTTGAAGTAAATTGAACCCCTTCTTAGAGCCTTTTATAGCATGTATTCTTTTTAAAATATTAATCACGGTATCGCTTGGATGGTAAGATGTTGTGTCTCCATCTTGTAGATTTGGCATTCATTGCTCTTAGTAGTCAGTTGGCACACCGCACAGGCGATGTTGTGTGTCTTGTCCCTGGTAATGCAGGAGTCGTGCTTGCTGTTGCTAATGTTATCTCATTTTCTGCTGATGTTGCCAGTTTTGTTGCTGGTTTTTTCTGTTTTTCCAGCTCTGGTGTTGGCCAAATATGGACTCTGTTTGTCCTCTTTGCTCAGCAGCTTGGGTCTCAATTATGTGTGACCTTGGTGTCACGGCTACAGCAATGACTTTAGCTGGGCTCCAGGTTTTCATGATTGGATCCTGTGTGTGTGTACACTTTCTCCTTTCAATGGCTCAGATTGGGGTTTGGCATGTTTGTTGAAGCGTTGATCTCTGCTTTCCTCTGCTTCATTGAGTTGTTACCTCGCTTCGCCCTCGTCAGTTGGGGGTGGAGTATTTTGCTGGGCAGAGTTGTCTTATATTTACTTCCATTCAACAACTCTGCAGGTGATTTCATGTCAGCCTTGAGAGATGTAGTTCGGAGTGACAATAGGCAAGGTTTGGGTCTTCCTTTGTCTCTCAGCATTTCGCAAGAGTTCTTTTGACCATCTGGACTTGTCTTTCTATAAACCCGTGTCCTTGAGGGTAATGTGGAGATGAGGTGATGTTGGACGCATACTGTTCAGCAATTTCCTTAACTCCTCTGAATGTGAACTGGATGCCATTGTCACAGATTAATCTTTCAGGAATCCCTTGCTCAGCAAACAGAACTCGTACTGCTGAGATGAATGTTGTGGCTCTCAAGTCTTTCATCTTCTCGATAAAAGGAAACTTTGAGTAGTAGTCTGTGACTATGAGATAACATTTTTGATTGTGTGTGAATAAATTGGGTCCCATGTGATGCCATGGTCAGGGTGGTACTTCAGTAGCTATACCCTTCTCTTTCTGCTGTTTCTGTACTTTTGGCACACACTGCAAGTAAACACTATATTTTCAATGTGTTTGTACGTGCCTATCCAGTATACAGCTGATCTGATTCTGAGCTTACACTTCTCCATTGCCACCTGGCCTTTGGAGAAGCCTTTCCTGCATAGTTTTGGGTATGATTTTGATGGATCCGGCTAGCAGAACACCATCTTCCAGTGAGATATTATCTCGGGTAGGCCAGTACAGGCGTATTTCTGGCTGTGTTTGCTGTATCTTATCAGGCCCATCTCTGGATTACTCTGAGAGAGCATCTGTAACTTCTCATCTTTTCTGTTCTAATTTCTAATTTGACCCAGTTTCAGTAGCGTTACATTCACTAAGTGATGGGTCGTTATACCTTGATTTTTTATCTCATGTTTCTCCTGTGGTGACAACCGAGATAGGGTATCTGCCAGCACCATTTCTCTTCCTGGCTTGTATTTCAGAGTGAAATCGTAACTCTGAAGCCTCAAGAGTAAACCCTGCAGTCTTGCTGGTGCTTTGCACAGACTCTACTTGTAGATCTGCTCCAGTGGACAGTGATCACTCTACACTATGAACTTTCTCCGATAGAGATATGTCTGGAACTTCTCACATCCATACACAACTGCCAAAAGCTCTCTTCCTATGTTGGCATATGTGGTCTCAGCTGAGGCTAGAGCTTTGGATGTGAATGCTTTTGGATTTTCTTTTTGTACCAGGGCTGCTCCCAGTCCTTTTGTAGAAGCATCTACTTGCAGAGTAACAAATTTCTTTCTGTCATAACATGACAGACTTGTCTCCTGGCATATTACCTTTTTAAGTTTGCTGAAACTCCTGTCCACTAACCACTGTACTTTACATCCTCTTTCATCAGCTCCCACGGCTTTGCTGTGTGCTCTGGTCTATGCGATATGAAGAATCTCATATAGTGGATCAAGCCAAGGAAACTTCTCAACGCCCTCTTATCTCTTGGGACTTCCATCCCAGAGTTAGCCATGAGTCCTTCAGGGCTCAGCTTGATTCTGTCAGGCGTGTACATCATTCCAAAGAACTGGCATTCTGTCAATTTCATGATGCATTTGTCTGCATTTAGTTTGATCCTAGCTTTCCTGGTTCTCTCCATGGCTTCATGTAGATTGGAGTCATGATCTTTGTCATCTGCACCGTATATCTGGATATCATCTGCTATGCCGACTGCTCCTTTGATCCCCTGTATGTCTCGTCTACTTTCTTCTGGAACACGTCCTGGCTTAATTTAAGATCGAAAGGTAGATGCAGGAATTTGTCCTGTCCAAAGGGTGTATTGGACGTTGTTAAACACCGAAGACTCCACTTCTGGTTTCACGTTCCAGTAGCTATTTCTGGCATCGAACTTGCTGAAAACTTACGCCCCTGCCAGTGCTGGTGTCATCTCTTACAGTGTTGAATTGGGGCAGTGATCCCTCTTCATGGTTTGATAAAGATCTTTGGCAAATGTTTAGCCATCCATTTGGCTTCTCTCACCACAATGGAATTTACCTAATCTGTACGCTCTGTGACTCTGGTGATCAACTTCTTTTCTTCCATCTCTCGGAGCGCTCTGTTCAAGCTTTCCTTTTAGTTCTATTGGTATTTTACATGGGGGATGAATCACTGGTTTCATTCCTGGGTCAATAGTGTTGTGATGGTCAAAATCTTCAAAGTATCCAGCCGTCTCATCGAAACATTCTAGGTACATTTGCACCAGATCTCCTTTGCATCTGATTGGATGGTGTTTTTCAATGGGTTTGCTCTCTCCAGCCCTCAGTGTCGCCTCCTTTACCTCATGGTTTACTGAGATAATCTGCAGTTCTTCACAATTGCTCAACCACGGGATAGCAGGACCATCTGTTTCAATGATGTAGAACATACAGTTAACATCTTTGCCTTCATGTGTCCCCCTGATTTGGTTGTTCCTAGCTGTCGAATCTCAGTTCCCACGTACTCTGTTAGCGCAACGTTGCTCAGTTCCAGAACACCTTTCTTTGGATAACTATTTTCTTCCAAGTTTTCAGGAAAGATCTCCTAGTAGAGTCTGAGTGGGATGATGTTACTCTGCGCTGTGGTATCAATCTTCACCTTCAGAATTAGTGTTGTGGGCTTTTCTCTCACCCTCCTCCTCATCTGAGTGGCTGTATGAATTTATTTTCTCTGGAAAAATATTTTCTCTGGTTCCCTTGCCTATTGTGTTCTCAGACTCACCGTCACTTTCCAGGGGGCAAATGTTTTGCTTTCTTATCCTCTCCACTAACCCCGTTGCTCTGGCTCTGGTGCCCCGTCTGCCACCTTCTCCTTTTGTTATGCACATCTTTGCCCAATGATTGGCCTTTTCACAAGCTCTACAGATCGATCCATATGCTGGGCATTTCCTTCTGTCATGTGGTCATTCACAGCTCTTGCACATATTTCTCCTTGTCTGGTGTACATTCTTTTCTTTCTTCTGCCCTGCATCAACCCTGTTGTCTTTCTCTTGGCTGAACTAGCAGTGTGGGCGTTCAGCGTCTTCATCTGCCTGCCCATGACTTTGTGGGCTCTGGCAGTGTCTGCAGTCTGTGACATTGTAAGCTCGCATTTCCCAATCCGGACTCTTCTCTACTGCAGGGTGTACAGAAACCCAAATTAGTTGATCCATCAGCCTTTCATCTGTGTCCTTAAACTGAAATTTTCTAGCTGCATTTTAAAAATCTTGTTACAAAGTTATCAATTGGCTCGCTTAATGCCTGTCGGATGCCTTGAAATACACCGGCAGATACGATGACTCGATTTTGACTGGTGATGAGTGTTGAATTTTTCAAAAAATTTGTCTGAGCCTTTGCTGTTCTCTTCTGTAAGCTCCCAGCTGTTAAATAAATTTAATCCTATATCCCCCGCCCACAGAAGGGCATTGCTGACCTTCTCTTCATTGCTAGTACCTGTTAGGAAACTACTGAATGTCAATCTGCACTTTTGCAGGAGTCCTTGATCTTCTAAGTGGTAGAGGTTGTAGGTTTGGAAGGTCCTGTCCAAGGAACCATGACGAGTTACTACAGTGCATTTTCTAGATAGTGCAGAGTTCTGTTGCAGTGCACCAGTGGTGAAGGAAGTGAATGTTGAAGGTGGTGGATGGGTGCCAATCAAGTGGGCTACGTTCTCATGGATGTTCACGTTTCTTGAGTGTTTTTGAAGCCACACTAATCCAGGCAAGTGGAGAGCATTCCATCACACTGCTGATTGATAAGAGATGATAAGCAGACTTTGGGGAATAAGGAATTGAGACACTCGCCACAGAATTCTCAACCAAACAGGTAGATTTTAAGGAACGTTTTAAAGGATGGGGGTGAGGTAGAGAGTGTCATTTCTTGTTTCTTTTTTTAATGAGGCACACAGGCTGTCAACACTGTAGCTGAGCTAACTTTATTGACAACTCATTTTCCCAACTTGAACACATATCTGCAGTGTCTGAACTCCATCAAGACAGGCTCCAACTTGTGCTATCTTACCTTCAACCCCAGGTCAAGTGACCCCGTATATAGTACAAAGTACCGTATAGCATCTAACATTGGAGTCCGCAACCACAATTAGCTATTATCATGGCATTTCCTTTTCTAAAAAAAAATATCTTTTATACAATTCAAGTTCACAAAGTCTCTTATCTATTCTTTCTCACTCTGTTTTGATCAGTCTGTTTTGTCTTTTACTCATCTCTGTATCTCTGTGGTTTTTTTTCACAATTCTTCCACTGGATGTTCTGAATGGTGACAGACGTGATTTTGAAGGACAAGGGACCTTCTCTAGCTCCGTGTCACCATCATTCCTTGGGTAGCTTTCAGGACTCTCAGGCTTTGTCTGGTTATCTGTTGCTTCACTGGTGCAACCCGGTTTTTGATCTTCGGCTACATTTTCTGGTTCAGAGCAGGGTTGCATTTAATTTGTTTTCTGTAAGAATTTCCGGTTTCTCCTGTACTGTTGTCTGTTTGGAGTCTGCACTGTGTAAGACCTTGGTTCTCCTGCGATTCCTGTGACAACAGCAGGATTCCGGATCCCTTCATGCTGAATCCTCACTGTCTCTCCCATGTTCAGGTCAGGCTGAGGTCGGGTGCCTCAATCAAAGTATTGTTTCTGCTTCTGCTGTCTCAGTTTGAGCAGACCCTGTATGCTGTAGCTCACTGGCTGTGGAAATACCAGTTGGAAGCTTAGCTCTTAGTCTTCTCCCCATCAGGAGCTGTGCTGGAGATGATCCAATGCCTTCTAATGGAGTATTCCTGAAAGCCAACAGAGCCAGGTAGGTATCTCTTCCATCCGCCTTTGCCCTCTCCAACAGGTTTTTTAAGATCTGCATGGTACGATCCACCATTTCGTTGGATTGTGGATATTCGGGACTTGATGCAGTGTGGCAAAACTCCCAGTCCTGTGCAAACTTGTCTGAGAATTGTGAACTGTTATCCGAGATGTGCACTTCAGGTATGCCGTGGCGAGCAAAAATTGATTTTAAATTATTTATTACAGTGATTCCCTTACAATCATTTCTCAGCAGCACAGACTGAAAAATCGTTGAGTAATAATCCACTGCTAGTCGGCTCCAACTGTTGTCAAATGTGAACAAGTTCACTCCAATTTTCTGCCAGGGCCTCTCTGGAACACTGTGTGGTTGAAGTGGTTCTTTTTGATGTGAGTTACTGTACTTTTGGCACACTGCACACGCATTCACCATTTCCTCAATTTGTGCTCCCATTCCAGGCCAATACATTACACCTCGAGCTCTTTTCCTGCATATTTCTATGCTGAGGTGACTTTCATGTATGCGCTGCAACATTTCCTTCCTCAGTGTTGCTGGAATTATGATCTTTTCTCCCTTAAAAAGTATTCCTTCTGCTACATGAAGTTCCTTACGAAAGTTCCAATACTCTTGTTCAGCAGAAGGGGCTCTGCTCCAATGTATGGGCCGGCCAGTTTGCACAATCTGCTGCAGTTTTCTCAGGATGGCATCGTTCTTGGTCGCTTCCCTGATCTCATCCAGTTTAGTTAAGCCCCAGGTAAGTTCTTTGTCAGCATGTGAATCTGTGCTTCTGTTTCTTTATCCTCTTCTTCCATGACGGGTGGGTATGCAGGTGACAGAGTGCCTGTGATGTACATTTCCTTGTCTGGTTTGTATTTAACTCTGACCTGGTACTTCTGCAGATGCATTAGTAATTTTTGGATTGTTGGTGGTGCTCAGTTCAGGAGCTTGTTAAGTATAGCTTCCAAAGACTTATGGTCAGACTCCACCTCTACATCTTTGCCACAGACAAACTGGTGGGAGCATTCTAGGCCAAACTCAATTGCTAGTATTTCTTTCTCTATTTGGGCATACCACTGCTGTGTTTCAGTCATTGCCTGTGATGCGTATGCCACTGGTGCCTCATTTTGCAAGAGGACAGCTCCCAGGCCAGACATTGAAGTGTCCACTGAGATCTTGACCGGCTGACTGACATTGTAATACTTTGACACTGGTGCCTGGGTCGGTGTTCTCTTCAGACTGGTCAAAGCTTCCTGGTGACTTTGTTCCCAGTGCCATTCCACATCGTTTTGTAGAAGCTCTCTGAGAGGTGTTGTCAGATCTGACATGTTCGGAATGAATTTCCAAAGATAGGTCACCATTCCCAGAAACCTCTCCAAGTCTTTCTTACATTCTGGGGGGTGGCATGTTCACGACTGCTTCGATTTTACCCTGGTCCAGCTTCAGTCCCTCATTTGTTAGCACATGTCCCAAGTACTTGATTTCATGGAGACCTATTTTGCACTTTTCCTTCTTCAACTTGTGGTTCCTTTCTCTAGTCCTGGCCAGCACCTGCCTCAGTCTGTGGTTGTTTTCTTCTCGTGAGGCTCCTCAGACTAGCACATCGTCGCTATATGTTTCCATTCCCTCTAACCCTTCAATCAACTGCTTCACTGTTCTGTGGAACACATCCGGAGCTGAATTAATACCAAAAGATAAGCGTTAAAGCCTGTATCGCCCATATGGTGTGCTGAAGGTATAGAAGCAGGAGTTGCGTTCATCTAGTTTGACCTGCCAGAAGCCTGAACACACATCCAAGACTGAATAGTATTTAGCATCAGCTAGCTTACATGTGATCTCTTCTACCGCGGGAAGCTGGTAATGCTGTCTTTGTACTGCCTGGTTTAGGTCTCTGGGATCCAGACAGACTCGCAGATTCCCACCTGATCTTTCTACAGTTATAATTGGATTAACCCACTTTGTTGCTTCTTCAATTTTCTTGATGATATGAAGCTTCTCCATTCAGCCCAACTCTGCTTTCAGCTGGTCTCTCAGCATTACTGGTATTTTCCTGGGCAGATGTATTTAGGATGTCACAATTTCGCCAATCTTAATGGTGTGTTCTCCTTTTAGGCAGCCAATTCCCTGGGACACTTCTTTATACTCGCTCAGGATGTCATCAGCGGTGACAGTCATTATTCTATCGAGTAGCTTCAGATTTTCACAAGCTTTGATTCCAAGAACGGGTTTTGCATCAGCTTTCACCACTATGAATGGAAATGCTTGAGACTGTTTTTGTAGTTCACTTTAAGTGTGCACTTGCCCTCTACAGCAGTTTTTTCACCTGTTTTAGTTAGCTGTTTTTCTTTGCTTATCTTACGATATAGGCTATGGGAATTACATTTGCTTGTGCACCTGTGTCAATCTTGAAATTCACCAACATGTTGGCAATTTTTAAATCTTTGGAATTTGTTGTTATGACACCAACGAAAAGTTCAGTTTCAGCGTCTGTGTCATCATCTACAATCGTGTGCACTTCCGTCAATTTACACATCTTACGAAGTGATCTAGTTTATCACAGCTCTTACACTGCTTTCCATAGGCTGGACAACTATGTGGTAATTGCTCTGTTCCTCATTGGCTGCATTTAAATGTTTTAATAGCAGTTTTGTTCTTTTTACCTTCAGGCTGTCTATTTGTTCTTTCCCGGGGCTTTTTCTGTTTAGCTGCATCTGACTGCTCGACTGTGTGCAGCTTATCATCTTCTATCATCTGTTTAATCTGGAGTTTCATTGTCTCTGCTGGTCTGCAGATACTTATTGCTTTCCCCAGTGTGAGATCAACTTCTCTCAAAAGCCGTTCTCTCAGAGAGTCATATGCAATCCCACAAATTATTCTATCTCAGATGAGTGATTCTTCAAGCTCTCCAAATTTAAATGATTTAGCTCATTTTCTCAGCTCAGTTATGTACTGACTAAAGTTGTCACTGCCCTGCGTGCATGTAAAAAATCAATATCTTTCATATGTGATGTTTTTCTTAGGGTTGCATTAGGCTTCAAATTTTTCCATTATTTCTTTCAAGTCATTTTGTTTCTTATCACTTTCAAACCTGAATGTATTATAGACTTCTAGGGCTTCTTCCCCTGGTATGTGAAGAAAGATGGAAGACTGTACCTGAGGGTCTTTTTTATCACTGCCCATCACTGTGAGGTGCAGCTCGAATCACTGCCGGAACCTCGTCCAGTTTTCGGTGAGATTGCCCTTCAAACTGAGTTCTGTCAGTGTTTTCAGAACCTTTATTGTTGCATTTAGTTTACTGCTGATGCCATGCCTTATTTCTTGTTTCATTTTTTAATGAGGCACACAGGCTGTCGACATTGTAGCTGAGATAACTTTATTGATAACACATTTTCCTAACATGAACACAAATCTGCAGTGTCTGAACTCTATCAAGACATGTACTATCTGACCTTCAAACCCCCAGGTCTGGTGACCCCGTAGATAGTACAGAGTACCATTTGGTATCTAATACTGGAGTCCACAACCACAATCAGCTATTATGACAGAGAGGTGGCGAGGTTTAGGGAGAGAATTTCAGAGCTTATGCCCTAGATAGCTAAAGGCATGACTGTCAATGGATAGGTGAATTAACTCAGGGATGCAAAAGGGGACAACACTGGAGTAACACAGAGAACACATAGAGGTGCATAGAAGGTTATAAAGATATTTGTTAGTCAATAAAAATTACTTGTATGCACTGACAAATGCTCAGTTTCACCTTTTAATCATGCAATCAGACATGGTGATTCCCGAAAATAAGCTCTCGCCCCTCTAGCGTGTTTTAATTTAAAAGATTAGTAAAAATTGAGTGATGATGAGCCTCTGTGACAACTGTAAATCTGAGGCAGGAATCTAAAGTTTTAAAATGTCGTTGAATCATCACCTTTCAGAGTTTGAAAGAACGGCAGCTGACGCATTTGTTTTTTCACAAATAAACTCGCAAAATTTCTATTATGCTTCCAAGGAAGATCAAAGGTCAAATCTCACTCCCATTGTAAAGCAAAGGGAGTTTTAAGTCTCTATTTCTCTTCTCTTTATCTGATGACCCCATGTTTTCTTTGTTTATCCATGCAGGGGTCATTTTATAAATCTGCGCTCGTGAACTTTGAACAACGTTCTCCTACTTTGACATTTCTCACTGCATTTAGTACTTTCAAATGTATCACTAGCGTTGCTTCGATTTCTTTTGATGTACTATTAATATTCACAGTTATGGAGCACTTTTCACAGCCAAAATATCTCAAGGCAATTTATACATTGCATAACTTTTTTTTAAGTGCAGTGACTGACATTACGTAGGCAAAGAGCATTGTTAGTATAATGGTGGTATTGTGGCTTTACACAGGGCTGATAACCCAGAGGTTTCAATTCAAAACCCACTGGCAGAAAATTGGCAAAATGAATTCAGTAAATCCATGGATTAGTACCAGAAAGAAAATCACAAAAGCTGTGGGATTGTTGTAAAAACCTAACTGGCTCATTGTTATTTTGCAGGGAAGGTACGTGTCACAACTTATCCGGTTGGAATCTTTAGTCCCCAATACATGGATGCTTCCCAATGCTTCCTGAAGTGGTCAGTTATTCAAACACTAGCTGATGTTGAAGAGGAAGGATCGCCCCCATCTTCGCAGGGCAATCACAGGCAGGGCAGTAAATATGTCCATGTCCTGAGAACTATTGATTGTCAATTTTCCTACTGGAGAGATGTATCATTTAATTCACAGTAAACAACTGCAGATGGTATTGTGGTGCTAAAGGGCATTGTAAGGACCCTTCCTCAACCTTGGGAAGTGCCAGGCAGTTTGAGGCGCTTTCCCAGTAAGGAAGAGAAATATAGCCTAAGTGTATGCAGACTACCCAAATAAGGCCATAATGGGTCCATATGCTAACAACAAGTCCCTTCCAATGAGTTCGAAAAGATCCCACTGCACTGGGGGAGGCGATGAAGAGTGCTTTTGTCGCTGGACTAGTAACCCAGAGATCCAGGGTAATACTCTGGGGACCCGGGTTCGAATCCCACCACGGCAGATGGTGAAATTTGAATTCAATATAAAATCTGGAATTGAAAGTCTAATGATGACCATGAAGCCATTGTTGATTGTTGTAAAAACACATCTAGTTCACTAATGTCCTTTGGGGAAGGAAATCTTCCCAAGTGACTGGACTTTAGAATGGCCTAGCAAGCCATTCAGTTGTATCAAACTGCTACAAAATCACAAAAAGGGAATGAAACCGGCACCGACCTAGGCATCAGAAATGACAACGACAAACTCAGCCCTTTTCGCCCTGCAAAGTCCTCCTTACTAACATCTGGGGGCTAGTGCCAAAATTGGGAGAGCTGCCTCACAGACTCGTCAAGCAACAGCCTGACACAGTGATTCTCACGGAATCATATCTTACAGATAATGTCCCAGACACCACCATCACCATCCCTGGATATGTCCTGTCCCAGCAGGACAGACCCAGCAGAGATGCGGGCACGGTGGTATACAGTCAGGAGTTGCCCTGGGAGTCCTCAACATCGACTCTGGACCCCATGAGGTCTCGTGGCATCAGGTCAAACATGGGCAAGGAAACCTCCTGCTGATTACCACGTACTGCCCTCACTCAGCTGATGAATCAGTGCGCCTCCATGTTGAACATCATTTGGTGGAAGCACTGAGGGTTGCAAGGGCCCAGGATGGTGGTGAGGGAAAAACACACTTGACCTCATCCTCACCAACCTGTCTGCCGATAGTATCAGTAGGAGTGACCACTGCACAGTCATTGTGGAGGCAAAGTCCATCGTGTTGTGTGGCACAACCACCATGCTAAATGGGATAGATTTTGAACAGATCTTGCAACTCAAGACTGGGCATCCATGAGGTGCTGTGGGCCATTAGCAGCAGCAGAATTGTATTTGAACACAATCTGTAACCTCATGGCCCGGCATATCCCCCACTCTACCATTACGATCAAGCCAGGGGATCAACCCTGGTTCAATGAAGAGTGCAGGAAGGCATGCCAGGAGCAGCACTAGGAGCAGCACCAGGTATACCTAAAAATGAGGTGTCAACCTGGTGAAGTGATAAAACAGGATTACTTGCGTGCCAAACAGCATAAGCAGCAAGTGATAGACAGAACTAAGCAATTCCACAGCCAATGGATCAGATCTAAGCTCTGCAGTCCTGCCACATCCAGTCGTGAATGGTGGTGAACAATTAAACAACTCATTAGAGGAGGAGGCTCCACAAATATGCCCATCCTCAATGATGGAGGAGCCCAGCACATCAGTGCAAAGATAAGGCTGAAGCACTTGCTACAATCTTCAGCCAGAAGTGCCGAGTGGATGATCCATCTTGGCCTCCTCCAGAGGTCCACAACATCACAGATGCCAGTCTTCAGCCAGTTTGATTCACTCCATGTGATATCAAGAAATGGCTGAAGGTACTGGATCCTGCAAAAGGTATAGGCCCTGACAATATTCCGGCAATAGTACTGAAGACTTGTGCTCCAGAACTTGCCGCACCCCTAGCCAAGCTGTTCCAGTACAGCTACAACACTGGCATCTACCCGACTATGTGGAAAATTGCCCAGGTATGTCCTGTACACAAAAAGCAGGACAAATCCAACCCAGCCAATTACCACCCCATCAGTCTACTCTCAATCATCAGTAAAGTAATGGAAGGGGTCATCAACAGCGCTATCAAGCGGCACTTGCTTAGTGATAACCTGCTCACTGGTGCCCAGTTTGGGTTCCGCCAGGGTCATTCAGCTCCTGACCTCATTACAGCCTTGGTTCAAACATGGACAAAAGAACCGAACTCCCAGGGTGAGGTGAGAGTGACTGCCCTTGACATCAAGGCTGCATTTGACCGAGTGTGGCATCAAGGTGCCCTAGCAAAACTGAAGTCAATGGGAATCAGGGGGGAAACTCTCCACTGGTTGGAGTTATACCCAGCAGGAAGTTGGAGATCATTCATCTCAGCTCCAGGACTTCACTGTAGGAGTTCCTCAGGGTAGTGCCCTCGGCCCAACCATCTTCAGCTGCTTCATCAATGACCTCCCTTCCACCATTAGGTCAGGAGTGGGGGTGTTCACTGATGATTGCACACCGTTCAGCACCATTCGCAACTCCTCAGATACTAAAGTAGTCCACGTCCAAATGCAGGAAGATCTGGACAATATCCAGGCTTGGGCTGACAAATGGCAAGTAACATTTGTGCCACACCAGTGTCAGGCAATGACCATCTCCAACAAGAGAGAATCTAATCATCATCCCTTGATGTTCAATGGCATTACCATCATTGAATCTATCAGCATCCTGGGGGTTACCATTGACTAGAAACTGAACTGGACTAGCCATATAAATACTGTGACCACAAGAGCAGGTTAGAGTCTAAGAATCGTGCGATGAGTAACTCACCTCCTGACTCCCAAAAGCCTGTCCATCATCTACAAGGCACAAGTCAGGAGTGTGATGGAATACTCCCCACTTGCCTGGATGAGTGCAGCTCCCACAACACTCAAGAAGCTTGACACTGTCCAGGACAAAGCTGTCCACTTGATTGGGACCACAGCCACAAACATTCACTCCCTCCACCACCGACGCACAGTAGCAGCAGTGTGTACCATCTACAAGATGCACTGCAGGAATTCACCATGGCTCCTTAGACAGCACCTTCCAAACCCACGACCACTATCATCGAGAAAGATAAGGGCAGCAGATAGATGGGAATACTACCACCTGGAAGTTCCCCTTCAAGTCACCCACCATCCTGACTTGGAAATATGTCATCGTTCCTTCACTGTCGTTGGGTCAAAATCCTGGAACTCCCTTCCTAACAGCACTGTGGGTGTACCTACACCACAAGGACTGCAGCGGTTCAAGAAGGCAGCTCACCACCACCTTCTCAAGGGCGACTAGGAATGGGCAATAAATGCTGGCCCAGCCAACGAAGCCCATACCCCGTGAATGAATTTAAAAACTATTTTGCAGAACAGCAGGGGAGCTAACCATGATGTCTTGGCCAATATTTATTCCTCAATCGACATCACAAAAGAGTAACAGATTATCAGGTCATTATTGCATTGCTACTTGTGGGAGTTTGCTGTGTGCAAATTGGCTGCCACGTTTCCTACATTAAAATAGTGGCCATGGCCAGAGTTTTATGGCCCCTCCCACCCAGCAGGATATTACGGTCCCGCCAAACTGAATGGAGATTTAAATAGCTCGCCGCATCCACCAGGGGGAGACATGCTGTGGCGAGGCTGTAAAATCCTGGCCAATGCTTCAAAAGTCCTTCATTGGCTGCAAAGCACTTTTAGATGTCCGTTGGTCATGAAAGAAACTACATAAATGCAAATCTTTCCTCTTTACCTTCTGTGGGAATCTGTTGCCAACTGCTCTTACCTTCACTGGTGACAGGCACCACGTGACTGGGCAACAAACCTAAACTGACCAGCCCATGAAAATAAAAACAGGCATGAAACATCTTCCGAAACAAGGCATCATTAAGCATTTATTAATTAAAATTTTACCAACACAGAGAATTATTCGCTGTTGTTTTGGAGAAATATAACCTACAATTGTTTGATCTCTTCAGAGATTGCTGGACAAGCTGCCCTATATATCTTTATTTATCAGTTCCTTAGAGTCCAGAAGTAACAAAACATACCTTGTAAAGATAATTATCAATATGCTCAGCAGCCGCTTATCTCAGTCTTCTAAGTACTGAAAGTGGATTTTTATCAAAGTGCACCACAACCTGCTGATACAAGTTGTTTAGCGGTTACACATCATCTATGTGGCACTCTTAGGAACAGGCTCGTTATTCATAGGGCACACTTCATATAATTTATACAAATGCAATTAAAATTAAAATCATCGTTAGCCTGGTTCAGAGATTAAGATTTTTCAAAAATGTAAGCAGATGACTTTCCATTTCTGCAGACCTAACCCACCCTACCATCTCCTCATTATGAACAAAAATAGAATTACCTGGAAAAACTCAGCAGGTCTGGCAGCATCGGCGGAGAAGAAATCAGTTAACGTTTCGAGCCTTCATGGCCCTTCGGCAGAACTTTTTAGCTTTTTGTTTTTATCCTCATTATGAAGCTGTTCACAATTCACAATTCTTTCAGGAGAGGAACATCTCCTAACTTAAATCTGAGAAGTTGGATATTAATTATCATTCCTGAGCATTTCCATTATGTAGCAGAATGCTCATTTCCTTTTGAGAATAACAACCTGTTGAATATAGGACAATACAACAAATTAACAAGTAGACTTTATCAGTCAATTAGCAGCTGTGCACTTGAGGAAGGATATAAAGATTACGGTAGATCATTGAGAACCAGCACGAGAAAAAAAATGTCGTGTCTAGGGAGAGAAGCCTAAATTTAAACTTAATTTACCAGCATAGATATTAGTGTGATTCACTTTTTAGTTCCAATTTGCAGTGCACTTACATCTACAGAAATACATTGACTATGCTCCAAAGCTAATGTGTGAACTACTTTGGTGTGTTTTGATCGAATGTTAATAAACTCTTTGGCAGGGGTTAATATCTGGTAGTATTAGATTGACAAAAATTGGAACTTTTTTAAATTGAAATCAATGATGGGTATGATAGATATCGAATTCAATGCTGCCAAAATTAACTATCAAAGTTGAAAGTTATTCCCTTTATAACTGTATGTATTTCTTGCTGTTTAAATCAGGAAAAAAACATAATACTTTTCTTTGAACTTCCCCACCTGGCTATACATTGCATCATCTGCCCAGCTTAAAGCACCAGAGTGCTGACATGGCCCTTATTGTAAGATCGTACCTTGGTTTCCTGCCTGGGGCTCTGGTACCCTCTTCTCCTTTGGGCACGTCACCTAGCTCCGCCCCTCATCTCCATTGTTTACTGCTTCCCTACCCTGAAACGCTACCCAAGACTTTTATTTTATTGAAATGTCCACTCTCCCTTCCTCTTTGCAGTAATCCCCATTCTCTGTACTTTCAACCCTCATTTCAGGCTGTCTTGCCCTCTATCTTCTGAAGTTCCTACACTCTTGTATTCTTGAAACTTTGCTCTCCATAAAAAGAACTCTTCAACCCTCATTCATGGCCACTTCATCAATCTTGCCACTTTTTGTCGCCCTTCTCCTCCCATGGTTTCTCACAGATAAGGCCATCCTCTTGCACCAATTTACCTCCCACATCTCTCAAACCTTTCGAAACCCAAGTCCTACTGCATTCACCCCTGAAAACGACTCTCCAAATTCACTTTCTAATCTCGGCTGCCTAGCCTTTGGCCCTCTATTTGCCAGGCTCCTTCTGCAACAATGGATCTGCTCAATCACTCCATCATCTCCATCTTTCATGACCTTTTCCCCAGAAAACCTTTCTCTCTCGCCAATGTAATTTCAAACCCATGCTTTTAGTTGGTAAACATACAATTAATTTGGCAAGTGCCGACACAGTGCAATAACCAGGGTCTATGCCACTTATGTCTTCCCTTTTCAAATTGTCTGTTAGAGTGGAGTTCCTCTGGCTGCAATTTGGACAGAGGCATTCATTTCCATGCCCATATTTTAGGCAATATCGAAAATGAACCACAGAACCAGAAAATGGTCACAATGTGGAACTTGCTACTGCATTGGAGTAGCTGAGGTAAATAGTGTAGATGCCTTTAATGGGAAGCTGGATAGGTAGGTTTGGAAGAAAGTGATAGAAAGTTATGCTGATAGGGTCAGATAAAGAAAGAGGCTGGTGTGGAACATAAAAACCGCGTGGACTAACTGAGCCGAATGGCCTGTTTCTGTGCAGTAAAGTTTAATGTACTTTGATTTTTTTTTTAAAAAATGGTTTTATTTTTAAGAAAGGCAAGCATTTCAAAGGAAAATTTCAACTCCCCTCTGGACTGGAATGTGAGAAATAATCAGATTTTTTTGAAGGACTGGAGAAGAGCAAGTGTTTGCAAAGATCTACCCCGTTCCATGGAATACCATTATCCTCTCTACTACTGCGCGTATTAAGCAATAGCGTTGAATGACACTGTTTACTGTACTGTAAGATAATACAAAATAGCACATTTGTGTGAGTATAAAATGGTGCATTTCACAACAGCATAGATTTTACTTTGAAAATAGAGCTTTCCGAATCTTTCAGGATTGCAATTGTGATTGCGCTCTATTAAAACAAGTGTCTCTCGCCTTGGTTGGGAGGTGAAGCAGACAGCATGATTTATTAGAAGCCAGATCAACCTATTCACGTTACATGCGTTGGTGGTGGATGCAGACTGTGGAAAATAAGAGATAAGAGCTCAATTTCAAAGTGAGTTAAACAGTTTCATATCCAGTAGATTTTGCAATTTGTATTAAAAAAATATATACATATATTGAGCTGCCGAGGAAGTGCGGAATATGTGCAGAGATGTCATTGTTATCGATTTTCTGAAAACTCGTTCCGTTTGCATTTCTGTGTTGCATTCATAGAACTGACAAAGGTTATCAGCTCTCGAAAGGGCTGTATTTTCCTTCCTTTACTATTTTTAGCAAAAGAAAGTAGACTTCGGTATAAAGCCGGGAACACCACTTTGTGCTTCGCGTCCATTCCATTCTCTAGGATGGTGAACACAAGAATGCAGATTGAATAGTTAGTTCAGGAAAAAAAAAACTCTGAAGACAGTTTTCTGCCGTACAAAGAGCACGATGAATAGGAGAGTCGAAATCCATGCAGTTATTATGTTACCGCTGCCTGTTATGATTAATATATACCAAGGAGCAGAATTCTGTATAAGCTGGAGTAACTAAATACATTTCTAATTAAACCAACGGATTCAGCTAACATGGAAGCCTAGATTTGCTGATTGCTATTATACCAACACTAGTGGCAACTCGTTCATTTTTAATGGGTCAACAGTGACATTAAATTAATGCCAGTCAGCAAACCTAAGCTATCAAGTGAGGCTTGGGTAGTTTGTGAACACTATCAAACACAGGGTTAAATGGTTAAGTGCAGTTCTTCCTCTTTTTGCATTAGGCACAACGGGATCACAGGGAGGAAAATCTGGGAAGGGGGATTACTTTTCACATTATGATGCCTGCTAGAATTTCCAATGATTTAAATTAGTGGATGGAAATTTGGACTGACAAGTTTCCTTGCCCAATTTTCATGCTGCTACACCGTCCTTTACATCCAAGCATTAGGGGAAAATCTGTCCTAGGGGCTATATAAATGCAAGTTGCTGTTGCTATTGTCTTGCTCTTCCCCGTTAATATTGGTTAATGCTTGCAAAACTATTGATGTTTAGCCGGAGAATGCTCAACGCACTCACTCATCTGACTGCTTCTTGATCTATGTTAAATGGGCTAATGCCTGCCATTTATAAAGACAAACCGAAGAATGTTATATTGACGTATTGTATCATCAAAAACAATTTCTGCACACTGTTTCCTATGGCCCTCTAATTTAAGAATAAAATTATTGCCAAAAGCAGAGCAACAGTTGAATTGGCTGAAGACTGAAAGGCTGTAATGGAGACGTCACTGTAAATAATACTATCATGTGATTCATTGGTACGAATAATAAGGAAATTACCTAGTAATTTTGAGGAAAATTACAATTTGATTATGCTAGAGTACATATGATATGAAGTTATTTTTAGTCTCAGCAACAGAGGAAGTCCATGGGACATTAATCTCAGTTCCAAATATGATATTTGAAATAACCCCAATCAAACCAAAAGTTACTAATATGATCCTCAGAGCGTTATTTCGAAAAAAACTTTTTTGACTGAAAATTGTCTCCCTAATTCATAGTCATTGAGAAAAAAAAATCTAGTCTAATTTTCCACCTTGTGTTCATTTAATTTTACAGTTTCTATAAATTGAATAGTTTTCGTGCAATGAAACTATACTGAAAGTGAAAGAATTTTATTACGATGGCATTTAGTTATAAATAAATGGAAATGCCGTCCCTGAGCAACTAAATGTTTAAGAATGTTAAAAGACCAAAGATGAGGCAGCAGTTAACTTTATAAAGCTTCAAATAGCCTTTACCAGAGCAACTGTACACACTTTATTGTGCATTTAATCAAACTTGAAGACCCCTAAGATGGTGGCATGGTGGTCATGTTCCTGGGCTAATGATCCAGAGGTCCCAGGTTAGTATCCTGAGGCACTTAGGTTCAAATCCCACAATAGCAGCCAGTGGAATTTAAATTCAATTAATAATAAAAAAAAACAGAACTGAAAGCTGGTCTTAACAATGCAGATCATGAAGCTATAATTGATTGTGATTAAAAACCCATCTGGTTCACTAATGGCCTTTAGGGAAGGAAATCTGTCATACTTACCTGGTCTGGCCTACATGTGACTCCAGACCCACAGCAATGTGGTTGACTCTTAACTGCCCTCTGAAGTGGCCTAGCAAGCCACTCAGTTCAAGGGTAATTAGGGATGGGCAGCAAATGCTGGGCCTTGCCAAGTGATGCCCACATCCCATGAAAGAATAAATTATAGAATTTTTTATAACATATTTCAGACTGTCTTCAGCCCATTTATTCTCTCCTCCAATACTTGCATTCAAAAGAGGAAGAATGCAACAAGTAAAAGCTGATTTTCATTCTGGAAAATTACGTCATCTACTCCATTTCTCAACAATGGTGTGAAATGCTTGAAACGATAGGAATGGTACAAGTTTTCAGAAGTAAATCTGAAAAGCAAAATACGATGGAAAGAAACACGGAGAATAGGAATTGGTTGTGCTGTTGGCTGCATGAGGGTGGCCAACAATTCTACTTTTGTGGTCGAACAGTTATTTTTGTATTTGTGGCTCTACCCCCTAGCCTCCAATCCATCCTCTCCCCACCTTTGTTCTAAACCTATGTCTCGCAGGTGACTAAGTGCCAGTTTGTTTAGTGATTTTGAGTGGACTGACCATAGGTCTCTAAAATGTAAATAAAAAGGTGCAGTGTTTACTCTAGCGCTTTGTGATTTGGAAGTATTAATCAGAAAGGTTCACTGAATTTTAATCAGCAAGAAAACCTCCAAACCTAAGCTATTAACCAACTCCCATCCCATTCCCCTGTCTAGTTTTACACTTGGCAAAAGTGATCTGTCTAATGCTTACAGTAAGACGGGGATGGAGTTTGTTTGTTTTGAGGCCTCCCGGCCCTCAATGCTGTATCTGTGTTCTACCTCAAAGTCTTGGTCTATCTCTTTATCACAGTCGGTTATTATTAGGAATCTGTAAAAATAGGGTACTTAATGTGGGTGACTACACAACTTGCTGTTTTGTACTTCATGGGTGTCACCTTTAGATTCAACTATTCCAATGCACTCCTGGCCAGGCTTCCATCTTCCACCATCCATAACCTGCCAATGCTGACCTTCAGACTTTAACTCCCTTCAAATATAATTCCCAGCTCGAAGAATGCGATGAGTGAATTCCTCCTTATAGGTATAGAAGATTAATTCCAGATAAAGGCGTGTTTAATTCAAGTCTCTCTCTTCAGGTACCATGCTCTAAGTGGACATTGACAACCATGGACTCCCATGTGTTGGTCTATTTTTATCCTAAGGTAGTGCAGTTGTTAGCTGTTGCCTTCTGCAGATTCTGGCTGACCAGGCAACTCGCTCACTCTTACCGCCTGCCATAGGCACTTTGGAAGGATTTTCAGGTTAATAATCAATCTGTTTGGCCACATTATGAATGCACCTCCTGTGGCCATTGAGTCCTGCAGTGGGACTTGACCCTGGGCTTTTGGCTCAGAGGTAGGGCCACTACCCACTGTACTACAAGACCTCCCCTTAAGTCAAGCCTAAAAATGCTAATTGAAAACACTCCAATTTCTCAATGAGATTTTGAGTTCACACTCTACTTCAGGACTTGAGTACATAATTTTAACCATACTTGACAGACTGTTTTGAATGTGGGTAACTTTGATAATATCACACGTATTGCCTATTCTTAGTTGCCCTAGAAGGTGATTGTGGACCTCCTTCTTGAACTGCTATAGTTTCTGTAACTGCTATAGTTTCTGTAACTATGGTGCCATGTTAAAGGTGTTTGAATGGAATTCCAGACCATTGACCTAGAGGTGATGAAGCAATGTTTGTATATATCCAAGTCAGGATGGTATGTGATTTGCAGAGGAGCATGGAGTTGACTATGGCCCCATGAACCTGTTGCTCTCGTTCTTCTTGGTGGTAGAGGTCATAGAAGTCAAAGATGCTATTGAAGTAAACTTAGTGAATTATGCAATGCATGCTGTGGCTAGCACATATCTGCAGCCACATGATTCAGAGAAGTTACAACACTCAATCCCCAACTTCACCCTATCCACATGAGTATATAAGTAACTTGGAACAAGATCAGTCAGTTCATCAAGCCCCTCTATCTACAGATCATGCACAATAGAAATAGAAGGTTAGTCCAGATGAATGCATGGCTGGAGAGATGGTACAGGAGCCAGGGCTTTAATTTCTGGGACATTGGGACCATTTCTGGGAGCGATGGGACCTGCACAAGGCGGACAGGTTGCACTTGAACCGGAATGGGACCAACATCCTTGCGGAGAGATTTGCTAGTGCTGTTGGGGAGGATTTAAACTAATTTGGCAGGGGATGGGATTCTGAGAGGAGGTTCAGCAGGGGGAGATGCACAGCCAAAATTAGGAGAGAGCAAGTGAACCTGGAAGGCATAGAAATTATAGGCCAGTTAAGGCACAAGGGAATTTGGTAAGGTTGGATGGTATTTATTTTAATGCAAAGAATCTGATGAATAAGGCAGATGACTTGAGGGCACAAATTTACACATGGAAGTATGATGTCATTGCTGTCACAGAGACATGGCTGAGAGAGGGGCAGGATTGGCAGCTCAGTATTCCAGGATATAGGGCGAGGCAGGGAAGGAGGCAAAAAAGGAGGGTGTATCGCAATATTGATCAAAGAATCAATTACAGCAGTAAGGAGGGATGACATTCTTAGAAGGCTCCTCAAATGAAGCCATATGGATAGAGCTTAAAAACAAAAAAGGAGCAATCACATTGCAGGGAGTGTACTATCAGCTCCCAAACAGTCGGAGAAAAATATAAGAGCAGATATGTAGGCAAATTTCAGAAAAGTGCGAAAATAATAGGGTAGTAATAGTGGGGGATTTAAACTTCCCCAACATTAACTGGGTTAGTCGTAGTGTGATAGCTTTAGAGGGAGCAAAATTCTTAAAATGCATCCAGGAGAGCTTTTTAAGCCAATATGTAGAAGGTCCTACAAGAGAGGGGGTGGTCCTGGACTTAATTTTAGGGAATGAAGCCGAGCAAGTGGTAGAGGTATCAGTGGGGGAGCGTTTTGCAGATAGTGATCATAACTCGGTTAGATTCAAAGTTGTTATGGAAAAGGACAAGGATGGGCCAGAAATCACATTTCTAAATTGAGGGAAGGCTGATTTTAATAAGTTCAGATATGATTTGGCTAGATTGGATTGGGAACAGCTACTTTTAGCTAAATCTGCGTCAAAGCAGTGGGACTTATTCAAGAAGGAAATAGGGAGAGTACAGGGCCAACATAATCCAGTAAAGACAAAGGGTGGGATCAACAAGCCCAGGGAACCCTGGATGTCAAGGGATATACAGGATTGGATAAAGAGAAAAAGGGAGGCTTATGGCAGATACAGAGGGCTCAAAACAGCCCTAGAGGAGTATAGAATGTGTAGAGGAGAACTTAAAAAGGAAATTAGGAGAGCAAAAAGGGGGCATGAAAAAACATTGGCAGGTAAAATAAAGGAAAATCCAAAGTTATTTTACAAGTACGTTAAGAGTAAGAGGATAACTAGGGAAAGAGTAGGGCCCATTAAGGACCTTAGTGGTAATTTGTGTGTGGAGCCGGAAGACATAGGTAGGGTTCTAAATGAATACTTTGTGTCAGTGTTCACAAGTGAGAGGGACAACATGGGTACAGAAATCAGGCTGAAGGACTGTGATATAATTAAAGAAATTAGCATAGAAAGGGAGGAGGTTCTAAGTGGTCTGGCACACTTAAAAGTAGATAAATCTGCACACCCGGATGAAATGTATCCCAGGCTGTTGAGTGAGGCAAGGGAGGAGATTGCAGGGGCATTGGCAATAATTTTCAATACCTCTCTAGCCACAGGAGAGATGCTAGAGGACTGGAGGACAGCCAATTTGGTACCATTATTCAAGAAGGGAGGAAGGGATAAACCAGGGAACTACAGGCCAGTCGGTCTAACCTCAGTGGTGGGGAAACTATTGGAAGCAATTCTGAGGGACAGAATTAATCTATACTTGGAGAGGCAGGGATTAATCAAGGACAGTCAGCATGGTTTTGTTAATGGGAGGTCATGTCTGACCAATTTGATTGAATTTTTCGAAGAGGTAACCAGGTGTGTAGATGAGGGCAATGCATTTGACGTAGTCTACTTGGACTTCAGCAAGGCTTTTGATAAGGTCCCGCATGGGAGACTGATAATGAAGGTAACAGCCCATGGGATCCAAGGCAATTTGGCAAATTGGATCCAGAATTGGCTGAGTGGCAGGAAGCAGAGGGTGATGGTCGAGGGGTGTTTTTGTACCTGGACGCCTGTGTCCAGTGGGGTTCCACAGGGATCGGTGTTGGGTCCTTTGTTGTTTGTGGTATAGATAAAGGATTTAGACTTGAATGTAGGAGGGTTGATCAGTAAGCTCATAACAAGTGATGACACGAAAATTATGGGGTGGTAAATAGTGAGGAGGATAGCCTTAGATTACAGGAGGATATAGATGGGCTGGTCAGATGGGCTGATCAGTGGCAAGTAGAATTTAATCCGGATAAGTGTGAGGTGATGCACTTGGGCAGGACAAACAAGGCACGGGATTAAATGATGAACGGTAGGACCCTGGGAAGTACCGAGGATCAGAGGGACCTTAGTGTGCATATCTACCGGTCCCTTAAGGTAGCAGGACAGGTAGATAAGGTGGTTAAGAAGGCATATGGAATATTTGAAACAAAAATAAAAATACCTGGAAAAACTCTGCAGGTCGGGCAGCATCTGCGGAGAGGAACACAGTTAACATTTTGAGTCCGTATGACTCTTCAACAGAACTATGAAAAATAGAAAAGAGGTGAAATATAAGATGGCTTAAGGGGGGTGGGGGGGGGGGACAGGTAGAGCTGGATAGAGGGCCAGTGATAGGTGGAGACAGCCAAAAGATGTCATAGACAAAAGGGCAAAGAGATGTTGAAGGTTGTGATATTATCCAAGGAATGTGCTAATTAAGGGTAGAAAGCAGGACAAGCAAGGTACAGATAGCCCTAGTGTGGGTGTGGTGGGGGGAAGGGATCGAAATAGGATAAAAAGTAGAGATAAAACAATGGATGGAAATACATTTAAAAATAATGGAAATAGGTGGGAAAAGAAAAATCTATATAAATTATTGGGAAAAAAAGGGGTGGGGGGGGAATCAGAAAGGGGGTGGGGATGGAGGAGAGGGTTCATGATCTAAACTTGTTGAGCTCAATATTCAGTCCAGAAGGCTGTAAAATGTCTAGTCGGAAGATGAGGTGCTGTTCCTCCAGTTTGCGTTGAGCTTCACTGGAACAATGCAGCAGGCCAAGGACGGACATGTGGCCATGAGAGCAGGGTGGAGTGTTGAAATGGCAAGCGACAGGGAGGTCTGGGTCATGTTTGCGGACAGACCGAAGGTGTTCTGCAAAGCGGTCACCCAGTCTGCGTTTGGTCTCTCCAATGTAGAGGAAACTGCATTGGGAGCAACGAATGCAGTAGGCTAAATTGAGGGAAGTGCAAGTGAAATGCTGCTTCACTTGAAAGGAGTGTTTGGGCCCTTGGACAGTGAGGAGAGGGGAAGTAAATGGGCAGGTGTTGCACCTTCTGCGGTTGCATGGGAAGGTGCTGTGGGAGGGGGTTGAGGTGTAGGGGGTGACGGAGGAGTGGACCAGGGTGTCCCGGAGGGAACGATCCCTGCGGAATGCCGCCAGGGGGATGAAGGGAAAATGTGTTTGGTGGTGGCATCATGCTGGAGTTGATGGAAATGGCGGAGGAATATTTGCCTTTATTAGCCGAGGCATAGAATATAACAGCAGGGAAGTTATGCTGGAACTGTATAAAACGCTGGTTAGGCCACAGCTAGAGTATTACGTGCAGTTCTGGAATCCGCGTTATAGGAAGGATGTGATTGCACTAGATAGAGTGCAGAGGAGATTTACCAGAATGTTGCTGGGGCTGGAGAGTTTTAGTTATGAGGAGAGATTGGAAAGACTGGGGTTATTTTCCCTGGAGCAGAGGAGATTGAGGGGGGAAATGATTGAGGTGTATAAAATTATTAGGAGTATAGATAGGGTAGACAGGAAGGAACTTTTCTCCTTGGTGGAGGGATCAATAACCAGGGGGCATAGATTTAAGGTAAGGGGCAGGAGGTTTAGAGGGGATGTGAGGAAGAATTTTTTCACCCAGAGGGTGGTGGGAATCTGGAACTCACTGCCTGAAAGGGTGGTAGAGGCAGAAACCCTCATAACATTTAAGACGTATTTGGATGTGCACTTGCGATGCCATGGCATACAAGGCTATGGGCCTAGTGCTGGAAAATGGGATTAGAATAGCTAGATACTTGTTTGACCGGTGAGGACGTGATGGGCCGAAGGGCCTTTTTCTGAGCTGTCGACCTCTATAACCCTAATCTACACGATCCTGCATCCTACTTGTCCCATTCCATCCGCCGTGTGCTCAGCGATCACGGGTTTGATGGAGTTCTCCCTCGTATCATCATTTGAGGGCAGTTGGATAGGCTCAGCAGTTTAATCAGATAATTCACGATTCAATGCAGGGTGTCAAGATTTTCTGGGAAAATGACCATTTTACATATTACACAAATTTCAGTCACAGGGAAAGTCTTTTCATTGCTCTTTTTGTTTCTTTGTTTTATTTTTAACATGTTTTTTTTTTGTCAGTTTTGTATCCCACTACACACTGACAATTTCTAAAAGCTACATTTGTGTTTACCTCCTTTTTTTTACTAAATAGGAAACTGAGCTTACGGACAGAATGAGACTCTTCAATGAAAGGTTCAGCATTCGGGCACTTTAAACGAAAGCCCACTGTGCTAAGGCAGAATACAACAGCTTTCTCCATTCTGTTCTTATCCTGGCATCTTAAATTTATTTTAAAACTGCTTAGCTAAGCGAAGCCCTGAACTAGTACAAAACTGTCTCTTTCCCACTTTCTGTTTGTCATGTCATTTGACTCTCTCATTTAAATGGCTGTAATGGCACAGAATAACCATTTACTCAGGCACAATCGCATAATTGTGCAACAAAACAAATGTAATGTAGGACAGTATGGAAATGTGATCTTGGATTCAGGGCATCCATCATAGTCTGGAACAGTTGACAACTGTGTTGCTTTTGGAGTGGAGTCCCCTTCCCAATAATTAACTTCAATCAATGGGGCATTGCGGCAGACAGAAAATAAAGACCTCCTTTACACCTTGGACACATTCCCATTTAGAGACAAAGTCATTTGACAATGCTATGCCCATTAGACAGCAAAATTTAAGAAGTTGCACATTCTGATATAGACAAATGGATGTGGATTGTGTTAGCTGCTAACAGCAACTCTTTATAAAATGTTAAATCATTTTTGTA
This sequence comes from Cetorhinus maximus, assembly GCF_964194155.1. Lineage (NCBI taxonomy): Eukaryota > Metazoa > Chordata > Chondrichthyes > Lamniformes > Cetorhinidae > Cetorhinus > Cetorhinus maximus. The sequence continues at coordinate 9,663,831 of NC_135890.1, forward strand.
CTAGTGTTAGCCTTAAGAATGCACATTCCTTGGTTGAATAACCAATGGTTCTATGATTTCATTGATGCCTTTTTGAACACAATGATAATGTCTAAATTGGTGGGCTATTGATTTGACTCATAACTATTAAGAGAGGAAAGCATCAGATGATTCAATCTGATAATCATGTGATATGAACTCTTTGCCTGTCACAGTCTGATGAGGTATTAGAATCATTTAAGATGAAGTTTAAGGCAGCAGGTGTATTTTCATAAACCAGACACAAAACTGTAGCCTTATTTTCATAAACCAGACACAAAACTGGTTTCAGTATCATGTTGCCATAGATTGGAACGGATAGTAAAGTAAATGCAACACATTCCAAGAGATGTGTGGAAGCTTAGCACTCATATTGCATTATGTTTAAAGACAGTAAACTTTTAAAGTCAATGCATCATCACTATACTGTAAGAACCATTCACAAAGGTTTCCTTTAAGCCGCCATGAATTCAGCTAACAGAATCACCCTGTTCAGCATTTCAGCACACTTGTATGCTCCCGGATGATGTTGCTTCTGTAGCTCACATCGGTGTTCAGGGGGCTTGCTGAGATGCTTTTGCCTCTGTGTCAAGCAGCCGGTGCAAAATCTCACTGTGAGCAGTGACTACATGACTTTTTTAATACAGCAAATATGGATTGATGTAAGAAAAGCAGCAACTCATCTACTGCATGTTAATGTATTAATATAGGTCCTGCATTTTGTCACAGAGCAGCAGGGGTGGAAAATTCTATTTGGCAACTTGCCTGGGGCTGGGAGGAACTCCAACTTCGAAGAACTGAATAATATCGAGCGACTCACTAATTTGTAGACAACATTCAGTCGTTTATCCCTTCATTTCTAGAGCTTTGTGGCTCCTTTCTGTATTTTCCTGCCACCAGCAATGCCGCCTGCCTTGTTTTTTTTCAGAAAATAGTCTTTTCCTGAGAATTTCTTAAAATGCATCAAGACTCAGGTATTTTCGATTTGAATTGGTTTGATTTTTAATGCAGGTCCAATGTCAGTGAACTTTGTTCTTTAAGATCATAGGCTCGAAGTGACTGTAGCCAATAGATGTTTAAGGTTTATCTTAATTGGATTAATGTCTCTGTTATAAATATGTTTTATGATCATGTTAAATGAATGCTAATAACACCGACAGTAATTTCGATGCTCAAATGCCTGGCAAAATGAACCCACCAGCATTCCAGTAAGACATCCCAAATAACAGAATAAAGCCCATCTATCTCTGTGAAATGCTCAGGCTCTGTTGGCCAACCCAACTAACGACATTAGTGGCAGTTGGCAGACAATGAAGAAAATGAGTAGGTCTTGCTTGGCATCTGCTAATATTGGTGAGTGCCAATATAACTCAGGCATGACAGTAGAAGCGAGGTACTATTCACTAAGCCTTGTATCTTCAGATTAAAGAGGGGTAAAGTCCTAGATTTTTGCACTTATTGGATTGGATGCTTGCTCAGAGTTGCTAAAAATTGTTGATAGGGTCGTAGCCCCCTCTACTGCCTACCATATTCAGATTTGTCCACTAAATGCACAAATTGAATCAGTTCAGTTTGTTCCGTTGGGGCAGTAGGAATGTATAGCACAGAATTGGATTATGGGGAATGATGCCCTCAGTCCGCTGTGCGTTAGAGAATCTTAAAACCGATTTTTATCAATAGATTGTTGAGTTTGTTACAGTTCACAGAGAAAAATCAAATCTTCTATGAAATCTCATGTCCAAAAAAAAATTTGAATGTGAACTCTTGAAATGCAACACAAAATCTTCATATTTGAGAAACATCATCAAGAGAGATAATCCCCCAACTTTATATTGTATCATTATTAATACACATTTAAAAAAAAAGATAATTTCAAAAGAATTCAGGTTGACTTGAACCCCGTTATTTTCCAATCTCTCTCTCTTATGGTTAAGCAGTAAAGGGATATTACTTGGGTGAGTTACTGAGCCCTCACAAGTGCAAGGGAGCTAAATAAAACTCGTGAAGAAGCATAAACAAAAACAGAAACAGAAATACCTAGAAAAACTCAGCAGGTCTGGCAGCATCGGCGGAGGAGAGCACACTGGGTTAACGATTAAATCTTTGCTGACGTACATTCAATGCTCTTGTACTATCAGACTCACTAACTCCTCCGCACTAATTCCACAATGATATTGTTAAGGTATGCCGTTTGAGCATAATGCATCAGAAATGGAAGACTTATTTTAAAGTTAAAGTCAATACTTTATGACTGCTTGACTTTTAAAAGGAATCCAATTAATGAAACCCCACATCTCAGATAAGACGTTAAACAAAGTCTGGATATGAAAGATGACATTTCACTCTTCGAGGAGCAGAGCAGAGATGTCCAAGGCTAACATTTATCCCTCAATCGATACCCTCAAAAAATAGATCACCTGGTTGTTATCTCACAGCTGTTTGTAGGATATTGTTGAATTTGCCTATGTTACAGTGACTGCATTTCAAAAGCAGTACTTTGCGACATCCTAAAGCTATGAAAGAAATGATGTAAATGTAAGTTTCTTTTTTTAAAATGGGGCTGAAAAATTGTTTCCATTTGTTTGCTTGACCATGATCAAACAACGAGAGGAGTAATCAGTGCCGGTCTTTTACCATTTAAAATAATCTACACCTGTGGGCCAAAGGGACTATTTGCTCTGTTTAAGGACAGGAATCACTGATAGGATGAACACGTATCAAATGAAAGACGTCTGCTTCACCAAATTTCAGCTCAAGGAAGTCGTTTGACAAATGTATGAATAATGGCAAAAGTGCAGGTTAATTGTTGATTTGTAATCGCCAAAAGAGAACCAGACCTGAGTATTTACACTAATTTTACTATATTTTTTAGTCAGCTGAGCTTTATTTTCATTCCTTTTAAGCACCAAATTCGTGCCTTCATACTTTTCAATTCTACCCCCCCCCACCCCCGCCAGCAATATTTTATTGAATTTATATTGCCCACTCCAATTTTTTTCCTCATGGCCTCAACAATGTTGATCTCCTGCTCCTTTCCTCCAACATCTATAGGCCCTTAATGTTCGAACCTGAATAGCTCTATTGCTACTTTTTGATTGATTTCAGGGTGTTCACCTAATTTTCTCACGGTTAAAATAAAAGAATCCAGGAGTAACGGAATTAAACTCAACCTACAAAATGCACAGCACAGTGCTTTGCAAGGCACTGCTCTTGCCTGTGGTAAGTGATGGTCTCATTAATTTTCAGAATGACTTGTAAAATGTAATGTTTCTCAGCAAATGAAAAAATATTTCACACTTTAATAGCATTTTTAATCTGGCTCATTTATAAATAAGTTATTTTAACTCACATGCTAGATGCATACATTCACCGACACATTTTTACATGCACACATATCTAATATATCCTATTTTAAGATATATATGCACATACATGCATATTTGTATATACACGTGCACACACATATAAATTCATATATATATATTTAATATATATAATGCATGCTATTTATATACACACACAGATATTTATGTTAAAATTGCATGTTTTTTTTTCCAATAGCCAAAACTTCCCTGGTTTATTTCTACATTAGCCTGTGCTAAATGCAAAGATAAGTGTATAATGATAAGGATCATTGTGCTTTTGCATTACACAGTCCTGGCCTCCATTTCATCTTTGCAAACGCTAATCTGTTAATTGTTCATCTGTCTGTGAGATTTAGTCAGCGTAAATGTCATGCCGTAAGCAGTTTGAAACCTTTTTATCTTTGGAAACATAAAACCAGATTCTTTTTTTGTTGAATATATTACTTTTTATCAAACACAGCTTCCTTTGCGCGGACTGACTATGAAGTAAATATATCTGATAAATGCATAGAAAATGATTAGAAAATCGGTTCTATGCTTAATTTCATCCATCACCTAATAGCACCAGGTATCCACAGAAGTTAACAGTAAAACATTTACATGCCTGTTACCTTCTTGCAATCATATATTGTACGAATGATAGTATTATCAGATGTCTGAGTAATGGGCTGTTTTCCCCCTCATTTAGTAGGAGGTTGATGTTACTGTTTATTTAGCATTTAAAATAAAAACTCTGCACACATACACACGTAGGTTTTCAGTAGCTAGTCGATTTTGCTGGTTTGGAAGCTGATTTCGTCCACTTGTGCTGACGCTACATACCTCAAGAGCGTAATTAAATCTCAGGGGACGTTTGTTCTCTGTGACATGACATGGTTGGATTGGATCATGATACAAGATCTGGATGGGCTAAATAACCCTGACTCACTCCTGATTTTTTATTTTTCGAATTGAGATGAGGTGAAGGGGCCAAAGCTAATTGAAGCACAGGACATCATCAAGATTAATGAAGAAGAAAAGACGAAGTTAATCCAGAAGTAGTGATAAGGTGACACTAGCTTTGAGTTTTAAAAGCCCATAGCATGCAGGAGGAAGAGGACATTTAGGATTGAGTGGCGGGGGTGTGGAGGGTGGTGGGGGGTGGGGGGTGTTGTTGGTGGGCTACGGGTAATAGAGGTTTTGGGAATTCCATAGTTTTAAGGCCTGGGGAAATACTGAGTTTCAGGAGGGACCTGCAAGATGAGTTCTTAATTTTAATAAACAACAACTTTCATTTATATAGTGCCTTTAACATAGTAAAAACATCCGATTATCAGACAAAATTTGACACTGAGTCACATAAAAGATATTAGGACAAGTGATTAGCCAAAGAGTTAGGTTTTAAGGAATATCTTAAAGGTAGAGTGAGATGGAGGGGTTTAGGGATGGAATTCCAGAGCTTACTGTCTTGGTAGTTAAAGACCCTTTCACCATTGAGAGACTGATAAAAACTCATGAAAGGTCATCAACCTGATATGTTAACCCTGTTTCTCTCTCCATGCACGCTGCCTGATCTGCTGAGCTTTTTTTCAGATTTCTGGCAGTATTTTGCTTTCGTGATAAAAATTGGGGACGCACAAGAGGTCAGAAGTAGGGAAGCATTAAGAGCCAGGAGGATGATAGGGCTGGAGGAGGCTATAGAGACAGGGTGGGGTGAGAGCACAGTGGGATTAGACCACAAAAGTGAGAATTTTAAAATGGTGGCAAAGAATGGGAACCATCCATTGTAGGTCAGCAAGTACGAGGATAACGGACTGAATTTTACAGGTTACCTGTGGGTGGGGAAGCAAGTGGGTGGACCTGTAAATAAGGACAAATTGCCATCAGCAGCCACCTGCCTACCTGCCCCGCCCCCACTGTAACTTTACGAGCGGTGGGGGAGATGTTGGGTGGACCGCTCACCCGTGGTCCAATTGAGGCCTTTAAGTGAGCAATTAATGCCCAATTAAGGGCCTCATCCTGCTGTTGCTCTGATTTAATGGGTGGTGGGAGAGTTTGGCAATCAATATGCAGCCCAACAGATTTAACCCTGTGGGCTGCTGGCCAATTAAAGGAGATGAGTACCTCTTGCCAGGCCCATGGCTTGAGATCCCTCCCCAGCTTTTGCCTCCTCACATCCACCCTCTGCTCCTGCCCTGTCCAAAACGCCACATCCACCCCCCCACCCACCACTCCTCAATGGGGTCTGTCAGCCTGGCCCCAGACAGATGCCAGATGTACCTGAACATCTGGGTCCATTGCTGGATGCCACTTCCTTGACCTACCCGCTGTACCATCAGTTGCCACCATTTTTGCTGGTGCTGCTGGTGTGCAGAGCTGCTGGCCTCTGATTGACCAGCAGCTCTCTGAGGCGGCACTTCCTCTTGGGGGCAGATGGAAATCCTGCCTGATACTAGTTAAAGGTCTGTCACCTGAAAAATTAAAGCAGGTCAGCCAGCTAAGTGGAGGTGGGCTAGCCCTCGACATGTGGGGAACCTGCCCCCAGCATATAACCCAGCCCCATGGGTGATAGGAAAAAACAAACAGGCTTCACTATTGGGAGCTAGAAAGACCTAAAGACCGAAGGTCAGAGGGGTAATGAATAAAGTAGGATTTGCAAATACAGAGGTTGCAGTCCTGAAGTGAGAGGAAGCTTTTGTGGGTCCCTCTTAAAAGATGCATTCAAGAGGACACTAGATGACTATTTGAATAGAAACAATGTGCAGGGTTATGGGGAAAAGGCAGGGCAATGGCACGAGGTCATAATGCTCATTTGGAGAGCTGGTGCAGGCATGATGGGCCGAAAGGCCTCCTTCTGTGCCTTTAGGATTCTGTTTCTTGCTTTTATGTGGCATCTTATGATATCTCCCACAAATGTGTTCCAGCACTTCACATACAGTAAATTACTTTGAAATGTATTACTGTTTTTTAAAAATTTGTTCATGGGATGTGGGCATCACTGGCTAGGTCAGCATTTATTTCCCATCCCTAATTGCCCTTGTTCAGAGGGCTTTTAAGACCCAGCTGCATTGCTGTGGATCTAGAGTCACATGTAGGCCAGGCCAGGTGAGGACAGCAGATTTCCTTCCCTAAAGGGCATTTGTGAACCAGGTGGGTTTTATGACAATCAGCAATGGTTTCATGGTCATCATCATCATCATCATCAGACTTTTAATTCCAGATTTTATTGAATTCAAATTTCACCATCTGCTGTGGTGGGATTCGAACCCAGATCCCAGGAGCATTATCCTGGGTGTCTGGAATACTAGCCCAGGGACAATACCACTATGCCACCACCTCCCCCTTGTGGTCAAATGTTACTGTTATTTCTGTACACAGCAAGATCCCACAAGCAGTGATTTTTTTTTTCTCTCTGGTGGAATGCGATACTGGACGGAATTCCAGAAGAATTCCCTGCTCCTGTTTGAATAACGTCATGGGATCTTTCAGGTCCAGCAGAACATGTAAGTGGCTGAACACTTCATTTGAATGACAAGGTCTCCAACAATGCTGCATTCCATTAGTGCTACACTAAACTGTCAGCTTAGATTATATCCTGAAGTCCTGTAATGGGATTTGAACTCATAGCCTTTTGACTCTGACTTCTAGCAGCTGAGCCAAGCTGACACATGTTCCGATATAAAACAGCAATATATAATTAGGAAACAGCAGAAATTACACAACTTTGAGGTTGAGGTGACTTTCAAAAACACTCAAATTCTGCATCATTAAAACCTCCTCTTTGTGACTCAGTCTAAAATGGTATAGCTTTCCTGCACCTGCAACATTATTTTTCCTTCTCAGAAGCTTTCAGTAATATAATATCAAGTGTTGGCTCCTCTTAAAGAAGATGCTGTGAAAATTAAAACTATAATGGGCTTTTTGTTTTGGTTTGGTTTGTGGTGTTATTCTCATTCCCTAGAAGCATGCTCATTACCAAGAGTGATGGCAAGTCTAATATCTGCTGGCAGGTAGTCATCACATTAAGGCCAATATCACATGCAACATTCTGGACTTCATTCAAATGAAGTCAGAATGTTATTAATTACCTAAAAGAAACCAACCAGCAAATCAAATGTTTAGATGTATTTAGAGGTCAATAGTGTGCCAAAATAGTGAGGTAATCCTGCTGCCTTATAAATCATTGGTCTAATCACACTTAGAACACTGTGTCCAGTTCTGATCACCATAGTACAAAATGGATATTGCAGTGACTGACAAGCTACAGAAGAGAACAATCAGAATGATTGAAGAGTTGGAGGGGTTGGATGATGAGGAGAGGTTATGCAACTTTGGCGTGTTCTAACTAGAAAAGAGAGGGATGAGAGATGACATAATTGCTATTTAAGGATTCTAAATGCATTAGATAATGTAGACGATGACAAACGACTACACCTTGTTCACAACGTTAGGACCGGAGCACACAGGCTGTGTTTGAAAGAGGATAAATTCAAAACTTTGGAAACTTAGGCTATGCAGATATATTTGTATCCTGAGTTCCGAAATGGGTTGGAGGAATTGCTCAGGGAAAATGACTAATCTGACCCACGTCTGCAACAGTCATCCCCTCAGCAGACATTTGGCTGAACATTAACTCTGACATGTTTGTCTAGGCAATAACAGTCACTGCACCCCAAATGTAATGTAATTGTGGAAGTACTTTGAGATAGGTCAAAGATGTGGCAAGGGCTTATATAGATGTGGGCATTGTGTACGAACATCCTACAGTCTAAAGTCTGCTGCCATGCTTCGGTTCTGTAGGGGGAATCAAGATGGTCTGAGAAACTGTGGATTGTAGAATCAATTGCGTTTAATATTCGTTGGAGTATAAAGCAAACCATAGCCAATCCTGTGCAGCTGCCCCCTGTTTACACTTTAAATAAATGGCTGAACTCTTTCATTAAAATAGTTGACAAACCAATGTCACATGATGACACTAAGTTTGTACACTTTCCAACAGCAAATGGCTAAGCATAAATTGCTTTGGAGTTAAGGAGGGGGATATTATTGAGGAGGACCAATTCAGAGATAGGAATCGACGATGTGAGCTTAGGTTTTCTGATCAACATGATTTAAAATGAACATTAACTCTAAAGTCGGTTGCCACCCAGAAAAAAAAGTCAAGACAATGGATTCTGAGTGGTTTAAGCTTCTGTTACCCTGTCTAGATTAGTCCTATTGTAAAATTTTGGGGAAAAAACATTGAAAGTTCATTTTCTGAACAAAGTTCCTTAGTGATTTAAAACAAATAGGAAATACTTCTTCACACAAAGATTGATCAACATATGGGGACTGACAACAAATTTGATGATAAATTTCTCCTGTTTTTTTTAATTCCATTGATTTTGATGGAAATTAAAACTGTGGGCTCCTCAAGAGAGTAATGGAGGCAGAATGGAACCATTTAGGGAACAAGTAGGAGTTTCATTGAGTGGACTGTAGTGTCTTTCTGAATTAAGATGGACCACACATTGCATTCCACAGCTACCCGTGTGAGACCAGTACCTGCAGCCTTAACTGTAGCCTGAAAAAGAAGGATTATTTGAAGGTTAAAATGAATCACACAAATATACATTTCAGAAAAATTGAACAATGAACCAATTTTTTTATAATAACACCAAAATGAAACTCTATGGACTTTTTTGTTAAAAATAGATTGGCCATATGCAGCAGTACTGAGGGAAAGTTCTGTTTGATAAGATCCTTTTAAATATGCTGAAATACACAGAGGATATTGTGGACAATTGATAGCATCTTTATATTTTTAAAATCCCCTCAGCAAAACCTACGTCAATGAATGGCTGTGCAAAAAGCTAGAATATGTACTCTTTGCAAATTGTGGCTGTTTATCAAGATAGATGAGATTATCCCAGAGTTCTCAAGAAACGTTCTGTACCTACCTATTTAATACGATGAGGCAAGTAGTTTCTGGAGCACATGTTATTGCATGGGCTCGAATTACCACTATCTTTTTGATATCTTTGTTATATTTCCTTTTCAAGTATTCCATTAATGAATTAAAGGGCAATATTTCCTCTCGTAAATAAAGCATTAAAAACAATTACAAGAAATGAGCACCCATTATTAATGTTTTTCTTATACATAAATTCTATTCTTCAAAATCTAATTTATCTGTGTGCTTTCTGTCATAAAGGCATGTAAACAACAAAACTATTAATATACAAGGCAAGGAATTATTGTTTGTAACATTAGAGTACAGACGGTTTGCACATTTGCATGAGGTTCCTTTGCTTCTTGAACTGAGCCATTGACCTATTTAAACTATACAGGTTAACTTCTTTGTTAGATTAGCAGAAAAAAAACTCTCATAAGAATGCATTCACTGTGCAAACACTAATATCCCTATAGTGGCTCCCAGAGCAAACTTTCTTATGCTTTAAATCAAACACAGGAAATTTTAGCAATGGGGTAAAAAAGTGTTTAGCATGGTTCAGATATTAAACCTCCTGCATCCTGTCCAGCTACATTTGTCCATATATCCCTCAAAGTTTTCTCTCTCCAGAAACATATCTGATTGTCCAATTAAACCTTTTACGTTGTTCGCTTCAATGGCCTTACTTGTAATGTATTCTACAAATCTATTGCCTGTCGGGTAGAACATTTTGCCAGGCAATTAACATTATCTTCAAGTTATACCTGCATTCATTCAATCCCAAGGTGTTCTAAATTGTGGAACTCCTGACATTCCTTAGTCTTCGCTTCATTACACAATCAACAAAGCTTTAAAACCCAAGGTTGGTGCCAACACTACACCTTCCTCATGTTCCCTCCTATACTTTTCAATCCTGGAAGTGACGTGCACCACAGCCCTTTATCCTTCACCTCAGTTTTTTCAATTAGGAAGAGGCTACCAGGTGTTCCAGTAACAATAACAGAATTACCTGGAAAAACTCAGCAGGTCTGGCAGCATCGGCGGAGAAGAAAAGAGTTGATGTTTCGAGTCCTCATGACCCTTCAGCAGAACTCAGATGTTCTGCTGAAGGGTCATGAGGACTCGAAACGTCAACTCTTTTCTTCTCCGCCGATGCTGCCAGACCTGCTGAGTTTTTCCAGGTAATTCTGTTTTTGTTTTGGATTTCCAGCATCCGCAGTAGTTTTTTGTTCCAAAAACAATCCTTGATCTGTCTTGAGTTAACCCAGCATCCAGAAATGCTCATTGGTGACATTAACCCTTCAACTCTTAGGTGATTTAACTCCTCAGCAGGTCAAGCCAAACCAGAAATGCTTACAGTTTACTGCAAAAACACTGCAAATAGAGGTAAGTGTTGCTCTCTGTATTTGTTGCCACAAGCCCATTACTGAGTTTGTGTGAAATGACTCTCTGCACTATTTAATGTAATGCTACAAATGTTTTTGAATAGCACCAGTGGCGAGTCTCACCGGCCACTAACACATTCATTACAGGTGTCATGCATTTCATCCCGAAGTGTAAATTATTGGGTGTTTGTTTTTTTTTGGGCTTTCTAAAATCAAATCATATAATAAATATAGAATTAATAAAACCCTGACAGGTTTGAGTGATTCAGTTCATTTACTGTATCACTGGATGGATTAACACTCCTGTTATAGTGAATTTGCCACCCATTTATAGTCAAAATCTAAACACCAATTTGTCATTGTTTAGCCCACGATGAACAGGGAAAATGCACCTCACAGATAAACGGAAGCTACTCTCTCCATCCATGAGCTGTTTAATCTTTGCCTGCACACTGACTGAATCTCTTAATTACACGTTTGAAAAGTATTCATCTGAATTCAGCAATCAATCTTAGGAACACAGATTTCCTTTTAACAAGCATATTTAGACAATTCTGGATCAGACTTACAAAGGTGCAATACTCCAGGTTTAGCCAGCCTTTGAATCAATAAGACAGAAGCACTTCCAAGCACTGGTGACTGTTTCTTATTACTGAACATAACAACATAAGGATTTTTAGATAATAAAAGAAAACAAATGTTAAGAAATAAGAAGGCAACCAGCTTCCCTTCGATAGGTCATCCCCACCTACACACCTTCTCACTATATCCCTCAGTCTTTTTTTTTCCAGAAATACATCGATTCACCTCAGGAACATATTTCTGCTTCCACTTCTGTGAAGAACCTTGGAACGTTTTCTTGCGTTAAAGGCACTAAAGAAATACACGTTGTCAGCAGTTAGATTGCTTGCTTCAAAGGCCTGGTCATCCCTGGTGGCCATTTCATAACCATATCACATTTTGTTGTTGAAGAAGTTCTTCCTGATCGCCGATCTTATGGCCTAATTTGTAACTCCTGTCCTGTGATATTTGAACCCTCCACCATAGTAATCTCCGAAGTGTTGGGGGCATTTAGAAAGTAGCCAATCAGTGGGAGTAGTTGTGAGGAACAATCTAGCAGCTTGTGAGAGGTGCTGTAGACGTGGAACAGTGCAGTGCTAAAAACAATCATTGTGGTTTGAGCCAAGAATCTAACTTTCCAGGATTTGTTACAAATGGCTTCTGACTTCAACAGTTGCAACACTTAGGAAAGGATTTAAATGAAATGGTTGCTAAAAAGTACGTTCTTTTACTGATGTGGAGGGGGTTTAGGGTTGGGAGAGAGATGTAATATAAATTTTCTCTGGCCTCTTTCTCAGCTGCTGAACATGTATCAGTATGTTACACGTATCCATGCAGCACTCACTTCAGGTGAAGTGACACCTTAAGAAAACTTGTGGCAGTCAGCTCTGTGGAACAAAATACTCGCTGCTGAAAGAAATTAAGAATGAGCATGCAAGCCAAGAGCAATATTTTCGCCTGAAGGGCAATAGTTTTCAGAATAATCTAAAAGGGATAAAATGGTAGGCTTGCTCTCAGACGGTGCCTTATACAACCTCAGGGTGTCCCAAAGCAACTCACAGCCAATGAGGTAGTTTTGACGTGCAGTCCTGCTGTAGTGTAAGAAACACTGCAGCCAATTTGCTCACAGCAAGTTCCCGCAAATAGCAAGGGGGTAATTGCCATGCTGGTTGAGGGATAAATATCAGGCTAGGACATCGGGGAGAACTCCACTGCCCTTCTTCACGAGGATCCGTGAGATCTTCCCCGTCCACCTGAGAGAGCAGATGGAGCCTTGGTTTAAAGTCTCACCTGAAAGACACTCCTTCAGTACTTCGCTGGAGCGTGTGCAGTTTGGCTCCTGTCTTTCTTACACTGGCCGGGATTTTCGGGACCTGCCGTGGGGCAAGGCGGCGCCCCAGCCAGGAGACTTGCGGCGGGACCGGAAGATCACGGGCGGCAGGCAGGGAAAATCCCGCCGATTGTTTCCTACATTACAACAGTGAGTACACTTCAAAAGTAATTCATTGGTTGTAAAGTGCTTTGGGACATCATGAGGCCCTCAAAGGCGCTTTATAAATACAAGTCTGTCCTTCTGTCTTTCTCTTGTTTTGAGATTGCTTGGCCTTTGTAATAAGTGTGATGCCTGGATTATGATAGACATGGCAGGGCTTTTATGTTTGTGATTGTTGGGTAACTGAGAAAAATATATTTTCTATTACAAATTGTTTACATGCTTTCATCTGTCCTTTATTTTAGATGTAATATTTTTAAAAGTCAGACAGCATAACAAAGCTGTGCCAGAGAACCCTGTCTTATCCCAGCCTCGATTAAATCACATTGACTGCTTCCTTTTCCCTTCTTCCAGCAATTCTACAATTTGCTTCCATGTCTTTATATATTTACAGATCAGATATTTATACAGGATATCCCAAGCCGAAAATTTAAAAGCATGTTTACAATTGTTAGTGAGGGAAAGAGGGCACGGGAGGAGGAGGAGGTTGTGTTTTTGACCCAATTAAGTGCATCCAGCAGACATGACATAGTACAGGAGGCAATGCAGATACAACGCAGAGCAAGCCAGGACAGAGCAGTGAACATTTCGGATTTCTTCAGCCCCCCCGCCTCTTTCTTTTCATAATAATAACTGATCATTTGTTTAAAATATGTGAGACTGCCTGCTGACCACACAACTCGGCAGGGAGAAGACTGTTTAATATCGTCTGCCCGACACATGAAAGCAGCTTTGTTATAGTTTGTATTAAGTACGGGGGCTTAACAGGTCAGTCATGTCTTTGTAACACTAGGCGCACTTTGTTATGATTAAATTCTCATAATGCGCTTAGATTCCCTGATACATTCAGAGAAGTGAAGCCCGTCATTCATTTTCCCTTTGCGAATTTTTTTTTAAAAAATGGATATTTATTTGAGCTTTGTTTCCCAGAAGGTTGTGCCTTTCAAACGCATCTGCAGTTAGAAGCATTAAAGTGAAATGAGCCAGTGTCTGATCTGGATGTCCTGCTGATGTATCTTAATTCATTAATGGCTCAAGCTGATTCTCCTAATGACTCCCCTAATATTCATTGCTTTAGGATTTCTTGTGAGCCGGGAATTCAGGCTGATTGCAAGGACCAGGTTTGGGGGACAATGGCGGTGGGGGAGGCAGGAAGGACCCTAGCCTTCTCAGTGACCCTGGTTCGATCTCAATGAGAATTAATTAATATTATCACTGGATGCAGAGCTGAAATAATTTTATTCTTCAATAGCTCCTTCTGTCTTAAATAATACAAAGAAAACTGACTATTGTTACATCCGAGAAATTTCATCCTGGTGCATTCACAAATCTACAATGATGGAGCTATTCAATTTTAATATGTTTGACAAATATATAACATTAAACAGTTAGCAAAGCACAAAAGGAGCTTTAATTGTTCCATGTCAAACCTGTCAGTTCTGGTTTTGGACATGCAAGATAGGGCAATTTAGCATTTTAAAGAAGTGTTATGCAATTATTTTGGTAGAATTACATAGAATTTACAGCACAAAACAGGCCTTTCAGCCCAGCTGGCCTATGTTGGTGTTTATGCTTCACACAAGCCTCCTCCCACCCTCTTTCCATCTCACCCTTTCATATATGCACTTCGCTGTTTGCCTCAACATGTTTCTAAAATGGTTCTATTATCCTTAATGCTTAAAATGTATTCTGCTAGAATTCCAGATGTAATAATTATCCTCGAGAGCATTAAATATTAACAACAATCACCGACAGATCAAAGCACATGCACACAAATGTAAATAGGGGTTCTTACAGTGAGTTAGTGATGATACTGTCTTGTATTTTCTTCGTAGATCAAAGAATGGATGTTTTCTGTTGATGATGAGCAACATCAGTCCCAGCCTTTGGGTGGCCAGTTTAAGTTTAGAATACATCTAAATATACACTTCCTATCTTCCAAACTATTAGCAAAATCAAGGCCAAGCATTTCTGTCATAAGGCTTAATGGAGGCACAGAGAGAGCTCTGTACTCAATAACTGCACTTAAAAATTTACATCATGCCCATGAAATTACATTCTGCAAATATCGTTAGACTGTTTGGAAGAAGTTCCTATTTTAATCGAGACATTAACCCATTCAGTTAAGTATTTGTAAGACCCTAGTTATTTTTAATCCCCTATTTTAGTCCAGTAAAGCTACAGTAGCCCCAAAATAACTTGAGATTGTTTCCACATAAAAAGGTTGAAAAATTTGCAAACTGTGGTGCATCAAATGTCTGATTCAGCCCAGTCATATCTATTGTAAATTCTACAAAAATATCTTTCCGCCAATGTTGAAATATCGAAACCCCAAGACTATTGAAATGGTAGTTGATATGAACGCTACTGATGTGAGAGTCGGCAACAGCCTGTGCCGAGTGACAAAGTTTACTTTCCTTTCTGCACTCAGCCCTCACACTGCCACCCACCCCCCACTCCAACTGCCTCTCCTCCCCCCACAACACCCCCGTCTTACGATTCCCCACCTGGACTTTAATTTTTCCTTGTAGAGAACCAGTTAACATGTCTGTATAAATTTCTTTGGGTGTTATTTTAACCCAATGGCTTTAAAAATTTGGCAGATGGAGTTTAATGTGGATAAGTGTGAGGTTATCCATTTTGGTCGGAAGAATAAAAAGGCGACTTATTATTTAAATGGAGAGAAACTTCAGAATGCTTCAGTACAGAGGGATCTGGTTGTCCTCGTGCATGAATCACTGAAAGCTAGTATGCAGGTACAGCAGGTAATAAGGAAGGCAAATGGAACTTTGGCATTTATTGCTAAAGGAATAGAGTATAAAAATAGGGAAGTGTTGTTGCAACTGTACAAGGCATTGGTGAGACCGCACCTGGAGTACTGTGCACAGTTTTGGTCCCCTTACTTGAGGAAGGATGTAGTTGCACTGGAGGTGGTTCATAGGAGGTTCACTAAATTGATTCCAGAGATGCGGGGATTGTCTTATGAGGAGAGATTGAGCAGTTTAGACCTATACTCGCTAGAGTTTAGAAGGATGAGAGGAGATCTAATTGAGGTATATAAGATGCTAAAGGGGATAGACAGAGTAGACGTGGAGCAGATGTTTCCCCTTGTGGGGCATTCTAGAATGAGAGGCCATAGTTTTAGGTTAAGGGGTGGTAGATCTAAATCAGAGATGAGGAGGAATTACTTTTCTCAAAGGGTCGTGAATCTGTGGAATTCATTACCTCAGACTGCAGCAGATGAATAAATTTAAGAAGGGGATAGACAGATTTTTAATTAGTAACAGGTTGAAAGGTTATGGGGAGGGGCGGGAAATTGGAGTTGAGGCTGAAATGAGATCAGCCATGATTGTATTGAATGGTGGGGCAGGCTCGAGGGGCTGAATTGCCTACTCCTGCTCCTAGTGCTTATGCTCTTAAAATATCCAGTGATTTGGCTAAAACTGTGCAGAAATGCATTTTACATGGTCCAACACACAGTCAGAGGAAATTAAACCCGCTCCTGAGGTCCTAACCTTAGTTGGAATGACTGGGAGAGAAGAATTTTGAGGCTGAACAAATTCTGCACTTTTTTAACAGCAGTTTTAAAAAATCTTTCCAGGCTCAGACTTTGCAATCCCTTTTTGGTGTGGCATATGTCACAGGAGAAAACCAACCAAAGATCACAAACCTGAAAATACATTTCAACAACTTCAAATTTACTGTTAACAAATTATAATTAATGTCAACATCCATGGCACATTATGCAACCTAACCTGGACCATAAATGGTCTTGTGAGCCAGAGGGGAACAAAGATGCCAAATTTAAATGGCATTTTAAGGTGCCTTGAGCTACCTCGACTGGACCTCCTCACACTCTGCTTCCTGTGAGGACTCTATTACATTCTCCCAGTTTCTCCGTCTCTAACAGATCTGGTCTGATGATGCTACCTTCCACAACAGCGCACCCAATATGTCTCCCTTTCTCCGCAACAAACTCTGGTTGACAGGGCCCTCAACCTTGTCTGACCCATCTCCTGCACTTCTGCCCTCGCCCCTTCCCACCCCTCCCAGAACTACGATAAGGTTCCCCTTGTCCTCACTTTTCACCCCATCAGCCTCTGCATTCAAAGGATTCTCCTCCATCATTTCCGCCAACTCCAGCATGATACCACCACCAAACACATCTTCACCTCCCCTCCACTCCTCTATCATCCCGTACCTCAGCCCCTTCCCACAGCACTTTCCCATGCCATTGCAGGAGGTGTAACACCTCCCCCTTTCTCCTCACCATCCAAGGCCCCAAACAGGTGAAGCAGCGATTTATTTATACTTTTTTCAATTTAGTCAACTGTATTTGCCACTCACAATGTGGTCTGCATTAGGGAGACCAGAAAAATACTGGGTGATAGCTTTGTGAATCACCTTTGCTCAGTCTGCAAGCATGACTCCAACCTTCCAGTTGCTTGCCATTTCAATTCACCATCTTGCTCTCATGCTCACATTTCTGCCCTCGGTCTGTTGCATTGTTTCAGTGAAGCCCAACACAAGGTGGAGAATAGCACCTCATCTCCTGACTAGGTACTTCACAGACTTCTGCATTCAACAGTGAGTTCGACAACTTCAGGCCATGAACTCCATCCTCCATTTTGAATCCTTCACCCCCATCTCCCCACCCCCTCCCCCTCCCCACCACCCAAGTGCCAGTCTGCATTTTGTTCCCATGGTTTTGCTTTCAGACAGAGCTGATCTTTACTCTGCTGTTAACACCTATACTGAACCAATGCTTTGTTTCTTTACCATGACCATTACAAATCCCTTTGCCTTTTGTTCCATGACATCTCTGGTATTTAATCTCCCCCACCCTCTAAACTATCCTTGACCTCCCCTTTTGTTCTGCCTGACCCTCCCTCCTTTCTCAACAGCATAAAATCCATCACATTTCTACCTCTCTTCAGTCCTGAAGAAGAGTCATATTGGACTCAAAATGTTAACTCTGTTTCTCTCTCCACGGATGCTGCCACATCTTCCGGGGTTTTCCAGCACTTTCTGTTTTTATTTTAAGGTACAAAACTTGCATTAGCAATTAGAACTCAAATTTCTGCTAGACTAACATATGTAATTTAATATTTTTCATTTCCTCCACTAAATATAAACAAATATTTTTATACACCGAGGCCTAATCTTATAGGAAAAATCACTTAGAACAACAGGAACCATAGTCGAGTGTGCAGTTGTAGTGAATGGGTGTTTAACGCACACATATGGGGCTCTTTTCTATCCAAATGGGACATAAAACCAATCATTTTAAGAGAATTAGCATATCTGTCAATATATGTCATATATGAGGTAAATATTTGCACTCTAATAATCATGCACTATAATTTTGAGGTTTGCACTTTTCAACGAAACCTACACATTGCCACGCCTGATAATTTGAAGAAAGTGACAATGTACATTTTTGAAAATTGACTGATAATTGTCTCTCATCATTCTGCTCACAGCAAATCAAAATTTACACTTTGGGTACATAGTGTCAATGCCAAAGTATTCCTTCTCGGAGTTGTTTCATGTGTGGAAAAGCCACACAAAATCACCCTTGAAAACTAGTTACTGACCATGTATCTGCTCATTTCACCATTTGGAATATGACCACTTGAGGCCTGATACTGTCATGCTCACTGCTTACTTCATCGCCAAGTGTTGTAACATCTGCAAACTTCAAAATTGTGCTCCCTATCCACAGCCCAGGTTATTTATATATAAGAAGAAAAGCAATGGTCCTAAGACCTGGAGGAAATCACTGCGTACTTCTTGTCAGTCAGAAAAACATCCTTTCACCACTACTCTACCTCCCATCCCTTCACCAATTTTGTATCCAAGTTACCATCCTCCCTTGATGTGCTTCTATTTTTTTGGAATAAATCTGTTATGGTATACTTTATCAAGTATATTTTACAGGTCCACATATACAACATCTACTACACTACTTTCATCGATCCTCTCTGTTAATTCATCAAAACCTCAGTCAGGTTAATCAGATGTGATTTGCCTTTCACAAGTCCATGCTGCCTGTCCCTTGTGCTTTTTCAAGCAAAAAGTAATTTTGCCCTTGAGAATGGTCTTTCGTGGTTTGTCCACCTCTGATGTTAGATCGATTGGCTTGTCATTGCCAGGTTTATCCCTCCGTTTCTTTTGAACAGGGCTGGACATAACATTTGCAATTCTTTAATTCTCTGGTACCACTAGTATATCCAAGAACAATTGCACGACTGTGGTCAATCTGCATCCTAGCTTCCCTTAGCAACCTAAGGTCCATCCCATCTAGATTGGGCGACTTGCTAACTTCAGAGTGGTGACAATCTTCTGAGTACCTCTTGTGTATTTATTCGCTGGAGTTTACGGATAATGTAAGAAGGTTGTAATGCGGTAATTAACACATAATTTTAGCCCAATAAATTGCAACAAGCTGAGAGCAAGGCACTCAACAAAACCCTTGCAAAGTTTAACAGCATATTATTTTTGTATCTAATATATTTTAATAACAATTCAAGGTCAATATAAGAAAGGCCAAAGCAGATTTTCAAATTTTATTCTTGTAATTCATAGTATCCATGATGGCAACTATACAGTGTGACAAAAGTCTTCTTTGTTGATAGGAAGCTATCAATCTCAGGCTTTTCTGCAACATTGCAATAAATATAACAAATTTAGCACTTTTAATCATGTTTAAGTAAACTTCAAACTGAAGACATTAATATATTCAGCACACTTCCGTCATTGTCATCAGCTGTGTATGATGTGAGTTTTGAAATGAGGCTTTAATAGGCAATATTTTTTGACTGATGTTCTCAGAAGTTGGTAAGAATCTTGCCTTTAAATGAATTGCCATAGCATAGTGGGCAAGGGTGCCAGTTGTTGTGGAGCTGAACCATATAAACCATATGAAAACACTGGAAAATCCCAGGTACCATCCTGTGCTGAGCTGCATTTGTTAACCTCACTGGGATGGCACATGGAGTCATGGGGCAGAATATTGCGATCGTCAGGCGGGTGCGCACCCGACCCGAACGAACGTAAAACGAGGCGCGATGATGTAGGGGCGATCGCCCCGACGTCATTGCGCACCCACACGATATTTTGGTCAGCGGGCGCACACGAGAGTCGGCAGTGCGCCCGCCCACAATTAACGGACCTATTAAGGCCATTATAGTAATAATTAAATGAGGTTTCTCGCTGCCCATCCAACCTTACAGTGGGCGGGGAGATGAAAAGGTCAAGCGGCCTTTGGATTTTTTGCGAAACTTCATCCACGGGCGGGATGAGGTTTCGATCAGTGAATTAAAAAATGTTAAAAAAATTTCAAACTAATTTGCAACGTATCCCTGCTCAGATGACAGAGTCACGTGAGGGGGCATGTTATTAACATTTTTAAATTCTTCACATTTTATGTTCAAAAAGCTTCACCTCCCTCAGGCAGCTCTGTGCCTCAGGGACCTTTTACTAAGCGCAGCCGTGCGCATGCGTGAACTCTGACGCTTGCCTTCCACCCCCCCGCCACAGGGGGCAGCGCTGAGCGCTGCAGGGTGCGATCTATGCTGCCTGGTGTTCATTGGCCAGCCAGCGGGAAATGGTGGTCATGGGCCGATCGCGGGCGGCAGTCCGATTTGCAGCCGCTCCCGCTCGCCCCCCGGCCAAGCCCGCCCGATGACCGGAAAATCCTGGCCAAGGTGACCGCACACAGAGATAGGCCAGGTAGTAAGATGTGAAGAGGACACAAGGAGGCTAACAAAGGAACATAGATAGGTTCGCTGGTTGGGCAAAGATCTGGCAAATGGAGTATAATGTAGGAAATTGCGAAATTGTCCATTTTGGTAGGAAAAATAAAAAAGAAGCATATTATCTAAATGGTGAGAGATTGCAGAGCTCTGAGATGCAGAAGGATCTAGGGGTCCCAATGCATGAATTGCAAAAGGCAGTTACAGGTACAGCAAGTAATTAGGAAAGCTAATGGAATGGTATTGTTTACTGTGAGGGGAATTGAATACAAGTGTAGGGAGGTTATGTTTCTGTTATACAGGGCATTGGTGAGACCACATCTGGAGTACTGTGTACAGTTTTGGTCTCCTTATTTAAGGAAGGATGTAAATGCATTGGAAGCAGTTCAGAGAAGATTTACCAAACTAATACCTGGGCCAGGATTTTCCCCTCAACGATTTGGGGGCGGGGCCCGGTTGCCGAGGGGAAAATGATGCGGAATAACATCGGGAGGAATCCCCGACGTCATCCCGGTCCCTTTAAATGTTTAGGAAGGTGGGCGGATAGTGAAATCAGCTGTCCGCCCACCGACCTGTGAATGGCCAATTGAGGCCATTGACAGGCTAGTTAAGATAATTAAAGACCTGCCCGTCCAACCTTAAGGCTGGTGCACAGGCCAGGACCCCCAGCAGGCTCCAGGTTATTCATGAAACCTCATCCACTGGCGGGATGAAGTTTCATGTCCGTTTTTTAAAAATGTAATAAATTTTATGTGTTTATTATTAACATGTCCCATCTCGTGTGACACTGTCACATGAGGGGGAACATGTTAATAATTTTAATATTTATCTATTTGTAGACTTTCCTTACCCCAGCGTGCCATGGATGCTCCTCCAGGGTCCCATTGCCTTCGGGCTTCACCATCTTCTGCTCCTTGGCTGTCTGCAATGTGCGCAAGGCCCTGGCAGTAAGTCCCGACTTCTGCATGCTACACTTGTCAAGATGTGCTTTGCACTGTCGTGTTTTCGGTCTGACGTGGGCGGACGATCCAGCGGGGGGCAGGGGGGGGTGGGGGGGTGGGGGTGGGGGGGGGCATGAGTCCGGCGGGCTGGCCTTATAATGATGTATTACAATGAGGTTCCCGATGTCTGATGGTGGGGAACGCGGCCCTCCATCGATGGGCTGAACGGATGATTGCAAACTGATTTCACGACGTTGTGAAACCGATTTTTGGCCTTCTCGCCATATCGTCCGCTCTCTCCATCGAACACGCCTGACACCAGCGGGCACAGAAAGTTCCGCCCTTTCAATATCTTTAAGGCAGAGATAGATTATTGATATACAAGGGGGGGGGGGGTGAAAGGTTATGAGGGGTAGGCGGGAATATGGAGTTGAGGTTACAATCAAGATCAGTCAAGTCAAAGGGCCAAGTCGCCTACTCCTCCTAATTCGTATGTTTGTCTGAAATTCACAATCCTTGAGAAAGGTGAGAAATTGACGAAAACCTTTTTTTCTATTGACAAATAGTGGGAGAGACTCTGGGATAGGGGTTTGGGACATCTGGCATCGTGAAAAGGGACTTAGATTAATGTCTGTTTAGAATGAGGTGCAAAGGCTGTGGAGACTTCACAGCTCTGCTTGATTTTTTATTCCCTAGAAGAGGTGGGGGAAGGAATTTAATTTAGGGGATCAGCAGATAGTGGTTGCGGGGGTTGAGGGTGTTCACAGTAGATTATCATCCAGTCTCTGGGTGGAAGTTGATTGCTGCAAGGAGTAGCCTCTACTCATGAGATAATGACCTGCTGGAGACGTGTACAAATGGGTGTGTGCATGTTAGGGAACGACAGTGCTCATGGCAATGGAACCTCTTCATTAAATACACTTCATATTAATATTAAACCTTTGAAGATATTTTATGAAAGAAATATATTGAGTGAAATTGTATGGTGTGATATGAGCAGAGGAATGCAAAGAATTCTTATGAAGTTGCATTGTTTGCAATTTTAATAGATGCTTTATGTTAAATGGGTTAAAACTACCATTAAAACCTAAATGGGATCACCATGGGCTGGATTTTATTGCCTCCCCATTTGCATATTTGAAGGGGGGTGGGATGGGGGGTGGGGTTGCTCACAAAATGCAGTGTGTAGCCACCTGCCGCCATCTTACCCACCCCTGACCTGCCTCCCATTTTACAGGGAGCGATGGAGGCTGTAGTATTATGCGTTCTTTAGATGTCTCAAAAATGAGATCTTGAGACTTGTATATTTAAACCTGAACCGTTTATTGTTAACCTTTAACTATTTACAGATGCAAGGTATGGTCATGCATGGAGCTGTTGTCTCCATGTACGCTGGTTACAGAGTGTTCTCTCTACACTGTTCTCTCAGAGTCTATTACCATGTGACTCTATACATCATGCCGTGGGCGGTGATATTCCCCAGTCCCACATTAACCCTTGCTCTACCGAGCACCTTTATGTTACAGGGGCATGCAGGCACATACAACATCATACAACAGAGGTGTCAGGCAGCCCACTTGCCTTGGGCCTACTGGGGCCCTTAAGTGGTTAATTAATGTACACTTAAGTGCCTCATCCCGCCCGATTGCTATTTTACCCATGACAGGGAGGACCAAGCCAAGCGGGTAGCCTTGCAGGTTTTAATGGTGTCACGAAAGTATAACAATTCTTACAATATTATTGAGATTTATTGTAAAAGTAGTTTAATAGTGGGGGTTGAATAGTTTCTGTGTGTGTGTGTGTGTGTGTGTGTGGGATTTAATTGAATTGGAGACAGTTGGTCTGGAGGCTTTAACTCATCAAAAGAAGCTAGGTTTGAAATGCTAAATATGTAAACATGGCTGAAGTTTTAGAATGTAAGGTAAGGAGAATTTGCATTTTTAGATAAATCAGGGCAGTTTGAATTTCAAAGAGATGGTAGGATGTTTACACCTAGCCAGAAAAATAAACACAGTGTGTTTATTTTTCCTAAAGGTTACTGACAATATTAGCACCACAAAAAGATTTATGTTAACAAGAAAGGTAAAGTTCCAAAGAAATATGGGAACAATGGAATTTACATTAAAAGGGAGAAAAATGTATAAAGCAGAATGAGACTATGTGTTAGGGAAGGCATTGTAAGATCTAACAAAAGTGTGAGAAGCCTCTACTATTTATGCATTAAGCCTGCTGTCTACAGAAAAAAAGCTGGGAAAAGCCACGTTGAATTCAACTGTCCAGGGTATTGTGTTGACGTGCCTGGATCTGTTTAAAATCTATATATTTTTTACTGCTGCCTTAACGGAGGTGTAACTGGAAGCCAGATTAATTAAGGGCTTTAGGAGTTATTATAGTAGTAATTTGTAGACCTATGTATGTGCTTGAGATCTTTTCTTTTATTAATAAATGTTTAATTTAGTTTTGTAAAAAAAACTCCAGAGTCTTGGTGGACTTATTGCCACTGAATTCAGGGTATGCATCTCGAACTAAAATATAAATTGCAAAATTGTTGTGATACGTGTGATCAAGTTTCCCTCGTGGATTTAATCGGCCTGGCACACATCATCTGCCGCGTCACAACACTGGACAAATTGGTGTCGGACAAGAGTGGGGGAGCCCCTTCGGGTGGTCCTCTTTGCCCTTTGGAGGCATCTTCCCCCAAAGTCATACCACCCTTTAATCTTCCCCCGGCCTCTCAAATTGGCCCCCACCTCCCTTACCCCCTTGCTGGGGTCTGCCCTCCAGGTCTTGTCGATATCCCGGACTTACCTTGAAGTCCAGCTTCCATAAATTTCTCCTTCTTCTGGGACTGGCTGTGGTCTGAGCAATGGCCACTGCTTGAACCTGCTGCTGGGACTACAGAGCTGCTCTTTAAGGCGGGGCTTCTGCCCCAGGTTGGGGATGGGAGATTCACCCTGAGGCAAGTAATGCCCTGAGGGATGTAAAACAGTTGCAGGGTGGCGGTTTTTCCATGGCTGGGCTCTCAAGTGACTTTTTACTTGGGATGGTGGGGCAGGGTGGGGGTGGGGGGTGTGTGGGGCGATAGGTGGGGAACACAGTACCCCATAAAATCCAGCTCTGTTTTTATTTGCTAATTTCATACGGTTGCATTTTACCCCAATACAACCTTGAAGGCTAAAAAGCAAAGGCCAGGAATTTCTTCAGAGTTGCTTTCGTTCCACCATGTTCACTTCACCAGAAGTGCAGTGGAAAACACTGTCTATGTGCGTTAATGTGGTCTCTGTCAAAGTTACGGCAGTTCAATAGGAGAAAATTCTTGGTCAAAGTCTCTGAGTGGTGGGAAGAGAATTTGTGTCTGATAGCCAGCCTCAAAGAAGGGACAGGTAACCCCAGCTGAACACGTTGGCCAAGTAGAAATTAGTCGGTACCAAACAGCTTTTAGGATCAGGTTGGGAAGCACTTTGACTGAACCCTAATTCCTGGATTTAAAGCACCTTCCCTAGATGGATCCCAGTTAGCCTTCGATTTGGAAATCTTTTCCATTTAGAATCTGCATAAGTCACATCAGCAACAGGAACAACTCATCGTATATCTCACCTTTAACACAGTAAGACATCTCAAGGTGCTTCACAGTAACATTATCGAACAAAATTTGGGGCGCATAGGGTGAAATTTAATGCCTTCCCCCATGTTGAGTTTGGTGGCGGGGAGGGCATTTAATCAGGTGGGTAGGCACCCAGCCACCTTCCTGCCTCTACCCCGATTAAGACCATGATGGGAAGGCCCATGGATGGATCAAAGGAAATGGCTTATAAGGATGCCAGAAAAAGTGGTAAACCCGAGGAATGGGAGCAATTTAGAACCTAGCAAAGGAGGACCAAGAAGCTGATTAAGAAAGGGAAAAGAGAATATGAATGCAAACTAGCGGGGAACATAAAGGGAGGACTGTAAAAGCTTCTTTAGGTATGTGAAAAGGAAAATATTAGCTAGGACAAATGTGGGCCCATTACTGGTGAGCACAGGAGAATTTATAGTGGAGAACAGGTGAATGACGGAGAAACTAAACAGTTACTTTGTATTTGTCTTCATGGAAGGAGACACAGAAAATCTCCCAGAAATACTAGGTGATCAAGGAAACTGAGGAACTAAAACTAAGTAGTATTAGTAAAGAGGTAGGATTTGAAAAATTAACTGGATTGAAGGTTAATAAATCCCCTAAACCAGGTGAGCTTCACCCCAGAGTGTTGAAGGAGGTGGCCAGAGAGATAGCAGATGCATTGGTGTTATCTTTCAAAATTCTATTGGTTCTAGGTTCCTGTGGATTGGAAAGTAGCAAGTGTAACCCCACTATTTAAGAAGAGGGGAAGAGGGAGAATGGCGAACTACAGACCTGTTAGTTTGGCATCAATAGCAGGGAAAATGTTAGTATCTGTTAGTAAATGTTAGTAACTGGACACTGAGAAAACAGTGGTAAAATTGGGCAGAGTCAACGTGGATTTATGAAAGGGAAATCATGGTTGACAAACTTGTTAGTGCTTTTTGAGGATATTTCCAGTAACATTGATAAAGGAGACTCAGTGGATGTTGTGTATTTGGATTTTCAGAAAGCTTTTGATAAGGTCCCACACAGGAAATTAGCAAATAAAATTAGAGCACATGGGAATGGGGGAAATATATTTGTATGGATTGAGAATTGGTTAACAGACAGAAAGCAGAGAGTTGGTATAAATGGATTATTCTCAGGATGGCAGGCTGTTACCAGTGGGGTACCACAAGGATCTGAGCTGCGCCCACAGCTATTCACAATCTATATAAATGATTTGGATGTGAGGACCAATTGTAATACTTTCAAATTTGCTGATGACACCAAATGGGTGGAAACATAAGTTGTGAGGAGGATGCAAGGAGGCTTCAAGAGGACTTGGACAGGCTAAGTGAATGGGCGAGAACGTGTTAGATGGAATATAACGTGAAAAGTGTGAAGTTATTCACTTTGGTGGAAAGAACAGAAAGACAGAGTATTTCTTAAATGGTGAGAGGCTGGGAGGTGTGGGCGTCCAAAGGCACTTGGGTATCCTTGTTCATGAGTCATTAAAAGCTAACATGCTGGTGCAGCAAGCAATTAGGAAGACAAATGGTATGCTGGCCTTCATCATAAGGGGATCTGAGTACAGGAATAATGATGTCTTACTGCAGTTGTATAGAACCTTGGTGAGCCCTCACCTGGAGTATTATGCATAGTTTTGGTCCCCTTATCTAAGGAGGGGTATATTTGCCATGGAAGGAGTGCAATGGGGGCTCATCAGATTAATCCCTGGGATGGCGGGATTGTTTTATGAAGAGAGATTGTTGAGACTGGGTCTGTATTTCCTAGAGTTTCAAAGAATGAGAGATGATCTCATTGAAACTTACAAAATTCTTACAGGACGTGACAGCGTGACTGGTGAGTTTAAAACCAGGGGACATAATCTCAGGATAAGGGGAAGGCCATTTAAGATTGAGATGAGGTTAAGGGGTAGGCCATTAAAGGCTGAGATGAGGAGGAATTTCTTCACTCAGGGGTTGGTGAATCTTTGGAGTTCTCCAGCCCAGATGGATGTGGAACTTCAATCATTGAGCATGTTCAAGACAGAAATAGATAGGTTTCTGGAGACTAATGACACCAAAGGATATGAAGATAGCATGGGAAAGTGCCATTGAGGTAGATGATCAGCTGTGATTTAATTGAATGGTGGGGCAGGCTCGATGGGCTGAATGGCCTACTCATGTTCCTATGTTCTTATGTTCAGGGGCAAGTAGGACACCAAGATTGCAAACAACCGATTTAATCTCAGGCAGTTACCAGGAAAAGGGAGGAGGTTGGCGGTTAAGGAATGGAGTTTGTGGCTTGGACCAAAGACAATGGCTTCAGTCTTCCCCATATATAGTTGAAGGAAATTTCTGCTTATCCAGATGCCAGACAAGAAGTCTGACAGTTTAGAGAGTTTAACATCATCGTGCAATCATTCGCAAGATAGAGAGAAGCAAACCTGAAGCAATTTGGCTTGTATCAGGATTCCAAATGTTTTTTATCTTCTCTATTTTCCTCTCTTCTCCTGAAGGTGCGGATTCATGTTAGGATATTGTTGCACAGGCACTGACTGCTCTCTGATAGAGCATCTATGTGGCAGTTCTTCATGTGAAATATCTAGATAGCTAGGCCCTGAACCTCGGCAATGTTCTTCTTTTGCCACAACATTGTTCAGAAAGACGGTGGAATTCCCTGAGAAATGGCACCCCGGGGATATGGGCCCCCCCAGATCTATTGGCACCGTCAGGATTTGGCACCCTAGGGACATTGACACCTTAGGGGTACTGGCAGTTATTGGCGCCCTAGCTATGGTGGTAGCTTAGAGACATAGACACATTGGCACATTAGGAACATTTAGAACAATGCAATTGAGCATTGATAATTCTCTAATTCATACCAATTTATGATAAAATACTGTTGCTTTATTTGATACATGCCTGTGATTACAATCAAGTAATTAAGATATTTATGGTGGATTTTATATTGCATAGTTAAGGTGCAGTTACCCATGTTAAATATTACTTTCTTCAGTCATTTCAGCAGTTGTTACATTTTTTGGGGCTGATGTTCTACATTGCTTTCCATTCTTCATCTGCATAATGCAGATAGCACTTTTTCAATTTTTTTTAAAAGGCTCAATCTTTGGGCAATGACTTTACATGTTCAATGTCCCTCTGCTCATCTTGAAGTCTTCACAATGCATGTTGAAAAAAAAAACCCAAATAAGCATTACAGTCATATATTTAATAACATTTGGAGTTCGAACTGTATATCTTCTCAGAGAGGTGATAAGATTGTCTAGCTGGGCCTCATAAATCAAACTTCTATCGCCAAAGATCGCAATGACATAATGTGTGAAAAAGAAAATTAATCACAGCTGGCATGTGAAGTAGCTGAAGCACAGAATATAATGCATTATGAAAGTGACGAGCTCTAAATGTCAAAGAGGTGCTTTCTAACCAATAGCCTCCATTTAACACTGACCGGTAATGCTGAGCATTCTTTAGAGAGAACCAAAAACATTTAAAAAGCAGATTGTGTTTGTATGAAGGATAATATTACTGCCTTCATGACACTTCTGAGTCAGTTCTTTAAATGATATGTGGATCCTTCCAGTAGTTCGCTATAAAGTGGTTTGATCGAGAGACCAGTCTTTCTCCTGGAGTTTCCACTGCAAGCCTTCATGAGTGAATGGTATGCCTCTAGCCTACGGCACAACCTATATACGCTTTCACCTTTCAGGAAATTAAATTTAATTGAATGTACAGACTCGATGAGAAATCCCACTGTATGGTTTTTTCCAAAAAATGTGTTTGGGGGCGGGGGTGGTGGGCGATTAAGTATTAATGCTTTGAAGGCTGCCGGAGCTTTTTCCTTCCTTCCTCTCCTCCTCCTCCTCCTCACCATGCCCACAACCTGACCCAGGGACACATGATTAGAGCTTTCCATTTTCTTCAGGAGACAGACAGAGGTCTCACCTGTTGTGTGCTTGTTTTGCCATGCCCTATAATAACTGGCCCCCTCGTTTGGGTAGTTTGCCATTGTGGAAATGAAGTGGGATACAGGACATGCTCATTCGAAATGAAGAACAGACTCCTTGGGGTCACTTTGACCTGAACCAGACCCAGCTTGTCAAACTCAAAGCCAGCTTAGAACCATTGAAATTGTTCAGCACTGAGTTAACTGTGTGGTTGGAAACATGGCTGAACTCCAATCTGTTCATCAGATAGTGAGCTCGGATTTCTTGACAAACAGAGAAATCTGTCTTCTTTTAGAAAGACACACAAACCAGACGGATTAAAGCCCAGTCATGGCCTAGCAGGGCCCAATTAGATTTAACTTTACAACATCTAGACCAAGTTCAACCCTATAAAAAAAGCACAAAGCCCTCTCGCTCCTCAGACCATTCATGTAAAACACAGACACAGAAAAACGTCAAATTGTGAAATTTCACACCTGACACCATAGCATGAGGCATTGCTGAAAATCCAGGAGTATCACAAGTATCAAATCTGGCACCAGGAGTGGAACAAATACCACGTTAAACTGTAACCTGTGGTGCGCCAGTAGGATTAGTGCTCTTTAGTGCTTTTTTCTCTCGTTTCTCCTGCACTGTTACACACACTCTTCCTTCCCCTCGCCTCCTCTCTGTGGGGATTTGGTTATTACATGCAGTCAACATATTTTTTTTGAACAGTGCAGCTACAATATCAACTTGCAACCCAAGGTTGAAATCACGACTCATTCCACCGCTCCCACTTTAACTCATTCATTTGCACTATTCGAAATCTATGGAGTTCCTTACCTTGCTCGGTCTTTCCTTCTCTCTGTGATCTTGTGTTTCTTGAAAAACCTAAGCTCGGTGTCAGCTGTCACCCAGTTTTAGCTGATTGACCTCACCATCTTGTCATGCTTTGATGGTGTCTTGTATTTTGGCCTTTCGTCCTTCAGCTAGACTTTAATATAACAAACAAGAGGACAATGCCATCAGAGCACTTGCTTTTTATTAAACAAATGCTGTTTTTGTTGAGTCACTCATTGTTTTTTAAATGAGGTTTTTATTTTGTTCCATTAAGACACAAGGTCAGCAAGTTAGTTGCAACAAGTGTAGGCCTGGCTGGGAGACATTGGGTTGGCCTTAATAGTCAAGTTCTAGATTATAGCAGCATTTATGTAAGAACGGTGATATTTCATTCAGGGGTATGATTTCCTTGGCTCACTTTGTATCAGTGGTATTATGAAGAAAGCGGGAATGAGTTCATTTGATCACCATTCCTCATGAAATTGAAAATGTGCCTCACGAGTTGCTTAATAAGCGCTAAAAGATCATATTTTTAAAAAAAAAAATCATATTTCAAAAAAAATGTGGCTTCCTGTGATTTTCTTAGAATTATTAGATGACGCAAAGGCTCACCATGTTTTCTTTTTGAAGA
Source organism: Cetorhinus maximus (assembly GCF_964194155.1). Lineage (NCBI taxonomy): Eukaryota > Metazoa > Chordata > Chondrichthyes > Lamniformes > Cetorhinidae > Cetorhinus > Cetorhinus maximus. The sequence goes on from NC_135890.1 coordinate 9,694,264, forward strand.
ATAGGCATTTGGCCCCATAATGACAGATAACGATGTTGAATTCTATTCTCTGAGTGCAGGCTGGAAACTCGTGAAGATGAAACTAACTGAGGACACATGGACAAGGTGCCCAGGTAAAGAGGTTAATACAGTGGGAGCCGACAGCTTTGAATATCTCCTTCAGAATAGCTTTTAGGGTTATAAGTGTTAGTACGGACACAGATTACAAAATGCTTTTTGGAGCACGATGTCTGCTGGACTGTTGAGATCACGAAAAGGTCATGCCAAGGATGGCGACTGAGCGAGAATGAATCAAGTGCTTTGGGACATTTTTCTATGTTAAAGGTGCTATATAAAAACAAGTTGTTGTTTGGATAAGTATCTTTGAGTTTTGCTTAATTTGTCTGTTTGGGAAGAAAGCGATTCTATGCCCAGTTTATTAACTTAGGGCCAAATGAGTCAAATGGCCTTTTCTCAACCCATGCTCTCTTATGTCCTCATGTTGAATGCAAGTACAGTGTCAAGGCACAGCAATTCGACACGATACACTATTCAAGGTGCAAATTGTTTGGATATTGCAACATTAACTTTAATTCAAATGGAAATCTTTTTCAGAACTCTGTTCATATGTGTTGTGTTAATTATTTTTCACATAATGACATGGCCAGTGAGTTTGAATGGCTGGTTCCAATATTTCTACACAGGGGGTTTTCAGGGACAATGTGACCAGACATCGGTGGCAAAGAATCAGGGAATCAAAGAATCAGTGGCGAAGAAACATCACTCAGGGTAAAATAAGATTGGCCATATTAAGTGTTGGCTCCAGCCCTGTGGTGATGTACAAACTGTTTGATTCTACAACAAAGGCTTGACTATCATGGCCAACCCGATGTCTCCCAGCTGAGGCTGCTCTTGTTGGAAATAATTTACTGGACTTGTACCCCTAATGGAGCAAAATAAAAACCTTATAGACAAGAATGAGCGACTCAACAAAAACGACATCTAATTATTGTTGTTCCATTAGATGACAAGGAAGGGGCTGAACTTCTGGTTTTACTTGAGCAGCGCTTAAGTAAATCTTTCCTCGATTTCTCTGTCCATTGTTGTCGGGAAGCAGGAAGAAGAAAAGTTTTTTGGCTCTCTCTGCTTGTTGCATTGTTCTGATCCATCTCCAGGAGCTGATCAAACCATCTTTACATAAAATTACTTGGAACTGACCATACAGAAACAAACCATTCAAACCAGCTCATCTATGCTGATGTTTATGCTCCACACAAACCTCCTCTTACCCCACTTCAGCTCACTCCATCGCCATTGACTTCTATTCCTCTCCCACTCATGCATTTATTCCTATGTTAACCTTGTTTCTCTTCTGGGAACTTTCATTGCTACCAGTTCCAGTTTCCTGCTGAAGTCTATGAGGTATCCTCATCTGACAAGAAATAATGAAGCTGGAGGAGAGGGAGGGTTGAGTGGCATTGATGCCAATCTTTCTCCAATAATAGGTCGCAGGAGAAAATGAAGGACAGTTGATGGTAAAGCATAGACAGCTAGTATAAATCCAAATAACACTGCAACCGTTTCACACTGGAGCTTCACTCAGAGATCAAGAGATGGTGGTGGAAAAGTATGATAGAATAGTCCTTTGGACTGGGCTTAATGGGCTGAATGGCCTTTGTTTACTTTGGATTTTCTTAGGAGTTAATCTGCACCGCAAAAGAGAATCTTATTATTAGTTTGACTTGCGGTTGACTTGAAATGAATGTAAGTTCTTTGTAAAAACGATGATAGTTTCTGAAATTTCTAAATGGGTTAGAGACCAGCAGCGGACGTGACAATGAGCATTGCATTCATTTGAACTCACTTTCATGACACCCTTTGAAGGTTTATTATATTTCCTGTAGCTTGTAGCATTACAGAATTTTTACTGTTACTCAGGAGCTGTTAGAAACACAAGTACTCTGATTTCCATTCCCTAATTTTCTATTCTAATTCTCTATTTATCTCCCCTGTAATTGTCTCTTTCTCCTATTGTTTCATAGTGTGTCATCGGGTTTTACAGCATGGGAAGAGGCCCTTCGGCCCATCGTGTCCATGCCGGTCATCAAGCCCTTATCTACACTAATCCCATTTCCCAGCACTTGGCCCATAGCCCTGTATGCTATGGTGTTTCAAATGTTCATCTAAATACTTCTTGAATGTTGTGACGGTTCCCGCCTCTACCACCCTTTCAGGCAGTGAGTTCCAGATACCCCCCCACCCTCTTTTTTTTTTTCCTCACATCCCCTCTAAACCTCCTGCCCCTTACCTTAAATCTATGCCCTCTGGTTATTGACCCCTCCACTAAAGGGAAAAGTTTCTTTCTATCTACCCTATCCATGCCCCTCATAACTTTGTACACCTCAGTCAGGTCCTGCCTCAACCTCCTGTGCTCCAAGGAAAACAACCCCAGCCTATCCAATCTCTCTTCACAGCTGAAATGTGCAGGCTCAGGCAACATCCTACTAAATATACTCTGCACCCTCTCTAGTGCAATCACATCCTTCCCATAGTGTGGCTACCAGCACTGCACACAATACTCCAGATGTGACCTAACTAAAGTTTTATACAGCTCCATCATAACCTCCTTGCTTGTTATCTTCTACCATGTTCGCCCTTGATGTTCAATGGCATTACCTTCACTGAGTCCCCCACTATCAACATCCTGGGGGTTACCATTGACCAGAAACTGAACTGGACTAGCCATATAAATACTGTGGCTACAAGAGGGGGTGAGAGGCGCCGAGTAACTCATCTCCTGACTCCTCAAAGCCTGTCCACCATCTACAAGGCACAAGTCAGGAGTGTGATGGAATATTTCCCACTTGCCTGGATAAGTGCAGCTCCTACAACGCTCAAGAAGCTAGACACCATCCAAGGCAAAACAGCCCGCTTGATTGGCACCACATCCACAAACATTCACTCCCTCCACCACTGATGCACAGTGGTAGCAGTGTGTACCATGTACAAGATGCACTGCAGGAATTCACCAAGGCTCCTTAGACAGAACGTTCCAAACCCACGACCACCACCACCTAGAAGGACAAGAGCAGCAGATAAATGGGAACACCACCACCTGGAGGTTCCCCTCCAAGTCACTCACCATCCTGACTTAGAAATATATCACCGTTCCTTCACTGCTGCTGGGTCAAATTCCTGGAACTCCCTCCCTAACAGCACTGTGGGTGTACCTACACCACATGGACTGCAGCGGTTCAAGAAGGCACCATCACCACCACCTTCTCAAGGGCAACTAGGGATGGGCAATAAATGCTGGCCCAGCCAGTGAAGCCCACATCCTGTGAAAGAATTAAAAAAAACATTGGGTTACTTTGCTCACAAGTGCTATTGCATGCCTATCTGTAGGAGGGTGAGTTGACAACAATATACTGCAGATTCAGAGACCAATATAAGATGAAAGCTGTTTATTTACACAGATAACAGAAAGCTAACATGATGCATGCTTCTCCAACCAGACCCAACTCTAGACTAACATTAACATTGTAGCTCATGCTACACAGCAATTGGGTCATACAGTCAATCTGTTCACATTCTCTTAAAGGTGAGGTGTATTGCACCTCAGATTATCACATCCCTGCCCCTTTACATGAAAGTACAATTTACAATCTTTACAATATATTAACTATTTACATAAATAAACTATTTACAAATTCAGCCTCTCTGGAGGCTTCTTCAAACGTGTCGACCATTGTAGTTCTACGACTTCAGATGGTTTATCTGAGGCCTCCCTCTCAGGAGTTATCTGTCCACTAGGCTCTCCAGTAGCTACCTGTAAGCTTGTCTCTTCGACTGTCTCAGGCTCAACGGATCCTACAGGTACTTCTAAAGCAAGGGAAGTTACTTCTCTCTGTGGTGTAGACTCCAAAGGGAATGCTTTCACTCTCTTTCGGGCCCCATCACGTGCACTCCTGCTGCCCCTCCCCTCCAAGTTCAACAATATGAAGGGCAGTTTGTCAGGCAGGTTCTGAGAATCAGGATGTTGGGCAAGGCTAAATTCAACATGGAATGATCAGCTTCCTGTTTTGTAAAAAAATTTCCGGGGCCTTGTTAGTAATTCCGCTTTATCTTCCTACGTGTCTTCTTTTGATGGGTTTTCTTCTTGGCAGCGCTGACTTTAATCTTGGCCTTCTTTTCAATTTCCCTATTGGCCAGACTAGGCTCAGGTATGATCTCAGTTTGAGTGAACTCAGTGGTTTGAGTCTTCCAGCATTTCCTCATCTGTCAGCTCCTTTGGAAACTCAGTGGTCCCTATTTTTAAAGCTTCTTGGCTTCCACGTAGCTGATTCTTCAGCTCGTCCATTTCCTTTTTATATTTGTTAGTTATTTCCTGGAGAATTAAGTATTGCTGTGTTTTCTCAGCTAATTGATTCTCCATCTTGGACAGAGATATGCGGAATTCTTCCTGTTCTTCCTCAGACCTTTTCAGTGGCACAAATTGGGATCTGAAGGAATCTTGCAACATGCGAAAGTCTTTCAGCAGGTTTTCTTTTTCTTCTTGGAGGTTACTGACCTCAGTTTCAACTCTGTCCTGAAGTGTCACCTCTACGAGTTCCTTTTGTTGAGTCTATACATACTCCTTTTCCCAAACAGTAATATTTCCTGCTTCTGATTGAGATCTCAGTGGTCTCTCCAGATTAATCTCTCTCATCAAGTTCCTTCCGAGGAGATTCCTCTGCCTGTTATCTCTATCAGGGGTAGATCAGGGGTAGATTAGCAGACTGGCTTCCATGTTGTACTGGAACCTTGCATATACCTCTTACGCATATGTCTTCACCGGTATACGTCTTTAATTTGGCATCTGAATTTTCCAGCTTTAGTGAGTGGCCTCCTCCATTCAGATATTTGAATGCATGTTCCCCTATAACTGTCATGGATGCCCCTGTATCCACCTCCATTTGGATGGGTTTTCCATTGACTTCCACTGTCACATAGATTGGCTCTTTTTACCTATTTTTAAGTTGTGTAGCGAGTAAATATCTGACTCTGTTTTTTCTGGTTCCTCCATTAAATGGACTTCACGATTTCTGCCTTTTTGTTTGAAATTTTGTCTCAATCTGCCTTTGCAATATCGCATAATGTGCCCATTGCAATGGCGGTAGAAACACTCGGCTCTTTAAAATTGTTATTCATTTGCAGGCTGTTTGGTTCCATTTCTGCCATTATTAATGAGGGTTTTGTCCATTAAACCATTGCTTTTTGCTGGTCTGTTAATGGTGACTGTTTCCCGCCTTTCCGCGGAGCCCTGCACTTCCGCGCCATTTCTAACCGGTGGCTCCCTCCCGATGTGAAGGACGGCGCCATTTTGTGCTCCCTTGATTGCTTCTGAGTCCCTGACTGCGCTCTCCATTGCGAGCACCAACTCCAGCACCTTGCTGAAGTCTAAATTCATTTCTGACAGCAACCTTTCTTGAATGGCACCTTCATAAATACCACAAACTAATCGGTCTCTTAACATGTCATTAATCGACATCCCGAACTCTCAGTGCTCTGTCAGTTGTTTTAAGGCTGCCACATAGCAAGCGACTGTCTCTCTAGGGGCGCAACACCTCGAATTGAATTTAAAACACTGCGCTGTTACCGAGGGTTTTGGCTGAAAGTGGCTTTTTGCAAGATTAACCAACTCATCAAAGCTCTTGGAATCTGGGGCGTTGGGTGCCATTAGACTACGAATTAGGCCGAATGTTTTACTGCCACATGTCAATAAGAGGACTTCCCGTCTCTTCTCCTCCCCCGATATGTTGTTGGCCAAAAATTAAAATGTTCAATATAATGTGATCAGTCATCGGTGGTATGATCAAACAGTTCAATGCGACCAAATTGTGGCATACTTGGGGGAGATAACTTCGACGACTATGGTGAGGGCTGTACATACGATCGGCCTGCAAGGCCTGGCTGGTTCACTTCAGTTGAGTTTTCACGACTTTCGTTGGTGTCGTCGACTGCTCATGTTTTGCCTCGTCGCCAGTTGTTATGTTCTACAGTTGGGTTACTTTGCTCACGAGTGCAGTTGTGCAGTAGGCGGATGAGTTGACAACAATATACTGCAGACTCAGAGACCAATATAAGATGAAGCACATGCTATTTATTTACACAGGTAACAGAGCGCTAACACAACGTGTGCTTCTCCAGCCAGACCCTACTCTAGACTACTCCTTAATATTGTAGTCTGTGCTACGCAGTAATTGGATCATACAGTCAAGCGGTCAATCTGCTCACATTCTCTTTGAGATGTATTGCGCCTCAGATTACCACATTGCTCTTGTATTCAATACCTCATAAAATAAAGGCAAGTATCAAGTTTCACACTCTCTTTTTATTTTATGCACTCTTCTTATCTTTCTTTGATTGTCCTGTGCTCTATTTTGTGTTCCCCTATCCCCGCAGATCTAATAATTCCACATCAGTTTACCTGGTAGTGAACCTTAGTGCTCTGGTTGTCTTTATAATCTGGATCTTAACTGCTAAGTATTGTGATGCAGCTGCCCTCCCTGAACTCATGAGTTATGGGGACTTGTGATGCAGCATGTGGCTCCTGGCACATTGCACATCTGTTAGTGACATAACAAGAGTCACAGTAGGGCAATAAAATTATTATTTGCGTAATATAATTTCAGTATCACAGGGACTAACAATTTACCAAACTGACAGCCTTCCCTGTACCATAATATCGTCAGTCAACTTTTGCATCAATAACTATAACTTTATGAATCAGTCGTGTTATCTATCAATCACTGTCAAATTCGCAATCCCTTCCACATCAAATGGTTCTCTACTAGAAATGGTGCTTTAATTCTTTATAGCTTTCAACACTGTTCCTCAGACTTTCACAGCTCTGTAGCAACACATAACACAGAAATGTACATCACAGGCAGAATTTCTATTCTTGAAACAGTCAGAATCTTTCAGTAAAAACTGCTTTATTATAAATCCCTCTCTTACTCTGAAATGCAGTCTGAATTTATCATGGTACATATATTTTTAAAAAATCAATAGTATGCATTGCAGTTATGTTAAGGAAACATAATAACATTGGGTTTAAGCTGTAAATCTTCCATGAAAACTAATAAGGTTGTCTAGTTCAGTCTCATAAATCAAGCTGCAATTGTCAATGACAAGCAGCAGCAAGCATAGAGCAACCTCTATAATGGAAGTCTCTTAATGGGAACAGTCCCACGACAAGAAAAAAATGTGCCCCTTTATCCAATTGCTCCCATTAACCTAACACCACAAAATGTACATGTACTAATCTTGAATACCAAAGCACACTGAAGAACTAATCTCGTCCTATTGGTGCAAATTGGTTTTCATTACATTCATGATCTCAGGATGTTCCAAAATATATCATAGCAAATGGAGTACAGTTTTTGAAGTGTAGTGAGTGTTGTAAAGTAGGAAAGACATCAGCCAAGTTTCACACAACAAGCTGCCACAAATAACAATATGATAATGGCCAGATAATCTGGATACTTTTAGAGGATGTTGGTTGAGGGATAAACATTGGCCTGGACACTGGGGAGAACTCCTGTGCCCTTCTTCAAAACAGTGCCCTGGAGTCTTTTACGTCCATCAAAGAGAGCCTCGTTTTGACAATTCATCCTGAAGACAATGTCACAGATAGATTTTATGGGCTTTCTATGATCAGTATGTTTTGTATGTGAGGGGTGTGTCTGTTTTCTTACCCTCAAAGTGATTGTCCCAATTTAAATAATTCCAGCAGCAAGCTTTGCTGGCGAATTTAAAAATAAAGAAGGTTATTTATTATCCCACACTTATCCCGAAGGTTTAAAAACGCGATGTCTCACTCACTCGACTCGCCCACACTATCACTCAGACAAAGATTAGACATAAATGAGGGAAAAGAAACAATAAAATTACAATTAATGATTGACTCAGTCTCTTTTATAGCAGGCATGTAATCCCTTAGATGAGTTGATGCTTTGGTTGAATTGAAGTTCTTCTTCGTTAGGAATATCTCACTTTCAAGGCATTGCTGTTTATTACCTTGGCTGCTTGGGTGCCTTGTAGCTGGATTATGGCCTTTTGTGGAAAACAGTCTACAGAACAGCTTCTTGCTACTTTAAAGGAAGGCCAAAAAAAAACATGGCTGCCTCACCCTGTGGCCTGTTACAAGTCCAAAGTCCTTTTCTAAATAAAGTGGGTGGCTAGGTCGATTATACATCCTGTGTGATCGCTTTCACACCTTGAGAGTTTGAGACAGCCAGTGTCTTTGTATCTGAATGACCCATTCAATTTGAAATGACCTTTTTTGCATTAGTTTCAGGAAAAAGCATTGAGTCAACATCAGCCTGGAAAGTTCCTTTTTTACCCTCCTGAGACAGGTGTATTTCAATTCGCGAGAGAAATTAAGCGGTCCTTGGGCAGTCATCTTTTTTGTCATCCTTTTGGATTTTAAAAAATATAAAGCATTGATGGAAAGTTCATAATATATTGGACATGACAACAGCAAATCCAACAGTGCAGCACTCCCTCATCACGGTCTGGCCTACATCTTGTGCTACAAGTCACCAGACCGGGCCTTAAACCCGCAATTTTCATGGTGAGAGCAGGACCAACTGGCTCATTGCTGATGTCTGACAAGAAGGTGTAAAACATCACTATGCTTCCTTTAGCTGGACTATTGAATAGCAATGAGCAAGGGCTTATGGAAAACTTTCTCCAACGCTTCCTTGAGCAGTACACAGCTGGTGAAAAAAATAGTGATTTTATGGCTTTGGGACCTACCCATAAAACCCCTCGACAGACAATACTCAATGAAGATCTGAAACAATTGGCTTGGGGTTATGATATTTTAACTGAGCACCCGCCCTATTCCTGCCGGGCAAGGTGGGTTAAAATTCTTTTGAAATTCACTAGCTGAGAGGTCAGGTGGGTTGGATCAGCGGAAGGTCAGCCTGATATCATTGCTTGAGATCCCTGGGCTTTTTTACCTTGTGGACCTAATTTGCATCCTGCTGGTTAACCAACGAAACAAGCGGAAGGAGATGGCTGGCTGGCTTTGGCTGGTTAAGATCACAGTGTATTGGGAATGTTCACTGATACATAGGCAAGTCTCAAGGTGGGAGTGGGAGGGGAAGTGAGAAGCCTGGGGACATTTCTGAAACCCGAGACTGCTGCCATCTAGGACAAGGGCAGCAGATTCATGGGAACACGCCAGCTGGAAGTTCCCCTCCAAGTGACTCAGCATCCTGACTTGGAAACATATCGTGTTCCTTCATTGTCACTGGGTCAAAATCCTGGAACTCCCTCCCTAACAGCACTGTGGATGTATCTACACCACCTGGACAACAGCGGTTCAAGAAGGCAGCTTACCACCACCTTCTCAAGGGCAATTAGGGCTGGACAATAAATGCTGTCCTAGCCAGTGACACCCACATTCTGTAAATGAATAAAAAAAGATGGGAAGGAGGGAGTACGAATCAACTGAGGCCAAGACTTCTCTCATACGTTGTCATGTAGTGCTTCCTTTCCAGCCTTCACTTGATGTCTGGTTATTGTTATATGATTGAAGTCACTCAGTAGGAAATTACAGGCACAGCCCCACATCCCATCATTCCCTGTATTGTAGGGAGTAGTCTCAAGTTACACACTAATTGGGGAATTGTGACCCTCAATAAATGGTTAGTGAGTCACACTGTTCTGGAGAATGTGAAGAAAGATGTGAAGGGTGCCTTAACAGTGAATCTGTGGCATTTACAATGTCAAAGTACTTGAATTTGACTCTGAAAATATAGTTTGGGTTGCCAGAGCAGTTATTCCTCGCCTTATCACGGAAGATGAAATAATTACACTATTTGCCATCAGACAGCTTATAATGAATATTTCCTTATCATAAAACCAAAAAGGGATCAGTGGAAATGCTGCTGTGGCCCAGAGGCCTGACTTTCATGTGATAAAATTAAAAGGAATGCAGCATCATACTTACGTGGCAAACGACACTGGTGTAACTTCAACATTTGAGCACATCCCAATATGGATATAACTGTGTCACCATTCTGAGGTTATGTAATGCTCAGCCAATGAATAAATAAATCTCTAATATGGACAAAAACTTTGTGCCTCTTTCCTGAAGGAGTGACTTGCTTTAGGCCTGTTCTATTGTTATGGTGTTCACTGGAAATGAAGAGTGTTTCTTTTTCCACGTTTATGAAAATGACTACACTTCAATAATATCTTATTGGCTATGAAGTTCTTGGGGAAGGCCCGAGAGAGGGAAGGTTTAAAACCAAAACTAAAGGCAAAAATCTGACTTCCCACTCCACAGGCGAGCATCTAGGTTTTCTTGCCACCACCAATTTTTAAATTTAATTTGCCTCCAAGATGTGGGTGACGCTGGCAAGGTCACATTGTACCTGGAAGGTGGTGGTGGGCCTTCCTGTTGAAGTATTTGTTAGTCCATTTCAAAGAGCATTAAGCATCAGCCATAGATCATGGAACCAGGGTCAACAGGTGGCAGGTTAATATCCCTGAAGGATATTAGTAAACCAGTTAGTTAGGTTTCATAGGTTGTTAATCTAATACCATAATTATTCTATTGCGCTAACCATTCAATGTTTGGAGAAATGTACACGTAATTATGTTCACACTGATAAGAATGCCATGCGGATGCCATCTGATTGACCAGTTCTTCAATAACAATTGAGTTACCAATATGCTAACATTATGCCATTAGTGACTGGACATTCTTCTGCAGGTAGATTCATTCAACCATTAGAGTACTTAGACCTGGACTCTACCCTCCCCAGATAAACCTACAAGAATCAAACCAAACAGCAAGGTCACTTTTTTCATAATGAACGACAAGACATTTAATCTCTTCCTCAGACTAAATTGCAAAGTCTTTTCAGACCCCCTTGACATGGAACACCTTCGTCAAAATGGTTAGTTTTCACATGCCGCAGAATTATTCATATATTTAGAGCACCTTAGGACATATTCATTGTGTCCTTTCTGGAATCCAGTTCCCTTGAGTATGTGACTTGAATCCCAGCTGGCTGATTATATTGGTTTAATTGTTCAGGTCCTCTTGGCCATGGAATTCTCATCTTTGTTTTCAGTCCCTCCATGATTTCACCCTCTCTATCTCTGTAACCTCTCTGCACTCCTCCAACTCTGGCTCTTGCACATTGCTGATCTTGTTCATCCTACAATTGGCGGCTGTGCCTTCAGCTGCAAAAGCCGTCCTGTCACCCTGTCTCTCTCTCCTTCTTTAAGGCACTCCTTAAAGCTAAGATCCCCAACACCCCAGAAAATATTCTCCAGCCAATTTACTTCACTCCCCCTGATATTAAGAAATGGATGAGCACACTGGATCCAGCAAAGACCACGAGTACCAACAACGTCCTGGTTGAAGTGCTGAAGTCAAGTACTCCAGAACTAGCCACACCCCTGGTCAAGATGTTCCTCTACATTTACAACACTGGCATCTACTCAACAAAGTGCAAATTTGCTCAGGTATGTCCTGCCCACAAAAAGCAGGGCAATTTCAATCCAGTCAATTACTGCCTCAGCACTCATCAGCAAAGCAATGGAAGGCATAATTGATGGCTCATTCAAGCAGCACCTACTCAGCAATAACTGCTCGTCAATGCTTAGTTTGGATGCCACCAGGACTACTTGACTCCAGATATTATTAGAGCCTTGGTCCAAATGTGGATAAAAAAAGATAAATTCAAGAGGTAAGGTGACTGCTGTGAGGTTCTTAGGACCTGAAACAGCAGAGGCAGCTGAAAATTTAAAGTGCACAAACAAACATAACTCCTTTATTAAAAAAAGAACTCCTTCCTTCATACTCTTTGCTTCTGTCTGTACACTTCCTTTTCTGGTACAATTATGTATGGCAACTTAAGTGAAAAATATGTACATTACAATTTCAAAACGCTACAACACTACATCTCACCCCTTCTTAGTAAATGAGGACCATAGCATGTTTAATGATTTATCTCCAAAATATGAACAATAAACTTAAGCATAACCACAATATTCAATGTATTACATATTCTAACTCTTGTATTAATTTAATAATGCATTCAGATATATACAACAAGATGAAAGATTTGTTCACCAACTGAAAATAGTTCACTTCGTAACATAGTCACTTTAATATTGTGGATGTCTTCTCTCACAAGTATGATATCATCTAACATCAAGTGTGGTCTCATTTGACTCGTGCTCTTCACCTGAGAAGTCAATGACAGAATCGGGTTCAATGCTTATGAATAGTATTTTCAGTGCTTTGAAGGGTGATGCCTGTTGTGTGATGACTTGTGAACCGCACTTGGCAGTGATCATTGATCCTTTCTGTTGGTCATAACAAATGGTTGGATGTCATAAGGGGCTGTTTGGTTTCCAAAGTGATCATCATGTTTCACAAGCGCTTTATCTCCTGGTTTTACTGATGTAGCTCTCAAATTCATGTTTCACCCTGAATTTACTCTCGTTCACTCCTGTTCTCGGTCGCATTCATGTACATGTTGATCATTAGCTCTGCAATCTATCTCAGGAAGACATGTGCACATAGGATGTGCAAAGATGATGTAGCTCGAAGCTTTTCAATAGTTGAGTAAGGAATCGCTCTGTAATTGCAAAGGAAGCAATATTATTCTTGCTGCCATGATTTGCTCTCAGCTGTAGCTGTATGAATCACTTTTTTTCTAGGTATGCATGAATCTCTCAACTTCTCCATTAGTTCGTGGCCAACAGGTAGTGAATTTTCAATGAGTGAAATGTAGGACCATTCACAAATTTACTTCTTATGGTTTGAGGGATTCCAAACGAGGCGAAGATCTGGTCAGGCTTTGGGATGACTGCTTTCATTGAAGGTGATGCAACTATTTCCACGACTGGGAATCTGTTGTAGTCATCCATGACAAGTGTGCAAATCCGTGAAATCAACACTAACCAAAATCCATGGTCCTGGAGGTAGTTCAGACATGTTGGGAGGGTCACAAAAATGTGATGCTGTGGTTGCCTGACATGGCAAACACTGATTGATTTTGTGTTTTACCATAAGGTAAGTTCCTGGGAACCATACCTTTTCCCTAAAGAGTTGTTTGGTTTTGACAATTCCCTGGTGACCTTCATGTGTTATATTGAAAATGCATTCCCTCAATGACTGTGGAATGACAATGCAGTTGCTGCATAACACGAGGTCAGTGTGCTTGTAATTGTGAGCTTATTTCAAGTATCATGAAGACCTTGTAGCATGTGAATGATTTTGTTTGTAGAAACTTTTTTGAACATGTCTATCCAGTTTTGTGATTCCATAGCCACCATGTATAGTTGTAACTCCTCACCTTGTTTTGTTGCTGCTTTGATGTCAGCTCATTTTAGCGACCTTGGTACCGCATTTAGGCTTACCTAGTTAAGATGTTGTTTTCCTTTTCCTCATGACTAATAGGACTAACAGTTGGCAACAGACATTGTGAAAGATAGTCCATTGGGTTGAGCTAGCCTGGCTGATACTCAACATGGAACTCCTACTCTTGTAGTTTGAGTATCTGACTCTCTATTCGAGTAGGTGGTTTGCTATGTGGATTGTTGAGCAAACTTACTGTCCATGATCAGTTAAGACTTCAAACTCGAGTCCATACAAACAGAGATGAAAATTTAAGAAAGCCCGTGTGACTGAGAGTGCTTCTCTGTGTGTTTGCGAATAACATTGTTCTATGGCTCAAAAACAGAAAATGCTGGAAAAACTCAGCAGGTCTAACAGCATCTGTGTAGAGAAAAAACAGAGTTAATGTTTTGACTCTGTATGACTCTTCTTTAGCTCTGTAGAAGAGTCATACGGACGTGAAACGTTAACTCTGTTTTTTCTCTCCACAGATGCTGTTAGACCTGCTGAGTTTTTCCCAGAATTTTCTGCTTTTGTTTCAGATTCCAGCATCCGCAATATTTTGCTTTTATTTTGTTATTCTATGGGCGTTAGTGATCAGCACGCTACCGCAACAATTGATGGGTTACATACCTTGTCTTTATGCGTGAGAACTGCACCTAAGTGAACTGGGCCTCCATCCATCACGTTTCTGAAATTCATCATTTCGGCAGAATCCACACGCTATGAAATTTGTCAAAATATGAAACCCAGGAACTTCAGCTGTAGTAAAACACCATGAGCCTGACGTGATTTAAAGCCACAACCTTCTAATCTGGAGCCAGACACACTACCGTTGCGCCACAAGCCCGAATCAGGCCTCCATCCATGACTAGCTGTTAATGGTTGGTTGATTATGTTGTTAAAGATACAGAGGTGATGGGTATTGTTTGATTAAGGACTGAGAACACGTAAAGAGAGCCAGCTGAAACACTGGGTTAGTCATTAGTCTGTAATGCTGCATCCTGTGAATAAACCTACTACAAAGAAAAGATCTATGTCCTGTTTTGTACTTCACCATCTGGCTTAGATCCATTTAACATGGTAGCAGAGGATGGTTACCTAAAGGTAAAGATTGGAAACGAAGAATATTTTTTCAGACATAAGATTGTAATTAGAGTTACTTTTGAGAAGAATGGCTGAAACCAAATTTAAATTATCAGGGCATGATTCCCTACTGATGTTCTCTGAATCTGAATCTCATGACCGATGGAAAAATGAAGTAGATATATGGACACAGGTTATGCCCTTACCAAAGTGAAAACAAGGTATGCCCTTGGCACTGTTGCTTCTTATCAAAAGCAGGGTCAGGTGCAAAGTATTTTTTGGAGCTAGAGGCTTATCAGTTGGACACTGAGGAAGGTTTGGATATTCTATCTAACTTTATGGATAGAATTTATAAGAAGGGTGATCTATTAGAAGCATACGAGACATGGTCATACTTCAATAAATTTAGAAACATGGATAGTTATTCCATAGAATATATCATGGAATTTAACAGACTATATACATGAATTCAGAAATTCTATTCGGAAATTTCTAATTCAGTACTTGCTTTCAGATTGTTGGATTGTACTAAAGAGTCACATGTGGATAGTCTCCTAGTCTTAACTGGAGTTAAATTCTCAGAAAAAGACATGTTTTTGGATCAGATGACTGAGGTCCCAAAAGTATTCCGGGAAAAGCAGTCATTTCCAGCAGCCTTCATGGGACAAACGGGACATTCGGCAGTGTCACAAAATATGGAGGATTCAATGTTTGCAGCATTTTGAGACCGTTCAGATACGTGGCACAGAAGCCAAAACAACAGAGGAACCACAGACAACAGAAAGAAGGATGGAGACCTTTTTGGCAGATCTGTTAGACGACAGGAATGGAATAATAATAACTGAAGAAAGAGCCCCAGGAATGCCCAGGGAATTATTAACAGATGATTCGGATGTGATTCGAAATACCACTATGCAATAAATTGTCCAAAACAGAACACTCAGGTTTTTTGAGGTGATGCATGACACGGAGGATTCAGAAGGGGAAGATGATGCTATTGAACAATCTGAGGGAATTGGACTGGCCACAAGAAGCTTCAGTCCAGTAATGAGTATAATAGTTGCAGATTAATTTAATGGCACCATTTTGGGCAGTGGTTGCACAGCCATAGTATGTGGAATGGAATTGGCTGAAATATTATTTGGATTCACTTGGTAGTAAGGATTGAAGTAAGATCAAGGAATATGAAAGTTCTACTTGCTGGTGTGCCTTCACACCCAGATGGCAACCTTCCACCTTCAGACCCTGCAGCGATACCTTTTACATTGAGCCCCCTCTCCAATGGTGTGCACTGGCGCGTATTTCTAATGCCAGGTGCATGGCCTCAAATTATTACCTGCAGCTCCTGTTTATAGACCTGGGAGTTCTCCGTGCCTCCATGTGGAAGTTGCCTGTCTTTCACCAGGAACTGGTCTGGAAGATGGCTCCCACACGCCAGAGCTCTCTACCATCAGGAGCAGCAGCTATCGTCCGAGACTCTCTGCTCGGGAATCCGCTCCCCCACCAATAAGGGTTTATGCAGCTGGTGGAAGAGAGGGCTTGGGTTGCTAGGGTGACCAGAGTCTCGGTCATGCTGGAAGGTGGAGGAGCGGGCTGGATGATGCCACAAGAACTTGTGTGTCTAGCTCATGGCCAAAGCCAACCACAGCCTTAAAAACATGGTCTTCAGCCCCAACCGCATTTGAGGTGTCGAGACAGCTCAAAACATTTGGTGGACTTCCATCTGAACTGACCCCGTTTGGATGGAATTTCTCCTTGTCTCCCTTTCCTGAAGCCTCCCTTGGGAATCTTAGCTCTCAAATTTGAGCTGTCTAGTGGAAAATCCCCTCCCCCCGCTCCCATGTCATTCTGTTTTGTATGGAGGGGATTCTGATACGGCCGGCTGCTTCACTTCCTCGCTCTCGTCAACCACCCGGACATGCCATGGTATTCGAACCTGCCATCTGGAGGTGGCAGGGGCTCCCAGTGGAGGTCTCTCTATGCGGAAGTCCTGCCCTTTACCATCAGGGATTTGTTGTGGAGGGTGTTGCACACAGCAGTCCTGCACAATCTTAGGCTAAGGTGGTCCATGGCCTCCCAGGCCGTCTGTATTTTCTGTAACCTCGGAGTCCGTGCTCCATGTGAATATAGGTTGCCAGAGCTTGCAGCCCCTTTTTTGATTAGTTGAAGGGGCTGATCCTCGGGTTTTGGTCACGCTTCAGCCCCACACCCCTTACCTTTGGCCATCTGTTGCCGAATGGGGTTAGTTGGGTTGGGAATGGGGGGGGTGGTGGGGGAGGACCTCTTTGTGGGTCCGCTCCTGGACCTGGCCAAAGTGGCGATTAACAGGCCTTGGTAGCGGAAAGTGGAGGGGGTTGTTAGTCCCGAATGTCTGCCCCTATTCCACAGTTCCCTTTGCACCTGGGTGTCCCTGGAGAGGGAGCGTGTGGTGTCAGCCAGTTCGCTGGAGGCCTTGAGACTCAGCCCCATCTGCACTTGGTGTTGAGGCAGTTCGGGAATGTGGCGGACTCCCATCTGAACTGACTGCCATTTAGATGGAATTCCACATTGGTCCCAGGTCCTGGAGCCTCCCTCGGGAACCTCAGCCCCCAATTTGACCTGTTCTTGTGGATATTCCCTCCGTGCCTTTCCGTTCTGCATGGAGGGGGTCCCCTGACGGGCTGCTGCTGCACACCCTTCACTCCCTCACCCCTGTGAACTGCCCGGACATGCCCTGGTGTCCCGTCCTGTCATCCGGAGGTGGCAGGAACCTGCAGTGGAGGGCTCTCCACTCGGGACCCCTCCCCTTTTACCATTGAGAGTTTGGCATGGAGGGTATTGCACAGTGTCAACTGTCTTTCTCGCTGTATGGCTTGGTTTGGTGACTATCAATGCAGATTCTAATCCAATTTTCACACTTGGGTTTCTTGTGTGGGTGAGACCCAAGGGGTAGGCTCTTCTGCAATTTTCTCAATAATGTCAAGGGCAAGTAGACGCTGAAGTTCCTTCAGTCTGCTTACTGGAATGAAATACTGTTGAGGCACTACTGGAGGAACCTTAGGGTCTACATGCAACTTGCACGTAACACCTTTCAGTTTGCCGATACCGCAGAAGCAGTCTATATACAATGAGGATGTTGCCGGTCTGTGTAGGAATTGTGTATGTGATAGGAATCATGTGCATATCTGTTGCTGTGTGGAAATTGATGACCATATTTTTCAGCCAGTGCAGCCGCGATGGGCTCTTTCTGTGCCATAAACTTTCTATGATTCTATGATAAACATGTCACATTCTCTAGATATGGCATAAAACACAGCCTTCATTCTGGTGTTTTTGATTGAGATTGGCGCTTCAAAAGTCCAGAGAATTTTCAGCGGTTGATCACTGTTTTTAAGGGAAAATCTTTGTATTCCCTGGTTTGGAGAGAGTGTTTCTTGAACATTTTGTCTCCCACGATATTGGCGGAGGCTCCTGTATATCTGAGAGCATTGACATCTAAGCAGCCAATAGTAACTGTCATACACGGTTGGTTGTTGCATTTGAAAGAGCACGACAGTATGTTCAGGGTCATCTGCCTCTATATTGGCTAAACTCGTTCGCCTTTTTGCTGTGGTATGCATACATGACACCCTTCTGGTGTGGTAGTGGTCTTAATAGTTGGTTTTGCTGATGAACGGCAAACACAAGCAAAGTGGTTGGGTTTTCCACAGGTTTTGCAGTGTTTGTGAGTAGCAGGGCACTGTCCAGTGTGAATAAGCACCGCCACAGTGGAAGCATGGTTAGGACACGTCACAACTCAATTTGTGTGATGCCTGTTGTTGCTTTGGTTTTCTGGTCCATGAGCAATGAACAGTGTTCACAGGAGTTGAACTTGGAGTGTAGTACTTGTCAGCCTCCATCTCCATAGCTCTGGACTCTGAGAGTGGTAATGACCTTGTAGGCTCCAGCAGCTCTGACAGCTTTGCCTTTCTCCAGTGCTTTCCAGCATAGTTAGCTAGAGAGACATTCTTTGATTTGTGTTTTTATTTCCCTTTCAACCTGCTCACCTTCACCAAAGTCTCATTTAGCTGCTAGTTGCCTCAAGCATGTGCGATACTACTCAATTGTCTCTTTGGCTTGTTGCCTTATGTATCTGGAATGATTGTCTCATATATTGTACTCTTCTTTGGAGCGAAATAGGACATCAGTGCCTTTGCAGCTGAAGTGGAGATGTTTGCTGCTGATTGCAATGTTCAGTTCTATTCACAACTTTCCAGGTAATGAAGCAGTCTGCACCTGCATGCAGCAAGACCTGGACAATGTTCAGGCTTGGGCTGATAAGTGACAAGTAACATTCATGCCAGAGAATGACAGTCACCAACAAGGGAAAGTCTAACCAACACTCCTTGACATTCAATGGCATTACCATTGTTGGTTCCCCTACCAACATCCTGGGGACCATTGACCAAAACTTAACTGGACCAGCCATATAAATGCTGTGGCTACAAGTCTGTCCATCCTTTACAAGGTACAATCAGGAGTGTGATGTATAACAAAACCCAATACTTACTTTAGTTTTGAATCGGCAGTCGCAGTTAATTTTTTTTAACTAGTTATTTCAAGCCTTTCGTGCATGAGATGGGTATACACGCGCAGTTAGTGTTTTTTTCCTTCAGGCCAGGAACCAGCCCTGCACACATGTGCAGAAGAAATGGAAGCAAAGTACTGAAACGTGCAAAACTGCAGGTCATGTGACCTGGAGCCAGAGCACCATCCCAGAGTGTCCCAGAGAGCAGGACACTGGGATGGGGAGAAGGTTCCAAACTAGGGATTGGGACAGATGGAGATGCCAGAAGAAAGTCCCAGGTCAGGGACAAAGACAGGCATTAGAAAGAGGTCAATTAAGTAAAGTTAAAAGTAAGGAGCAGAGAAATAGGCTCCAAATTAAAGACCGAGCTGCAATGAGCAGACTTGAAGCAAAGTAGGCTGGAGAGCAGCCCAGAAGATCCAAGAGGGCAGCCTAAGGTTGGTGACTCCAATCTGCGGGCAGTAGGGAAAAAGGTACCCCTTTGGAGCAGTGGTTTTGTGCTTGGCATGGCCAAAGATCTGAAAGTGGAATGTGAAGCTTGAGTGCACTCCGATCCAGGGGGAAGGAATCTCGGAATGTGAGATTGAAACCTTGGAGGTAGATCCTTGTCGAAGTGACCTGAGAAGGAGTGATATTTGGAGAAAATTGCAAGGTGAGTTCTTCCAATGTGGAAATTGGAAACACTTGTGAGGAAGACAGAGTTTGAGTGGGAGTGGTTGGCTCACAAAGTGACAAGTGTCTTGGTGAGTTGTTGAGAAATTCATAGAATCTGCTTTGGTCGCATTTATCATTTACTTTGGAGTGTGATGTGTCTGACTATAGTTCACCAGTAGGTTCACATGTACCACATACTTACCCTTAATATTAGAGCATAAGATAGATGTAGTAAATTGTTTTATTTTATCTTTCTGAGTTTGGATGTGTCTAAAGATATTGCTGGGGTGAGGGAATGGGGAGTATTTGAATCGTTTTCTTGTTTGTGGTGAGATATTTCCAATCTATTTTATCTGGTCTAATAGTTCATTTTTCTTGTTTAATGTTTTATTCGGTGTGTCAAAAGTTCATCAGCAGACTCCTGTGAATTTGTTCAGTAACTTTTCTCCATGGTTCTTAAAAAATAAGTTAGGGTCTACCAAGCTAGGTTTCAGTCGAGGATCTGACTTGTCCAGTATTATCAGCTGGGATTGTAACAGATAGAATACTCTGCCTGGTTGAGTACATCTCTAACACTTAAGCTCAACACCATTAGGACAAAGCAGCCCTCTTGATTGGCAGCCCATCCACCATCTTAAACATTCATTCCTTGCACCACCAGCTCACAGTGGCAGCTGTGTATACTATCTACAAGATGCACTACAGCACCTCCCAAACTACACCCTCTATCACCAAGAAGAATAAGGGCAGCAGGTGCATGGGGACACCATAACCTACAAGTTCTCCAAGCCACAAACTTTAAAAAACAGAAAATGCTGGAAAAACTCAGGTCTGGCAGCATCTGTGGAGAGAGAAACAGAATTAATGTTTAGAGTGCATATGACTCTTCTTCCGAGCACAAATTTTAGTAGTTTTGTGTGCTTATTTTGTACACACTGCCTTTTTCAGCTAAACAAAATAAGTGACAGCCATTCACTGGTTCATTCCTCAGGGCAATGCCTTGACCAATCAGGGGTCAAGCGGCCTGGTTTAAATTTCAAACAATGCTTGCCCGTTAACTGTCAGTCACCATCAACTAGTTCATTATAGAGGCATTGCCATTGAGAATTAGTGTCTACTTACTGAGCAATCAACACTCCCTTCTCATACAGTATAAATTGTTGTTCCCTTTATATTTGGTATTCTTGTGAATTGTCCTGATGAGTGCAAGACAAAAAGCTTCAACAAAAAGTCTTTTTCTGTAATATTCAAGTCCTATACTACCAAATGACTTTCAGGAATTCCTTGCTCAGCAAGCAGAACTCCTAATGCTCAAATGATTGTTGTGGCTCTTGAATAGCTTACCTTTCAGATAAAAAGAAACTTTGAGTAGTAGTCTGCGGTTATGAGAACATTCTTGATTGTGTGTGTATGAATAGATAATTCAGCTCCCACAGTATGCCATGGCCTGGATGGTACTTTAATTGTTTTCATCCCATCCTGCTGTGTATTTCTATACTTCTGGCATATAATGCATGTAGACACCATTCTTTCAATGTCTTTGTAGAGGCCTATCCAGTTCACAGCTGATCTGGCTCTGATCTTGACTGCTCCATTCCCATGTGGCCTTCATGTGTCAACTGGAGAAAACCTTTCTGCATGTTTTAGGTATGATTATTCTGGATCTAGCTAGCAGAACACCATCTTCTAATGAGATGTTATCTCTGACAGACCAGAACTGTTGTATTGCTGGCTGTGTTTGCTGTATCATATCAGGCCATCCCAGGATCACCTGCTGAGAGGGTAACTCTTCGTCTTTTCTGGTCACACCTCCCTAGTTTGAATCAGTTTTGGTGGTGTTACGTTCACGAGGTGATGGATCTTTTACACCTAGATCTTTTATCTTATGTTTCCCCTGTGGCGACAACCGAGATAGGGTATCTGCCAGTACCATTTCTCTTCCTGGCTTGTATTTCAGTGAAATTGCAACTCTGAAACCTCAAGAGTAACCTTTGTAGTCTTGGTGGTGCTTGACACAGGCTGCTGGCTTCTCCTGATCCTTTTGTAAAAGCACCTACTTGCAGAGTGACAGGTTTCTTTCTGTTGTAGCATGACACAATTGTCTCCTTGTACGCTACTTCTTTTGAGTTTGTCGAAATTGCTCTTTTAGTGACGGTACTCAACGTCGTCTTTCATATGAACAAGGAGGAGGAGTAGGCCATTCAGCCCCTCAAACCTGCTTTGCCATTTAATAAGATTGTGGCTTCCGATCTGATAGGAACCTCAAATCTGCATTACCACCTACCCCCGATAACCTATCACCCCCTTGCTTATCAAGAATTTATCCACCTCCACCTTAAAAAAAATATTCAAAGACTCTGCTTCCACCACCTTTTCAGGAAGAGGGTTCCAAAGATGTTCACCTCATCTCTGTTTTAAATGAGTGACCCCTTATTTTTAAGCCATGACCCCTAGTTCTAGATTCTCCCACAAGAGTAAACATTCTCTCCATATCCACCCCGTCAAGACCCCTCAGTATCTTATGTTTCAATCAAGTTGCCTCTTACTCTTCTAAATTCCAGCGGATACAAGCCTAGCCTGTCCAACCTTTCCTCATGCCAAATGGCCTAATTTCTGCTCCTATGTCTTATGGTCTTATGGTCTCATAACACAACCCACTCATTCCAGGTATTAGTCTGGTAAACCTTCTCTGAACTGCTTCCAACGCATTTACATCCTATCTTTTAAATAAGGTGACCAATACTGTACACAGTACTCCAAATGTGGTCTCATTGATGCCCTGTGCAACTGAAGCATAACCTCCTCCCTACGTTTGTATTCAATTTCCCTAGCAATTAATGATAACATTCTATTAGCTTTCCTAATTACTTGTTTCACCTGCCTACTAGCCTTTTGTCATTCACGCACTAGGACACTCAGATCCCTCTGCATCTTGGAGCTCTGCAATCCCTCACCTCTCGTAGGTTTGCTGTGTGTTCTGATACACGAGGTACGAAAGTACTCACTCTCTGTTTAGTTTGACCCTAGCTTTCCTGGTTTTCCCCATGGCTTCATGTAGATCGTAATCATGATCTCTTTTATACACATGATAAATATCATCAGCTATGCCGACTGTTCCTTTTAAATCAGGGGTGGGGGCCTTTTTCTTATCACGGGCCATTCACACAGACAAAATCAGTCATGGGCCACACACACACAAAAGTCAACTTAATTTGTCTTTTTTTATATAGAGTATACAGAAATGTTCAACTGACCTACTGTTGTAATGTGATGGCTAAATTTGAATATTATATTGTTAAATATTATAGTAATTTAGCTGACACTTTTTATCCAAAGTAAATCGTATTGATAAACGTTATTTTGAAGGCGCTACTGTCATAGGTCTATATTTTCAGAAATCTTGCTACGGGTCGGATGAAATTGAGCAACAGGCCGGATCCGGCCTGTGGGCTGTAGGTTCCCCACCCCGGCTTTACATCCTCAGTATATCTCATCTACTCTGCTGGAACACATCCTGGCTCATTTTAAGGCCAAAAGGTAGATGCAGTACTTCATAGTACTATAGATGCCAAAGTATGTGAGCGTTGTCAATAGTGAAGCCTCACGTTCTAGTAACCATTTATAGTATAAGCTTGCTGAACACTTTGCCCCTGACAGTGCTGGCGTGATCTCCCCAAGTGTTAGAATCGGGTATTGATTCATTTTTATTGCTTGGTTAAGATCTTTGGCAAATTTTTAGATGTCCATTTGTATTCTCTCACCCCGATGTAATTTATCCAAATCTGAAGGCTCTGTGACTCTGGCAATTACCTTCGTTTGGCCCATTTCTTGAAGCTCTTTTCAAGATTTCATTTTAGTTCTATTGGTGCCTTACATGGGGAATGAATCATTGGTTTCTTTGCTGGATCTATTGTGATGTGATACTCAATCTTCAAAGCATCCAATCGTCTCATCGAGACACACTCTGGATACGCTTGGACTAGATCATCCTTGTTTCTGATCAGAGGGTGCTTTACAATGGGTATACTACATTCAACCCTCTTGTCGCCTCTTTCATCTCATGGGTTACTGTGATAAGCTGCAGCTCTTCACATCTGCTCAACCCCAGGAAAGCAAGACCATTTATTTCAGTGACGTAGAACATACAGTTAACATCTTTTCCTTTTGATTGTCCTTCTGATTTGGGTTGTTCCTAGCTGTTGCATCACAGTTACCCTGTATGTTGGTAGCATGACATTGCTCGGTTTCAGAACGTCTTTCCTCGGGTACCCAGTTCTTTCAAACTTTCAGGAAAGATCTTCTGGTATAGCCTGAGCGGGATGATGTTATTCTGCGCTCTGATATCAAGCTTCAGTTTCAGATTCATGGTTAAGGGTTTATTTCTTGCCCTCTTTTTGATCTGAATGGCTGTGTGAATTTGTTTACTCTGAGAACCTGTCACATCCAGCCATTTCACACAACTGTATGTCTATAGTGTCCTCAAACTCATCGTCACCTTTCAGGGTATGGATGTGTTGGTTTATTTTCCTCCATATTCACCCCGATGCCCTGTCCCTGACAACTCATATACTATCTTCTCTCCTTGCTCTTCACACCTTTTCCCAATGATTTTGGATCTCTGGAAGCTCAGCAGTTTGATCCATAAGTAGGGCATTTGCTTCTTTTTGTGAACTCATGACTGTCCATGCTCCTGCACAGCTTTCTCTCTGTCTGGTATGCATTCTTTTGTTGCTGTTTCACAGCATCAACCCTACTGTCTTTCCCTTGACTTAACTAAAATTAGCTGTTTGGGTAGTTAGCGTCTTTTTCTGTTTACTCGTAGCTTCTCGTGCTCTGGCAGTGCTGGGGCCTGCTATTTATGAACTTGTCCATTCCAATGAATTATTGCTGTGCTTCAGGATGTGAAGAGCCCCAAATGAGCTGATCTAGCAGCCTTCCTTCTGTGTCCTTAAATTTAGATTTTCTGGCAGCATTTTTCAGTCTCATTAGGAAATTGTCAACAGGCTCACCTGATTCCTGTCTCAGGCCTTAATTTATATAAGTAGATCCAATGGTTTCACTTTGGCTGGAGGCATGTGCTGATTCTTAGAAGAAAATTGTTGGGGTTTCTGCTGAAATCTTCACTCAGTTCCCAGCTATTTGCAAATCACTTTAAATCTGTGCCCTCTCATTCTTGATCCTTTTACGAGTAGGAATGGCTTCTCACTATCTACTCTCTCCAGCCCCCATGAGATTTTGAACATCTCGATCTAATCTCCTCTCAGCTGCCTTGACTCCAAGGAGAAGAGCCCCAATCTCTCCCATCTATCCTCATAGCTGAAGTTTCTCATCCCTGGAACCATTCTTGTAAACCTCTTCTGTGCTCTCTCCAATGTGTTCACATCCTTCCTTTAATATGGTGCCCAGAACTGAACACAATTTTCCAGGTCTAATGAGTGTCTTGTATAAATTCAGCATAACCTCTCTGCTCTTGTACTCTATGGCCCTATTAATAAAGCCCAGGGTACTGTATGCTTTATTAACTGCTCTCTCCACCTGTCCTGCCACCTTCAATGATCTATGCACATATATACTCAAGTCTTTCTGCTCCTGCAGCCCCCTCAAAATTTCACCCTTTATTTTGTATTGTCTGTCCATGTCTTTCCTACCAAAATGCATCATTCCACACTTTATCTGCCCACTCCACCAACTTGTCTGTGTCCTCTAGAAGTTCCACACTGTCCTCCTCACAGTTCACAACACTCCCAAGCTTTGTATCATCTGCAAAACTTTGAAATTGTCCCCTGCGCACCAAGATCTAGATCATTAATATATATCAGGAAAAGCAAGGGCCTCAATACCGACCCCTGGGGAACTCCGCTACAAACCTTCCACCAGCCCGAAAAATATCCATTGACCATTATTCTCTGCTTCCTATTTTTCAGCCAATTTTATATCCACGTTGCTACTGTCCTTCTTATTCTGTGAGCAATAACTTTTCTCAAGTCGGTTGTGTGGCACTGTCAAATGCCTTTTCAAAGTCCATGTACACCACATCAACAGCATTACCCTCATCGACCTTTTCAAAAAACTCCAAGTTAGTTAAACACGATTTCCCCTTTAGAAATCCATGTTGCCTGTTCCTTATCAACCTATATTTTTCCATGTGACTACTAACTCTATTCAGAATAATTGTTTTTAGAATCTTGCCCACCACTGAAATTAAACTGACTGGCCTGTAATTGCTGGGCTTATCCTTACAACCTTTTCTGAACAAGGGCGTAATGTTCGCAATTCTCCAGCTCTCTGGCACCATCCCTGAGCCTAGGTTAAGACTGAAATATTATGGCTAGTGCCCCTGCAATTTCTACTCCCACTTCCTTCAATATCCTTGGATGCATCTCATCCAGTCCTGGTGCCTTATCAACTTTATGTAATGACAGTCTATTCAACACTTCCTCCTTGTCAATTTTGAACAATTCTAGTGACAGAGTTTCCTTGCCTGTCACCATGGCCTGGTTAGCATCTACCTCCTTGGTAAAGATGGATGCAAAGTATTCATTTAGTACCTCAGCCATGGCCCCTTCGTCCATGTGTAAATT
Organism: Cetorhinus maximus; assembly: GCF_964194155.1. Classification (NCBI taxonomy): domain Eukaryota; kingdom Metazoa; phylum Chordata; class Chondrichthyes; order Lamniformes; family Cetorhinidae; genus Cetorhinus; species Cetorhinus maximus. The sequence continues at coordinate 9,720,524 of NC_135890.1, forward strand.
CCCTTTTAGGTCCCTAATCAGCTTTACTCTTTTTACCACCCTTTTACTATTTATATGCCTATAGAAGATTTTGGGAGCCAATCTTTATGTTGGCTGCAGTCTTTTCTCATAATCCCTCTTTGCTTCTCTAATATGCCTTTTCACCTCCCCTCTGAACCTCCTGTATGCCTCTTTGTTCTCAATTGTATTTTCTACCTGACACCAGTCATAGGTGCACTTTTTTTCTTCTTTATCTTAATTTCAATTCTCTTTTTTATCCAGGGAGCTCTGGATTTGTTGGCCCTACCTTTCCCTTTCGATGGAATATACCTTGACTGTGCCCAAACCAATTCTTTTTTGAAGGTAGCCCATTGTTCAGCTACAGTTTTCCTGCCAATCTTTCATTCCAGTCTATCTGGCCCAGCTCCGTTCTTGCCCCATCGAAGTCAGCTCTTGTCCAGTTAATTATTTTTTATTTTGGATTGCCTACCGTCCTTTTCTATCATCATCCTAAAATGTACAATACAATGATCACTGTCTCACTGTTCCCCGACTGACACTTGATGTACTTGGCCTGCCTCCATTTCCAAGAACCAGGTCCAACAGTGCATCTTTTCTTGTTGGATTGGACACATAACCGCTGTAGAAAATTCTCCTAAATACAATCTAGGAACTTTTGCCTCTCTGCCCTTTACACTATCACTGTCCCAGTTTACATTCAGGTAATTAAAGTCCCCTATTATAACTACTCTATAATGCCTGTATCTCTCGGTAATTTCCCTGCAGATTTGTTCTTCTACGTCCTTCTATAGTCTATAGACTATACTGAACAATGTAATTGCATCCTTTTTGTTCCTTAGCTCTAGCCAAATTGATTCTGTCCTTGAATCCTCTGGGACATCCTTTTCCTCCGGCACTGCAATGCTGTCCTTAACCAATACCGCTGCCACTCCTCCTTTCCTATCTCTCCTGAACACCTTGTACCTGGGAATATTTAACTCCCAGTTCTACCCTTCCTTGAGCCAGGTCTCTCTTATCGCCACAACATCATATTTCCACATGGAAATCTGCACCAGTAACTCCCCCATCTTATTTACTATACTCCGTGCATTCACATACATGCAAAGTAACCCTGATTTAGATTTTACTTTCTCCCTTATCCCGACTTTACCTAAACTTACTATTCTGTATACTAGTGATATCTGTCCCTCCCAGCATTTTGTGCACCCTGGAATTCCTCTCTAATATTTTTTCTTGGTTCCCACACCCCTGCTGAGTTAGTTTAAAGCCCTCCCAATAGCACTAGCAAAATGCCCACAAGGAACTCAGTCCCAGCTCTGTTCAGGTGCAACCCATCTGGCTTGTACAGGTGCCATCTCTTCCAGAGTCAGTCCCAGTGTTCCAGGAATCCAAAGCCCTCCTCCACCTGCACCATCTTTCCAGCCACGCATTAATCTGCCTTATCCTCCTATTTCTGTACTCACTGGCACATGGCACTGGGAACAACCCAGAGATTACTACATTAATCCTGCTCGCTAATTTTCTACCTAGCTCCCTAAATTTTGATTGCAGGACCACATGCCCCTTCCTACCCAGGCCATTGGAACCAATGTGGACCATGACCTCTGGCTGATCACTCTTTCCCAGAAGAATGTCCTGCAGCCGCTCTGGGCTATCCTTGACCCTGGCACCAGGGAGTCAACACACCATCCTGGAGTCACGTCTACGGCCATAGAAACGCCTGCCCTAACCAATGAATCCCCTATCACTATTGTTTTTCCTTCCTTCTTTCCCCCCCTGCCTCCTGTACAGCCGAGCTGCTCATAGTGCCACAAACTTGGCTCTGACTGCACTCTTCTGAGGAACCAGTGCCCTCACCAGCTTCCAAAATGGAAAACCGATTTTGTGAGCGGGACCCCAAGGGACTCCTGCACTACTTGCCAATTTCTCTTGGACTGCCTGGTAGTCACCCATTCCCTCTGTCTCCAGGCCCTCAAGCAGTGGTTTGACCACCTCTCTGAATGTGCTTTCAGCCTCACAGATGTGCTACAGTGACTCCAGTGCTGCTCGAGCTCTGAAACCCAGAGCTCAAATTTCTGCAGCCGACAGCACTTCCTGCACATGTGGTTGTCTAGGACACTGGCCGCGTCCGTGACTTGGCACATATTACAGTACACGCATTCCACTCAACTGAGCTGCCCTGCCATGTATTAAATCTACTTCCCTCATGTTAAATTTACTTTACTTTGGAATAATTATATTACTTTATATTGGCCTTAAATTTCCCTTATTCCTGGTGCTTCGTAGTTAAATCCAAGTATAGGAACTTTAAAAAAATTACAGTTTTCTAATTTACTCACCAGTTCCTACTTACCAAGGCCACCATTTTTCTTTGAGCAAAGGTAGAGAAAGAAAGGAGCACCTCCTCCCTTCTCACTGAACTCCCTCAGTCACCAAACTCTAACTGAAACTCCCTACTGCAGCCAAAAACAGAACTCCCAGTGTAGACCAAGTCAGCACTATAAGATAGCCTACTTTTATACATCTGAACCTAGCGTCTGAAAACCTGATTAAGCTAGTTAACTAATTAACTAGTTGCAGGTGCAAGCAGAGCCTGTGTGGGCCCTGTTTTAAGGCTAAACTAAAACTCACATTCTTCCAACCCTAACAACAGCTTTTAGTTAATTGCTAAATTAAAGAAAGACTAGACTTTTTAATCCTTAAGCTCCCTCAGTCGCCAAACTCAAACTGAAGCTCTCTACTGCAGCCAAAAACAGCACTTCAATGCAGTGCTGATTGGCAGAGACATTGCCATGGAGAATGCATCAGTTGATGGTGATTAACAGTTAACTGCCAAGCATTGTTTGAAATTTAAACCAGGCAGCTTGACTCTGGTCAAGGCATTGCCTTAAGGCATGAACCAGCAAATACCTGTCACTTATTTTGTTTAGCTGAAACAGGTGCAATGTGTGTACATGTTCTTTCTGTCTGCAAAGAACAGGGCCCTGTATATTAATATATGTAGCTTCCAGCACATGCAAATGCATAACACTGCGAGCCCAACTGATAATCTTAAATTGGTTGTCAGTATAATTCTTAGTAGATTAAGGATTATTTAACAAATGTTGTCCAATCACGGAATCACATCGAATGTTGGAAACTATATTTTGAGTTTTGCAAGCATGGGCTGGTTGGGTTCGGTCTGTACCTTGCCCATTGCGAACTGCAGAAGGGACATGTTGTTTGATATGATCCGCCAGTCTTTGGGACGTACAGCCTACACACCTAGCATCACACTGGAACTGAAATTCATATACCACATTACTCATGGTATTGTCATTGGACTAGTATTCCAGAGACCCAGGTAATGCTCTGGGGACCGGGGTTCAAATCCCACAATGGCAGATGGTGAAATTTGAATTCAATAGAAACGAATTAAAAGTCTGATGAATAAACCATTGCCAATTGTTGTAAAAACCCACCTGGTTAACTAATGTCTTGTTAGGGAAGGAAATCTGCCATTGTTGCCCGGTCTGGCCCACATGTGACTCCAGACCCACAGCCATGTGGTTTACTCTTAATGCCCTCTGAACACAGGCAATTAGGGATGGGTAATAAATGCTGGCCTAGCCAGCGATGCCCACAGCCCATAAACAAATTTTTTAAAAATAGGTAGAATGCCTTTTCAGCTTGACGGCAGCATTCCTTTAGTGGTGAAAACCACTCAAGTTGCTACTGCACTGTAGCAGCATGAAACAGCTAGCTTCACCTGTTGCTCAAATTTTTGAGATAGCTTGCCCTTCCAGGGTAATCTGAGGTAGACTGGGTGCTCTTCAGGGCCAAAAGTGATGGCGTTAGGCCCATTCATCTCTGTTTTCTATTTCACAGCCAATTCATTGTCCAATATGCAATTATCTCCTTGATGCCATAAGGTATCACGTTATCTACATGTCCTTCATACATAACCTTATTAATTGGCCAGTGCATAATTGGAACATAAATGGAGTAGTAGTCAGAGACATCATGGAGAGAAGATTTCAAGGAAAAAAGAGGAAGAGAAATGAAGAGAATATCAATGCTGGATGGCTTGAAAATTGAAGGAAGAAAATGAAGACTGGCACAGGTAAGAAAGACTATGGGGAAGACTGAACCAAGGATATACCTTCGGGCATAGCACATGATGATGATCATCGTCATCGTCGTTTCCTTTTCAAATAACTCCAATAAATCTCATCACAGTGAAATCCATAGATTTACATTTATATAGAATTACGTAGAATTTACAACATAGTAACAGACTATTCACTCCAACCACAATGGTGTTTATATTCCACAAGAGCCTCCTCCCACCCCCTTTCATGTAACCCTATCAGTATAGCCTTCTATGCTTTTACCCCTCATGTGCTTCCCCCAGCTTCCCCTTAAATACATTTATGCTATTCATATATTTGTTCTGAAGAAGAGTCATATCAGACTCAAAACATTAACTCTGTTGCTCTCTCCACGGATGCTGCCAGACCTGCTGAGTTTTCCCATCACTTTGTTTTGATTCAGATGTCCAGCTACTCCTTTATGGCAGTGAGTTCCACATTTTAACACCCATTGCATCAAGGAAGTTTCTCTTGAATTTTCTATTGGATTTATTTGTGATTTCCTTTTACTTATGGTCCTACATTTTGGTCCCCTGTACAAATGGAAATGTCGGCCAGAATCTTCCCAAGTCCCTGTTGGAATGACAGAGAACCATTTTCAGGGACCTGACTCACTGATTAGAAGCGCAGTTGAAGGTGAATGAAGTGCCAGAGGGCCAAAGAGCCTTCCATTATTTTGGCAATCACCTGTCAACCACTCAGAAAATGTGCTTTGAACAGCAGTTCGTGGCCATGGTTGGAGCTCTTCCATATAATAGATCAAAGATTTCCAAGTTTGTCAGTTTCACTGAAGAAGCTCTTCTTGTTGTGCACTAACCTTGATGACCCTGGTGAGGTGCAGACAAATTGGGAAGCAAGTCCCATGGCTGGGAAATCCAGGATTCAGGGTTAAACCTGGTATTAATTGCCTTCTTAATTACCCCAACAGCTTCTTAATTACTTATTGGACAGATCCAAAGGGGTTCTCCACTTGCCTTCAATCCCACCACAGAGAAAGCTGGAAGAGGGCGGAATTGGGATCTTGACCTGATGTCAATTTCTGGGAATTTCCCACCTGCATACATCAGAACCTACCTCTACTGGGCTGGGAAATTTCTGACCATCTTCTCTACATCCATACCTTCATCCTTATTAGAAGTTTCTGAATTGTTTCTTTTATATAATTCACTTAATGGGGCCAATTTCTGACTTGGGACTTGGATGAAAATCAGGGAATAAAATGGCAACTCACTGTCACGGTTCCACTCATTTCAGTTGTCTTGTTTATTCAGAACCCAATGCTTCAAATTGTTTCTTTCAGTTGCTTTTAGTTTCTATTTGCTTGACATTATCTTTTCAGATGAACAACAAAAATAAAATGTCAATGCCAGTTTTGTTGTTGTTTTCCAACTCCACATTGCAGTTGCTTGTTCATCGGCAATATATTTATAATATTAATACAAATGCACCAAGGTTTCTTTGTCTCTGAGTATGAATTAGACCATTTCTAAAGGATGAGGCAATGCACAATTTACTGACCCAGCCACACAGGCGGTGCTTGAAACGTTAGGTAGATACGTTGTCTGGAGGTTTGTGTGCTCTTGGACAGCTCGACTTCATCTCTGCACATTTCCGATGAAGTCTTTCGATGTGTTCAGTGCCTCCCTGAATGAGCCTTCACCATTTTGGCCCGTCACCAGCCAGAGTCTCCCATGAGTTGGCGGGATGTTTTGAGAGACGTCTTCAGAGATGCTTTGAGGACATCCCTAAAGTGTTTCCACTGCCCTCCTGGGAGTCCCCTGCGGCGACCGAGTTCAGTGTAGAACAATTGCTTCGGGACTCTGGTGTCAGACATACGGACGACATGTCCCGCCCAACAGAGTTGGCTTTGAGTGATTAGCACCTTGATACTATCATACTGCTGATACAGCCGTCAGGCACGCTAAACCATCACCTAAATACTTAGAATGAAATGACAAATCCACCCTATTAACGATTATGCTTTAAGCTGAAAGAATATTTTTCATTATGGGGATTCTTTTTGTTGGCGTTTAACTGACCAGAGTACCTGATGTCAGAAATTGTGGTTTGTCTGGATATTTAAGAAAACAGGGCAAAGGCACTCCTTCGTTGATTTGCACCGTGTCCTGTTTCAGAATTGGCCAACCAAATGTGTCTCAAACATCCAATTTGTGCTGCAGCTTCTTTTTCTTCCTTTTCTTACTCTGCAGTGAAAACCATCCTAAAATGATCCTTGCAAAGCGCTTCAAAGTTTTCATAGTTTTGACTGTGGCAAGAAGTTCTGTGAACGCATTTCTTGGTAAAAGCTTTAAAGAAAGAAAAGCAAAATGACATCACCCCCACCATGTGGAATCCAGACACTCGCCTGAATTACGTTAATTCAGCAATGAGCAGAAAAGTGGAAATATCTTATGCTTTTTAAAATGAAAACCTGACAAGTTCAATTTAATTGAAATCGCCTTCTACCAATAAAGCATAGCTGGAATATAGTACAGTAAGAAAAATAACCAATTAATAACTATCATTACACTTCATAGGCATCCTCATGTTAGGCTTGTGGATTAGGTGTAGGGATTAGGTTTTAGGACGAGATGGATCTTGTTTGGCCAACTGGCATCCTGTTGGTGCTGCCCAGTCCTGTCAATTGCAAAGCCGCCAATAAATCATTTGCAATCCACAAACATAAAAATAATAGGATTATAGATGCCAGCATTTAATGCTTTGATGAATGAATAGCTTAAACTTTAAATGCATTACTTTGCCTGTTAGAGTGACGGTAAGAAATGGAATGCACACTTCTTCTGCCATCCTGTGGCAACATGGTGCATAAAATTTTCTGTCGCCCATTAAGAGCTCTAGACCCAGCCAGGTTTGTTCGCTATTCTATATTTTTCGAGGCAGAGCACATGTTTTAGCCTCTTCACTACCACACAGGTGTCCTAAGGTGAGCTTCAAATACAATATTAAGCAATTGTTAAAAAAGCTTATGCCGAAAGGAGTCAAGTTAACGCAATTAAGTATTATGGGAATAGTGTTTCATTTCAGTCCCATTGTGTAAAGAGGTGTTCTATTTGTTAAAAGTGCTTTTATATTTGCCTTTCCAAATCACTTATTTTGATTTCTGGAGACCAGTGTCCTTTAACTGGCTCTCAGTCTTTGTGGCATGAAAACCTGGTCACCTTTGCCTTTTTAACAGACCCAATTTTATCACACGTCTCGAGGAATCTGAATTAGAAAGAAAGGCCAATATAAAAACCAGTTTCACTGATATAGATAATAGACATTGATTCATGAAACTGGCCACTCTATAGAGGGATAGAGAACTGACAGAACCAAGCAATTCGCTGGCCCAACATCACTCAAAAAAGAACTTCCAACATACATGTTTATGTTTTAAGGGTAGGACGGTCAGATCTCTGCTGAAATTAAAACAATGGCCCTGACTTTAGGCTGTGTTGTATTTGTTCATGAAAGCTTAATATGCTTATCTGGACTATTAATAGTTAGCTCTATTTAAGTGTTCATAAGCTTGAATTTGCGGCTTGAATGCTGAATTTCCCACGATTCTATAAACAACACCAACAATCACACCAAAGGGCCCCATTCACTGAGAACAGAGCCTCAGACTGCTTTACAGAAAGGTGACACCAGGCTGAAGGGGAGCAGGGTTAACTAAAATTACAACTGCGGGTTGAAAGGGTAGCCAAGGAGATGATTTTCCAGGAGGCTGTCCAAAGCAGGAAAGGTCCGAGGCAGATTTCGGGAGTGTGTCATGTAGACATTTGAGGTGAAACAACAACCAGTTCACGATGGAGCACAGGGAGCGAGGAACATGTGGTGTCAGAGGGGTACGTATCTATCAAACAGTCCTCTCATGTAAAGCGGGAGCCTAATGAGAGCCCACTGACAAAGCAGGGTGACAAATACAATGTACAATCTTATTAGTTTATCCTGAGGTGGACGGAGATACATCAAATCTTCTCCATTTATGACTATAAAGCTCTTGATATTAGGCAATGTGATTCTACCCAGGTTTTGAATGCTGCGAAATGTGGAAATGTCAATCTTTTATCATTGCTGTCAATATCTGAATCAGAAGTACATTTACAGTGCAGTCAACTTGTCTGCTTGCCTGAGGTTTCAAAGTTCCTGTTATGCGTCAATTCTCCCCAGGTTCCGATCCCTTTGTGGTATTGTGTAGTCAGCTTTCTGAAATGCAAATCTAGCGACATTAGATTTTTAAGAAGATTTTGACCAGCTTGACTTAGTAAATATACCAAGAGTGTAAAAGAGATAACTCTAGATTAAATTTCTCGTGAAAGCATTTCTTCAAGTGGTTATTGTTCAAGCTGGTGGTAGTATGAATGGGACTTAGTCACTTTTATACCTTGGAAATAACATTTTGGCTCGGCTGAAGCATTTCCGAATAAACTATAAGGAAGACCCATGTACCCAACTCGACTATCTGCAAAAGCATGTTTGGTTTGGTGACAACTTTTTGAAACTTTAAAAACGCACCTTTAGTTAGGGGCTGCAGCTGACGATCCCCGAGTGGGGCAGCTTCAGTTCCATCTCGCTCCTTGGGAACAAATTTTATTGTGAGGTCCATGTAGCAACAGGTGTTAGGACTCTCATTAACATACATAAGGAGCCTCATGCCTGTTGCAGGTCTCCGCCAGCAGTGTGGGACCAACGACCATACAGATTGGGCGCAATAGCTCTCCTGGCCCTTCCGTTGCTAAATTAGTAAGCTTTAAATTCATTTCACACCCGAAACATGAGTGTAACACATGCCAATTTGTTCACCTCCTGTCTTCTGGATGGGATGTTAAACGGAGGCTTCATCTGCCCTCTCAGGTGGCTGCACTAGAGCACACTGCACTGTCTGAAGAAGAGCAAGGACATTCTCCTGGTGTTCTATCCAACATTTGTCCCTTAACCAACATTGCTAAAAAAAAAAATTTATCTGGAGATATAGCAGTTTGTTTAGGGACTTTGCTGTCTGCAAATTGGTTGCCATGTGTCCCTACATTTCAAAAATATTCAGTAAGTTTGTAAAAACGAGTTATTTCTCCCTAAATTAATTGTGTTTAATAATCAGGGGTGGTCAGGTATTTTCAGTCAGTGATTGATGAAACGCTCAAAAGTCATCTCCTGGTCACTCTCACACACCTTTTCATGTCTGCTGAGAAGTTTGTTTATTTAGTTTTGTGGTTACCCTTGTTGCATTATCCAGGAAGACTAGGGAATACATAGCAAATACAGAAAGTCTTACCCTCCAATTAAAACGCAGGACAAATTCTGGAATGAACTAATGGTGTTGGTCTGTTCAAAATAACTGGCAATATATTGTCCATGCTGACCGCTGCTCCATCTTCCTCAGCATTGCAACCTTAGCCCATGCATCTAATGTTCCTATCTCGGTTATCTCGCTGACTGTATCTGTCACGTACAAGTCAGGGTGAGCAACATTTATAATGACTTCATGATTTTTTTTTGGACGGCTGCAAGCACAATACCATCATAGATATAACACTGGATGTACAAATGCATTGGGGTGTCACTTTATTGAGTGTGGGTTTAGCAGTGGAAGATTCACACATACATTCATCCTGGTTTCTTTCACTCCCCTATGTTCAACCTGTTAACCACAAACCCACACAATCTCTTTGCATTAATGAACAGGTGTGAAAAGTTAGAGCTTGTTTACAAAGAGGTTTTGCCATTTTATTTGAGCTTTTTTTTTCTGCACTGTCTTCCAGGATATTCATATCTGATAGTTATAGCTTCCTATTTGGAAGTTTATGATCTTAGATTCAACCTAGGTGCCAGCTGTACAAGGGAGCTCTTGTATCTCTACGTATCTCTTCATTCAAGTCCCATTCCAGAGATGCAGATTATAAAAGCTTGGATGATATTCTGGTGCACTGCTGAGTGGGTGCTGCATTATTGGAGGAGGCATATCTCAGAAATAATGCTAAACAGGGGTTATCTGTCAGGTGGATGTAGATGATCCCAAAGGTGTCATTTTTGAGAAGGGAAGTTCTCCCCAGTGTGCTGGTAAACATTTTATCCCTCAACCAACATTGCTAACATAGATGATCTGTTCATTATCTCATTGCTGGTTTTGGGACCTTGCTGTGTACAGACCAGCTGCTAAGTTTCTGACAATACAACAGGGCAGCACGTCAAAACCACTGACCTAGTTGTAAGGTGTTCTGGAACCTTCTGAGATGGTGAAAAGTGCTACGCCAATGCACTTCTTTCTTTAATCTGTGGTTTGGTTCTCTGGCTGAATATACAGGAATACGATTTTATGAGGTGCATGGTCTTTCACTGAGTACGCTTGGCCTTTCAATGAGTGAGTTGTTTCTGAGGATTTCTATTCACCTTTATATCATAATGCAGTTTGCAATTAAACCTTTGAAATTAGTGCAGTTAAAAAGTCTTAAAACAAAATTAAGCAACAAGGTAAAAAAACATTGTCCACGACTCACGACAGGAGAAATACAGCTAATCTCATCTAAATGAGCACCTACGATTGGATTAATCAAGAATGGGGCAATTCAATCTTCCTGAAATCAATCCTCAGGTTGGCCATTTTACACAAATATTTTAACTTGATCTTACACTCAAAATGATGAGCATCAACAGCCCATTCCTAAACACATTTCCAGATATTGACACTGGCTTATTGTTCTCGAATCGACTTAACCCTGTGACATTAAATTATTTCCATCCAAATGTTACAGCACAGAAACAGTCCCATTCCCATTCTATTTGTAAAGCTATGACTTCTGGCAATCAACAATGGATGCTTTCTAAATAAACTTTAGTAACCACATCATATTTATCAATCCTTTTGTGTGTGGAATCACACATCAATGAACTGAAAGTCGGTGTGTGTGTGAACAGCCTTCACTGATACAAAAGAGAAAACACCAAAATTATAATTAAACCCTCACATAAAATTAAAGCAGATGGTGCTGGCAACAATAACACACATTACCAGGGTGTGATTTCAAGCCTATAATTTTATTTCAGCAATTCAGATGCCGGTTATAAACTACGTGAGCTCTGCCGCTTTGGTTTGTGACTTCAAATGAAGCCTAAGATTAGATTACAGCATTGCAATCACTCACAGGTATTCCATCATTGTCCCACATAATTGCTTCAGTACCTGAGGTAAAGAGTTATGTATCTCAGCACGATGGCCAGCATTAAAAGAAAAACAAAATCTGAATTTTACCTGACTCGGCTTTCCACTGACAAGGGAAGGGGGTTTGGTTGTGGGGGAGAGGGGAGCGCAACATTTATTAGAATTCTAAGAGTTAAGATGGGTGTTTCCTGGTTAACTTTTATTAAAGGCAAATATCATGAAGTGGAAATGTTGCTGATGAAATTGTGTGCTCTTTCTGAGAATATACTTGGAACTCAGACTTCTTTGGTAATATCAGTGGGGTTTAACCTGAGTAAGCAGCTTGTCTGTACTGCACAGGCTGTTGTCTACAAAACAAAAGCACGCTGTAACGTCTTCGAACACTGGCATCCATCTTTAAGAGCATTTACCGACTGGGTGAGGAGATCCATTTCTTCCAATTGTCTTCAGCCATTTGGAAACATAAAAGGAATTCCCACAGGGGCCCATTGTTTTCCCTTGGCATTTTTTAGTTATCTAGAGGAACATTACTTGGTTAACCTTAATTGTATTTGTTACAGCTAGCTTACATAAAATTCAGAGGATTTCAGTTTTTTCTAGAGATATGAACATTGATCCCCTGTCCTAACGTCCAAAGGACAACTTCAGTTTTGCAGAGGAGAAAGAGCAACTATAACGCAGAAAACATTTAAAAAAACAATCTGTATTCCGCATCAGAAATGATGTATTAATAGGTTAAAATTTGCAGAAGAATGCTGCAGAAATCTGCTGAGGCTAGTTTGGAATCCAATGGTATAGTGAATGCTGTTTTTGTTATGCACCAGCAAAAAATTAAAGTATCAATTAATTCTGGAACTTTCTGGACATCACAGAAATCTTAACCATCGGCGTCTGCCAGAAAGTGAACCTGTCAATTTAGAGAAACAAGCAGCTGTTTTCTTTATGAGCAAATTCTTTTGAATTTTTTTTTTGAATTGGTTGAAAACTGTCCTGCCTTGATGATCATCACAACCAAAACCTGCAATCGTATATCACAATCTGTCACACTGCTCTTCTAAAATAAGCAAGCTCATGGCTAAAATGTTTGCCGTCAGTGCCATTGTCACATCACGAAGTAGGGGAATAGTAACTGCATGCCTGCCATGGCTGATCTGATTGTAACTTCAACTCCACATTCCCGCCTATCCCTGATACCCGTTCACCCCCTTGCCTATCAAGAATCTATCTAGCTCTGCTTTAAAAATATTCAAGGACTCTGCTTCCACTGCATTTTGAGGAAGAGAGTTCCAAAGACTCATGACCCTCTGGGAGAAAATATTTCTCCTCATCCCTGTCTTAAATGGGCGACCCCTTATTTTTAAACAGTGACCCCTAGTTCTAGATTCTTCCACAAGCGTAAACATCCTCTCCACATCCACCTTGCCAAGAGTCCTCAGGATCTTATATGTTTCAATCAAGTCACCTATTACTCTTCTAAACTCCAGCAAGTACAAGCCTAGCCTACCCAAACTTTCCTCATAAAACAACCTGCACATTTCAGGTATCAGTCTAGTAAATCTTCCCTGAACTGTTTCCAAAGCACTTACATCTTTCCTTAAATAAGGAGACCATGACCTGAGAGTGTTTGAGGCTAGCACTGAGTTGTCCCATTAGTACATAAGTAGTTGATGTAGATGCGTTTTAGGGGAGGGTCGATAAATTCATGAGGGCGAAACAGATAAACGGACATTCTGATAGTGTTGGATGAGGCTAGCTGATGTGGGTTGGGAGGAGGTTTATGTGGAGCATAAACACCTCATAGACTAGTTGGACCGAATGGCCTGTTTCTCTGCTATAAATTCAATATAATTCTATGTGTAATGACATATATGAGCAATGATGAATCAGCAAAGACCCCCTGGTTCATTCAGCCTGCCCCACATAGTAGCGATTCCTTGCATCTCAATGTATACAATCCCATTCCCACCTGAAACCATGTGATCACTTGAGAGAGGTAAAAACCAGACAAAAGCTCAGGCCAATTTTGTTCCATCAATGCAATCAAAACTAGCCCAGGAGTTCAATCTGGGTCTGAATTCCCTGAAGTACCAACCTAGTGGTGTCTGACTCAACCAGAAAACAATCCAATTTTTGTTTGAATACGTTTATGAAAATGCCTTTTGGTATTTGTAGCCTTTACATGAGCATATTTCTTAAGAATAAACATGTGATTTTATTTGGATATTTTTACAGTGCCCCATTTATCTTTTTTTTCCAAATTGTACAATCGTAACAAAATTGCCTCAGAATTTTATAAAACAGTATTGAGGTTTTTCCTGAGTACATGGAACGCCTCGGGAAGGTCAAATGACATGGTTCTTGAAGTCTCTTGAACTGACCTCCTGTAGGCATCACTGTAATTCCTACATTACCACAGTGACAATATTTGAAATGTACCTAGTTGGCTGTAAAACAATCATGAGACATCCTGAGGTTGTGGAAGGCACTATATAAATGCAAGTCTTTCTTTCCACTCCTGGGTAACACATCTCTCATTCTTATTCCTGCATAGTCATCTGTTCCTCTGGAAGTACCAATATTTTGTGTGGTGGGGGAGGTGGTTTGCTAGTTTCGATGAAGTGATAATGTCTTTCTCTGGAAATTTGAAATTGTTTTAGGCATGATTTTTCAGTGAAAAGTTTATTGTAATACTGTTGTGCCTTAAGTGTTTAATACCCAGAGCTAAAGTTCCTGTAGTGTAAACTTGTGCCTGATGGAACTGAAAGATAATGCTGTTAACCACACATTGGCGTTATCATGTGGATCATTGTGCATTTCCATACATGGTAATATTGCCTAACATAGAGCAAACTAAAAAACAAACAGCATTGACATTTTTTTTGCAAATCATAAGCTTTTTCTGACAACACGATTTGAGTTTCCAACCCCCACCCTCTCCCTGGCTTTCCATTATGATTTTCAGACATTTTCTTAGTACAAGTGGCCTAATGTTTCCCACTAAATTGCATTCGTGGTAAGAGTTTTTTGCAGTTGTAAGCTGAAAATTGATAGAATTGACGCTAAAGATTTGAGATTTTTTTTTTCTGGTCAGCAAGTTTTCCGACACATGCAGAAACCCTTCACCGCATTTAATGGTCTCCAGATATAACTACTGAGAAATTCGGATCTTGAGTTTTGCTGAAAAAAGAGACATCTAAGCTTTTCGTCTTGCACTCATTGGGGCACTTGCAAGAATACCAATCAGGGTCAAGCTGCCTGGCTTAAATTTCAAACAGTGCTTGGCAGTTAACTGTCAGTCACCAACAGTGATGCACTATCCATGCAACGCCACTTGCTAACCAATCAGCACTCCCTTCACATGCAGTATAAATGATTGTTTTCCCCCTTATATTGGCGTTCTTGCGAGCGTTCTGATGAGTGCAAGACGAAAAGCTTAGACATGTCTCTTTTTTCACCAATACTCAAGCTCTGTACTACCAAACGGCTAAATCTGGATTTATAAACTTTTCTCCTCTGGTCTAAACATAGTCTTTAATAGCATCACAGCTTACCTAAGAAGTCTCCCATCTTCACTCCAGCTAATGGTGGTGCTGGCATTATGAGATAATTGTGACAGTGGGTATTTCCTTGGGATGATTTGAGGTGGGCACTTTCGTGTGTTTTTATAATGATGTAAAGGCACCAATCGCTCATAAGGGACTGTGAAAACAGGTTATGGGCTCATATATTAATTCGAGGCAGATTGAACATATGAACATGGACAGAAAGCTTGAAGACATCAGAGCTGCAGAGCTGTGTGTGCTGTGTCCTGCTCCAGGCTGAAATGAAATTGAGGCTGGTTCACATGACACACTTCCCTTAAAATGATGGCATGCTGCAATCCCTTAAAGGCACATTACAACAGGCAGTCCCTGTTGGAATGTATCCGGTGGAATGATCTGTACCCTTGGTGTTGACCTGATTCCTTTTCTTCTTCTCCCACCAGATTCCTGGATTACAACTGATTTCTCATGCTTCTCTTTCTACCAACCCCCCCTTTAGCTATTCAGACCATCGCTGTATCCTATATTTCGTCGGCTTTTCTCATTATACCTCCTTTTCTCTCTGCTAATTTCATGTCTGACTATGTCCAGTAAGACCATCAGGTGTGGGCTGAAAAGTTGCAAATAACATTTGTGCCACATATGTGCCAGGTAATGACCATCTCCAAGTGAGAATCAAACCATCTCCCCTTGACATTCAATGGCATTACCACCATTAAATCCCCGACTATCAACACCCTGGGGGTTACCATTCACCAGAAACTGAACTGAACTAGCCATATAAATACTGCGGCTACAAGAGTAAGTCAGAGGCTGGAAGTTCTGCAGCAATTTAGGGAGGTCAAACAGTTACAGGGGTTACACAATAAATGGGAATATACTAAGAGGGGTGGATGAAGTGAGAGATCTTGGTGTACAAGTACACAGGTCCCTGAAGGCAGCAGTTCAAGTAGACAAGGTTGTAGAGAAGGCAGATGGAACGCTCTCCTTCATTGGCAGAGGTATAAAATATAAAAGCAAGGATATAATGTTGGAATTGTATAAAACACTGGTGAGGCCACAGCTGGAGTATTGTGTGCAGTTCTGGTCACCACATTACAGGAAGGATGTAGTAGCTCTGGAGAGAGTGCAGAGGAGGTTTACAAGAATGTTGCCAGGGTTAGAAAATGTAGCTACGAGGAGAGATTGGATAGGTTGGGATTATTTTCCTTAGAACAAAGAAGGCTGAGAGGTGACTTGATTGAGGTGTACAAAATTATGAGGGGAATAGATAGTGGACAGGATAAAATTGTTTCCCTTGATGGTGAATTCTAGAACCAGGGGACATAGATTCAAGATAAGTGGCAGAAGGTGAAGGGGGGACCTGAGGATGAACTTTTTTACGCAGAGGGTACTGGGTGTCTGGAATTCGCTGCTCAAGTTGGTGGTAGAGGCAGAAACTTTAAACTCTTTTAAAAAGTACCAAGATCTGCACCTAAAGTGCTGTAAGCTGCAGGGCTATGGGCCGGGTGCAGGAAGTGGAATTAGAAAGGGCACCTGGGTGTCCTTGGGCTGGCATGGACAAGATGGGCCGAATGGCTTCCTTCTGCGCTGTAACTTTTCTATGGTTCTATGGCTCTAAGTAACTTACCTCCTGACCCCCCAAAACCATCCATCATCTACAAGGCACAAATCAAGGGTGTGATGGAAGACTCTCCACTTGCCTGGATAAGTGCAGCTCCATCAACACTCAAGAAGTTTGACGCCATCCAGGACAAATTAGCCACTCCCTCCACATTGGTAGCAGTGTGTATCATCTACAGGATACACTACAAGAACTCACCGAGACTCCTCAGACAGCACCTCCAAACCCATGACCTCTACCACTTAGAAGGACATAGGCAGTAGACACATGGGGAACTTGCTGGTGGTGGGGTTCTTTCCAAGTCACTCACCATCCTGACTTGGAAATATATCGCCGTCCCTTCACTGTCGCTGGGTCAAAATCCTGGAACTCCCTTCCTAACAGCACTGTGGGAGTATCTATAGCACATGGACTGCAGCTCACCACCACCTTCCTGAGGGCAATTAGGGCAATTCTCAATGGGCAATAAATGGTGGCCTCGCCAGCGACGCCCACATAATGTGAAAGAATAAAATAACCACCTCCTGCTCTCCACCCGAGCACTAAAGATTTCTTTTCCTGTGTGTCTGTCTTTTTTTGCACTCCTTTCTTTAGTTGCTTTCCTTCTGAAATGCTGCTTATCTTGTATTATCCCCCAGTCTTGAGGAAAGGCTAAAGGCTAAAGTGTTCTTCCCTGCTGCTGTCTGACCTGTGGTATATTCCCAACTTCAGTGTCAACTGTGGCTCACCTCTTTCGGACACCTGAGTCAGAAAGGTCAGAGTTCAAGTCCCAGCCAGAACTTGGGTACAAAAACATAGGCCCAAATCCTCTGATCAGTGTCGGAATGGCAGTGTCCGTCACTGATCAGAGACTAAGCTACCCACTTACCTGGATACGATTTTCTTGGCCAGACTTCCAATTCACAATGCGGAAGAACTCCCTCAGCACAGGAAGCCACGGAGAGAACAGCGAAGAGAATCAGTGTAGAAGCCATGGCCCCTCCGTTTATAACACAAGCCGCCGTATTCCGATAGGGGTTTAAAGGTCCCCGAGCTTCTCAGTGTGTTTGTGAATGAGTTTGAGAGAATGGGTGAGTGAACGGGTTAGTGAATGGGTGAGTGGGTGAATGTGTAAGTGGGTAGTGTGGGTGAGATAGATGGGTAATTGAGTAGGGTGGCAGGTAGGTAAGGTGATAGGGTGGCAGGTGGGGTGAGGTGACTGGTGGGTAGGGTGGCAGGGCGGCAGGTGGGTAGAGTGGCAGGTGGGTGAGGTGGTAGGGTGTCAGCTAGGTAGGATGGTAATGTAGCAGGTGGGTGGGTGGGTGGGTCGGGAGTAGTTGAATTGGGCCAGGGATTTGGTCAGGTGGTGGGGGTTAGTCAGGTGTGGTCGAGGGTGTAGTCAGGTGGTGGGGCTAGTCAGGTCGGGTTGGGAGGCGTTGTCGGGTTGGGTCAAGTGGGGTGGGGGAGTCAGAAGCTGGAGTGGGGAGTTGGGGCGTCTGGGTGGTAGTTGGGGAGGCTCAAAGAGGGAGTCGGTGAGTCACTGTGAGTGACTGGGGGTCAGTTGTATCGATACCCAGGAGTCAGGCAAGAGCCCAGAACTTCCCATCTCCGGAAGGTCAGACCTGGGAGGTATCCCAGAAGATGTGCTGTGCTGAGGGACCCCCCACCACCCACGCTCCCAACCCAGACATCCCCATGCAAGGACTGCATGGGAATTGGCCAGGAAGTTTAAACTTCCAATGGGCATTAACCCTGCTCTGGAAACCATCTGATTTAAATTGGAGGCTTTGGAATAGTTACCCAGGAAACATTAGAAGGATTAAAACCAGTTCTAACTCCTGGGTAACTATAGTATCGAACCCCCCGACTCCCAAATCTCCCAACCCACTGACTACCCCACGACTACCCTCTCCACCGCACACCCCCCGACTACTGTCCCTACCTCTGACTAACCCCCACATCCCGACTAATCCCCACCTCCTGACTACCCTCTCCACCCCCAACTACCCTCTCACCCCTGACTAACCCCCACCTCCCAACTTACCACACAACCCCCTGACTACCACCTCAGCCCCTGACACCCTCCTGACCCCCTAACTACGCCCCACCCTCCCAACTGTCCTTCCGACCCCCTCACTACACCCCATTCCCTCTAACCCATCTTACCCCCCCCTCCACCAGTTCCCAGATAAGGTAAGTAAAATGGAGTCTTGTGGCTATCCAACTGTGATTGCAGTCCGACTGTGATTGCAGTCCGACTGTAACTGCAGTCCGACTGTAACTGCAGTCCGACTGTAACTGCAGTCCGACTGTAACTGCAGTCCGACTGTGATTGCAGTGCGACTGTAACTGCAGTCCGACGTTAACTGCAGTCCCACTGTAACTGCAGTCCAACTGTAACTGCAGTCCGACTGTGATTGAAATCCCATTGTGATTGCCACTCCTTGGAAGTTCTGGCACCGTGATTTTTCAGTCTAATATTTTCTAGGTAACTATCCAGGTAAGTTAATTGCGACTGCCTGAAGCCTACGACTCTAGCTCAGAGTCAGAGACTTTTCAAAGGATCCTGGGGAGAAAGGGAATTGCCAATCGCAAGTTCAAATGTCCTGGGCAATTCCCACGGAGTCAGTGGATCAAGACCTCTGCAGAGCCCCGACGCGTATCTTGGATCATACTTCTGGTCTCTGATGATCTGGAGACCGGAAGATCTGGGCCCTGGATTGACACTCTAGTGCATTACTGAGGGAGTGCTACATTGCTGGAGGTGTTGTTAAACTGAGGCTTAGGCTACCCTCTCAGGTGGATGCCAAAAGATCCCTTGTCCTACCGTGAAGAAGAGCAATTACCCAGGAGTTGCCCAGTCTGGGTGGCCGCTGTGCAGAACACCTTCGCTCAGTCCGCAATCATGACCCAGACCTCCCTGTCACTTGCCATTTAAACACTCCACCCTGCTCTCATGCCCACATGTCCATCCATGGCCTGCTGCATTGTTCTAGTGAAGCTCAATGCAAACTGGAGGAACAGCACCTCATCTTCCAACTAGGCACTTTACAGCCTTCCGGACTTAATATTGAGTTCAACAACTTCAGACTATGAACTCTCTCCTCCATCTTCACCCCTTTTTAATCCCTTTTTCTAAATTTATTTTTACTTTTTATTTACTTATTTTTATTTTTATTAATTTATTCACGGTGTTATCCCCTTATCCCTTTCTCTATCCTTTTCCCCCAACCACTGCCCTCTCCCCTATTCAGCCAACAAGGCACTAAGCTCTGGAATTCCCTCTCTAAACCTCTTTGCCTCTCTACACCTCTTTGCCTCTCTACCTCTTGTTCCTCTTTTATAACACTCCTCTAAACCTACCTGTTTGCTTTTGGCCCACTGCCTTAATATCTCTTTTGGTGACGCAATGTCACCAGGCCGAATGAAAAATCAAAATGATGCGTGATGACACTGGGACGCACGTCCAACATCATCGCGTGAAATTTGCGCGTCAGTGTGTCGGGTCCGCCTCCACACGCCGACGCCAAAATTCTGGCCGATGAATAGCTGGGGCCCAAGCACTGACCCCCTACATTTCCCCACTCGTCAATGCCTGCCACTCCGATAAAGGCCCATTTACTCCTACTCTGTTCCTAGTCTGTTAACCAGTTCTCAATCCATGACAATATCTTACCCCAATCCCATGTGCTTTAATTTTGCACACTAACCTCTTATGTGGGACTTCATCAAAATCCAAATTATGAGACTTTCTGAAAATCCAAATATACCACATCCACTGATTTTCCCTTATCTATACTGTTGTTACGTCCTCAAAAATCTCTGGTAGGTTTTTCAAGCATGATTTCCCTTTCATAAATCCATGTTGAATTTGTCTCATCCCTTCAACATTTTGTAAGTGTCCTGTTATCACATCCTTTATAATACACTCTAGCATTTTCCCTGCTACTGATGTTAAGCTAAAATGGCCTATAATTCACTGTTTTCTCCCTCCCTCCTTTTTTAAATAGTGGGGTTACATTTGCCACCCTCCAATCTGTCGGGACTGTTTCAGAATCTATAGTATTTTAGACGATGACAACCAGCACATCCACTATTTCCACGATTTCCTCCTTAAGCCCCCAATTTTGCTTTGATGAGGTGACACGGGGTGAACAGGCTTGCCTCTATCCAACCTCCTCGGTTGGTCACAACAAAGGTTTAAGTTTTCTTTTGCGAGGATACGCCATTTCCTAGTCCAAAAGTATTTTAACTATTTAAGCTGCGAGCAATAGGAGCCAGTCAAACAAAGTTTTCTTTTTCTTGAGTCAAAGTAAGAGCAAATTTATCAATCACTAAACCCGAGAAAAACAATAAAAACGTGATGTCGAGCATTGATCCCACACGCACCCACACACCCACACACACACACACGCACCCACACACCCACACACACACACACACGCACCCACACACCCACACACACACACACGCACACACACGCACACATAGGTATCAGAAGTAAGGGGAGTTAGAGTCTAATCAAAAGAGGTAAAAGAATATATGCTTAAGTGTCCTTTAATCGATCTTGGGGCGTAGGGTTTAAACATTGTGGCCGATTTAGTTTAGCTAGTTTCTTGGATGTGGTGAGATGTAGAAGATATTGCAATTATTATAAAATCTCGGTTCACTAGCTTCTGGCAGAGTTGGCTTCTCAAACTGGGCGACACTCTAAAAGAGTGAGAGGGAGAGAGATTAGCCCTCAGCCTGTTTCCTCTGCTGAACACTTTCTTGACACCGCCCAATCATTCTGTAGTGGCTGTGCAGCCTTGCCTTGAAATACTTCACCCATTGTGTATTTCCAAGAGTTTTTAGGTGCATCTGTCTGCGGCGATCATTGTTTTAATATCAAGTGCTATGTATTTTTTAATGTCTCTCCCTTGGATAGTTACGAGTTTCGATGGGTGTCTAGATTATAGGAAATGACTCTCCTTTCTCACTCCCCTGAACTCACCTTCAACTTGGAGTGTGGCCTTGCTTTGTTAAGCCGTTCGCTCCGTCTCAGTTCAAATTGCAAAATTTCCAGTCAGTTGAAAGTCGAACAATCATATTTTCAAAAACCAAAGGGCACAGCCTTGTGACATTTCCTTACTTTAAAGACCCGCATCATGTCCCCCTCGGTTTCCCTTTTACCAGCAAAAATAAAATTAATTTTGTCCCTTTCATCTCGAATCCAAAGAAAACACAGCTGCTTTACAGATCCAAGGCTGCTGTCAGAATGATACCAGGTGCCACTAGTCTTGGATTATCTTGATTTGAGCGTGTTTGGTATGGCTTTATTGTTTCTGATGAAAGCTCATCAACCTGAAACATTTGCTCTGTTTCTCTCCACCGATGTTGCCTGACCTACTGAGCTTTTTCAACCTTTTATTGTTTTTATTTTAGAAACATGTGCAGTATTTTGGTTTTGCATTCTGGCTTTGTGTGCAGTCGCTCATAAATCCCAATGACTGCAGGATAAGGTCTATGTGACCTGTATGATGGAGGAGATTGAAGCATTTCTGACTTGTCTACTAGTTTTACTTCAATCTTGATTTTACATTGAGTTTTCTAGGATACACAGCACAGAGGCAGACCATGTGGCCCAGCCACTTAATGCTAACAGTTGAGCTCCACTAGATCCTCCTCCCATCCTTCATCATCTAACTCTATAAGCATAACCTCTTCTTCCTCATATGCTTATCTGGCTTCCTTTAATTGCATCTATACTATTCACCTCAACCACTCCCTGTGGTAGCGAGTTCCACATATGCAACACTCACTGGTGTGAGGGACTAAGACCTCACCCTGTATATTTTTTTTAATAAAATAGCTAGAAATATGCTCATTGCTATCTCCAAAACTTAAAACTGGACAAAAACCTAACACGGCTGAATTTATGGACAGGATTTTGAGTTCAGCGTGCGGGCGCGGATCGGTGGGATTGGGAGCAGCTGGGAAATGGGACGCCACCCGTGATCAGCCCCTGACCGCGATTTTACGTTGGCGGGCCAAATAAGGCCCGCTGAGCGCCAGCAGCGACTCCCCAATGGTCGGGAAGGGGCAGGTGTGGCAAGGTCGCCGGGTCCAATGGCCACCCGGCAACCAGTTTAAAACCAGCACAGTCAGGCCCTGGAAGGCTGCTGGCAATGAAGACGTCTTTGGTGTTGTCAGCAGGAGGTACGCATTCAAATGTGGCTGCAGATGGCACTTGGCCCACCGGTTCCCTGATGAGTGCCTTGCCGTCCTCCTGCAGGAGGTGGCTGCCAGGTGGGACAGCCTTGTCTCCCAGGGATGGAAGGCGGAGGCCACCGCACCTAATCAAAGCGCTTGGGAGGAGGTGGCAGTGCAGGTCAGCAGCCACGACGTTGTGCAGCGCACCTGGGTTCAGTGCCACAAGAGGTTTAACGACATGCTGCACTCAGGAAGGGTGAGTACTGTGTTGGCATGGATCAGTGTGTTGAAGTGTTAAGGTCTGGCTGCACCCCCCTTCTCCCCGCCACCCCCCCCCATCCCCGTGGAGCTTAGGGGTGTTAGAGTCTGAGGGCCAATTGTCAATATGCTGGAGCTGGCCAAGGGGGTGAGCCCTGGCTGCTTGGACTGAGTGCCTTGTGGCTCAAGGGCCACGACTCGGATGTGCCCTGCGAGGTGCTCCTCAGATGGGGTTGGCCAGGCTGCAATGGCGCTGCAGGTAGAGAGTGGACTCATCAATGCTCCTCTATCCTTCCAGGAGAAGACAGCCCATAACAACATTGAAAGGTTGCAGACTGGCCGAGGCCCTGCTAACCTCCTAATCCTAAACAGATATGAGCAGGACACCTTGGAGCTGGAGAGGCGCCACTTACCTCAGTCAACCAGCCGCGGAGAGGCTGGGTTGTCAGACAAAGGTAAGAGTGCAGTGCACAGAGGTGAGTGTTTCGGGTGGTGCAAACATTCTTGTGTAGTCTCATCATTGACGGGAGACACAAAACTGGAGTTCCCATTGATCATTGAAAGAGGATGGCACCATGATGCAGATCTCCATGGTCTCACCAGGGTGCCTGGCATATACAGTGACAGTGTGATGCCTTAAACTAATGACATGTCTTTTTTTGTTTTTTTGTTCTCCCTTAGGTTTGCCACCATGCACCCAATCATAGGACCCCGAAGACCTACCCCTGATGCCAGAGGACCGCCGGGCTTCAGCTGCACCTGCTCTCTGAACCAGGCACCAGCGCAGATACCAGCACCTCAGTGGGCATTAGATCTTCAGCTAGAATGTTGGTGCACAGCAGTGAGGGCACTTCATACTCGCTTGAGGTGCAGGCGGAGGCAGAGAGTGCCCAGGGCACCGGCAGTCAGATGACCGCTGGAGTCCAGGATGATGCTCAGTCGAAGGCAGAAGATGAGCCTCTGGAGTCGTCCATTAGGCGGCAGATGCTGGATGTCCAGTGAGTTGTGGGAAGAGATCCATGAGGGTATGTGTGCCATAATCTCTGTTGTGGAGGAGTCCATGCGGAGCATCAGGACTGCATTGACCCTCATGGCTGAGCGCACTGCCTCCGCCATTGAGGGAGCGGTGACTCTCATGAAGGGGCAGCTCCAGGGACAGAACCAGGGGTTCCTGGGGTTGAACTCTGACCTGTAAGCCCTCACACAAGCAGTGAGCTCAGGTGGTCAGTGTCCGTGTGGAAGATGGATGAGGCACCCAGTATCCCAGTTAGGTGCATGTCCATCAATGGTGAGCAAGGAGGTCCAGAGCGACCTCACATTGGCGCACGAGCTGCCTGTCGTCTCTGTGGGCTCCTCTCAGGGCGCTCTGGATGACAGCAGCAGCTCCTCCACCCCTCTGCCGATGATCGTGGAATCTGATGAGGCTGCAGTGACTGGGGAGATACCAGCCGTGGCACTGACCACTCCCTCCCAGGCAGGACCAGTACAGGCTCCACTGGCCAGAGGGCGACCACCAAGGTCACCAAGGTCAACAAGACAGCTGAGTCAGCAGGCTATCAACAGTGCTGGCACCAGCGAGGGGGTACACCAACACGTAGCACTCGCAAACGTGAGTTTAAGGCACCTTGAGCACAAGAGGGGCTGGTCACGGGTCAGAGATCTGCTGTTGTACAATCCTTTGTTTATTTTAACTGGTCTGGGGTTGAAGGCCAGAAAAGGTTCTGTTAGTTTGTTCTGACTGTCAACCAAGAATCGATCCAGCTCTGCCTTGAAAATATTCCAAGACACTGCTCCCACCTCCTTTTCATAAAGAGAATTCCAAAGACTCACGACCCTCTGAGAGAAAAAATTTCACCTCATCTCCATTTTAAATGGGCGACCTCTTATTTCTAAACAGTGACCTTTGTTCTAGATTCTCCCACAAGAGGAAACACCCTCTCCACATCCACCCTGTCAGGTCCCCTCAGGATCTTATATGTTTCAATCAAGTTGCCTCTTACTCCTCTAAACTCCAACGGCTACAAGTCTAGCATATCAACCTTTCCTCATAAGACAAGCAGCCCATTCCAGATATTAGTCTGGTAAACCTTCTCTGAACTGCTTCCAATGCATTTACATCCTTCCTTAAATGAGGCGACCAATACTGTACACAGTACTCCAGATGTGGTCTCAATACTGCTTTGTATAACTGAAGCATAACCTCCCTACTTTTGTAATCAATTCCCTTTGCAATAAATTATAGCATTCTATTAGCTTTCCTAATTACTTGCTGTACCTGCATGGTAGCCTTTTGCGATTTGTGCACTGAGACACCGAGATCCCTCAGCACCTCAGAGATCTGCAATCCCTCACCATTTAGATAGCATGCCTCATTTTATTCTTCCTGTCAAAATGGACAATTTCACATTTTCCTTTTTATACTCCACTTGCCAGATCTTTGCCCACTCGCTTAACCTATGTATATCTTTTAGTAGCCTCCTGATGTCCTCGTCACAAACTACTTTCCGACCCATTTTTGTGCAATCAGCAAATTTGGCAATCATCCCATCCATCCCTTCATCCAAGTCATTTATATAAATTGTAAACAGTTGAGGTCCCAGCACTGATCCCTGTAGCACACCACTCGTTACATCTTGCCAACCTGAGAAAGACCCATTTATGCCTACTCTCTGCATTCTGTTATCTAGCCAATCTTCTATCCATGCCAATATGTTACCCCCTACACCATGAGCTTCTGTTTTCCACAATAACCTTTGATGTGGCACTTTATCAAATGCCTTTGGAAATCTAAGTACAGTACATCCACCAGTTCCCCTTTATCCACAGCACATGTTACTTGCTCAAAGAACTCCAATAAGTTGGTTAAACATAATTTCCCTTTCACAAAACCGTGTTGACTTTACTTGATTACCTTGAACTTATCCAAGTGCCCTGCTATGAGGGCCATTGAGCATGCATGCCTCGTCTGGCCAGTGTGATGGCCTCA
The DNA here is from genome assembly GCF_964194155.1 of Cetorhinus maximus. NCBI lineage: Eukaryota > Metazoa > Chordata > Chondrichthyes > Lamniformes > Cetorhinidae > Cetorhinus > Cetorhinus maximus. The sequence goes on from NC_135890.1 coordinate 9,746,394, forward strand.
TCACCTTTATCGTCACCTTCGAGGACCTCCTCACTCATATCCCCATCGAAGCCCTCCTCATTGGAGGAGATGTGCAACTCCTCCATCTCCTCCTCAGCCAGCTCCTCTCCCTGTCGCAGCATCAGGTTGTTAAGGGCGCAGCAGGTAACAGCGATGCACGACACCCTCTGTGGACAGTATTGCAGGGCTCCACCAGACTGGTCCAGGCACTGGAACCTCATTTTCAGCATCCCTCTGGTTGGCTCCACCAAGATGTGAGTTGCAACATGAGCCTCGTTATACTTTCGCTCTGCTGCTATGTGAGGCCGCCACATGGGTGCCAGTAGCCACATCCTCTGCGGGCTGTCCTTGTCCCTGAGGAGCCAACCCTGCAGCCTCTGTGGACCCTGGAAGATGTCAGGGATCTGAGACCTGCTGAGAATGTAGGAGTTGTGGACGCTCCCTGGGAATCATGCGCACACCTGCAGGACGTGTTTGTGCTGGTCACACACCAGCTGAACATTCAGCGAGTGGAAGCCCTTGCAGTTGATGTAGTTGACCACTTGTTGCCATGGAGATCTAAGCACCATGTGGGTGCAGTCGATGGCACCCTGCACCTGTTGGAAGCCTGAGATCTGGGTAAATCTCAGTACTCTTGCAGCCTGGCTCTCTTGGTCCCGGGTGAAATGCACAAAGTTCTGTGCCTTTGCGAAGGTGGCATTCATGACCTCAATTGTGGAGCCCTGAAAGGAGCCACTGGCGTAACAATTGAGCGCCACAGTCACTTTCACGGCCACAGGCAGTGGACGCCCTCCATGTCCCCCTGGCGCCAAATCCTGCAGCAGCTGGCAGATATGACCGACTAGTTCCCTAGACATGCATAACATTTGGCGACACTGGTTCTCGGTCATCTGCAGGAATGAAAGGCAGTGTCTGTAGACCCTGGGTCTAGCTGGGAGCTGACCAGTGATGGCTCGCTGTGGCTCTTCCGCAGCGTGTGCCAGAGCCCAGCTGCCCCTTCTCCCTGAGGGTGCTGCTTCCCCCTCTGCCTAACCAGGCGTCTCCATCACGCTCTTCTCCGTTGTCTTCGTTCTCCGTATGCCACGAGGCAAACAGTTAGGTCACCAGGCTCCATGTTCCTGATGTACTCCTCCTGCAGGATGAAAGAGAGATGCATGGGTTAGCTTGGGTGTTCTAGGAACCTTTCTTGGTTAAGTCTGAAGGTCCCTTAACACATGGCGGAGAGTGCTGGCCACCACTTGGATGGCCAGAATTTAGTGCGCTGCATGGCTGCCCAAAACCCTACTCACCTCCACCCCACTCCACCTGACCGATTGGCGGCAGCTTTTCCCACTGGACTGCTGTGTTCTCGGTTCAGGCATTCTCCCAACCTGCACTGCAAGGCTGCGCTATTAGCTTGAACCATGGCGGAGTCTGATCCAAACCTGAATGGTGACATTATGAAGGGCAGCGAGTGCCTCCACCAGTGACTGCTCCAGCTTTCACAAGGAGATTGTACAATGTGCCCAGTTGTTCTGCAGTCCACTAAAACGCTTATTAATCTGCAGTCTGTGCCCGAGGGGTGAAAAGTTCAGGAGCATTTGGTGACACTTTCATGCCACTGTGTTGCTTGAGTGGGCAGATAAGCTCGAGGCCCAATTCCAAGCGTATCAATGTGGCTCTGCCTGAACTATCTCAGCTGTGGAAGAATGGTCACTTTATACAATGCGTGGCCGCTTCCCTCCCTGCCGCCTAGCACGTGCTTGTGCACTACCATCAACCACAGGGCAGCCCTTGCTCCCCTGAATTTGCCTCAACTGCAGGGTAACCCTTTCCCCTCCAACTTGCCTTGACTACAGTGCAGCCCTTGCCCCCTGCCTCCCAATTCACCTCAAACCACAGCGCTGCCCTTGCCCCCCAATCCACCTCGACTGCAGTGCAGCCCTTGCTCACCGCCAAGTCACCTCAAACTTGAAGTCCAACAGGTGACCCTGGAGAGCGCTGCACAACGTTACTGTGCACTCACCTCCGAGTTCCCCTCAAAGTGCAGGCCACCAAGTGCACGCCTTATATATTCTGTTGTGAAACATGTTGGCATGCAATCATGCGTGGGGGATGATTCCGGCGGGCTGGTCTTATAATGATATGAAGATGCATTGCAATGAAGTTCCCTGTTTCCAACAGCGGGAAACGCAGCCCGCTAATGACAGGCGGAGCGGACAATTGCAAACAGGTTTCACGATGCTATGAAACTGGCTTTTGGCCTTTTTGCCATATTGTCCGCTCCTGGCACCCACTGCCGAGTGCGCTGGATGCCAGCGGGAACGAAAATTACGCCCAATATTTCTTTTCACTGTGGTCTCTGCATTGTAAACATTTCTTTTCTCTATCCCTCTTTTTACCGTATGAATGCAGAGGAGGCAATGTTGCCACCCTCCTCCCATGTTTTGCGTGTATGCAATTGAATTAACCCTATCTCGAGTTTGCTTGTGGATTATTAATAGAAATTGGATCGCACCAAAACTGAAGGGCTGGGAAATATGCCATTGCTTATAAAGGGGGAAGAGGAGAAATTAGTGCAGTTTGGATTAACACCCCCTCCTGTCCATAGCACTGGTTAAAGAAGTTTTTTTCTGTATCCCTTATGCATTTTCCTGACAAATATCATATATCTATGGCCTCTGGGTTTGCTTTTCCCCTCAAGTGGAAACACTCCCCTGTGTTTACTCTATCAAAGCCTTTCATAATTTTAAAAACTTCCATTATTTGCAAATTTATAGATCAATTAAGATGAATTTGCATAAGCCCTTCATCCTGGTTAAATAACCATGTTAGTAAAATAAATTTCCTATCAGTCTGCATCAAATATTCTGAAGGAGAGTCACATTCGTCTTGTAACGCTAACTCTGCTTTTCTCTCCACAGATGCTGCTAGACCTGTTGAATTTTCCAGCACTTTTTGTTTCGTGCCAAATGGTGCCCTAATTTAATGCTTTGTTTGGAAGTCTTGTTAAATTGGTCCACAGCGGGCTGATGTGTTGCTGTTTGTTGCCATCATCTAAAATGGTAATTCGTAATAAAGATAAGATTTAAGAAGCGGGCACTGCATGGGCATTTATCATACAATTAATTGGAACTCCTTTATCCTATTGAAGGAAATGTACACACAGGTTTCTAGATAAGCCAACTGAAGTTGATCTATCACTGTAATGCTTTTCTTCAAATATAATCTGAAGTCTACATGGGAGTGCTTTTGTCATGGAAATGCAATTTAGTCAACTTAATTTGCAAGCATGCTTTGAGAGACAGTAGCACTGCTAAAAGACAAATTAACCCATTTACATGCATTGGATAAGTTAATTTAAAAACGGACTGGCATGTGGTAGCACCTTATTTTTCCAGATTATTTTTTGCTGAAATGTGTGTTTATATTAGACTGGTTGTATTAAAGTTAGGTCAACATGACTTCAAGTTGACTTACTTAACATGTGCAAACATGCTGAATGTGAGATAAGGACCATAGTTTTACTTCAGGCACTTGTTGAAAATATTGCCCGTGTAATTTGGTATTTTGATTTGACTGAAGTGGCAGGACAGATTTCCTCTGAATCATAAATGTGACCAAAGGAGGAAAATCCATCAGGGCTAACAAGTCTATCTCTTTTTCCTAACAGACCCGCATATACTTAGCTGCCTTCAGATCTCTCAGTCCCAGTCTTTTCAGACTGTTAGGAACTAGAAATAGTTTCGAGTGAGTTATGTTTGTATTTGTGGGTGTTAAGAATGAGTTTTAGCCTTAAGTTTAAGTTTAATTTGTGTTTCTGTATTTGTGTGTTAAGAAAGGGAGAACTTGAATTTTACTTTCACTTTAAAAAAAATGCCTGCATTTTAATGAGGTTTATGGCTCTTGAAGGGGAATTAAAACAAGTACAAGGTAGAAAAAACTGTGCTATTGCCTAGCAACAGGGGTCCAGAGAGAGAGGCCCTACACTAACACAAAGAAACCAAAAGCAGTTTGAGTTCAGTTGGTCATTCTGTTCTAAGGCGAAGGTAGAAGTTTAAGTCTCTCTCTAGCTGACACATTAGCAGACAGCAGAGGAGAATAAGTCTAAGAATCTTAGATGAGTCGCTCTAAAGTTAAAATAACAGTGAATGTCAAGTGAGTTCTGGATCTCAAGAGAGATATTAAGTTGTCAATAGTCTCCTGGGAGAGGGAACTGCAGGGAGCAGGTCCTAAAGGGAAAAGAGAAAGGCCCATGAAGCCCTTTAGGTTAAGTCAATGGACAGAAATTTGCAAAAGGCTGTGTTCGTGGAAGTGAAAATAAGGAACAGAGAGGAAGGCTCCAAGCTTAAAGGGAGAAAGCTGCAGGATACAGACTTAAAGCAAAATAAGCTTGCGAGAAGCCAGAAGATCCAAGGAGACAGCTGAAGGTCTATAACTCTTTACTATGGGCATGTGAAGTAGTGGTGTTTAGTTGGCATGGCTGAATCAGAGAGGGAGTGCGTGTAAGGAAGCTTAAATGCACGTGGCAATCCAGGGGAGAGGAACATCAGAAGGAGAGTTTGAAACCATGGAGGTGGACCCTTGTGGAAGCATCTGAGAGAAATCATCATTTGAGAGAATATTCCAAAGCAGGTTCTTTGAGAGTGGAGATTGGACACCCTTGTGTGAAAGGTGGAGTTCAGTGAAACTGGTTGGCTCAAGGTATAATAAGTGTCTGGGGGAAGTTGATGGGAGTCCATCGCATCTGTTTGGAGTGGCATCTGTCACTTGGTTGCAGAATGTGGTGTGCCTGACCACAGGCTACCTATTGGTTTACATGGACTGTGTACTTACTGTAAATATTAGAGTGTAAAATAGCTTTTGTAACTTGTGTTATCCATACGAATTTGTATATATTTGTAAAGATATAGTTGTGGGTGAAGGAGTATTGTAATATAGTTAATATATTTTTGTTTAATAAAGATTTTATTCTTTAGTTAAAAGTTCATCAGTTGACTCCTGTGACTCTGTTCAGTAGCCGCCCTCCATGTATCTAAACAAAAAAATAAATAAAAGTTAGGTTCTATCAAGCTGGGTACCACCCTGGCATCTGACATGTCCAGTGGTAACATCAGCTGGGATCATAACGAGATACATATCTAATTGCCTTTGGAACAATTTCTTTATGTGCTGCAATGCCCTTCCCTTGAAATTTATTCCAAATATTCAGGTTTAAAATTTGATCAATGGGGAATATTTGTTTCACTGTCCTGTCGATTGCCTGTAATTGTGGATCATGTATCCATACTGTTTGGGTTTGAAGTAAGTGAGGTCCCTCCTGCAGGTGATGATGAATATTTCCAATAAGAAATATCTGCTTTACAGTAAGAAGCTCTTTGCACACAAACAAGCCTTTTCTCTTACACACTAACAAATACTACCTACAAGATGCATTGCAGCAATACACCAAGGCTCCTTTGACAGTACTTTCCAAATGTGCAACCTCTAGCACCTAGAAGGACAAGGACAGCAGATACTTGGAAACCTCACCACCTGTAGGTTTTCCTCCAAGCCAGACACTGTTAGGAATAATGTATAGCTTTAAGTTTATATTTTGTATTTGTGTGTTCAAACCTGCTTTTATTTGCACTTAGAGGTTTTTATAAGCTGTGTACCAGAAAGTATGGGGCCCAGTTTGTATACGTGCATTTTTAATGAGGTTTTATGACTCTTGAAATGAAGAGATGGGTTATCAAGTGGTTAATAGTTTAGTGAAGTTAAAAAAAACAAAGGAGAAAAAACTGTGCCATTGCCTAGCAACAGGGGTCCACACACACAGACAGGGAAACACAAAAGGGTGGTCAGCTAGGGTGTATGTACCAGCGAGTGAAGGCAGAAGGTCTGATCTCTCTAATACAAAACTCTGAAAACCTGCTGAGGAACTGAGTTTAGGGAACTCATGTGTTTGTTCTGAAGTTGAAGTAATAGTGAGTTTAGATTGCAGTTTTTGAGTGCCTCAGGGAGAGATACCAGCTGAGGAAGAGCAGCTAGTGAATGCTCAGCAGTCCGCCTCAAAAAAAACAGTTTGAACCTGAGCTAACCCAAGCAAGAAACCTTGGTGTTGAGACAGTGGTAAATCTTTTCTAGGGTTTTGTGCCTGTAAGGGTTGCCGGGATAAAAGGAATAGCGTGAGTTTGAATCATTTTCTGGTATTTGTTTTGAAATCTTTCCAACTTTCTTGACGAGTGTAATATAGTTCATTTTTTTCTTGCTTTATAAACATATTATTTTTTGTGTTTTGTATTAACAGTGTACTGGCAGACTCTTGTGAATGTGTTTAGTAACCAACCTTCGTGGTTTCTAAAAAAAAAACAAAGTTAGGATCTACCAAGCCAGGTTTCACTTTGGGACCTGACTTGCCCAGTGTTGTTTTTTTAAAACAAAATTCATTCATGCATATGGACGTCGCTGGCTAGGCCAGCATTTATTGTCCATTCTTAAATGCCCTTGAGAAGGTGGTGGTGAGCTGGCTTCTTGAACAGCTGCAGTCCATGTGGTGTAGGTATATCCACAGAGCTGTTAGGAAGGGTGTTTAAAAAAAAAATCACCAGCGGGGATCATACCAAAACCATCCTGACTTGGAACTAAATCACTTTTCCTTTGCTGTCACTGGGCAAAAATCCCAGAACCCCCTTCCTAACAGCATCGTGGGTGTTCCTATAACACATGGACTGCAGCGGTTCAAGAAGGCAGCTCCCCACCACCTTCTCAAAGACAACAAATGCTGGTCTCAACAGCGACACCCGCATCCCATGAATTAATAAATTAAAAAAAATACTAGAGGAACTCTTCCACTGCATCTACACTCCCTGGTAATGACCAAAACTTCAGAACAACTGGAAAGAATGTACTGATGAAAAATGTACATTCCACACAACAGCAACAGCAACCTCTATTTATATAGCACCTTTAATATAATAAAATGTCCAAGGTGCTTCATAGGACCGCTATAATCAACATTTGATATTGAGCCACAGAAAGTATTTTTTGGCAGTTGGCTAAAAACGTGGTCAAAGGGTTAGGTTTTGGGGTCCTTCTTAAATGAAGAAAAAGATGTGAAGAGGAAGAGAGGATTGGGGAGGGAATTCCAGGCCTAGGTAGCTGAAGTTATGGCCAGCAATGGTGGAGCAATTAAAATTGGGGATGCACAAATGGCCAGAATTAGATGAGCACAGATATCTCAGGGGGTTTTGAGGCTGATTACAGAGATAGGGAGGGGGAGTGAGGCAATGAGGTAATTTGAAAACAAGGATTAGAATTTTAAGATCAAAACATTGCTTAGCCGAGTGCCAATTTAGATTAGCGAGTATAGGGTGATGGGTGTACAGGACTTTGTGCAAGTAAGGATACAGGCAGCAGAATTTTGAATAACCTCATGTTTTATGGAGGATAGAATATGGGAAACCAACCAGAAGTACCATGTAATAATGTTGAGTGGTAACAATGAGGTCTCACCAGCTGATGTGCTGAGGCGAGGTGGCATTAGGGCATGTTACAGAGGTGATAATAGGTGATTTTAGTGATGACATGGGCATATGGTCGGAAGCTGATCTCAGGATCTTATATTACACCAAGGCTGTGAATAGTCTGGCTCAGACAGTTGCTGTGGGGGATGGAGTCAACGGCTAGGGAATGGAGTTTGTAGACGGGACTGAAGACAACCACCTCAGTCTTCCCAATATATCTCTGAAGGAAATGCTTTCCTCATCCAGGACTGGATGTTGGGAAAGCAGCCTGATAATTTAATGGCAGTGAAGGAGCTGAGAAGGATTGTGGTGAGGTAGAGCTGGGTGTTGCCATTGGACTTTTTCACAAGCTGAACTGTACATGCACCCTACAGGTTCCGGGGTAGGTGATGAGCAGAAAGCACATTCTTCAAATGTGTGATTGTGGCTCTTAACTGTGAAGGGGACCACTGGACAACCACAGCAACTTGCATTTATTTTATTCACCACCTCTCAGACAGATAAACAGATCAAGGTGTCTCACAACAAAGAGAAAAAAAAAATTAGATGATGGTAGAGTTAGCAGAGATGACCCAAAGCTTGGTAGAAATGTTTCAAAGTGTTTTTCTTTCTTTGACTTGCCTTTAGCCCTGTGAGGTGAAGCTCAAAAGGACAAACAGCCAATCAGCTGCCTGACATGGAGTAGCATTGATCACCTGCCCAACGTTCTCAGATCTATTCTTTTCTAGCACTTGATAAGTTAATCCCATATGCAGGACAAACGAAGAGGTGCTTGAAATAGCAAGAACAAAAAGAGCTTAAAAAAGCGACACCCAGAAAATAAAATATCAGCATTTTGCCCATTTGATCAGAACGGAAAAGTTACAGAGATCTCCTCTCGAGGGAAAAGTGGAGGAGAGCAGAAAGAGGGGGAGGCCTAGGCATGGTAGGATGGCAGACATCACAGAGTGGTTGCAGATGAGCTGCAGTGGATGTGGATGGCACAAGACAGACACCATGACACCACAAGAGATACCATGACAGCAGATCTCCTGGTAGGAATAGCTACAGGCAGAGAGAGATTTACAGCCAAGCAGTTTGTTAAAGAGTTGATCATCAGACGACTTTTCTTAGTGGAAGCAGTTAACTTTATTTATAAGACAGTGTTATAGCACAGAGGATGGTAAATGCTGAGCTGTTCAAATCCCAGCGGGAAACTTGAAACAACTGCCACAACTATTTTACAATTTGTATTTATTTCAAGATGTGTGCCTTGAATTCAGTAGTAATAAGACCACCAAGTCTTATAGGTTTCTCACAAAACTAAGTTAAGCCTTTATTAATAAAAAAAAAGATTTTAAGCACATTCATAGGTATACAAATTACTCCTGTGATAACTCCTAGCTCCCCTAGTTAATCTAACTCCCAGTTACACCTCCGTCAAGGCAACAGTAAAACACACAGATTTTAAATGACCCAGGCTAAGTAACATGATACCCTGAACAGTCGAATTCAAAGTGAGTTTTCTTCACTTCAATTCGTGTAGACAGCAACTTGAGGCTTAGAGGCTGGATACTTTTCACACTTGTTAGATCTTAGAATTCCTTCCTCTTACACATAACATCATCTCCTTTATACAAGTTTCTCCCTTTTTAATGTAAATCCCGTTGTCCGAATATGTCTTTTCAACTCTACTTTTCATCTTTCATAGTACAAATCTTTCATAGTACCAACTTTATCAGTGAGCTTTGGGAAAAATAATCAAAGTTTGGCTTATTCTGGCTAAGTGTAACATTTCAGCACCTCTTTTGAAATTCACATTACTCTGGTTTATCTAAAAATGCAATTTTTTCCTTTACGCCTCACATTCTAAAACTTCAACCATGTTTACCTATTTAACATTTCAAACCTAGCTTCTCTTTTGATGCATCAAAGCCTTCAGACCAGCTGTCTTTAATTCAATTAAGTTCCCCACACACATTATTCCTACCTTACAATAAATTCCAACAACATGATGAAAATGATTATATTTTCCTGACAGACAGCAGTAGCAACTACACATGTGCATCAAACTCCATAACTAAAGAAGAACTCTCTAGTAGAAGTTCCCCGTGCTGTTAACACATTGGCTTACACAGATCATGTGGCCTTACAAGACAGGCTTATTCTTAAAGCTACAGTCCTACGTTTCCCTAAACTATAATTACCACACGGCCAAAAGTTTTTTTTCATTTGTTCATGGCACGGGGACATCACTGTCTAGGCTGGCATTTATTGCCCATCCCTAATTGCCCTTGAAAATTGAGTGGCTAGCTAGCATTTAAGAGTTAACCACATTGCTGTTGGTCTGGAGTCACATGTAGGCCAGACCAGGACAGCAGATTTCCTTCCCTGAAGGACATTAGTGAACCAGGTGGGTTTTTACGACTATCAACAATGGCTCCATGGTCACCATTAGACTTTTAATTCCAGGTATTTTTTATTGAATTCAAATTTCACCATCTGCTGTGGTGGGATTTGAACCTGGATCTCTGGGGCATTACCCTGGGTCTCCAGATAACTAGCCCAGTGAAAATACCACTATGACCCCACCTCCCCCAGCTGATTGTAATGAATATGATGTTTCTTGTTACTGCAAATGGTATATGATCTTTGCTTCTCCTGCTGAGAACAGAAAGTTGTTTACCTCCTGAACCATGTCCACAGACCTTGAAAGAGATGTCATTGGTTAGTAGTCAGGAGCAGAAACTCAGATTAGCCTTTCCCCAACTTAATTTTTAGCATTGTACCATTCCCACTGCCACCCCAGTGATGCCAGCGATACTCAATAGTCCAGAGATCAAAGCTGGAAATGCTTCTGGTTCAGCAGCAAATCTGGAACTATGTTTATTCTTTAAGCCATTGGGAAGCTCTGACAGGGGTGATTGTAATTAGCTGGAGTAATATTATTAACCATGCTAAGCGGACGAGCCATATAAATACTGTGACTACAAGCGCAGGCTAGGGGCTGGGAATTTTGCACTGAGTAACTCACCTCCTGACTCCTCAAAGTCTGTCCACCATCTACAAGACACGAGTGGCGAGTGTGATAGAACACTCTCTGCTTGTCTGGAGGAGTGCAGCTCCAACAACACTCCTGCAGCTTGACACCAATCAGTACAAAGCAACTCACTTGACTGGCACCCCATCCACCACCTTAAACATTCACTTGCTTGACCACTGATGCACAGTGACTGCAGTGTGTACCACCTACAAGATGCTCTGCAGCAGTCTTCTTGAGCAGCACCTTCCAAATCCACAATCACTACCACCTAGAAGAACAAGACTAGCAGGCACATGGGAACACCACCACACTCAAATGCCCCTCCAAACCACACACCTCCCTGACTGGGAAATATATCACTGACACGTCATCATCACTGGGTCAAAATCCTGGAGCTCGCTGCATAATACATGGACTTCAACACTTAAAGACAGTTGCTCACCATTACCTTCTCAAAGGCAATTGGGGATGGGCAATAATTTCTGCCTTGTCAGTGATGCCCATATCTCATGAATGAATAGAAAAAAAATCTGTAAATCATAATACCAGTTTCTTCCATCAAATAAAATGTCGAAGATTAAGTTACTTCAGCTTTGACAAAAAATGCCATGAGATAATAACATTCAAAAATTCAGTGTTATTGCTTGAAATCCCTTTGTCTGCAGTTATAACAAATAGGTCAATGTGGATAAATCAACTTAAAACAGAAGCGTTAAGTTCTTATAGGCTACTTTTCCACATTTTAATTTCAAGGCCTTTGACTTCCTAGTTAAGCAGCCTAACTACTTGAGCTGACTATAATGAATAATGGAGCAGAAATTTGCTTCAGCCAATTATAATGCCTGAAATTGACGTCCACACTCAGAACACATGCCATGAACCAGAGGCCTAGATTCATGAACTCGGGCCTGATCAGCATTTTGTCAGTGAGCTGCAGATGCCAGTTTGGCATCCAGGGGCACCATGCCAATTTCACAACCACAAAGCCTGGGCAGCTGCCTTTCTAGCAGCGTCCATGGGTTTAGGTCCTGGGAGTCCAGGGCGAGGGAATCAGGAAGCGATTGTGAGGGTGAGGAATATGATCAGAGGGCAGCAGGAAGATGGGTAAATGGAGGGAAGGGGGATGATCATGAGATAGCTGGGTGGGATTGGTCACGTTGTTTTAGACAGTTGTAGAGCTGGCAGGTCGGTGTTCTTGCTCCTATCAGCTTTATTCTCAGGTAGGTATCATCAAAAAAGTACTTACCTATGTGGTGACACCCTCCAGTAGATCCTGAGGGACTGCTGGTTAGGCTGCTTATAGACTTGGCACTGCTGAATGTAGCATACCCAGTGCTGGCTGTGTTCAGGGCTGTCCAATTTCAGAAAGGGACCTAGCTCAAACAGGTATTGGTTCCCCTCCTTGCATATGCAGAAGACCCAATGACTGTTTCAGGAGTGGTTCCCAAATGCCAACACTAGATCCTTCACAAATATTGGAGGCTTAGCTGCCTGTTTTCTGCCTGGAAAACTGGTACAGCATCAAGAAATTTCTGGACTAATGTATTTTTTGCTCCTTCACTTCGCATAAGGAGAACAATTAAGCCTAAATTGGAGACAACATGTTTTCCCTCTGTTTTGAGAACAGAAAACAGAGGTGACTACCTTTATTGACAATTCTAATAACAGAGAGAACAACTGTTCTTTTGAATTTGCTGTGACATGAATCTGCTATTAAGATCTAGTACGTACCACTCAACTTGCAGTGAATTGCAACCATTAACACAATGGCCACAGGGAGAGTAAAATGTTTTTGACAGTGTTCTTATGGAGATATATAAGATAATTAAAGGAATAGAACATTACTATTAATTATATTATGAGAGCAGGACATTGGGGTGGGGGGAACTAGTTTAAACTAGGAAAGAATGAATTTATGACTGATGTCAGGAAATCTTTCTCACACAAAAGTGACCATTGTATGGGATGGACTTCAAGATATTGGGGGCAAAAGTCCGTTTAAGAAAAAACTGCAATTTGCAATGGGAAAAAAAAAATTATAGTCTTTCTGGATGAATGAATCAAGATGGCCTGAATGACCTTTATTATCTATAATTATCCTGTGATCTTGTAGCAAAGGTTGAATTTTCAAAATAAACCTAGACTAGTTCAGACTACATACAAAGGACAAGTAGGGAGTTAAAAGTGGACCAGCGTTTTATTGACAAAAATATATTCTGTATATGTAGTTTTCAATGCAACCCTGTGTGGGTCCAGTTGCAAATAGTGATGCTCCCTGGATGTCTCCTGCACGCATTGATACACTCCCAGAAACTTTCCCCCCGACCTCTAGAAGTGTTGGCTGCTCAGAGGGAAAACCGTTTAACCCCGCAGAAAGAATTTTTTTTTAGCATAAAATGCCAGTGATGACATGCTAGTAAATCTTGTGAAATCCTAGAGTCTAGAAACTCCAGCTTGAAAGTTTGTGCACATTATAGGATTGACACATCAGGAATGCAAGCACTAGGTGGTTGGGAGTGAACCAAAGAAGAAGCTCCAAAGGCGTTTCACTTGGCACAACGTGGAGAGAAACAGGGGCAAAGGACACAAACAATCAAGAGATTATAGAACAGTCAAAAGTATATTCTAGTTGGCTGAACAACTTGAGTTGGTTTCTGGAGCATCGATTGAAAATAATACCCCATTCAATTAGTAACAATCCTGCCCAAGGGCAATATCGCATATGTAGCAAATTAAAATTCAAAGAGTGACAGGATTGAATTCCTTTCATACACCTGTGCCGATTGCTCTTTTTTAAAGAAAAGAATGTCTAGACTTTGAAACAGAAATGTGCATTCCACTTTCCCTACAAAGTCCCTGAAATCTAGATATCAGAAAACCAGTGTGAAAGGCCTTCAGAAAGCAGGGGAGAATCCTCCACGCAGACCCTGTGAGTATCTCACCCCACACTCCTAGATCATAAGGGCTGGAAGAAAATGTGAAAAGTCCAAGGGTACCAAATGGCTTCGTCCACAAAACGACAGCAACAATTAACAAAGATTTTCTGGATAAAGCACTTAAGAGAAAACACTTTCATGTTAAACCTTTTAGGTTCTTAAGACAAGATTCCCCTTTTAGGTTTTGGATAAATGCCGACATGCCTGTGAAGTTAAATGTACCTTTAATGCTTGAGTAGGCCACAAAAGGTAATAGTGTTTTATTATTTTGGAATGGTTCATTGTTCATTGAGAACACGCACAAACACAGACATTGTAAATGGGCGATTAAAGGTTGGCGACCACACTGACCAACAGTTTCCGAGGGCGCTGGGGGGAAGGTATTTACCGATGTGCCAAACTGGTGTTGGTGGCGATCTATCCTGCTGACAATCCTCCCCCTCCCTCCAGGTTGTGACTGTCTATCAATGACTGTTTCAGGAGTGGTTCCCAAATGCCAACACTAGATCCTTCACAAATATTGGAGGCTTAGCTGCCTGTTTTCTGCCTGGAAAACTGGTACAGCATCAAGAAATTTCTGGACTAATGTATTTTTTGCTCCTTCACTTCGCATAAGGAGAACAATTAGGCCTAAATTGGAGACAACATGTTTTCCCTCTGTTTTGAGAACAGAAAACAGAGGTGACTACCTTTATTGACAATTCTAATAATAGAGAGAACAACTGTTCTTTTGAATTTGCTGTGACATGAATCTGCTATTAAGATCTAGTACGTACCACTCAGCTTACAGTGAATTGCAACCATTAACACAATGGCCACTCTATCACTGCCTCCTCCTCCGCTTCTTTCTTTTCTTACCTTCACCCCCCCCACCCCACCCGCCCCCCCCCACTCAGTCAGTTCCCCTCCCTCCCCCGCCCAGCTCCACACGCCAGTAAAAAAAAACCGCCCATTTAAGATAGAGATGAGGAGAAATTTCTTCTCTCAGAGGGTAGTGAATCTGTGGAACTTTTTACCCACAGAGGGCTGTAAAGGCTGTGTTGTTCAGTGTATTCAAGGCTGAGATAGACAGATTTTTAATCAGTAAGGGAATCAAGGGTTATGGGGAAAAGGCAGGAACGTAGAGTTGAGGATTATCAGATTAACCATGATCTCATTGAATGGCAGAGCAGATTTGATGGGCTGAATGGCCTACTTCTGCTCCTACGTCTTATGGTCTTATGGTAAATGCATCTTCTACAGAATCTTAATTAAATGCACTGCATTTGGCTTGGCTTATAAAGAAACTTATATGTTTCATAACATGCAAGATAACATGTGGACATCAATGCCAGCACCTGGGCTAAAATTTTCAGTGATGGTCTATTACAGAGCTGTCAACATGGAGACACCATAGGTAATAGTTATGGCCAAAAGGACTAATTTATTTAAACGCATTTGGGGCTGTGTTTTAGTTTGTACATCCCTGATTTTCTTCGCTCCACCATTTGCAGCCCTGAGTTCTGGAATTTTATCCGTAAGCCCTTCTGCCTCTCTACCTCTTGCCCTTAAAACCCCTTAAAACCTACATCCTTGACCAAGTTTTTGGTTACCTGCGCTAATATCTCCTCATGTGGCACAGTGCCCAAATTCCTTTTGATATTTGTTTCTGTGAAATATCTGGGGTCATTTTGCTAACTTAAATGGTGCTATTCAACAGCAAGTAGTTGTTGTTGGTGACAGAACAGGAGTCTGTCATTCATAGTTTATGAAAATGTCCAAATTCCTGATGGTTTCTGTATACCAATAGGAGGAGCTGCAAGTTACTATGTGCATAAGTGCATCTTGTCACCCTGGTATTTCTCTTTGAACAGCTATCGTTGATAGACCATGTCCAGTGGGTCAAACATAATCCTGTCTATTCATCTTGCATGTAGATTGGTTCAGATAACTCTGAAGAGTTTAAAAGATGCTGAAAGCTTTTCTTGTCATTTTATATTTAGCTCCATTAACTCAATGGCCATATCATATATTTAATAATGATGCACTTTATTATCTTGTGAAAGTAATTATGTAGGGAGGTGATGCTTCATCAACACTTAAAAGATAATTATAGTGGCTGCAGGTTAAATGCAGTAAACTAGTAATTATCCTATCAAGTCAATCCAGTTGAACATGTCATCATATATGGATAGCTAAAGGTTTCTTGCATGTGTCACAGGTTTGCATGATTTATGGAAATAAGGTTACAGTACTCTATGCCAGGGGCTGTCTGGTAAATTCTCTGGAAAGGTGTGTAGGGTTCGTAACATAGGCCAGCAGGAAACAGCCAAGAGGCAATAGACTCCCAACAAGCACAAGCCATTTCGCAGCTCAATTAACAGATGCTCTTTGTTATAATACCTGTGAAAAGCCCACCCATACAACCTTGGGTTAAATCAACAAGGCACAGTGCTCAAAATCCTCCAGCCACCTCAGTTTTCGTCTCTAGTGATGGTTTGCCCTCTCTCTCACATGTGAGATCTGAGCTTGTGACTGACGTTGCAGTGCTCTATAGTGCTAAAAAGAAAGATCTGCAAACATTTTTCTTAAATAACTAATTTTTAATGAAGTTGCCTTTTCAGACTGTGCTCTAAGGTTAGTTCCTTCCTCTCTGCATATTCATAGCATTTTATTTTTAAGGAGCATGTATGCAGGGTCACCAACACTTATGAAATAAAATAAGGGACATTTTACCTGGCGGTTGAGGGATGCTGGTGACTGAGAGCAGGGGAGGGGGATTGTGAGCTAGTCTGAGCATGGGGCACAAAATCATGAAAGGTTAGCACAAGTTAAAAATATCTATCACCTCTGATGGGGAGCTGCATTGTGCTTGGACCAGGTGCTGGAAGTCATTCTCAAAGCTGATTTTGATGTTTTGATACTTAATAATGACACAACTTGACAGAGAGCGAGCTCCAAGATTTCCCAATGCTGCACTAGAAGTCTTGGTGCAGGAGGTGAAGAGAAGGAGAAATGCCATCCTGTCACAGGAAGCCAGGAGGCCCAAAAGACAAACTTTGCCAAGGGCAGTGCAACCAGATAACTGTGGCCGTCAGTGGTGGGAATCTAGCCCTGAGGACATGGTTGCAAAATGTTCCATGCCCTCACACAATTGGTCAAGATCAGTGGTTGTCTGTTCAAATCTAACATCCCACCAACTGTACCGTGTGCTTCACAGGCTCTTCATTGTACCATGCTCCCATCACTCACCTACCAACAATCCCAATCAATCATAACTCATACCTAACATTCACTCACCCTCACACACTTAACACTGCTGCAAGCACACACCCACATCTCACAGCTTACACATGCAATTCAACCACGACAGCCTTGTCACTCAAACACATTGTACCACACTTACTTACACACCCTTCTTCCTTTCAGGACAAGATAACGCATAACCAAAGGCCACAGTGTTAATTGTATCAATTGGGGTTAAGTACATACAGGTAGATGGCATTGATTGGATGTTTACTTGAGCACACAAAGGAAGGCACTTACTGACACAGGACTGGAGTGGAGTCAGGAGGTATTTACGTGTAATGTTTCATTCTGTGAATAAATCTATCCCAATAAGACAGGTCCTGGTTCCTTCCTTCACCAGCTGGCTATCTGGTTGGCTAACACGTAGCATCTAACCAGTAGGGGGCAGGCAAGGCTGCCAATCCAAAAGAGGAAATGGCCATCATCATTAGTAGCCACGGCTGCAGTCCTGATCTGAGAAGGTCAGAACATCACCATATCCTCATACCGAATCCATCTTCTTACATCCCACTTTCCCCTCATCCCTCAATCTCTTTTGATTTAAAAGCCACAGATGGGGGAAGCATGCACCTGTTCAAATGGTGTGAGACCATCTCCATCCAAGAGATCTCACACCATATCTTTTATTCTTCTAGTAATAATCATGATTCCATTCTTCCTTAGTTAGTAATTCGCCAAACAGTGCAAACAATTGTTTACTACTCATCTTCTCAAAACTTGATAGCTTAAGAACCTCCATTAGTTTGCCCTTAATCAAATGAAGACTTAACCGCAAAGTTATATTATACCTTGTAATGAATTTGATGTACCGAACAGGTTTCTCACGTGAAACAGGTAACTTTATCACAGAGCTCTTTTAGAAGCTACACGCTTGAACCAGGCCCACGGCTAGAAGGCCCCACCCCTCGGATTACCCACACTTAGGGACCAATCGTTGGAACAATCACGCGACCTCTAATAGGCAGTAGGGAAGGTTATACCTTCAATCACTACATTTCCTCCCTCTTTAGTTTTTTTTTTACATTTCCCATTGACAAAGAATATTTTAATCCACAACATATATGTATATACACGGGTCATGTGATTAAAGATTACATTCCTGAGGTGGTTTTCTAATTCGGTTAGAGTGGCGTAGCTCTACCACTTGAGATTCTCCCACTGGATCGACATGATCAGGAACTGCAGCATCAGGTACATCCTTAGAAAGTGGCAGTTCAAGATTAGGCAATTCAACAGAGACATCAGGTATATCTATTCTAGGTTGATCTGCACCTCAGGGATTAAAGGTTTGACATCAATTACTGGAAGAATAGCTGGTTGTTGGATTGTCTCTCTACTCCTTAGATGATCCACATGTTTTCGAACAATCTGGTCTTCCACTTCCACTTGGAATGACAAGGGTCCAGTTTCAGAGACAATCATACCAGGAATCCAACTAGGTCCATTTCCAAAATTCCACACAAAACTGTATCTCCTACAGTAAACCTTCGAGCTTTGCTATGAATATCATGATTCACTTTCTGACTACTCTGGTTCTTCTCTACCTTCCCCTCTAAATTTGGAAACACCAGACTTAACCTTGTACGTTGGCAGCATTTCATCAGTAATTCAGAGTGTTGAACCCATAGTTGCATGAGGAGTTGTACTGATAATTGAGAAGAAAACGTGAAAGTCGGTTTTCTAGAGTACCTTTGGATAACCTCTTCATTCCTGATTTTAAAGTTTGCACTGCTCTATCTGCTAACCCATTTGATGAAGGATGATATGGCGCTGTTTTTAGTGTGCTTAATTCCATTTAAACTCATGAATCTTTGAAATCCTGTACTAGTAAGGACAGTACCGTTATTTGAAACAATGACTTCCGGTAGGCTATGTATACTAAAACATTGGCACAGCTTTTCAACAGTAGCACATGACGTCGGTGGTCTAACTTCATGCACATCCATCCACTTAGAACATGCATTGATGATCAATCAAAACATGGGGCAGAATTTTGCCCTTGACGGGTGTGCTCGGTGGGGGCGGACGGGAAGCTGACCGCCACCCACGATCGGCACTGGACCGCGATTTCACGCTGGTGGGCCAATTAAGGCCTGCCCAGCGTGAAACTGGAACACCAGTGCTGAGCGCTGCCTGTGCGGGGGGCTGGGGGAGGAGGGGGAGGGGGCCAAGTGTGAACCTGGTGCATCCCTGAGGCACGGAGCTGCTGCCTGAGGGAGATGAAGAGATATTTTTTAAAATAATTTTAAAAATAAAAATGTAATGACACATGTCCCCTCATTGTGACTCTGTCACATGAGCAGGGACATGTTATTAATGAAAAATTAGACTTTTTATTCTATTTTTATTTGCCTTTGGAAACTTCATCCCACCCATGGATGAGGTTTCCAAAAAAATGCAAAGGCCGCTTGGCCGTTAGGTTGAACGGTCAGTGAGAAATTTAATTCACTTGATTACTCAATGGCCTTACCAGGCCTTTTAATTGTCTTCTGCTGCAGTAACGAATTTTAAATTTCTGCCTTCAGCTTCTAAGCCTTTCTTTGGAATTTTTCCTGGAAATTTTTCCTCAGCGCCTCTGCTTCTGGAGCTTCTTTTCAGGTCAAAATGCTTTTTTGAAATTTTCCTCAGTCTCCCAGCATTTTGACTTGTCTCTACATTTTAGGGAGGTTTTGTTTTTTTTTCCCCGAGCTGCCACCATGTTGTGGGGTATTGGTTACATCTCAGTAGGTTTGATAAAGTCTTCATAGTCTTAGCAGGTTAAACGTAAGTCTTTATTAACTTCTGGAACTATTTACAAATATACAGTAAACGATACAAGTTGGAGCTGTCTCCATGCTTAGGTCTGCACACAGCTCTGTCCAATACCACGCTGACCTCTTGGTGTGGGTCATGTGTTCTCTTACATCATTGTGTGGGCGGTACTATACTCAGTCCCACATTAACCCTCTATGTGTCAGACCCTTATAGTAGAGTCATCTGACCTAACATCTCCTCATGTGCCCGGTGTGATACTTTGTTTTGTAATGCTCCTGTGGAAGCACCTCGGGCCGTTTCATTACATTAAAGGTGCTAATTTTAAACAAAAGGTAAGTAAAATGCAGGCATTTTCCTGGCTGCAACTATATTGTGATGCATGCGATGCAAATTCAACATGACATCAGTTCTTTGAAGTAGATTCTTACATCAAAATTTTAAAGATTTAGGCATCAAGTGCAAGTGTTAATTGCTGGCACCAGCACAGTGGAAATCTCAGCACGGCAAATGCAGCAAAAGTGCAACAATATGGGAGACTATTGTAAGTCTCATTTGTTTAAGTGAGACATATTCATGTGATGTGACCCATTTCAATGCAACTCACTCTCAAACGTAAATGCAGCTCCATCTATTTAATTTGACTTGCAGTCAGCCTCATTTTTTGGATCATAAATCTCACTCCTGACATTTCCCTGACAGCTCTGAGTACAGCACAAGCCCACACACCTCACTGCAGCAGTTATGGTTCCTTATATGGCCCACAAGAGTTTTAAGCTATGCTTCTACCTCTGGCTGTTCTGGGGAGGGAAGCCCCTGTATACACCTTCTGCTTCTGCTTTGTAGACCCTATAACATTCAGCATTATGTTTCTGCAGATAATAAAAAAACTTCCCTTGCTCAGCCCGCCTAATTGCAGGGGGAGAGAAAGCTCATGGTCAGATTCACAGCTCAATTTAAACTGCAACCTTCTAGCGTTTTACACCAATGAACTGCAAATTAGTTTTGGCCTTCGCTGTTGAACAGAATGAGAGGGAAAAAAGATCAAAGAGGATGTCTTATTTTTATGAACTTGTACTTGGTAATAGGACATGGTTTTATTATTGTTAAGTTTACACTGCAACAATATCTGATTCGTTTTTCTGTTAAGATAGAAAAGTATGGCTACTCACAAGTCTCTGACAGACAAGGTCAGATATACCATTGAGGCCCGAATGTACTCTTTTAGACTATCTTGACACCAACTCATAAAATATTTACAGTTCAGGCTTCTATTATAATTAATCACACTGTTAGACACTGTTGGAATTACTAAGATCAGAACACTTGAAGTCTTGTCCATTTAAACTCAACAGGCCACTTTTCCCCACCTCACACACTATGCTCCAGGCCTTCACACTCAATAAAACCTCCTTTGATATCATTAACACACAGCTGAAAGGATAATGCGAGTTTCATTTCACACAAGTCCATAAGCATTCCTTGTCATTATGTATCTATCTTGTTCTGTGCAAAGGGCCTTTATCACTGGGCTGCTTCTCCTGTTACTGGAGAATGCAGCATGTCACTCAAGAAATCAGCTCATCTAAATTCACTTCGCCAGCCACAGCTCAGCATTAAAACCCGTCAACAATAAGGAACTGAAACTGAATATTGCAAAGGACCTGCTTTTAAATGGTCTTTTTTTTTCCTTTTTAATTTTTTCATCTCTTCCATTGACTCAAAAGAAAGAAAAAAATGTGCATTTATATAGTACCTTATCAAATCTTCCAGAAACATTGCAAAGCATTTCACATTCAATAAATGCCCTCAAAGTGCTATTCTGACAGCTTTTCTGCAGCAAATATGATAGTCATTTTGCACTCAACAATATACCACCAAAGGTTGCAAATCAATTCCTTTGTGTTTGGTGAACTGGTTTTGGGAGGAATATTGGACAAGGCATCAGGAGAACTTGTTTCATTTTGGACAGGGCTATGGGATTGTTAATGTACGTCTAAAACCACCATGACAGTCATCCGGGGCCCCAGTTACCATCTTATTCAAAGAATGGTTCAGTGGATAAATTCATTACATTGTATTCTACATTCCCATCTACCCCTGATAACAGCAAAAAAACTGCGGATGCTGGAAATCCAAAACAAAAACAGAAACAGAAATACCTGGAAAAACTCAGCAGGTCTGGCAGCATCGGCGGAGAAGAGCACAGTTGACGTTTCAAGTCCTCATGACCCTTCAACAGAACTAAGTAAAAATAGGAAAGGGGTGAAATATAAGCTGGTTTAAGGGGGGGGGTGTTGTTAGGACAAGCAGCCAGTAATAGGTGGAGATAACCAAAAGATGTCACAGACAAAGGAACAAAGAGGTGTTGAAGGTGGTGATATTACCTTGTCTGTCCTGCTCCCTACTCTTAATTAGCACATTCCTTTAGATAATATCACACCTTCAACACGTCTTTGTTCTTTTGTCTGTGACATCTTTTGGTTATCTCCACCTATTACTGGCTGCTTGTCCTAACAACCCCCTCCCCTTAAACCAGCTTATATTTCACCCCTTTCCTATTTTTACTTAGTTCTGTTGAAGGGTCATGAAGACTCGAAACGTCAACTGTGCTCTTCTCCGCCGATGCTGCCAGACCTGCTGAGTTTTTCCAGGTATTTCTGTTTCAGTTTTTGTACCCCTGATAACCTTTGATTCCCTCGCTTAACAAGGATCTATCTACCTCTGCTTTCAAAACATTCAGTGACCCCCACTTCCACTGCCTTCTGAGGCAGAGAATTCCAAAGTTGCACAACCCTCTGAGAGAACAACATTTCATCTCATCTCTGTCCCAAAAGGGCAACCCCTAATTTTAAAAGAGTGCCCCCTAGTTCTGGACTCACCCACAAGTTGAAACATCTTTTCCACGTCCACCTTGTCAAGACTATTCAGGACCTTATAAACTTCATTCAAGTCACCCCTCACTCTTCTAAACTCCAGTGGAAACAAGCCCAGCCTGTCCAACATATCTATCCTCAAAAGACAACCCACTCATTCAAGGTATCAGTCTAGGAAACCCCTCCAAGCCACTTACCATCCTGACTTGCAAATATATCGCCGTTCCTTCACTGTCGCTGAGCCAAAATCCTGGAACCCCCTTCCCAACATCACTGTGGGTGTACCGACATCACATGGACTGCGACGGCTCAAGAAGGCAGCTCACCACCACCTTTCCAAGGGCAATTAGGGATGGGCAATAAATGCTGGCCTAGCCAGTGAAGCCCACATCCCATAAAATGAATGTTAAAAACCCTCCTCCAATGCATTTACATCCTTCCTTAAATAAGGAGACCAAAACTGCACAGTTTTTGAGATGCAGTCTTACCAATGCCCTGTACAACTGAAGCATAACATCCTTAATTTTATGTTCAAGTTCTCTCATTATAAAGGATAGCATTCCATTAGCCTCCTTGATTACATGCTAACGTTTTGTGACTCATGTACAAGAACCCCTAGATCCCTCTAGCACCTCAGAATTCTGCAATCATTCTCCGTTTAAGTAATACTTTGCTTTTTTATTCTTCCTGCCAAGGTGAACAATTATAATTTACCACTCCTTAAAGTCCTTTTGCCGTTACTTTTACAATCCTTAAGCCTGATTGGTTAAAGAGATGCACAGTTGCTTGCCCTGTTCACTCAGGCCCCAGATACCCTGATTCTCTCACTGCATTGTTATCAGTTCACACTTTCAGCAAACTTGCTACTCAATCAAGTTAAGAACCAACACGAGTAGGGGCAGGTTTAAGGTGATGGCAGCCGCCGTTAGATATCCTGCTACAGCAAAACCTGGGCCAATGTTTATGGCGCGAATTAGTTCTGGTTCATCCATAAGGCATGAATTATTGCTGCTGAACTGTAATTGGGAATGTTATTTCTCCATGAGCAAAAATTTGTGTATCCTAATGGCAATTGGTTTGGCAGAAAAGACCAGCCACAATTTTTTTGAACAACGGAAGAAAATTAGCCTGAGACTTTTCTTTTGCCTGTCGTCTGAAAGATAATTCCTTATGATGTTTAACCAACTTTGTTCCCTTTTAAGCGGGAGGATGAGAGGGTTGGAGGATTAAGTATTCTCTGTCTCTAAATTCACTGTCTAATTGCCTGGCAACACATCAGAAGAGCACAAAAGGTTCAATGAGGAAGGCCCATTGTTCCATCTTATTCCATTTATCCGGAAGAACAATCCTAAATTTTTCTTGTTGAGCTATTTCTGAAATGAGATCAGCTGCTGATCACAATCCATTAAAAAAAAACTACAATTTTAAACTTGCTCTTCCCAACTCTGAGACTCCGCTTTCTTGCTCTGCTTTGGTTCGGTATGTCAGAAATCAAGGATCCACATCGACTTTTTCTACCCCTGCCCAGACACTAAAGAACAGGGTCTAGGTGAACACTGAGAAGTACTGAGAGAGTGCTGTACTGTTGGAGGTGCTGTCTTCCAGATGAAATATTAAGCTGAGGCCTCATCCGTAAAAGATCCCACTGCACTATTCCGAAGAAGAGCGGTGGAGTTATCTCTTGTACCCTGGTCAATATTTATCCCTCAAACAACATCACTAAAACAGGCTATCTGGTCATTGTCTCAGTGCTGTTTGTGGGACCTTGCTCTATACTGCCACATTCCCACATTATAATAGCGACTACACTTCGAAAACACTTCACTGGCTCTAAAGTACTTTGGGATGTTCTGAGATTGTGTAAGGTGCTATATAAATGCAAGTTTTTCTTTCTTAAGTATATTACATACCCTTTTGATTATAGCCCCCATGGCTGGGGATAGCTTGGATATTTTTCTGCTATTTAAGGCGTCCCTGCAGCACAATTGGAGAAGGGAACCTTAATGATTTTATTATTTTCAGCACTTTTAGTCCAATATCTCAACTGGAGGGAAAAATAAAATCAGAAGGCAGTGAGAAGAGTCTAAAGTAACATCGAATCAAGGGAAGGAATCTTGGAAACAGAAATTAACCTAATTTACAGGGGAAAAAGGGTCAGAGAAGTAAAATAAAGCAAGAGTTGTGAGGGAATAAAGTGCTCTTAAAATAATTCATCATCTGTAATTTTTAAATATTGTGATAAAATGGTACAACTGTAATAATCTGAGATGTTTAATGTTGTTTCTTGCCTGAGGTAGGAGTGTCATGGATGATTATTGTAATTTAACTCGACCATTGTGTTTGACAGTTGAAAGAAAATGGCAGATTAACAATGATAGATAGACCCCTTAGGCCTTATTAATATCAAGAAGATTATCTGCCTCTTATCAATTGCACATCATTGGATTTGAGTGGTGAGCCGTCAACTTAACATCATTATGGAAAATCTCCGATTAGTGACTTAAAGGCGGCAAACGAAGTGACAAAACATTGATATTGCTGTTTTGGTCTTCTGATGTATATCACATCATATTCCTATCTTTTATCTTATTATGATTTTCTTTATGATTTTTTGTTGCCATTGGGAAATCTATGTAACATGACCAGTTAGCAGGTGGAGGATGGGCACTATGGTAATGCTCAGAGGAAGCATGACAGTGAACTTGTCAATTGAGTAACTGGATTGAGCTCGGCTACATGAAGAGTGATCAACACGTGGGACAGGTCTGTGGATAGGGTGGTGAAGGCAAATTCCTTGGCGTTATTTATGAAAAGGGTTCTCTCAATATAGGTGAGGTTAGATGGCCATCCTCATCCATGCCTAACTTGTGATCTTGGAATTGTGCAGCCTGTAGAATAAAGGTTCCTGCTCCTTTCTCATTTCATCTCAATTCCTTTCTCAATTTTTCTCTTTCCTTAGGGAAGAGTTTCTCTCTCATCAGCCGAGATCTCAGGATGAGTCAAACTGTATCATATTTAACCCAGGTCAGAGCTTCTGATCCTCATACCCACACCATCACAAAGACTGCCTACTTCTACCTCTATAGTAACATTGCTCAACTTCATAACATTGCTCACCTCCCTCAGCCTACCTTCCCCTCAAAGCCCATCCTTCCCTTTGTCGCTGCCAGACAAGACTATTCCAATGCTTCCCTGACCAGCCTCCTTTGACAGCACCTTCCAAACATGCGATCTCTGCCAACTAGAAGGACAAGGGAAGCGGGTACATGGGAACACCACCACCTGCAAGATCCCCTCCAAGCTACTCACCATCCTGACTTGGAACATATTGCCGTTCTTTCGCTGTCACTGGGTCAAATTCCTTGAACTCCCTAACAGCACAGTGGGTGTTCCTACAACACATGTACTACAGTGGTTCAAGAATGCAGCTCCCCACCACCTTCTAAAGGGCAATAAGGGATGGGCAATAAATGCTGGCCTAGCCAGTGATGCCTACATCCCATAAATGAATTTTTTTAAAAAGTAGTTGATAGTGGTTAGGGGACTGATATAGAAATTGGCTAAATAATAAGTGGAATGCTGTGGGAATCAATGCTGGGATAGCTATTGTTCTGACAAATGGTCTGAATTCAGAAGCATAGGGCAGAATCTTGCCCTTGGATGGCATGTGGGCCCCACCGGCTCGGCAGCGGGCAGGCAGCCGACCCCCGCCACTGAAACGGGGCCCGCCGCCATTTTAAGTGGGCGGGCCAATTAAGGCCCGCCCAGCGGCATCCCCGACGGGAAGCGCTATGTGCTTCCTGTGCCGGGGGGAGGGAGGGATTCCCCATCTGTCAAAGAGCGCACTTCTCCCTGAGGCAAAGTCCTGTCTCAGGGAGACCAGTGACAGTCCAAAAAACTTTAAAAATAGAAATAGAAAAATAATTTTAAAATTATTAACATGTCCCCCTCATGTGACAATGCCACACGAGATGGGACATGTTAATAAAGACCACATAAACTTTATTAATTTTTTACAATACGGACATGAAACTTCATCCCACCAGTGGATGAAATTTTATCAATAATCTGCAGCCCGCTGGGGCTCCTGGCCTGCCCGCCAGCCTTAAGGTTGAACGGGCAGGTCTTTAATTACTTTAATTAGTCTGTTAATGCCCTCAATTGGCCATTGACAGGTCGGCGGGCAGACAGCTGATTTCGCTGTCCGCCCGCCTTCCTAAAAATTTAAATGGCCCGGGATGACGTAGGGGATTCCTCCCGACATCATCCCGCATCATTTTCCCCTCGGTGACGGGCCCCGCCCCCAAATCGCCGAGGGGAAAATCCTGGCCATAATGTAACTTGGTCAAATTCACACAATTGATTGACATTAAACTAGAGGCTGACAAGAATCTGGCATAGCAGTTATGGAATTATTAGAGGGAGATGGTGGTGTAGTGGTAATTTCACTGGACTTGTAATGTTCTTTAGGGAAGGAAATCTGTTGCCCCAGCTGGCCTGGCCTACATGTGACTCCAGACCCACAGCAATGTGGTTTAATCATAACTGCCCTCTGAAATGGTCTAGCAAGCCACTCAGTTCAAGGGCACTTAGGGATGGGCAACAAGTGTTGGTCTTGCCAGCGATGCCCACATCTCATGAAAGAATAAAGAAAAAAAAAGCAATATTTGACACTGTGTAGAACTGTTGCAGTTAAAATTTGTTACAGAGACTCATTCATCTCTAATTCCTAAGCACTGAAAAAATGGCAGATACCTTATTGAATGATGTCAGACTAGTTAGGGACGAGTTCTGCCAATGATTGTAGATTCAACACTGTCCACGTTCAGATATTGAAGAATGGAAGTTACCGAAGCAATCAGAATGTTGACCTGTAGTGAGAAAGCATAGCTCTGAGACTGAGGCCGGGATTTTCCAGCCCTTTCCTGCCCTGACCCTGTGCAAGAGGTTCAGCGGCCTGGCCAAAAACCCATTGACCTTCAGCGGGACCGCATGATCCCAGCGGTGCACGGGGCCGGAAAATCCCGCCCTGAACTCGTGTCGCACGCGTCAGTGCAGTACTGAGGGAGTGTCACATTGTCGGAGGTGCCGGCCTTCAAATGAGGAGTTAAACCGAGGAGCTGTTTGGTGCCTTAAGCAGATGTAAAAGATCCCATGGCAGTATTTGGATGAAGAGCAGAGATGTTTTCCCTGATATCCCAGCCAATATTTATCTCTCAGCTAACATCGTTAAAGCAGATTATCTGGTCTTTATCGAATTGATGTTAGTGGGAGCTTGCTGTGTGCAAATTGATTGACCAGATTGCTACATTATAACGATAACTACACTTCAAATGACTTCATTGGCTGTAAAATGCTTTGGAACATCCTTAGGTCATGAAAAGTGCTATTCAAATGCAAGTTCTTTTTAACTATTTTATAATGCTCTGGACAGGTTGCATTTTAAACCCTGTATATGAGGCATAAGGAAGAAATTCAAACTTCTTAAACATTTGAATGAAGGGCCATGAGGCTGATGCCCAGAACAGAGTTTTAAGGTAAGGATAGACAAAGTTACAATTGTTGAAAGGATGTGAGTGAGAGGAAACATTACGGAGGTATAGCAGATTAGAAATAGGGTTAACTTTGAGTACTATCTAATGTTAAGCCATGACAGTGATACAAATTAATTAGAAGCAATGTCAGGACTAATATTAAGAAAGACCTTTTCACAAAAAGTATGATCAGTACCTGGTATGGTCTTCTGGGTAGCTTAATAGAGTTAAAAATTCTAGATTCATTGACGAGGTATCAGGGCACTGTGATGGCCAGGGGACAATCTTAGTTCTTTTTGTGGATTGATGACATCCACATGACTATATACTAAGATATTTGTTGCTTAACATTCGCATTTCAGTTGGTCTGGTTTTCCCGAATTGTTCCCTGATCCGTTCCTTTAGTGCACCTTCCCTTGTTTTTCTCACTGATATAAAATGTTTCCTGGTCTTTACCACATCACTTTATCTCTTATCAAATTTCTGTTTTCCCTGACGATCTTTGTTTTCCCTTCATTAATAGTGTTCTTGCTGTTCCAGCCTATTTGTAAAAATCTGCCAAATAAATCAATTGTTGTCTATTGAGCAAAGTGCTGACCAAGAATATTACTCAACTTCTGCATAGTTCATAACAAACAAAATTTTATCTTGAAGGAGTATTTTTTTAGTAATCTGTGCTTTTATTATTCTTCTCCCCATATTAATTTCATAAATGCATACACTCAAAAATATGCTTCCTACATCTTCATTAGGTTCCCTATTTCTGTCATCTCCTCCAGCCATACAAACCTTCAAGATCTCTG
Organism: Cetorhinus maximus; assembly: GCF_964194155.1. NCBI lineage: Eukaryota > Metazoa > Chordata > Chondrichthyes > Lamniformes > Cetorhinidae > Cetorhinus > Cetorhinus maximus. Next base: position 9,775,091 of record NC_135890.1, read on the forward strand.
CACTCCTCCAATTCTAGCCTCTTACACATTCCCCGAGTTTAATTGTTCCGCTATTAGTAGTTGTGCTTTCAGCAGACTTGGCCCTAAGCTCTGGAATTCCCTCGCTAAACCTCCCCACCTCTCTAACTCTCTCTCCTCTTTTGAGATGTTTCTTAAAACCTATGTCTTTGATCAAGTTTTTGTTCATTTTTCTTGATTTCTCCTTTCATGTCAAAAAATGTCAGAATTGTTTTGATTCATTTTGCACATGCTAAAGTTCCTTGGAATTTTTAACTACATTAAATGTGCTGTATAAATGTAATTTATTGTAGCATTTTTATACTTCAACCTTATAGTCAGATCAAGCTTCATTTAATAACCCCTTCCCTCCCCCATACAAAGGGCCCAATTTTACCTCACTTGAAAGCCATTCACTTAAAATTGGGTCCCATAATTTTTAATTCTTTCTCTTTTTTCTTAAGTACACAATGTGTGACTTTGACAAGTGCCCTGAATACTTTAGTCAATCCCCTGTCTCTTATATTGTCCTTCATTTATTTGGACCACTATACCTTTCTCCACCACTTTGAAGCCCCATTTCCATCCCAGATCCACTATCCTGCATCAATATTGGAAAGTTTATTGTTTCATTATTGGAATATATTAATCCAGTGTGGCATCTGAAAGAAAATCACACTTTCAACTCTAGCACTTTTTTATTCGCAGTAATTCAAGGATAACTGATCTAGTTAAACAATTTTATGTATTCATCTCTGAAAATTCATTTGCAATGAATTATTGTGTGGTGATATAACTATCTTAATGCCATTTCCTCTCTACAGCATGTTCCCTCCCATTGCATAGTGATGACCCTGGTCAATCCCTTAGAACATAGATTTTCACCTTGTCACACACTTGTGAGCACTGGATGATGTATCATTGTGGCCTGGATAGATTCATTCTCTCATTTTCTGAAGTTCTATACCTTCCAGTAAGGATGCACCTAGCCTCTGCTCCGGCTATAATATATCCAGTTCATTTATTACCTTGAATGGCTTGCTTCTGTCAGAATTTATAGCAGCCCCCTAAACTGGGTTTCTTGTAAACAGTTTTACAGCACAGATATTAAATTCAATGTATAACCATTGGAGAGGGCCATTATTCCACACCCTTCACAGAAGTATGCATTTATTTGCAATAAACTTAACAAGAACAAAGGATAGCAGATGAGTTAGTTTGAGACTCTGGAAATGTAGACATGTAAATGATATACACCTAAATAGAGTGGAATGCATTAGCGATTCTGATCTTGTTTGCGCATGGACCTTAAAGTAATAAATCATGTAAACCTTTAAAATACCTTTGCAGTTAGCCCATATGAAACCAAAGTTGGGGCTGAGTTTTGAATTTATCTGGCAGGTACATCCAAACCCATCTTCTGACTGTCAATATCAGACTATCATTAAACTATGGATAGTATTTTGTCGCGAATAAGCAACCCATTCCTGAAGATAATTCCTCTCACCTGCTCAATGGCCAACTTTGATGTTTTTTTCTGCTCCTTTTGGAAACTGTCGTAGCTCTTCCTTGTCCCAAACACAAGCTGCTAAGTCTACTTGAAATGTCCTTTTTTAACCAAGTTAATACAAAAACACAGCTAGAAAGAAAGAGTTTGCATTTCGATAAGAACTTTCATAATCTCAGGATGTTCCAATGCACTTCACAGCCAATCACATACTTTTGAAGTGTATTTGTTGTTGTAGGAAACAAAGTATCCAATTTACACGCAGTAAGCCCCCACAAGCTACAATGAGATAATGACCAGATAACCTACTTTAGTAGTGTCACTTGAGAGATGAACATTGACCAGGACTCCAGGGAGAACTCCACATCTCTTTCTCACGCTGATTAAATCCATGATAGGTAAGCTCATAGACAGTCTTCCTGCCCTGCACTCAATTGAAGCCCTTATGGGCCTCTCTCTCTCTCTTATTCTTCCTTTTCATTTATGGACCCTTACTTTCTCTTTCTTTATACCCTCCAACTCTTCCAAAAGTGTCTATTCTTCATTTAGGTCAATGTGTGGAATTTCCTGACATGTACCAGGAGTGTTGCAGAGGAAAATCTGAACCTGAGTCTCCCTAGACAATTTGACAATGGAGAAGTATTACACCAAAGATCAATCCTACCTTCTTCTAACCTCCTCATCACTGAATAATGACCGCCTATTGGCTTACTCTTTTCTCTCCCAAGACCAGGGGCCATTTAGACTTACTGCAGCATACACTCTACAGTGCTGACTGAAAACTGCTACTTAGCAGAGACCTCAGATCAAATGTGGGACCTTGTATCTATATGAGCCTGCCAGCTGTGACACAGTGTTAGCCCTCTCGTCTCTGAGTAAGAGCTTCATGGGGCGAAATTGGCCTTTGGGTGAAGTGCATAATGAGTGAATTGGCAGCTCATTTTTACACATTGCCTTTGGAAATGAAAATCAGCTGGATTAGCCAATTAACCATTGCCCATTATGTGCTGCTGCTGAAAACCAATTTCAGCCCCCATCGCTTCAAACCCCTTCTGTGAGGCAGTGCTGCACTTTCAGAAGTTTTGGAGTCAAGGATTATGGGGGGGACAGACAGGAAAGGGGAATTGAGGCCACAATCAGATCAGCTATGATCTTACCAAATGAAGGAGCAAGTTCGAGGGGCCGAATGGCCTACTCTTGCTCCTAATTCTTGTGTTCTTGTGGTTTGATCAGATGAGATGTTAAACTGAAGTGTCTGCCCTCTTAGGTAAACAAAAAGAGTCCCTAGACACTTGAAAGAAGAGCAGGGGAGTTCTCCTGATCTCCCTCAACTTACCTCACTGAAACGATTTTTTGTTTGCCATTTGTGGGATCTTGCCGTGCCTAAATTGACTGCCATGTTTACCTTGTGTTACAATATATCAAAAGTACTTCGCTGACTGTGAGGTGTTTTGGGAAGTCCTTTGGCCATGAGAAGTACTAAATAAATGCAAGATCTTCCTTCAGTACCACACTCCATTTATCAACTGTAACTTAGCAGAAATGTTTTCTATACAAACATTAGCATAACCTGGATATCTGTCATAAATTGGATTAGACTCTCTCTGGTGTATATTTAGCATTATTTCTAAATGTGCCATGGCCTATATTCCGATTTCATTGAAATCACTTTTCTCCCTGTAGGCGTTCAACGGGAAACATCTAAACTGCACGACTGGAAAATAACTTTGGATGGAAGTGGATAATCTTTAAATAAACTCAATATTTATTTTGTCTCACCCTTCAAATAATAGGCAATGTTAAAATACATTCATCATCCTGCCATTCAATGACCAATTAGTCCTTGTTACAGTGGGTACAAAGGCAACACTTTATTTTTTCTTTTCCCGTGTAGACTGCAATAGTTGCTTTTTTCAGATAACTTTTCACAGTTATGAAATGTAATAAATCATTGCCATCCAGGTACAAAGCCCCTGTTACAGAAAAAAAGGGCTATGGTTGTTTCTATCAGAATCCGGCATGAACATTAATAAGTAAGGTTAGAACCTGTGATGACCCCGTGAGTAAACCCTGTTTGTGAAGTAGGAATGTGGTGCCAAGTTTAGCCTCTGCTCAATGTTAAATTGGCCAAAATACGACGGCCTACTGCTGGATTCAATGCTTCTGGGTTAAAGGAGAGAAACGTCAGTTATTGATCACTTACCAGCAACCCTGCTTGTGAGGGATTGAGTATGGTTAGATGATATTGCTTCACCTTGACATCCACCCTACAATTTTCTGCTGTGCTCAACTAACCCACCAACTCTCATTATTTCACAACTTCACTGCAATACCTGAGCTCATAAGTGGAAAGTAATATTTACACCACACAAGTGCCAGACAATGACCGCTCCAACAAAAATGAATCCAACCTTGACGTTCAACAACATTACTATTGCTGAATCCCCTAACATCCAAAATCCTGAGAGTTACCATTGACCATAAACTTAATTGGGCCAGCCACATAAATGCTATGGCTACAAGAACAGATCACCGGCTGGGAAACCTGCAATGATTAAGTCATCTCATGACTCATCAAACCATATCCACCATCTATAAGGCACAAGTCAGGAGTATGATGGAATGCTCTCCACTTGTCTGGATAAGTGCAGCTCCAATAACACTTGAGAAGGTGGACATCATCAGGACATATTAGCCGCTTGTTTGGTACCCCACCCATCCCCTTAATATTTACTCCCTCCACCACCAGTGTATATTGGCAGTAATGTGTACCATATACAAGAAGCACTGCAAGATCTCGCCAAAGCTTCTTTGACAGCAGCTTCCAAAGCTGTGACCTCTAGAATAACAAGGGCAGCAGATGCATGGGAACACCACCACCTGCAAATTCCCCACCAAATCACATACCATCCTGACTTAGAAATACATCACCACTCCTCCATTGATGCTGTGTCAAAATCTTGTTCTCTCTAAGTAACAGTACTGTTGGTGTACCTACAGAGGTTCAAGAAGGTTGCCCATCACCACCTTCTCCAGAGCAATTAGGGATGGGCAATCAGTGCTAGCTTTGCCAGCGATACCTAAATCCTATGAAATTTTTAAAAAAAATCTGAGGGAATGCAACATTATCAGAGGAACCATCTTTAAATGAGATCATAAACAAAGGGCCTGCCTCCAGTGTGGGTGGATGTAAAATATCAATATTTGATGAAGGGTGGGGAGCTCTCCTATGTGCAAGCTAGCACTTCTTCAGTTATGAGCACAGAAAAAATAGTCCATGCGAAACAAGTGAAAAAAGGACAAGAAAAGACCCACTGACTTCTTTAGCCCATCCAATTCAGACATAGTGCAACCTTTGTGTACCATTAACCCATCCTGCCCTGCAGTCCTTGGAGAGGCATTGGCTTCGTGGTAATGTCACTGGACTGGTAATCCAGAGACCCAGGGGTTATACTCTGGAAACCCCAATAAAAACCTGGAATTAAAAGTCTGATGATGGCTGTGAAACCACTGCTGATTGTCATAAAAACCCATGTGGTCACTAATCCCCATTAGGGAAGGAACTCTGCTGTCCTTACCTGGCCGGGCAATGTGGTTGATTCTTAAATGCCCTCTGAACAAGAGCAATTGGGGATGGCCAATAAATGCTGGCTGAGCCAGTAATGCTCACACCCCATGAATAAATATTTGGGAGACCCAAAAATACCAAAGTAAAAATACCTTAGGTCAATTGATGGGCCAAAGGACCATTTCGAAATCTTTCTTTTAATGTTCTGTGTATTTTGGGTCAACAAAATTGAGAATTTCTCATGCTGTTGTAGTTAAAATATTTAATGAAAGCTACTAAGTTATTATACTAATGTTCTATATATAACACGTGTTACTAATATTTGTACCTATATATTGAAAATATTCTGTACCAATGCCTATGCAATAAAATTATAGATAGCTGTCTCAACCCAGATATTGCCAGGAAAGAAATTATTAGATTAAGGATAATGCCTGTCCCTGACAACCCAATATCAGGGATAAGACTTACTAAAGCAGGTTGTTCACATCAATTCCAAATCAAATAATAGTTTCAACCTATCTTGTGATTTCCAAACCTATCTTGGTGACCTGATGTAGATTGTTAAAGTTGGTATTCTGAAACAATGAAATCAAATATGTTGAAAGGCCTTCTGAAGCAGCCTGTGAAAATGGAGAGGGACTTGCTACTTGGAATACACCATTCTGAAATACCCCTGCACATCACTGTGTGCCAAACTGGGTTTGAGTAAAATCGACCAGGAATCAAGGCAGCTAAATTAGGCAGCCCTCATTAATCACACATTGTACCTGCTAATTTGCTGTGCACAGCCAGTACAAAGCACTCTGTTGATGGGTTACATGCCTCAGCAGTGGACCCAAGTTCATGCGAGGCTAGCATCACTTAAAGCTAGCCTAATGGACTTAAAAACCAGCCTGCTCCTCTTAAAGGGGAGATGCATTCTGAAATCAAGACTCCTCTCTCTCCAGTGTGCTCCTTCTGTTATTGACAATCTTCCCAGCCAACCAGCAACTTTTAAACGCTTCCACTCTTTCTCAAAGTCCCAGTTTTAGTCTGTCTGATGTCAACACCACCCATCCAGGTATCTTGCAATTGTGTCGTGCTATCCAAATGATCCAGAAAATGCTTTCAGCTGCCTAGAGATAGGTTTTCTCATCAAACACACATTGCATAAAAGATTACAAATGAACAATACAGAAGAAAATACAAATAAGGGATTCCAACACAAAAAGCTCTTGGTAGCTCCAAGCAATCATAGAATTTTATGGTATCTAGGAAGGCATTTGGCTCATCAAACCTGAGTGGATTATTTGAGAAAGCTATTCATTTGGTCACATAGTCAGCAAATCTATCCATGGAAATGTCAACTACCTTGTACAGTTCCCCGATAAGCACTCAATCAGTCATGGAAATAAACCGTATTGTGTTTTGGATCAGAATATTCTTCTGATCTCTCATTTTGAAGCTAATCTCTGAACTTTAAGTGTAAAAAGGCATGTGTAAATCCACACATTTGCAACAAATGGATAAGAGCAGTAAACTCATGGGTCTTTGTTTTTGTCCGCATGAATATCTCTAGCCAATATCTGTTGTGGTATCACGTTAAGGCAATATGCAAATAAGCAGTAGCCAGAGTGTAGAGCAAGATGTGACCAGTAGCTAATAGTGCGTGCGTAGGAATTGCAGTTGTGCTGTCCCTGTGAGTAATAGTTGCTGAATCCATTTATGGTAGATCTGTTTGCTGAGCCATCCTGTACAGTGTCTTCAAATAAACCAAACCTGCATCTAGTGTACCAGTCCTGGTGTGAGATTGGTAAATTTATGTAAAACAAACATAGAAATCCAACATGCTGGCAGCAATGTGAACTTGAAGACCACAGGCCGAGCCGGGGACCAAGATTTGTTCCAATACGGAAGCTGTACCCACATTGAAATCCTGGGAGGCAGAGTCCATCTACAGATGGTGCTTTGCAGAACGGTGAGCACCTGATTCGTGGAATAGCTGGATTGGTGCCTCATGGGAGCAACACGTTGGTTTTGAACTGGGCAGGAAAAGCTGCAGGACCATGGCAACCCAGGAGGCAAAAAACAGCTCAGACCAGTATTCTTATTTCCCAGTTTTTACTGTTGTTCCATTTTGAGGTATACAAGACAAGTTCAGACCAGCATTCTTATTTCCCAGTTTTTACTAATGTTCCAGTTTAAGGTATACAAGACCAGTTCAGAACAGTATTCTTATTTCCCAGTTTTTACTTTTTTTTCCTTCCGGGAACATCTCCGGATGCTGCTCCCGCTCAAAAGACAAAAGCGCGCGAAATGGGAAAAAAAAACCTGAACTACGAGTCACAAAAACAGTGGGAAGAGGAAACAAAGATTACATAGCAGCTGCACTGGTGAATCTCCCCACAGACTGGAGAGCTTACAAATCCCCTACACATTGGGAGCATCTGTAAAAGACAGGGAATATCAGGAGGATGACCACCAAATTCCCAAGCATGAATTGGAAGGCAACAGGTATCCGATCCAAATTTAGACTTTTCAAACAAAGGATGGAACGGTGCGTTTTAGGTTTATCCATCACAGAACCAGAAAAACAAGTGGCAAAAATGAAGATAGCCATTGAAAATGAGGGGTTGCACAGAGGGAACACCTCGGGCCTGCCTGAGGAGGATCGGAAGGATTCTGCCAAGCTGTGGAACATGCTGGACGATCAGCTTCATGTTAAAGTGAGCTTCAGGGTTCACCATTCTGGAGCTGATGTCCCACAGACAGGACCCACCAGACTCAATCAATCAGCTCATCAGCAGCACCATAAAGGCAAGGACTGTGATTTCTCAGAAGCCGAGCCGTCGGAACGAATAATGGAGCTGGATATAGCTTCAACACTGATCGAAGCTTTCCAAACAGACATTTTGGAGAAAAAGGAAGGTCATGGCCAGGATTTTTCATTGGTCGGGCAGACTTGGCGGGAGCGTGTAGGGGTGCTCGTGGAGCTGACCGCTGCCCACATTTAGCTCCGCACCGCGATTTCACTCAGGCGGGCCAATTAAGGCCCGTCCAGTGTGGAACGTGAGCGGTAGCGTGTGCGTTACCTGTGCGGGAGGGGGGGGAGGAGGGAGAGCTGGGCCTTGCACACAGTTCACGCATGCGCGCGAAGGAGCGCTCCAATCTCCCTGAGGCACGGAGCTGCCTCAGGGAGATTGAAGCGATTGTTAAAAATATAAATAAATACGGTAAAACTTTAATGAAACGCGTCCCCTCATGTGACTGTGTCACATGAGATGGGACACGTTTTCATTTTTCAAAGAAAGTCCTTATTTAAGTTGTAAAAGCTTTAGGTAACCTCATCCCGCTCGTGGATGAGCTTTCCTGAAAAACGTAAAGGCCACACTTGGCCTTCTCGCCTGCCCACCAACCGTTAGGTTGGGCGAGCAGCGTAGATTTGAAATTAATTAGTTCATCAATGGCCTCAATAGGCCTTTCAATTATTGGCGGGCGTGCAGCCGAATCCGGCGCATGCCTGCCGAACAAAATATCGCGAGACAGTGTGATGACGTTGGGACACACGCCTGACGTCATCGCACATCATTTTACGTTCGGCGTGTTGGCCCAGCCCCCTGCATGCCGAATGCAAAATCCTGGCCCATGATATTGACACACTGCTAAAAGATGGCTGACAATATGAAGCCATTGTGGGCTGGACAACAACACCTGCAAGCATTAGGTGCAACTACCAGTATTAGCACAGTAGCCAGGACGCAGAAAGCAAGCAAGCCGGATGGGAGCTGCACCCACAGCAAAGCTCTCCTGTGTTCCGAGATCTTTGCAAGGTAAGCAGACTAAAAGGACGTTGGGCTCACCTATGTAGGAAATCTGATTCTGGAAGTTCAGCTAGAGGTTGCAATAAGATACAACCAAACAATAAGTATCTGCACCATGCTGCTAGCAACAACAGGGAGTGCGCCAGAGACCCACACAAGCACATGCACATTACAAGAGGTTAGACAGACCAGGATGAAGATTCAGAGTGGAAAAACCTCCAACTGGAAAGCGAATAAGCTTTCCATATTGTGAACATAACACAACGTGTGGATGAAGTAAACAGTTAGAGGCTTTTGCTACTATCAACATCATATGCCTGAAGAAAAGTGGTAAACGCACGCTCACAGCGGAAGTCGACATGGAAACAAATGCGAACATCTTACCAGTCAGGATCCTGAAGGATATGAATCTGGATCATTGGAAGTCAATGGTACAATCTGTGACAGCTAAAATTACTGTGTATAATGGGTCACCCATTCATTGCATTGGTACATTGACATTGAGATGCAACAATGGCAAGTCTGCATGGAAACCACAGGTATTTTACCAGGTGGATACAAGAGCATCAGGAATAGCAGGGTTACCAGTATGTATGAAACTCAACATTGTGACCATACATGAGATTATTAATATAACAGAAGAGGCCATAAGTAACCTGATTGTATCAGTCCATGAACTACAACCGACATAATCAGACGGGTTCAATGCCGTAGGGGGCTTCAGAAGTGATGCTATAATACACCTCAGAGAAGATGCAATTCTATCCATTGACCCACCCAGACAGTGCAGTGTGCACATACAGGAGAAGATTAAGAGTGAGCTGGATGACATGGAGCGTAACAACATTATTTGTTGCATCAGCACACTGACTGGTGCAGTTCGATCACGTGAGTATGGAAAAAAGATGGCACAATTTGGGTATCCAAGAATTCTAAATCTTGCTGTATAGATGCCCACACAAGGTCCCAATATTAGACAAATTGAATCCCAAATTCATAGAAGCAAGATTTTTCTCCAAGTTGGACACCAAGCATGGATATTGGTCGGTTCATTTGGCAGAGAGACCTCAAGAAATCGCCACTTTCAGGATGCCATTCAGAAGATACTGCTTCCAGAGACCAGGCACTGGCCAATGTCTTTGGCCATGCAGAGATGAACTAGATATTTCAAGGGGCGTGATTTTGGAAGGAAAACAGGTACTTGTACCTCTTCATGCAGACCTATTGCCACAGTTACACCAGGGTCATATGGGCATACAGCAAACAAGGCACCAGGCAAGGGAATCTGTATATATTGGCCAAGGATCAACAACAATATTGAGAAGGTAGTGAGGATGTGTGAAACATACCAGAGGCACCAACCGCATCAACATAAATCATCTCTACACCCTCATGAGATTCCATATAACCCTTACTCTAAAATTCCAACAGATTTATTCGCTATCTGTGGCAATGACATTCTCCTAGTCACTGACTACTTTCCCAAGTTTCCAATTGTCAGACAATTGAAGGATACCTCAATTGCGTCTGTGGTGGACACAATGAGTACAATATTCAGTTTGTTCAGTGCACCTAAAGAGATCAAGTCAGACCACGGGCCGCAATACACTGACAGACCTTTTAAGAGCATGTCTACTAAATGGGGCATAAACCATGTGACAGCCTCATCACACTATCCCAGATCCAAAGGTAATGCCAAGGAAATCGTTTGCACTGAAAAGGCACTAATCATGAAGTGCTGGCAGGCAAAACAAGATTTCTGTATTGCTGCATTACACTTAAGAGTAGCACTTTTAAATATGGGCTAACCCTCACCAGTGGAAATCATGTTCCGAAGGCAGGTTAGGACAATTTTGCCAAGCCATCATCTGCCCCAGTTCTCAGAGATACAGGAGAAGCTTCTTGAAAAATAAGGGAGAATGAAGATGGCACATGACCGACATACGAGTGCGGAACTGTCCTGTCTGCACATGGGATAGAAGATTTGGGCAGAACATCCTACCCAGGGAACCTGGTCACCCGCAAAAGTATTCAAAGTGTGCAGTAAGCCTAGATCCTGTGAGGTCACATCACTGAATGGAGCCACATTAAGGATTCACATAATCCATAATCCAGCTAAGGCAATCGTAATACCCAGCACTCCAATTGCACCCAGAACACACCCAAAGATGGATTTGGAAAGTGAAATTGTGGAAAGCTGCCACCAAAACAATCAACACTCCGATGATACACAGGATACCAACGCAACTATAAGTCAAGAACATCTAAGTGATAAGTTTATATCTCAGGAAGATTATCCCATCATGAGATCCAGGAGGATTAGTAGAACATCCATATGTTACATATACTCTTAAACAGAGACCTGTGGCTTGTGTGTAAGTAGTTTTTGTGACCATCCTGTGTATGCATTTTCACTCTTACTGTTAAAAAATGTATCTGAGAAAAACGGGATATTGTGATATCACTTTAACGGAATACACAAATGAGCATGTAGCCAGGATGTAGAGCAGCATGTGACCAGCTATCGTAGTGTAAGATTTTAGGGGTTCGGTACCACAAATATCTAAATAGGCAATTGGCTAATTGTAAGTACTTTTAAGGTAGTTTATTGAATTTATTAAGAAACAATAGTTTAGATATGATACATTAACTAATCACTCAGAAAATAAATATATGACCCAAAACAGCTTGTGATAACAGCATTCCACTCTCTAGTCGAAGTGTTAGGAAACTCTTCCCTCGATCTCATGATCTTCCTCCTCCTCCTCTGGTCCATCTTCCATCTGATGAAGGCAGCTGCCCAATGAGTCCTGCCACCTCACCAGCACCTCAGCCTGACCTCAGCCCTATACCAACAGTACGATACCAACATATGTACCTTTTTGGGGGGGCTGGTAGCTTATCCAAGGTCAAGCATCTATCTATCGCGAACAATTGCTACAGGACAGGTACTCCAAACATCAGGGTGGTTGCCACCTCCCCTGTTTGTCATCCTGCTTGAGGTCAGTTTTTAGTTTACAACATGCTGAGGGTCATATCTTGGTCTTTTCTAAACATTTGGGCGATAAGGGGGTGCACAGGACGCCATCTAACAACTTAGGAATGTCAATATGGCAGCCTGAACTAAGGCGGTTCAGAGGTTAAGGTGTTTAGAAAGAGAGGCGACCAATGCCTATAAATCCTATAAAATGCAGAAAATACCCACTTAGATGAGAGTTCTTTTTTTAATTTATTCAGGACCCCAATTTCTTACAGCTGTGTGCAATAGTGTGTGTAGGAATTGCAGCTGTGCTGTCCTTCTAAGTTATAGTTGCTGAACCCATAGAGCAGAATTTTATGTTTGTCGGGCAGGCGGGCCCGACCCAATCGGCGGCGGGCACAGAGCCAATTAAGGCCCGCCCAGCGCATTTCAGACTCCCGTGTACAGCAGGAAATTCAAATGTGCGGCAAGCGTGTACAGACCGCCGGTTCCAATGGGGAACCAGCAGTCTCTATAAAGAATGGCCAGGCAGCCTCCTTTAGTCTGTTCATCATGGCCAGCAACCGGGCACCAGAGGAGGTCAGGGCAGAGGGGGAGGAGTGGGGGGCAGGCTGAAAGGTAGGCCAGCGGGAGGGGGGCCAATGTGCCCATTGGTTCTCTGATGCCTGCCTTGCTGCCCTCCTCGAAGAGCTGTCACATCGTCGGGAGGTGTTGTTTCCCGAAGATGGGAGGAGGAGGGTCCATCACGTGACCAGGCAGGCGTGGCAGGAGGTGGTGGAGGTAATAAGCTCTCAAGATGCTGTGCGGCGTACAGGAACCCAGTGCCGCAAGTGCTTCAATGATTTGTTGCACTCTGGAAGGGTGAGTACCATGTTAGCCTTGGCCATTTTACCCAGCAGGTAGCCTTAGCCTTTGAGGCTCCCTCCCCACCCCACGTCTTAGTGTCGTTACTGCATTGGGCATTTGGCGCAAGCTGGGTGGGAAATCAGATAGTGACCATGTTTACATCAGCCTTAGTGGTTGAGGTTCTCCTCGCAGCATATGTTGGTGTTTGTCGCATTTGAGTAGTCTGGGAGCAACCTGCAGGGGAGGCAGCTAGACACATACTCAGAACTCCAACACATGTCTTATTGATGGTGATGAGATGGTGGAAGGGGAGCCTCAAGGTGTCGCGGCCAAGAGCCATCTGCTGGCCTCGGTGCTGCACCTAGTGGCATCTCCTTGCCATGGACGCTAAGACCCGTGTGTTATTCAAAGTGATGGACGCCGAATGTGTCCAAAGTGGCTGTTGGGGTAGGGGGTTGGGAGCAGCCGTACTTTCTTCTGGGGACTGATCACCTGCAGTGTGGACAGGAGCCGCTGGAGGCCTCAGATGGGCCACTGTGGTTGGGGTGCAGTGTGCGCGTGCAGAGTACATGAGCGATCAGCCCCAATAAATCCTCTTCTCTGTTTTGTAGCCAAAACCGGAGCACAATAACCGGGAGCATTTGCGGACTGGTGGTGGGCACGCCGTGCTACAGCACCTCATCGCATACGAGGAGCAGGCCATGGAGCTGGGGAGGAGGCAGGCGGCCAGGTCGGCAGGTGTCGGTGAGGCTGGGGTGTAGCAGCCAGGTATTTGAGGGCCACAGTCCCATCCACTCTGTCTCCCCACCATCCAAAGCACTGATGGTTGCTGCAATCATTAATGCAGCAACACTGCTCATTCACAGACTGATACAGTCAGATGTGTGGGTCATACACAAAGGTCCCTTGGCCCCTTGAGGATGCGCGTCTCTAGCACCTTCCAAAGTCGCCTTATCCCATTTGTGACCACTATCCCCATGGCCTAACATGCCATGGCATCGCTGCTGCACATCCAAAGACTTTTTTCATCTTAGGAGGGTTTGTACCTCCACCACCCTTTCAGCCAGTGCGTCCCACATTACTCTGTCCAATAGGTCCTCAGCACCTCACCTGTCAACTCATGGCACTCAACTTAAATAAATGCCACCACGTTAGTCATTCCTGCGCCAAGGGGAAATGTTGCCTTCTGTTCACCCAGTCGATGCCCCTCATAACGGTATGAAGGTCAATAATGTGACCTGTCAATCTCCTGTGCTCCACGGCAAATGTCGCAAGTGTTTGCAACGTTTCCTCATCACTCCAGCTCTCCAGACCAGCATGCATCCAGGTCAGGAACCTCTGCACTCTCCTCACTCCAATGCCATCCCTCCCATGAAGCGCAGGTCACAACTGAACGCAGAAGTGTAGCTGTGGCCTCGACAGCGTTTTCTGCACTTGCTGTCCCTTTTCCTATATTCTATTCCTCAGCTAATAAAGGCAAGTCTGGCTTTGGCCTTGTTAAAAGCCTTATGTTCCTGTTCAGCTACCTTAACAGGTCTGCCCAGCAAGGTCCCTGTAATCGTCGTGACTTCCCATGGTCAAACCATTACTCATGTATTCCTGTACCTTGTTTGTCTTGCCCAAGTGCTTAACCGCACACTTATCCACATAACATTCCATGTGGCATTCCTTAGGCCATCTGACCAGCCTGCCTGTATGCGCGTGTAATGTTTGGGCCTCCTCTTGACTATTTACCACCCCACCAGTGTTGGTCTCCTTAGGTTCTTGAAGGTTGAGCACATTTTGAGCCTGGGGAGGAAAGGGATGAATGGCATTACTGACTGAATGCTAACTGATGCACTGTCCTTGTTGTTAATTTCAGCATCACCACCGCATGGCCGCCAGGAACAAGTCCAGAGCCCCCCCTCCACACCTGGGCGGCATCACTTGCAACTTGCATCACATCATTTCAGCGAGCCAGGCACCAGCGCAGCGACTACCACATCGGTGACGTCGGCTAGTGTCCCGGAGCACAGTGGAGAGGGCACTTCACAATCGCTGGAGGAGATGGCACGGACAGAGAGTGCCGATGGCGCCAGCAGCCGGAGGACTGCAGGGGACCAGGCACATGCTGAGTCGGGCAGTGATGATGTGCTTCTGGAGATGTCAGTCATGCAGCAGCTACAGGACAAGTGGCAGGGTGCGTGGAAGCATCTGGCAGGGTTGCATGAGGGGGTGCTTCACTTGGTCTCTGTGGCGGAGGAATACAGGCAGAGTGTCAGTGAATGCATTAACCTCAGGACAGAGCTTCAGGCTTCCTCCACTGAGAGATTGGCGACTCTCATGGAGAGGGGCTTCCAGCAGATTGAGAATAATCTGATTGGGTTACGCTCTGACCTGCAAGTACTCCCAGCGCTAATGGCCACAGGTGGTCATTGGCAATGTGGGAGATGTTCTGGGCACCAAGTGTCCCAACTCAGTGCCCATCCATCTGCGGTGAGCAGGGAGGTCCAATGACTGAGAAGTAAGCGAGATCTGGAAGAAGGAGAAGCTCCAACCTCATGTAGAGGTCCATATGTGTAAATGCTTGCTGTAAATAAATAATAATGGATTTGAGAAACTACAGACTTGAGCAGCATACTTTGGGTGAATGGATAATCCCCAAAACCCCCTCTCTAGACCCTGACCACACAACAAAACATGGTGGCAGTGAGTAAAAGACCCAGGAAACATTAAAAAGAAGATACAAGGCTGGCAAGAAAAGAAATCCTCGAAGGAAGGACAAAAGAAAAAAAAAATTAAGACTCACCAAGGTGTCAGAACATCCCTTGATCAAGCTGAGACACAGATCCCGACACCAACAGCAGTTAGTACAGGCCCAAAGCAGCAAACAGCAGCACAGAAGCAGGAACAATTCCACACCGCAGCTCCCAGAACCATTTCAGAGTGCAGAAGGCTCACTATAGGTCCAGAACTGGGACAACTAGAGAAAAGGGTTCACAAGGTTCAGAATTACACAAAAAAGACCATAAATACCAGATCAGTACATTAATTCACGCAGTAGGATCTATGGCTGACGGTGTGATTGCAAAGCAGGGGGCTGATGAGATTTCAACTTCTTATGAAGAAGTCCTGCAAACTTTTGATTCTTATTTCAATGTTTGCCAGATTTTAAAAATATAGAGAGTTAAATTTAATAAAAGAAAGCAAAGACCAAGTGAAAGCATAGATTTGTTCATCAATAATCTCAGTAGGCTGGCAGGGGAATATGATTACAGAAGTGTAAAGGATGGGCTGACATGCGACAGAGTCATAGCCGGGATCCTAGGTGAAGCATTATCAGATCTCTTACTGATAAGAGGGGATTTAACACTAGTAAAAGCAGTGCAGATTGTGAGGCAAATGGTACTCAGGAAACAGAACTGGGCATTTGTTCACAGAGGAAGAGAGGACCCATGGAGAAGATTGAGTGAGATCATTCAGTTTTTAGGCTTTAAAAGAGAAAGTGCGTCAAAGCAAAATGGGGAGAAGCGTGGCACCCACCATTTTGAAATGTCTTCAGTGTGGCTGGAACAAACCAAACAAGCGAGAAGAATTTCCAGCAGGAGCAGGAGTGACAAGTGGTAGGAAAATAGGACACTTCAAAACTGTTTGTCGTTTGAAAATGCTGAGAACCTGTAAAAAGAAGGATTTTTAAAAAAAAACAGAGCCATGTACAAGAAGCTGAAGAATCACAAGCAAAGTAATTAACCTTCCTGGGTGGGGTAAATGATACTGAAAACATGTATTGGGTATTAAACTTGAAGTGGATAGGCACCTCACTGAGTTTAAACTAGACACAGGAGCAGGGATTTCTGTTTTATCAGATGAAGTCAAATGGCTCAAACAGATGACATTGCAACCTTCATCTATCAAATTACAAGGTCCGGGTGGGACAACTTGAAAAGTAAAAGTACCAAGTCATGGCAAAGCTGAAAAATAAATACCATTCAAAAGATGTCATTCAAAATCAAAAGTGCACCCTATTAATCAGAAAGGCATGTCTGAAACTGAAATTAATCTGTAAAGGGGACGAAGTTGCTGATGAGAACTACAGCAGTACATTTCACAATGAACTTCCAAAATTGTTTACAGGCCTAGGGGAGTTAAAGACCGAGTACCACATCACCCTATGAGCTGATGCTAAACCAATTTACCTCTTTACACTGAGGAAAGTCCCTCACCCACTCTTGGACAACGTCAAGGGTGAAATGGAAAAGATGCAGCAGCAAGGGGTTATCTCACCGGTCACCATGACAACAAAATGGTGTCCAGGAATGGTTACGGTCCCAAAGCCAAATGGCTCCATATGAATCTGTGTGGATTTAACTCAACTAAATAAATCAGTGGAATGTGAGATCCACCCAATGGTCTCAGTGGATGAGAGTCTTGCCAAACTAGCCAAGAGCACTTTATTTACCAAACTGGATGCGAACAATGGATTTTGGCAGTTGCCTCTGGACATAGGATCCAAATTGCTGACCTCATTTGTAACACCATTTGGTCATTGTTGTTTCAATAGATTGTCCTTTGGAATAGTACCTGCACCAGATTTTTCCTGAGAACGATCTCTCACACACTAGAAGGCATGGAAGGAATAATATTCCATATGGATGACATATTTATACATGGCTCTACAAGAGAAGAGCATGATCGCAGAGTCAGTGCAGTCCTGAGAGTCTTACAGGATACAGGCCTAACATTGAATGAAAAATGTGAGTTCGCCAAACCTATGATTAAGTTTTTAGGTCACATCATACAAGCCACTGGAATCACAGTTGATCCACACAAAAAAAAGTAATCAGAGAATTTCCACAACCCAGGAATATAACTGAACTTCAAAGATTCCTTGGGATGATCAACGAAGTTGGCCAATTCCAACCAAATTTTCCAGGGTTCAATGAGCCCTTGAGACAGCTGTTGAGGCAGAGCCAATGTGGGCCAGCATAATGCTTTCAAAAGGATTAAACAACTTTTAATCTCTTTTGAAATCTTGGCACATTACGTACCAGAAGTACTGACAATAGTAGCAGCAGATGCATCGTCTACAGGTCGAGGGGCAGTTTTATTTCAAGTACAGAGAGATGGCAAGCATAGACCAGTCTACTGTGCCTCTAGGTCACTAACAGAAACAGAACAACGAAAGCCCACTATAGAGAAAGAAGCACTGGCAGCAACATGGGCGTGGAAAAAAAAAATCAGACTGTTAGTGGATTGCGTTTCAAGATCAAAACAGACCATAAGTCACCAGCTACCCTTCTGAACATGAAAGAAATAGTGAAGATGCCACCCAGAATCCAGTGGTTCAGACTGATTGATGAGGTATGACTCCATCACAGAGTATGTGCAAGGGAAGTATCAAACAACAGCAGTCACACTGTCATGAATACCATTAGAAGGAACAAAATAAGAAGGAGCGCTGGAAGGATTTATCCCAACCAATTAAATCTGAACACCCTTTCCCTGGCTAACAAGTCCTGGAGTGGGACTTGAACTTGGGGCCTTCTGGCTCAGAGTTAGGAGTGCCACCAATTGAGTCACCCAGGCTCCCAATTTCTGCTACATTCACCACCAACAAATTTTCAAATGGGATCCACTTGCAGGCCTTGGGCTCCCAACTTACATTATCAATGCCTGCTTTGGCTGTCCATCCAGGATGCCCAAAAGTGGGCAATGGAAATGCCCCCTGTTTTAGCCATCCCAGTGCTATATTGGCATGCTTTGTGCCTATCTCATGCCCAAAGGGCGTAGCACATTTCCACTTCTACCCCCATCTCTTAAAACAGTCTTAAAAACAAAACCTAAAATAAAAGCAAAATACTGTGGATTCTGAAAATCTGAAATAAAAAACAGCAAGCGCTGGAAATACTCAGGAGACCAGGCAGCATCTGTGGAGAGAGAAACCATGTTAAGGTTTCAGGTCAAATATGACTCTTCATGTTCTGAAGAAGAGTCATATTTGACTTGAAACGCTAACACTGTTTCCACAGGCCTACTGAGTATTTCCAGCACTTTCTGCTTTTATTAAAATGAAAACTGTCCATTTCACTTGTCATGTTATTTTCAACCTTGTTTGTTCCTCCCCAGAGCAACTTTTATTAAAACCTATCTTACTTTTGCCACAGTAAACACACCAGGCCATCAACATAAGCAAGAAAATCAATGTGGCGCAGTATTGGTAGAAAGTGTGATCGATGTATTCCAATGCTCCTGGTCAAAAATGGGCTGGCATAAAATTGTACAATTAGCCTGTTTGCCAGGAAATCTGTGAAGACTTGTCAAAATTCCTTGGGAAACTTTTACAAACCAGTATGAAATTCATCATATCTAAAGACATTCACTGCAGATATGTACGTGCTGGTACAAATATCTTGGGAAAATCATACAATTACACATCTATCTATCACTGACACAGATATCCCAACATTGTGCTTATTCTGTGTGTGACAGCTGCTGGCAGGTTTTTATTAAGCGTATGTTCTCACACACGCTTTTCCCCTTTGGGGAATAGTGGGGAGGTGGTGGATGGATTCCCAGGCTGATTATTAGCCTTTTGCACCGTGTCTGAACACTCCTTCAGTGGCCAACGTGTCCTGGCATTGAACATGAACCTGGAGCTTCTAGCCCAGAGGTAAGGAGGCTACCGTTGCACCACAGGACCCCTCCTACATTGCTGGCAATGGCCAATGATGTTCATTCCGACCAACCAGTAACTGCAGCTTACTTAAGATAAAAGCAGAATATTGCAGATGCTGGAAAGCTGAAATAAAAATTTTAAAAGTGCTGGAAAAACTGAACAGGTCCGGCAGCATCTGTAGAGAGAAAAACAGAATTAACGTTTCGAGTCTGTAGGACTCCTTTCTCAACAAAAAAAAATTCAGTGAAGATGACATTAACTTGTCATGGTTTTTTGCATGCAATATCTGGTTTCCGTATTATTTTTATTATTCATGTATTAACTTAGACCTCTTAAATACCTCACGTTTCCTCTACCCCATCATTGGCACCCATACCTTGAGCTGCCTAGGCCCTGAGGTCCAGAATTCATTCTGCAAACCTCTTTGCCTCTCCACAAAAATTGCTGGAAAATCTCAGCAGGTCTGGCAGCATCTGTGGAGAGAGCAACAGGGTAAATGTTTCGAGTCCATATGACTCTTCCTGCTCTAAAGAAGTCATACGGACTCGAAACCTTAACCCTGTTTCTCTCTCCGCAGATGCTGCCAGACCTGCTGAGTTTTTCCAGCATTTTGTGTTCTGACCACGGCAGCTTGCTTGCTGTGGAGGTGAGTGGAAGTTATCAAAAAAATTGCAGTTGGTGAGCAGAAAACCCAATGACAACGACAACTCACGTATACTTATAGCACCTTTCACATAGTAACACATCCCTCGGCCCTTCACAGAAGTGTAATTGGAAAAAAGATGACACCAATTCAGACAAAAAGGTATTAGGACGTGTGACTGAATGCTGGATTAAAGAAGTAGGTTTTAAGGAGCATCTTAAAAGGAGGAGGTAGGGAGATGTGGAGAGGCAAAGAGGTTTGGAGAATGAATTCTGGAGCTCAGGGCCGAGGCTGCTCAAGGTATGGGTGCCAATGATGGGGTAGAGGAAACGTTAGGTATTTAAGAGGTCTGAGTTAATACATGAATAATAAAAATAATATGGAAGCCAGATGTTGCATGCAAAAAAATCATGACAAGTTAATATCATCTTCACTGAATTTGTTTTCTAAGTCAGCATGATTGGCATTGTGGAGAGGTTAGCCACTGTAGTCCTCAGCCTGCTAAAATGTTTGCATTCAGTGATCCTCAGGCAATGCAGCCTGTTCTTCACCATCTACCGGCTTCAACTTGTCAAACTGGGAACAAAATTTGATTTTGCAAATTTTTGCAAATGAACGTTGAAATTTCGCTGTAGGACTGCAATGTTGGCAAGCATTGCTTTTTGAAAAGGAAAGGTGAAAGTAAGTTACTTAATTACTGTTCTCTGCCTCCATCTTGATCTTGTCCCATCATTAATAGGCAGAAGCAGTGTACTTTTGATTAAGTGGGCTACACTCTTCGGGCTGAATTTGATGGCCTTGGCAGTGACCCCATCTACCCTTCAGAATGCCAGTGATAAAACCCTGCAACATTTCCAGAAACCCCAATAGAATTAAATCCCAATCAGGCACTTACCTACCTGATATCGGGGTTCATGCATCTTTTGAAGCAAGGATCCCGCCTCGAAGAGTTGCCAGCCAATTAAAGGGCGGTAGCTTTTCAGTCCCAACAACGCCGCTGGGGGCAAGCATATGGACGAGGTGGTGTAGATCATGGAAGCTCCTAATGTTGTTTCATGATTCATTCCACCTCTTCATAAAAAGACATTTTCTAATGTATCACTGTAACTTAGCAGGATGGGGAGATGGTGGCATAGTGGTAATGTCGCTGGACTGGTAATCCAGTGATGCAGGCTAAAGGTCCTACCAAGGCAGCTGGTGGAATTTGAATTCAGTTAATAAATCTGGAATATAAAGCTTGTCTCAGTAATGGTGACCATGAAACAATCATTGGTTGTTGTAAAACCCATCTGGTTCACTAATGTCCTTTAGGGAAGGAAATCTGCCATCCATACCTGGTCTGGCCTACATGTGACTCCCGACCCATAGCAATGTGGTTGACTCTTAACTGCCCTTTGAAATGGTCTGAGAAGCAGCTAAGTCCAAGGGCAATTAGGGATGGGCAACAAATGCCGGCCTTGCCAGCGACGCCCACATCCCATCAAAGAATTTTTTAAAAGTGGATTTTATTTGCGTACTGAATAGCCTGTCTACCAATGGGTCACTATTCGCCTCTTGTTACATTTGCAGCCTCTGCAATGCTTTCAAATAGCTTACTCCTGTGTGTAACATCTTGTCCTGTCTTTCAGAAATGTTCCACTTCACACGGTCTGATTTACTTTGAAGTCCAGTCACCATTTTTTATCAGTAAACGTGGTAGGTGTTTCGCACACAGGTTTTCTTGGACAATATCTATCCCTCAGTGAGGTGACTGGCTTGTTAATCTTTCTCTTGATGGTGTTAACTGAGGGGAGAATGTCATCCGGGGCATAAGAGAAGCACCTACTTTTTGTCAAGTCTAGTGTCCACTTCAATTACAAAAGCAGGTATGTAGGGCCTTGGTTTAACTTGTTATTGAGGAGATAGTGCCTCCAACAGTGCAGCATTCCCTCAGTATAGCATTGAATGTTACCCAAGACTAAAGAGCGATTACAATGGTAATTTATTCTATTTCTTTGATGTGCCAGTAAAGTCCCACCAATGGTTCTGGAGGAAATCGAGAGGGCTCCTTGGGAATTCCATGTGATAACATTAGACTGACATGTAAAGAACATACATGTAAGATTTGAAAATCTGTGCAAAATAAGCATTGAGTCAAGCCTGCATACTCACAAGCCTGAGCGCCATGTCCAACATCACTTGTCATGTTATTTTTAAAATCCAAAAGTTGCGGTGTTTCCACAATAGACACATTTATTTTGCACTGCTTCCATTATTTCCCCCTAGCCAACTCCCTCCCATCCACTCCTGAAGGTGTATCAACTCCTTGCTGGGGTACAATGCCACAGGCCCTCGAGGAACTCAGACTAGTAGCCATTATCTGTGTTTGAACCAGACACAATCAGGAGATGGTCTCCCTCCCCACCACCAACAAAAATCATGCTTTAATATAAATACCACTTCCTGGGATTTTGGAACAGGCCTTTCAATTTATCATCCAAACAGGGATTTTTGCTGAATTTTATGGAGTGCAGCTTATTTTTCTGCCATTGGAAATTCATTTTCCTTTCTATTTGAAAACTTCTCTCCTTGTCTAATGATAATTCAATTTCTTGAATAAATGGTCTAACTGAAAATGGGGGCATGGACTCAAGTCTAATTCAGTCTCAGTTTTGGCCCATGACAGTCATCAGTGACTCCCCCCTCCACATGACAACAATTCAAAAATAACTTCTTTGACTGTAAAACACCTTGACACTGACTGAGGTCATAAAAGGGGCTGTATAAATATGAGTTCTTTCCTACTTTGGGAAATGCAACCGTGTAGTGACACTGAGCACCTGCGTCTTGTCCGTCCGTGGTGAAGGAGATGATAGTGTTGGCCACATTGATCGATGCATCAGTCATTCGTTTGCTTCATGCACAGGCAGTATAGTACCTGATATAATGCAGGGTCTAAATGGAGGTTTACATTACCAATGCTCCTCATAACCACATAAGAAACATATGAAAGAGGAACAGGAGCAGGCCATAGAGCTGATAAGAAACATATGAAAGAGGAACAGGAGCAGGCCATATAGCTGATAAGAAACATATGAACGAGGAACAGGAGCAGGCCATATAGCTGATAAGAAACATATGAACGAGGAACAGGAGTAGGCCATATAGCTGATAAGAAACATATGAACGAGGAACAGGAGTAGGCCATATAGCTGATAAGAAACATATGAACGAGGAACAGGAGCAGGCCATATAGCTGATAAGAAACATATGAACGAGGAACAGGAGTAGGCCATATAGCTGATAAGAAACATATGAAAGAGGAACAGGAGTAGGCCATATAGCTGATATGAAACATATGAAAGAGGAACAGGAGTAGGCCATATAGCTGATAAGAAACATATGAAAGAGGAACAGGAATAAGCCGTATAGCTCACTGACCCTGCTTTGCCATTCAATAAGAACATGGCTGAACTTCTACCTCAGTTCCAATTTCCTGCCCTATCATCTTATCCTTTGATTTTCCTAGTACCCAAAATTCTACTGATCTCAGCTTTCAATATACTCATCAACTGAGCACCCACAGCCCTCTCAGGTAGCAAATCCCAAAGATTCACAACCCTCTGAGTGAAAATAACTCTGCTTGTCTTCTGCCTAAATGGTTGACTCCTTATCCTAAGGCAATGCCCCGTTTTAGGCCCTCCAGCTATGGGAAACAGGCTCTCAGCATTCAATCTGACAAGTCCTCTAAGAATTTTATACATTTTAATAAAATTATGACTCATGCTCCTCAACATCAGAGAATATAAAGTAGATGCATTCTCAATCTCTCCTCACAGGATACGCCTCTCATCCAATCTAGTAAACATACTTTGCACTTCCTTTAAGGCAAGTATGTCCTTTCTCATTTAGGTAAGGAGGCCACAGCTGTACACTGTATTCCAAGTGCAATCTCAACAAGGCCCCATATAATTGCAACAAGTCTTCTTTACTGCTGTACCCTTATATAAAAGGCCAACATACCATTTACCTTCCTAAGTGCTTGCTGTACCTTTATATTAACATTCTGTGTTTTGTGTACAAGGATCCCAAATCACTCTGAATAACAACATTAACTAGGCTCCAACCTTTTAAAAAAAATTCTGTCTTTTCTCTCTTCTACCAAAGTGGAAGATTTCAGACTTCCCCACATTATACACCCTCTGCCACCTCCCTGTCCAATTATTTGACCTGTCTACACCCATTTGCAGTTTCTTTGTGTCCTCCTCACAGCTTACTCTCCCACCCAGATTTATATCATCAGCAAACTTGGATATATTACACTCAGTCCCCCTATCTAAGCCATTGGTTTAGATTGTAAATAACTGAGGCCCAAACACTGATCCTTACGGCACTCCTCAAGTTACACCCCGTGATCCTAAAAATGAAACATTTATTCTTATTCCCTGTTTCCTGCCCATTAAACAATCCTCAGCATATAACCCCCAGTCCCATGGGCCCTAACCTTGTGCAACAAACTCTTGTGTTGGCACTTTATCAAATGCGCTATCAGAAAATCCAAATTCACGACATCCTCTGGTTCATCTTTATCCATTCTGTTAGTTACACCCTTAAAAAAGCTCTAATAGATTTGTCATAGTATTTTTTCTTTCAGTGTTGATTCAGCCTGATCGATATCAGCGAAAGTGCTTTGTGTGCTTTGTGGAGACATTTTACTAGTCCTAAGGAGCATGGGCAATGACTACCATGATTAAGTGCTAAAAGAAGGAAATGCTGAAGAAATATAGACATAAAGGAGATAAAACTGACAGGAATGAAGATTAAGTGTATGCATGCTTGACAAAATGACCACACAGGGCTAAGTGAACTCTTGCCTGGATGACTTTGATCCAAACAAGTAATGTAGTGTATCTGTACCAATAACTTTGAGGTCAGAAGCACAAGGAGATCAGTATTGAGTTAGGGCATAAATAGTGGGAGAATGATGGGTGTGTGGGATGACATGACAGTCTGTTCTTAACTAGGAAAAGCTGTTCTTCCCTCATTTTTCTTCACATTAATGTTTATTTCCCTGCTTAAAACCAAGGGTTTCATTAGCCAGTCCAGCTAAGTAGAAGTAGAGTACAAAAAAGGCATTGAGAAAATCATGAGCAGAATTCACTTACTAGGTTGACATATATGCCATGTTATAAGATTTTAAAAAAGTACAGGCCTTGTGACTGACACATATTTTATCTATTACATGTTAGTAAGAGAGGCATCAATAAAATTATACACTTTAAATTGGGGTGCATTAAAGAGCTTTTCACAGAGAGACTGCTGCAGAGTTTCCTGTATCACTTAATTACCTATGAGCGCATTCATACCACATTTAGTCTCTGCTTTTGGCAATGTTGAAGTGTGTAGTATATCAGTATCCCAGCAGTAGTTTAAGCCTAGAGATCACAAACTGTTACGGCTTTCATTCCAGGAATGGAGTTTAAATGGTGCAAAGTAGCAGCAGCTTTCTGGCGTTGCTGCAAATGTTCAGCTCCCTTATGTAACAACCTCATGATGTGATGATTCTGTCAGCGCCCTTTCAGACTTGGCATACATTGGGAAACTTGGGATTAGAGTGGGAACTTTGTAACTGGAGGCACTACGGGAGAGCCACTATAAATATTAAAGATGTAAACAGTAAAGACATTGTTCGAAAATCCCTTTGTGCAGTACAACTGCACCGAAAGTCAGTAAATCTGTTCTTTTTCTTCTTGGGCAGTTCCTCAGAATAGAGGATGACTCATTTCCGCACCGGTTCGTTGGGGACTGAGATGGCTGATAAGCCTAATGCACGATCTGCAGTCTCTGCCACACGCAGGGCAGGTGGTGCTTGAAAGGCTGGGTAGATGGCTTGTGCGCTCCCTCCGATGCCTCAACTTCACCTCTGCACCTTCCCGATGAAGTGTCTTCATGTGTTTTGGTCCCTTCCTGAATGAACCTTCTCCATTTTGGTCGGTCACAAGCTAGGGTCTCCCATTGGTCGGCGAGTATGTTTGACCTAATTCAGGGATGGTTTGAGGGCCTCCCTAGAGCCATTCCACTGTCCTTCTGAGATTTTCTGCCACAACCAAATTCCAAGTGGAGCAGTTGCTTCAGGAATCTGGTGCCAGGCATAGGACTGACATGTCCCACCCAGCGGAACTAATTTTGAGTGATTAGCGCCTCGATGCTGGGCAAGTAAATCTGTTCAGGTGAAAGAAACAGCAAATGACATAGGGTTAAAATTTTCCATACTTCACTGGAGTTGCAAGACCAGAGTGTTATTCCCCAGGAAACAGGTACTCTCATTGTCCTTGCCAAAGGACTCAAACTACTCCAGTTGAATTAAATGGATTCTGAAGGTTATTCAACTTTGGGGGCCTTTCAAGAAGATATGATCCAATTAGTCGCTGTGAATGTAGTTATTGTGCCTAACCTTTTCCCTGTAGGTCTGAATTAAAGACAACAAAAGATGCCGCTTACGTTGGTGCTCTGGGGTTAATAACCAGCGTGGCTCAATTAGAATCTACTCATGACCTTCAGCCCTTCTCATCCCCATGACTTTCACTGGTAGAGCCGTCACAAGAGGCACCATACTGCTGTTATCAAAGGAGAGGGAGCAGAACAAATTTCACCAGGAGGAGTGGGGGGAGTTTAGATTATGAGTCTGAATTGCTGAACATGGGTTTCTTCAGTGGGAATAGTACGTCAGCTGCTTGCCTATTTTCTCTCAGCTCGCTATGCTGAGAATAACAAAGAGCATCAAAGCAGTTGAGGAGAAAGGCAGAACGTTCAGATAAGGCAAAAAAACTCTGAGCAAAGTTTCCTTGAGGAACAAAAAGACCTGAGGGGCAATCTTGAACTCTGTTTTCTGGTGTTAATGAGGCATCAATGACCTCAAAAATTAGTCTTAATTAGGATGGAAGTCTCAAAATAAGGGTGTGAACTGTGGCTCAATTGGCACTACTCTCATCTTTCTATCAGGAGGCTGTGAGACTTGAGCACAAAATCGAGGCTGACACTCCAGTGTAGTACTGAGGAAGTGCTGCACTGTCAGAATTTTGGATAAGATGCTAAACTAAGGCCCACCTGCCCTCTCTGGTGGACAAGAAAGATCTCACAGCATTACTTTGAAGAAGAACAAGGGAGTTCACCTTGAAGTCTTGACCAATATTTATCCATCAGACAATATCACTAAACCAGATTATTTGGTCATTATCACATTGTTGTTTGAGGGACCTTGTATGCAAAATGGACTTTGCTGTATTTCCTACATTACAGGAGCGACTACATTTCAAAATTCCTGTGGTTATCAAAGGCATTATATAAATGAAAGTCTTTCACCCTCTTGCCACCTGGGAAGTGCCAACTTAAAGCTTTACTTTTAGTGTAAAAAAGGAAAATGAAACAATTTTGAATCCTTAGACAGCACCTTCCAAACCCACAACCACCACCACCTGGAAGGACAAGGGAAGCAGACAAGTGGGAACACCACCACCTGGAAGTTCCCCTCCAAGACACTCACCATACTGACTTGGAAATATATCGCTGCTCCTTCACTGTTGCTAGGTAAATATCCTGCAACTCCCTCCCTAACAGCACTGTGGGTGTACCTACACCACAGGGACTGCAGCGGTTCAAGAAGACAGCTCACCACCACATTCTCAGGGGCGATTAGGGATGGGCAATAAGTGCTCGCCTAGCCAGCAACGCCCACATCCTGTAAATGAATCGAAAAAAACACATCTGAAACTCAAGGAAACAAACAACGTCGAAGGAAATATCTCCAACAGAAGAAAGCAAAGAAAATCTAAATCAATTTCACACTCGGGCAGAATTTTTAGGTTGGTGTGAGGGCGTGCGTCCCATCACGTGGGATGACATCGAGTGCGTGTCCCAACGTCATCCCACGCTTGCGCGATATTTCGGTCGGCGGGCACGCGCAAAAGTCAGAAGCGTGCCCGACGACAATTAAGAGGCCTATTAAGGTCATTAAAGTTGTAATTGTCTGCGATTTTGCCTGGTCTGTCCAAATTTACGGTTGGCGAATGGGCGAATCGGCCAGGCGGACTTTGCATTTTTCATGAAACCTCATCCAAGGGCAGGGCGAGGTTTCCATTATTAAATAACAAAATAAAAATCTATGGACACATTTTTACCGTGTATATGTTCAGGTGTCTGATTGTGATGTGTGGACATTTTTTACCTGATTTTACAATCTTTACTTATTGGCTTTAAAGCCTTCAGCTCCCTGCGGCAGCCCTCTGCCTTCGGTGAGGTTTCATTCAGCGCCCGCCGTCCTCCCGCCCCCACCCCGGCATTTCAGCGCCCGCTTCATGCTGGCTGGCTGTTAATTGGCCAACCGGTGTGAAATCGCGGCCGGGGGCCGATCGGGGGAGGCAGTCCATTCTCCAGCCGATCCCGGGCCTGCCAATCGTGCCTGCCCGTCGACCTAATAATCCTGCCCTTTATTCCTGTTGTCCTCAAAAATCAGATACAGAGATGTGCGGGCATTGGCGGCTGCAGCACTAGAAGTATAGCATGCAACATGCATGCTGACATCACAGAAGCAACCTAACCTGACTTTTATGAGAAAAACGTGGAATATTTCCAGGTCCTGACCCCCAAATTTGGGAGGAATTTGCTTTCCATCGATTCATGACCTGTAAAAAAAAAAATTCAGAAACGTAAATCACTTTTACAGGTCCCAACATATAGCCAAAGACCAGATATTGTCAGGCTGAATGAGCCTGATTAGCAGTGGGAGTTGCCGAAGTGGTGGAACAGAATGACTCCACCATCTAGAAATTACCGTGGCTGATCTTAGCAGATGAATATCCTTAATTATATAGAAACTAGAGCGGAGTTGTCAGAAAGAACCACAATAAGCATTAAGTGCAATGCAAGAACTGCCTTAAAAGTTCAGAACGTTTGACAGCAACAACAAACATTTGGAAATCTTGCGAGCTGAAAATAATATTACCTAAAGCAAGAGAAATGTCTCACAAAACCTTCTACTGTTTGAGCCGAGAACTACTGAGGATCCCTTGAAATATCACTGCAAATGGTCACCTCCTAACTTGTCGCATTCCTGCTGCATAGAAAAGAAGTTGGTGGTAGCCGCAGAGAGAGAGAAACCAGAGTGCGAGAGGGTCATAACTAAGGAATAAGGTGCAAATTAGCAGATGTGAACCAGGCCCCAGCCTTTTTCTGGTGAGAGCTCTAGCCACTTGGAGCAGAGTCCGCTAAAAAAACCAGAAGGGGCCAGAATTCGCCTTCCATTTGCTGCACAACTCCCATCCCGCAATTGCCCCATTATCGAGCGCAAACTGGACAAAAATTGCCCCAGTAAGTTAGGCTGGAAGTTGTGCCACTTTCAATCGTATTACATTGCGAGGTTACTAATATTTAATTTCTTCATCAGGAGCTGCTGGCGCTGTTCTAGGGAGCAGTGACATAGTGGTAATGTAACTGGACAAGCAACTTAGTGCCACGAACCAATCCTCTGGTGTTTTGTGTTCAAATCCCATCAGGGTGGCTGAGGGAATTTCAATTCAATTAATTAATAATTCTGGAATAAAATTAATTACAATTAATCTTATTAATAATGAAACTATCTGGTTGTTGTAAAAACCCATCTGGTTCAGTAATTCCCTTGAGAGGATCAAATCTGCCATCCTTAACTGGTTTGGTCTCCATATGGCTCCAGATCCATAGCATGTTCTTGTCTCTTATCTGCCTTCTGAAATGGCCTAGCAAGCTACTCATTTGTATCAAAGCACTGTGGGTGTAGCTATATAGACTGCAATGGTTCAAGAAAGCAGCTCACCACCACCTTCTCATGGCCAGTTAGGAATGGGCTGGCCTTTGCTGCCATCCCAAGAACGAATAATAAAAACCATACACCCAGCTGTCCTTTACAGATTGGAAGGCCTTAGGATAAGATCTTAGTATTTTTGTTCATTTAGTAGCAATTTTTGATGTCTCATGTTTTTGGAAAAATGTAATATTTGATCTGCATTCAAGCTAAACAGAAGAGATGAAAGAATGAAATTTAAGATCAAAAAGGATACAATGAACTCATCCAATTCTTTCTTAGGGGAAGCAAAGAAACAGACTCTGAACAAACAATTTCAGATCTTTGATTTCATGTTGGCCTCACACTATAGATATCAATACAGGTTTGGAGAACTTTTGCTTTAAGCACTGTAATCGATTAATATCTTGGGACCCATTCAAAGAGCAGCACCTCGGACACTAGGTACTGCACTGGAGTGCCAACTTAGGTTATGCGTTACAACCCTGCATTAACCACAAGCATCTAAGGTGAGTTAGTGTGCTACCCAATGTACCACATTGACACCATGGGAATGCAATGATGGTGCTTTTGCCTCACACCCAACTAAGGCATGTTGTGTGCAGATCTATGATGACTGCACAAGCCACAATTGAGGCCAAGTTTCATTTGTCGTGCAGCTTGGGGATGGGCATAGAACGAAGCATGGAACTATGGATATGTACAGTATGGAAGGAGGCCATTTGGCCCTTTGTGTCTGTGCTGGCTGACAAGTAACCATCCAGCTTAACCTCTGTTTCCAGCTTTTGGTCTGTGGCCTTGTAGGCTAAGGCACTTCAAGTGCATATCCAAGAACATTTTAAGTATTATGAGAATTCCTGCCTCTACTTTGGGGGCAGTGGGCCATGTTCCCATTCAGCCTATTCAGCGATGTTAATCGAGGATCCAACTCATGTCATGAGTGGGCATCATTTAATTATTGGAGACAAGTGCTCCTTATAGTGTTTATACACAGCTCATTGAGGGAAAGAAATGCAGCCACCATCACAGATTGCAAGGCTGCAGGTTTGATAGATCAGGGTTGGCATCCTTCCTTCTTTTCCTTTTTCTATTTAACACATTCAGTTGCACACAAGAACTGGGTGGTGCATAGTGCTACCACAGATTTACTACTGCTTACCCTTCCAATGACTTCCTAATCTTTGTGTCCCTTCCCTTTTCCTGAGTGAATCAATAACTCAATGACTAGTGCCACACAGAAACTCACCAAGGCTCCTTAGACAGCACCTTCTAAACCCACAACCACTATCATCTAGAAGGACAAGGGCAGCAGATAGATGGGAACACCACCACCTGGAAGTTCCCCTCCAAGCCGCTCACCATCCTGGCTTGGAAACATATCGCCATTCCTTCAAAACCCTGCAACTCCCTTCCTAACAGCACTGTGGGTGTACATGCACTACAAGGACTGTAGCGGTTCAAGAAGGCAGCTCACCACCACCTTCTCAAGCGTAATTAGGGATGGGCAATAAATGCTGGCCTAGCCAACGATGCTCAAATTCCATAAACGAATTTTAAAAACTTGCCGGGGACAATGTACCACAACTCGCTCTTACACTGACAAGCATCAGGACAGAACACCACATCCTGCATGGCTCAGATAGTCAGATAAGCAGAATCATTCCTCTAAGAGTGCCTCCTAATTGCTCTCTCTGGAATGGCAGCAGTGATTGCTCCTTCCTCCTGCTCTTCTTCTCCTTCCTCAAAGAGTAGAATTCCTGAAAGGATCCCTATCAGCAAACAACAGCAATGCCAGAAGCCTCTCAGTTGGAAACCCACGGCAACAATTACAACCATTTTCTTTAACGGCAAGAAAAAAACGCAAAGGGTTTTGCAAGGAAAGTGTCTTCAGAATCATCAGGTCTGCTGTGCCCAAGAGCTTTCAGTGGTTGTACAAGTCCAGATAAGAAGTTACACTTTTTGTAGTTGAAAAAAACACATCCTGTGAGTCAGAAAGAGCTCCCTCCAATCTCAACAACAATAACTTGCGTTTACGCAGTGTCTTGCGTAAAATGTCCCAAGATGTTTCACAGGAGCGTAATCAGGCAAAATCATTCACCAAGCCATATAAGGTGATAAGACAGCTGGCCTAAAACTTGGTCAAAGACGGAAGCTTTAATGAGCACCTTCAACAACGAGGGAGAGGTAGAGTCACAGAGAGATTTACAGAGGGAATTCCAAAGCTTAGCATCTAAGCAGCTTGAAGAAATGGCTGCCAATCATGGAGTTACTAAAATTAGGGATGCATGAAATCCCACCCTAACACCCCCAGCCCTCCCACCCTACCCTAGTCATAACTTAGAGGCACTGACTATCCCTGAGTACACTGCCAATAAGGTAGGTGACATGACAATGCTCTCTTCTCTCGCAGTGAGTATGTTAATGGAGCCTAAGGACAAATTTCCATTGATCCACAGACCTGTATGTTCAGGAGGTCACTGGTCACAGTATCCAGTTAGGACCTGAAAACAGGCCTAGACCAAGTTTGTAGGCCAAGGTAACTTAACTAAGCCAAGTTCATTGTCCCATTAGATTCTAACGCAGTTTATTTATTAAAATTAGCCTTTGGTATATTAGGTACTCATGAGTTCACTGCTCCATTTCTAACGCAAAGCCATGAATGAGATTAATCCCAAGTTGATTGCTTGAGGTACTAACATGCTCTCAGCTAACCAACCCTTCTCCACAATTATGAATATTCATGTTCTTATATTGGTCAAATTGATCACAGGTGGGGTTGCAAAGCAAGCTGTGTTGTATCAGCCGTACGAAAATCAGGCATGTCAAATACAGACAATAATAGTGAATCCGCTTGTCTTGTGTCCCTGCCCTAGCATAGCTCACTCCCTATGGGCAGAATTTTGTCATCGGCCAGCAGCATGTGACATGAGGAGGACATGTTAGGGAATTTTTTTTTTCTATTTTTAATATTTTTAAAAGTGTCCGTGATCTCCCTGAGGCAACACTTAGCCTCAGGGAGATGTGCACTTGCGTGAAAGAGCGCATTCTTGTTTTTGGGGAATCCCCCCCGCCCGCTCAGGAGGCGCATAGCGCTTCCCGGCGGACGTCACGCTGGGCGGGCCTTAATTGGCCCGCCCACGTAAAATGGCGGCAGGACCCACTTCTCTGGTGGGGATCGGCTCCCTGCCCGCCCGACAGGCAGAAAATTCTGCCCTATGTCTTAAGTTGGTTCAGTGCAAAGGCCATTGACAAAATGGTTGTTCCGAATGTTTACAAAACACAGGGTAAGCCTCAGCTGGAGTGTGGTGTTCACTTCTAGGCAGCATACTTTAGGAAGGATGTCAAGGCCATGGAGAGGGTGCAGAATAGTTATTAGAATGGTACCAGGGATGAGAGACTTCAGTTACGTGGAGAGACTGGAGAAGCTGTGTTTGTTCTCCTTAGAGCCAAGAAGGTTAAGAGGATATTTGATAAAGGTGTTCAAAATCATAAATGGTTTTGATAGAGTAAATAAGGAGAAACTGTTTCCAGTGGCAGAAATATTGATAACTAGAGAAGATAGGTTGGCAAATGGCTTGGAGGCAACATGAGGAATCATTTTTTTTACACACAGTGAGGTGGTGTGACCTGGAATGCACTGCCTGAAAGGATGGCAGAGGCAGATTCAGTAGTAACAGTCAAAAAGGAATTGGATAAATACTTAGAAGGAAAACATTTGCAGGGCTATGGGGAAACAGCAGACACTTGGGACGAGTTGGATACTCTGCCAAAGAGCCAACCCAGGTATGAAGGACTGAATGGCCTCCTTCTGCGGTTGTATCATTCTATGATTCTATGAAGAGATGATAACAGGGCCTTAAACCTTAGCGCAAACTTTAAAAAAAACTGTCCAGAATTTATCAACTTATCCAAGTATTCTTCACTGGGATGTGCCATTGAAATGCTGCCATACCGGAAACCAGTGTTAGAATTGAATTTTGTTTTAAATTTAGGACTGCCTAAGCCATATAAGGTGATAATATCCTGCACAATCAGATTTCACAATGTTACTGTATGAATTATGCATCTCTTTCACAGAGCACAACACAAACTATCACCTCAGTGTGGTGACTTGAGAAATGTTTTGGTAGATGCCAGAAATACAATATTTCCCTCCTGCAATTTGCTCTCTTAGTGACCATGGGAGAAACTTTCCTTTTTAACTTTAACATTTCTAGCAAGTCATCACGTGCAGTTCTTCAAGTACATTTTACAGAAGTACAACCAAGGAACAAGACAAAAGAAATTTGTTATTGGTTGGATGCAATGTCAGTTTTTTTAAAGTGTTAAATTTAGCTGAAGGGCCAAAGCCCAAAGCGTAGCAGCAAAATTGAAAGGACTAAAAGGGGAGACACGATAAATCAAGTTGTAATGATTACAGAGTGGCAAACTTGGGTTGTATAACCATACTTAAATATTATCTATCTATAAACAAAACACGTGTGCACATTCTGCCCTTCAGATTTCGGATATTCATCCTTCTTCTGACATTATGCACTGCCCAATGCAAATTCTATGTCATGCTTGAAAGAAACTGACACATGAGTTTGGAATGTATCCAGGACCAGAAATTACCTGAACTCTGCAGTCTTTTGGTTGACTTATGCATGAACTCAACCAGTGTTTACCTAACAACGATAAAATATTGTAGTCAATAACCTCCTCACTGATGCCCCATGTGTTCTGTTAGGAGCACTGAGCTCCAGGGGTCATTTCAGCCTTGGCCCAAACATGGACGAAACAGTTGAAATTCAGAGTTGAGGTGGGCGTGACTGCCCGCTTGACATCAAAACATTTGACTGAGTGTGTCATCAAGGAGCCTGAGTAAAATTGAAGTCAATGGGAATCAGGGGGAGAATTGTCTGCTGGCCGGAGTTATATCTAGCATGAAGGAAGGGCTTATTGGAAGCCAATCACCTCAGCCCCAGGACATCGCTGAAGGAGTTGCTCAGGGCAGTGTCCTAGGCCAAACCAGCCTTAACTGCTGCTTCCCCCCACATAAGATGTTCACAGATCCGACTCCTCAGATAACAAAGCAGCCCATATTCACAGGTGGCAAGACCTGACAAGTGGTAATGCTTGCATTACACGAGTGCCAGGCAATAACCACCTCCAACAAGAGAGGATCTGACTATTCCCCCATGACATTTAATGGCATTACTATCACTGAATCTCCAACCATCAATATCCTGAGGGTTATCATTGATCAGAAACTTAACTGGACCAGCCACAGAGATAGAGTAGCTACAAGAGCAGGTCAGAGACTGGGAATTCTGTGGCATGTAAATTATTCGGGTTTGAAGGAGATTCTGAATAAAGTGTTTTTATGTTTCGAGTTATCAGGTTCGCTGTATCCCATGAACGCAAGCTGTGCCCTTGATAGCTACACATTAGTCGGTGTTTGAAACAACGTAGGCAGAGAGAGACTGATTTGCTTAACAAACACTGGTGGTTTATTGGAACTAAGAACAGAGCACTAACACCATGTGTGCTTCTTCAATCACCTCCAGCTCTAGACTTACAGTTACGAAAGTAGCCCGCGCCATACAGCGATTGGCCGATACAGTCACGTGGTCAATTAACTACACTCTCTTAAAGGTACATAGCACTCCAATTTACCAAATCCCTCCCCCTTTACTTGAAAGTACAATTGAAAAGCATCACAACATCCCAATTATTTACATGAATAACTGTTTACAAGTCAAGTCCCTCAGGAGGCTTCCTTGGACGTGTCGAGTGTCAAAGCTCAATGGCCTCGACTGGCTTTTCCGAGAGGCCCTTCTCCAGGTCCAGCTGTCCACCAGGCTCTTCGGTAGAAGTGGGCACGTTTGTGTCATCAACCCTCTCGGGTCCAAAAGGCTCCAACAGTACTTCCAAATCATGTGACATTTCTTCCACATGCAGTGCAGACTCAAATGCAAATGATGACGGCATTCCTTCTTGGTGGGGCTGTCTCTTTTCTCCGGAGATTATCCATGTGTCGTCTAATTATTTGGCCGTTTACCGGTACATTATAGGAGAGATGTCCTGTCACGGCACTCACTTCGCCTAATAGCCAATTGGGCCCATCTCCAAAGTTCTGCGCGAGAACTGTGTCTCCCACTGTAAAATTTCTCTGATAATGGCCATCATGTCTAGCCTCCTGGGCCTCTTGGCTTCTCTCCACCCTCCCCGCTAAATTCAGCCTGATAAGAGTTAAACGTGTGCAGAGACATCTCTTCATTATTAATTCAGCTTGGGCAATAACGGTGATCATGTGTGGCATCATCTGGTATGCAAACAGGAGTTGTGACAAACTGGTGCTGATGGAATCCTCGTCCAGCTTTTTCATCCCGGACTTAAAAGTTTAGACTGCCCGCTCAGCCAAACCATTAGAGGCGGGGGGGTAAGGCAAGGATTTGATATGAGTTACAACCCGTTGAGGGTTGTAAACCTGTGGAACTCCCCGTTGGTAAATGCGGTCCCGTTGTCTGACACGAGCACCTCTGGTAAAGCGTGCACTGCAAAACTCTGTCGCAAACGGCCTATTGTGGCAGTAGATGTGGGTGACTGGACTTCGTAGACGTCTATCCACTTGGAGTGGGCATCTATTAGTAAAATGAACATCATGCCCAAGAAGGGCCCCGCGTAATCAATGTGGAGGCGCATCCATGGCCGCCCTGGCCATTCCCGGGGGTGCAATGGAGCGAAGGGAGGGGGGAGCTTTTGTATCTGCTGGCATTGAAGACAACGTTTGCCTAGAGTTTCAATGTCCATGTCCATCCCTGGCCACCACAAGTAGCTGTGCATGAGCATCTTCATCCTACTAATGCCAGGGTGAGCACTGTGTAATTTGGCCAGTAATGGCCATCACCCTCTCAGGGGCACGATAACCCTTACTGCCCAGGACAATATGCTTTCCTGGCAGGTGAGCTCATATCTGCAATTAAAATAAGGCTTCATGTCATCTGACTTGGGCTCGCCTGACCATCCATTCAAGACCTGCGCCTGGATGTGAGATAAAAGCGGATCTTGGCCTGTCCACTCACGATTTGTTTGGCCTGGACAGGGGAGGAATCCAAAAAATTTAGCACTAAGACAAGTTCCTGGAGAATTGGAACCTTCACGTTGTTATCTGGCAGGGGGAGGCAGCTCAGGGTGGCTTCTCGATTGGCAAATATCAATGTCCACCTCTGGATGTGAGCAGATCACTTAATCCTCCCTAAATAATCCCAGCAGAGGCTTATGGTCGGATATAATGTGAAAATGGTGACCATGGAGCTATTGATGGAATTTCCTAATACCAAACACGACAGACCAGCCCTCCTTCTCGCTTTGAGAATATCGTCGCTCTGCGGCACTGAGCGCGTGAGATGTATAACCAAAGGGTCGTTCGGAGCCATCCACCATCCAATGTGAAACTACAGCCCCTACTCCATAAGGGGATGCGTCACAAGTTAGAATCAATTTTTTTGCGTGTCAAAGTGGACCAGTAGGGCTGATGATCTTAACAATTGATTTACCTTCAGAAACGCATCCTGGTGTGAAGCTTGCCAAATCCATTTATGGTTTTTCTTAAGCAATGCACATAACGGAGTCATGCCTAAGAAGGCATTTAGTTCTGTAATGTTTCTCGGTGCAGGTGCCTCGTGAATAGCCTTGACCTTTTCTTTCACGGGATGCACGTCGACCTTATGGCCCAAGTAAACTACCTCTCTGGCTTGGACAATACATTTCTCTCATTTCAAGCGTACTCCTGCTTGTGAGAAGCATTTCAGCACCTCTTCCAAATTAGCTAAGTGTTCTTCATGAGTTCGTCCAGTGACTAAGACTTCATCCAGATAAACGACGACATGGGGCAGCCTCTGAAACAGATTTTCCATGGTACGCTGGATAGTAGCACATGCCGATGAGACCCCAAAGGTCCTCGATGCGAATTGATGGTCACGAATTCTCTGAAGCCTTATTTCAACTCTATCTGCTGGTAGGCGTGGCTGATGTTGAGTTTTGAATATGTGATGCCAATTTCGAATATAATTCCTCAGTTTTCGGTATCGGCTGTCTGCCAAGCTTGGCCACTCTGTTTACAGTTAACTTATAGTCACAGCATAAGCGAACACTTTGGCCAACACTCATGAAATTGAATTAGAAGAGCCACAGATAAGCATGGGGATGGAAGCAGACTAACTAGTTTTAGCAAAAATACAACTGGAACTGAAGAGTCTAGAGCTTGAATTCCAGGCTAGGGAAAGAGAGAGGCAGAAGAAAGAAAACGAAAGAGAACTAGCATTTCAAAGGGAAAAAAAAGAGCGAGTGGCAGGAACAGAGGGGAGAAAGGCAATTTCAATTAAAAAGCCTTGAACTAAGAGGGGAGGCTACACCTGGACCCAGTGAGGGTACCGACAGGGAGGGACCTGCCCCCAACTCGGGGCTGAGTGCAGAGCTGTTGAAATTTACCCAAGCAATCGAGGCATTTTTCATTTCATTTGGGAAAATTGGAAAGCAAATGAAATGGCGCACAGAAGGCTGGACACTGCGAATGCAAAGCATGTTAAGAGCCAAAGCCCACGAGGTTTATGCCATGCTCTCTGAGAAGACCTCCTCAGATTATGAGATGGTTAAAAAGGCCAGTGTTTATGAGTTAGTGCCTGAAGCTTATAGACAGAAATGCCAAAACCTCTGGGGGTGGTGGTGGCACAGTCGCTGGACTAGTAATCCAGAAACCCAGAGCAATGCTCTGGGGAGCCACCTCTGCTGGGCCTGTCTTGCCGATGGGACAGGACATACCCAGGGATGGTGATGGCGGTGCCTGGGGCATTGTCTGTAAGGTGTGATTCCGTGAGTATGATTATGTCAGGCTGTTGCTTGACTAGTCTGTGAGACAGCTCTCCCAATTTTTGTGCAAGATGTTAGTAAAGGGGACTTTGCAGGGTCAACAGGGCTGAGTTTGCCGTTGTCATTTCCAATGCCTAGGTTGATGCCAGGTGGTCCATCTGGTTTCCTCCCTTTGAGAATTTTAGTGGTTTAATACAACTGAGTGGCTTGCAAGGCAATTTCACAGTGCTGTGATGGAAGTTCTGGTAGATGGAAGATTTCCTTCCCTAAAGAACATTAGTGAACCAAATGGGTTTTTATGACAACCATGGTCATCATTAGACTTTTAATTCCAGATTTTTATTGAATTCAAATTTCACCATCTGCCATGGTGGGATTTGAACCCAGGTCCTCAGAGTATTGCCCAGGGTCTCGGGATTATTAGTCCAGTGACAATACCACTGTGCCAATCTAGACCCAACCACCTTCAGCTGCTTCATCAATAATTTTCCTTCCATCATAAGGTCAGAAGTGAGAATATTCGCTGATGATTGCACAATGTTTGGTACTATTCATGACTCCTCAGATGCTGAAGCAGTCTATGTCCAAATGCAGCAAGACCTGGACAATATCCAAAACAAAAACAAAATTAAAAATAGCTGGAAAAACTCAACAGGTCTGACAGCATCTGCGGAGAGGAACACAGTTAACGTTTCGAGTCCGTATGACTCTTCAACAGAACTAAGTAAAAATAGAAGAGAGGTGAAATATAAGCTGGTTTAAGGGGGTGTGGGACAGGTAGAGCTAGATAGAGAGCCAGTGATAAGTGGAGATAGCCAAAAGATGTCATGGACAAAAGGACAAAGAGGTGTTGATGGTGGTGATATTAGCTAAGAAATGTGCTAATAGGTGACATTAAGGGTAGAAAGCAGGACGAGCAAGGTACAGATAGCTCTAGTGAGGGTGTGGTGAGGGGAAGGAATCGAAATAGGCTAAAAGGTAGAGATAAAACAATGGATGGAAATACATTTAAAAATAATGGAAATAGGTGGGAAAAGAAAAACCTATATAAATTATTGGAAAAAAGGGGGATCGGAAATGGGGTGGGGATGGAGGAGAGAGTTCATGATCTAAATTTGGTGAACTCAATATTCAGTCCGGAAGGCTGTAAAGTGCCTAGTTGGAAGATGAGGTGCTGTTCCTCCAGTTTGCGTTGAGTTTCACTGGAACATTGCAGCAGGCCAAGGATGGACATGTGAGCATGAGAGCAGGGTGGAGTGTTGAAATGACAAGCGACAGAGAGGTCTGGGTAATGTTTGCGGACAGACCGAAGGTGTTCTGCAAAGCGGTCACCCAGTCTGCGTTTGGTTTCTCCAATGTAGAGGAAACCGCATTGGGAGCAGCGAATGCAGTAGACTAAATTGAGGGAAGTGCAAGTGAAATGCTACTTCACTTGAAAGGAGTGTTTGGGCCCTTGGACGGTGAAAAGAGGGGAAGTAAAGGGGCAGGTGTTGCACCTTCTGCGGTTACATAGGAAGGTGCCGTGGGAGGGGGTTGAGATGTAGGGGGTGACGGAGGAGTGGACCAGGGTGTCCCGGAGGGAATTATCCCTGCGGAATGCCACCGGGGGGGTGAAGGGAAGATGTGTTTGGTGGTGGCATCGTGCTGGAAGTTGACGGAAATATCCAGGCTTGGGCTGACAAGTGGCTAGTAACATTTGCGCCACATAAATGCCAGGCAATGACCATCTCAAAGAAGAGAAAATCTAACCATCACCTATTGACATTCAATGGCATTACCATTGCTGAAACCCCACTATCAAGATCCTGGGGGTTACCATTGACCAGGAACTGAATTGGACTAGCCATATAAATACTGTGGCTACAAGAGCAGGTCAGAGCCTAGGAATCCTGCAACAAGTAACTCACCTCCTGACTCCCCAAATTCTGTCCACCATCTGTAAGGCACAAGTCAGGAGTGTGATGGAATACTCCCCATTTGCCTGTCTGAATGCAGCTCCAGCAACGCTCAAGAAGCACCATCCAGGACAAAGCAGCTCCCTAGATTGGCACCCTTCCACAAACATTTATTCCCTGCACCGCTGACGCACAGTGGCAGCAGTGTGTACCATCTACGAGATACACTGCAGCACCTCACCAAGGCTTCTTAGACAGCACCTTCCAAATATATGGCTGTACCATCTAGAAGGAGAAGGGCAGCAGATAGACGGGAACACCACCACCTGGAAGTTCCTCTCCAAGCCACTCACCACCCTGACTTGGAAATAAATCACCGTTCCTTCACTGTTGCTGAGTCAAAATCCTGGAACACCCTCCCTAACAGCACCTTGGGTGTACCTACACCACATGGACTGCAGTGGTTCAAAAAGGCAGCTCACCACCACCTTCTCAAGGGCAATTAGGGATGGGCAATAAATATTGGCCTAGCCAGTGATGTCTACATCCCGTGAATGAATAAAAAAAGTTGGCCAAGTTTTTAAGATCTGATACTCTGTGGAAGTTTTGTTTTGTATGTTTGAGGATGGGGTTGTGTCTATTGTTTTTGTGTTAGTGGATATTTGGACATAGTTGTACATTTTAAACCTTTTGTTAATAATGTCTGCATCTTTACCTGGTGAGGTTTAGAAATAAAACTAAGTCTTGTTAACTTTAGAAACCTGGCTGGCTTATTTCTTGTACCAAGCTGTACACAGTTAAATGTATATTACATTGTCAATATCTCCTCTCTTTTAAATTCAGATACTGTTATAAGCGATTCAGGAGTGGGACAAAGTGAGGAGTCAATACACCCATGCTAACCTAGCATTAAAAACAACCCTTGTTAAGTGGCCAATGAATCATACTTAAGGACCTCTTCCTGCCCTGCAGCAAGTTTTCCCACAGCAGGTGGAGGAGGGATCCAAGTTTGAAGTCCACCAGGTCCCACTCATTGGACTATTGGTAGAAAAGGGGGGTCCTCCTTATGCTGCCACCCCCTCCCCCTTGCCAGGTCCTTCAGAAGCCCCTGTCAAGGACAGGCTCCCCCCAACCCCCCATCCCCACCATTCCCTTCTCTCTGGCCTGTCCAACCTGGTGCTGCTCCCCTCACTGTGGCCTCTTGGCTTGGCTCTGCTGAAACCCCCACCCAAACCTACCTACCCTCCTGACTCCATGACTGCTTGTCACTGGGAACTGGATGCAATCCTTGCAGTGGCCACCACTCTTGGTGGCGCTGCTGGGGGGAAGCAGAGAGCTGCCGGACAGATGGGGGTTGAAGTCTTGTCTTGAGGTGATTAACTTTCCTCCAAGAGTTAAATGGCTGTGCGGAATGGGGGCAGGCTCCCCACCAATCTTTTAAGCAGGTTGGGATTTGGAACCCAGGTGGAATGGAAAATCCTGCCCCTAGTCCAGGAGATCTTTGGAAAACCCTAAACCTAGGCTTGTGTCATTGCAAGCATCAAAAGATATCAGAAATATTTCAGCTATATATTGTATATATTAATGACTTAGATGAGGGAAGTGAATGTACTATCGCCAAGTTTGTGGCTGAGACAAAAATAGGTGGGAAGGCAAGTGGTGAGGATGACACAGAGTCTACAGAGGGATATAGGCAGGTTAAGTGGGTGGGCAAAAACATGGCAGATGGAATATTATATGGGAAAACGTGAGGTTATGTATTTTGGCAGGAAGAATAGAGGAGCTGAATATTATTTAAATGGAGAAAGACTGCAGAAAGCTAAAGCACAGAGGGATTTGGGAGTCCTCATGCATGAATTCCAAAAAGCCAGCATACAGGTTCAGCAGGTAATAGGGGATGCAAATGAAATACTGGCCTTTATTTCAAAGGGAATGGAGTATATAAATATGGAAGTCTCGCTAAAACTATACAAGGCACTGGTTAGACCACTGTGAACAGCTTTGGTCCCCTTATCTAAGGAAATATATACTGGCATTGGAGGCAGCCCACAGGAGGTTCACTAGGTTGATCCTTGGTATGGAGGGATTTTATTATGAGGAGAAGTTGAGTAGTTTGGGCCTGTACTCATTGGAGTTTAGAAGAATGAGGGGCGACCTTTTTGAAACATATAGGATTTTTAGGGGGCTTGACAGGGTAGATGCTGAGAGGTTGTTTCCCCTTGTGGGAGAGTCTAGGACCACAGGGTATAATCTCAGAGTAAGCGGTCACCCATTTAAGACAGAGATGAGGGGGAATTTCTTCTCTCAGAGGATAGTGAATCGATGGAATTCTTTACCGCAGAGGGCTATAGAAGCTGGGTCGTTATGTATATTCAAGGCTGAGATAGACCGATTTTTAATCAGTCAGGGAATCAAGGGTTTGGGGGAAAAGGCAGGAAAGTGGAGTTAAGGTTTATCAGATCAACCATGATCTCATTGAATGGCGGAGTAGACATGATGGGCTGAATGGCCTACTTCTGCTCCTACGTCTTATGGCCTTAAGGTAAACAGACAGTCCATATGTAAACCTAGCAGTCATACTGATGTAGTAATATGAACATGTACATAAAGGTATGAAAGAGATAAGAAAAGACCATCTAGACCACCATGCTTCATCTGCTGGCTGTAGTGTTCAATTATTCTGTGTTTGATTATGTAAGCCTGTTTACTGTTGACGCTCACTGTGCTTGATTGGTTGAGTCTGGGTGTGGACTCAGAGAGAAGTTAACAGAGCAGTAGAAAGAGCTTGAAGCTAGAACTGAAGCCTGGAGTGGATATTTTAAAGCACTGTAAATAAAACCTGTCACACACATAGAAACTAGTGTCATCTCTGCATATCTCTGAGATGTGAAATACAGAATACTGACAGCTGAACCATGCACTCTCTTGGGAGAGGAAAAAAAAAATCAAAGAAAAAAATCCACAGCAATTCCTCTTTTCCCTATAGTAATCAAGCAAGATGTTGGGAGACAAATGATAGCCCATTACTTAACACCATCTCAGCTAGTGAATGATATACCTTCTAAACTGTTCCCTTCACTCAAGAACTTGTCAAAATTCCCTTTCCGAGGACTACAGCGAATCCAAATAGAAACATAAGCATAAACTGCTGTGAAAAATGATATTAAAACAGTTCGATATGGTTAATACCTTTTTAACCTCTGCATGAATGAAAGAAATATTAAGTAAATTGTGCATTTCATGGTGTGTAACTCATAGACAACAATGTATCTGAACAATTATCATCACACACTCTAACACACCAAATACAAAGGGCCCTTTACTGAAGTAAATAAACATGGTGCAAACAATTAACAGAGCTCATTTGATACATGGAAAACATGCAAAAAGAGTTCAGGACAATGCAATGATACTTTTGAGTTTTGGTGCTTCTAACAAAGTTCAGAAGCCCCAGAGTGCAGTACATTTATTACTTACCTGCATACTTAACGTTAAATGTTCAGTTGCAGAAACAGGAGCTCAGTGGGTTGCAGTGTGAGCAGCAATCAAGTTTACTCAGCTCTGAAGAACTCAGTGCCAGAGCAAACAATGAGGCCAAGTGTTTTGTTTGGCCATTTCTAATATGTCATCACTGTGATTTGTACAAATTAAAACCAAAAGCAATGCCTACATGGAATTAAAAAAATGTAACCTGTATCAGAGGTGACGCTGTGTGTACTGCTCTGAGGGAGCTTCAGGCACAGGGTAGGCCCCAGAGTGATCCAGAAAGATATATGTTGGAATTTGCTTGGACAGCCATAATGAAATTCCGTTGTTTGAGTCCAGCTCAGAACAATGACTTTTGCAAGTCTAAAATATGGTTGAATGTACCACGGATTTTGATAGTCCAAATTACGGTTGAAAATACCTTGGATTTGAATTTTGATTAACCCAATACTTTCCCAATGAGAAGAAGGGGCGGAGGGAGTTACTCTCAAGTCCAACGTGCAAGACAATAGCATTATTATTAACTCATGTCTTCCTTGATACGCCACGCTAATGAATGAGGAATGAAAAGTGTAATGCTTTACAATATGGGAAACTAAGGCCGGGATTTTCCAGCCCCACCATGCGGTGGGCCAGACAAACGTCCATTGACTTACAC
Organism: Cetorhinus maximus; assembly: GCF_964194155.1. Classification (NCBI taxonomy): domain Eukaryota; kingdom Metazoa; phylum Chordata; class Chondrichthyes; order Lamniformes; family Cetorhinidae; genus Cetorhinus; species Cetorhinus maximus. The sequence goes on from NC_135890.1 coordinate 9,819,796, forward strand.
CTACCGGTGGTGGACCGGGCCGTAAAATCCTAGCCTAAACGTCTGCACTGTTAATTAGGAAGCAACAGTTTGTAGCTATCAGAAAGTGCTTGCATTGATGTGTGACTGACTAGAAGGTTCAGTACAAGCTAAGCAGATTAGCACTTGCAGTGTCATTAATGGAGAACGAGCTAGCAGCCAGAAGAACGTTTAAGCAGAGATGGATTAAAGCAGAATTGCTTCTGTGGCTCTGTCTTTTCATTGAAACATTCTCCAGAGGAAAGATAACTTACTCACCGTTATACTAAACATAGATTTTTTTTGTTCCAACCGGGGGTGGAGGGGGAGGGACTTTATGGAGTCCGCAAGAGTGGGGAACGTGGCATGTGAGGTGAGTTAATTAGGCTGGATGAAAAATAATTTTTCCTGACGGCTGGTTAAGATGCAGAGATAAAGCCAGCAGTGTGTTTGCTGCATGTCAAGCCTCACGGTGGCCTGTGGTGGGTTTATACTTGTGATACATTTGCATGCCATGAATATTCATTGGCGTAAAACTTTTTAGAATTATGTCCTACCTCAAGATAAAGTCGGTGGTGCATGAGAATCTCATGGCACCCGGCTCACGTTTATTTAAAGGGGGGTGTGAACCAGTCGGCTCTATGTTTTGTGTGTAAGGTCAGTTTTCCACGAGGCAGGGGAGCAGGAGAATGGACTCTTGTGTGGAGGCTCAGGACTGGCAAGGGTGAGTCAGTGCTGGTATGGAGCTGGGTCAGGTCCATGGCGGAGTGAAATGGGAAGGGCCTGGCATCCTGGGTGTGTTGGACGGTGGGGGTGGGGTTGGCGGGGTGGGGGGGAACAGGCAGCCAAGGTAAGAAAATATCCTTCACAATGCATAGAAGGGAGGGCCAGCTGAGCCTGCAAGTTCAGTTATGTCCCACAGAGTGATGATTACAACACTGGACACTAACATGAACATTCAATAAAGAGTAAATAGACAAAAAACACAACATTGTTTCTTCCCCGATAAGGGAAATGTCCCTAACTCCTCGATAGCCATCAATGTGTGTCAACCATGAGGCCCTTTGGCTTAGCTAGTCTCAACAAATAATGACGATGCACACATGAATAAAGTGAAACCAATGTAACGTGAAACACTGACAGGTGAAATTTAATTTTGTAAAACACCCGTGCCACCTTTGCACTCTCGAGTCTTATGTTCCTGGCAAGAGAGTTGGGTAGGAAGGTTTTGGCCGTGATGCAGAGTCTCCCTGTTTGACCAGGAAGCTTTCATAGCCCACCCGCAGTTTGTCAGCTGATGGCGAGTTTCACCAAAATGGGGAAAAGGAAAAGAGCAGAAGCGGTACACACTTCCAGTTACACTGTTGGGAACGGTAGCTCATTGACAAAATCCCCCCAAACCCCTTCACTTCCCCAGGTGTTCACTAGAGTGTTCATACAGCTCAATAAAATAAAGTTATTCCATCCTGCAAAATCACACTTATTTCGTGTGAAGTGAATCTGGCTTTCTCAGCAATATAAACAGGACTCAAATTAAAAGAAAAATTATTCTTGCCCTTGCACATACCAGAATAAGTCTACAGTTTAGGACAAAGAGAATATGCTCCCCTCTTTTATTCCCTGTTGATCAGCAACCCCAATACAATGTGACTCACCCTATTTAATTAAAATAATGTACAGAAAGATTACACTATATGCAAACAATGCAGGCCAATGTATCTATTGTTTTTTCCTTATTCTTCCTTATTCTTTCGTGGGATGTGGGTGTCACTGGCTGGGCCAGCATTTTTATTGCCCATCCCTAAGTGCCCTTGAGAAGGTGGTGGTGAGCTGCCTTCTTGAACCGCTGCAGTCCATGTGGTGTAGGTACACCCACAGTGCTGTTAGGAAGGGAGTTCCAGGATTTTGACCCAGTGACAGTGAAGCAATGGCGATATATTTCCAAGTCAGGATGTTGAGTGGCTTGGAAGGGAAATTCCAGGTGGTGTTGTTCCATCTTTCTGCTGCACTTGTCCTTCTGGATAGTAGCAGTTGTGGGTTTGGAAGGTGTTGTCGAAGGAGGCTTGGTGAGTTCCTGCAGTGCATCTTGTAGATGGTACACACTGCTGCTACTGTGCATCAGTGACGGAGGGAGTGAAGGTTTGTGGATGTAGTGCCAATCAAGCGGGCTGCTTTGTCCTGGATGGTGTCAAGCTTCTTGAGCGTTGATGGAGCTGCACTCATCCAGGCAAGTGGAGAGCATTCCATCACTCCTGACTTGTGCCTTGTAGGTGGTGGACAAGCTTTGGTGAATTAGGAGGCAAGTTACTGTCATGAAGAGATATTAATGTATATGTTATTGGGAATTATTTTTTTAAAAATAGAGGTTTAGTCTTTCTGTGTGTTAATTGGATTAAAGCCAGCTAGTCTGGGTGCTTTGATGTATAGTAGTTTTGAGATGTAAACAACAAGGTAGAAGAGTACATTTGCATTTTGTTGAATAGAGCATTCAAAGAATGGGGGTGAAATCTTGCACCTAGCTAGGAGACATTAAGTATTGTTTGTATTACTAATGAAATTGGTAATAGAAAAATGGGTCAAAAGGTCCGGTGATACAATGAAAATTTACATTCAAAGGGGAAGGCTGGTATAACAGAAAGGAGTTTTGTGTGTGCAGGTCAGAGGCATGTAAAATCTACGCCTGTAAGCCTACAACTGTCTGCAAAGGAACCAAATTGAAAGGAACCTTATTTTGAATTTGTATGGTGAAAATGCTTTGCCTGGTGTCTGGTTAAGTCTATTCATTATTGTTGCCTTAATGGAGATTAATTTGGGAATTTGTTAAAAGCTATGATAGTAGTACTTTGTAGCCATGTGTATATATTTAACTTGTGTAAATTAATAAAGTGTTTCATTTAGTTTGATATAAAAACCTCTTGAGAACTGGTGGTCTTATTCCTCAATTTAAAGCTGCAACTCAAAACATACCAATTAAACATATAGGTTATGACAGTTATTTAACGTTTCCCTCTGGGATTTTAAACAACTCAGCCTTTACAAACTGCTGTGTCATAACAGTTACTCACCACAGGATTCCTAGCCCCTGACCTGCTTTTTGTCAATTTGCATGAATAGAGACCAATGTTTTTTTTAATCAAGCATGGGATAAGCCCCAGATGCCTTTTTTTCTGCCTTCCAAATATAATGTGCTAAAAGGCTGTTGTAAAAACAAAAAGCTACTGCGGATGCTGGAAATCCAAAACAAAAACAGAATTACCTGGAAAAACTCAGCAGGTCTGGCAGCATCGGTGGAGAAGAAAAGAGTTGATGTTTCGAGTCCACATGACCCTTCAACAGAACCTGTTGAAGGGTCATGTGGACTCGAAACGTTAACTCTTTTCTTCTCCACCGATGCTGCCAGACCTGCTGAGTTTTTCCAGGTAATTCTGTTTTTGTAAAAGGCTGTTGTGTTGGTTCAATACTTAACAAACAACTGTACTGCTGCAGAATGATGTCCTTTCAGATTGGTGCTGCTTTATATCACTTGACATCCCATTACACAACCTAGTGAAGTGTCTTGCATTGAAATAAATGAGTAGCCTTTTATTTCTGGAGAAGAGAATAACTGTTGTATCATTGAAGGGAGTCAATGAGATTTTTCATTGTGTTTGTTTCAGTGATGTTGAAGATATGTAGTTGCACAGCCTGCCTCCATCTTGGTCTCTGGGATACTGTAGCGGTGATAAGACGTGATTTTAGAAATAAGAGGGATGGCTACAGGCTTATACGCTTCTCATGAGGGATTACAACATAATAGGATGGTCCTGAATGAACAAGGTTTTTGTGAAAAGAACTGTCCTCTAATAATTGTTTATCTTGATAGGATAAAACCATTAGACAAAGAAACATCAATGTGACATTGGCATTGGCCATATTCGTGGAGTGTAATGTGTTGCAGCCATAGGGAAGATACTGTGCTAGATCAAAGAAAGTGAAGTGCTGTAAACAAGTCTAACAATTTGGAGATGAACAGGTCTCGTACAAAATAAACTTGCAATTAAAGTACCAAACGTTGTGACTTTCCACAAATAAATCGGCGTAATTGTAAAACAACTTTATCACACATAGATTGAGATTATACTTAATTGTTTAGTTGGCTATTATTATAGGAAATCATTATAAAAGGGAAAGTAATAGTGAATAGCACGTTGACAAAAAAATCCCACAGCTGTGTTAGGTGGGATGTTGCAATTTAGCAACATGAAGGAACTGAAAGATTTCCTAATCAGGATGATCAGTGACTTAGAGGGAAACGAGGAGGTGATGGCATTCCCAAATATATAGCTGTCCTTTTCCTTCCCTGTAGTTCAGGTCACTGGGCTGAAAGATCCTGTCAAGATAATCTTGGTGAGTTGCTCTAGTGCATCCCATAGAAACTATGCACTGCAGCCACATGGAAGGGTTTAAGCCCAGTTGCAGAGATATTACTGCTTTCATATTATGAGAGAGTTTTATACTAGAATGCTTATTTTAGCAATCCATTTGATGGCTTTGTGCCAAAAATAATTTTAATCCACTGGCTGGGAATCTGATTTGAACTTTTAAAAACAGATTTTTTTAAAACACAGGGACTAAAGTGATTTGAACTCACAGCCCAAGATGGCTAACTGCAATTTGCATTACTACACATTTCACATTCCAATTCATTGGAGTGAAGTCAGTCTGTCTGCAAAACCCACCAAAGGCAATGACTTCAGGGGAGTGTGAAGGACTCACACTTGCCTGTCTCATTAGCAAGGCATCTATAACAATCACCCGAAGTATTCAACTGTTGGAGATGGGTAATTGCTTAGACAATGGGATTCTGGCTAAATCAGCTTTCAAACATGAGCTAATCAAATCACTTATGGAACACACAGACAATGGCTGGGATTTTCTAGCCCCGTCATGGTGGGACCCCCCACGGGAGATTCGGCAGACCAGCCAAAAGCCCATTGACTTTTGGTGGGGCCGGAGGATCCTGGCGATGGGCAGCGCCAGAAAATCCCATCCAATGTCTTTTTTTTAAAAATCCCCCTGTCAGTTGGAGAAGAAAGCTTAGATGACAAGTCAACCCTTTGTATGTTTTAAGCACATGTTTTTCAACAGAACTGAAGGCAGAGATATTACTACTTTCATACGACGAGGGAAACTCTTTGACCCCTCCTCACCTGATCATAGCTGCCTCCTGAGATGCCGAATGGAGAAGAAATGAGGTGCCTCCCACGACATATCCTAGTGGGCAGGTTGATGTGATGTGTTCCATGGTTTGGGAATCGCAGTTGAACTTTGGGTTGTCCCTAATCTTCCACATGTAGAACAAATGGTCACATTGTCCATGTCCTGTGTGGATTGGTTTGAGTGCTGTCCATTGTCCTCAAAGGAGGTGGATGTCAGGGATCTCTGCTGTTGAGTCAGCAATGAGGTGCTGGTTCTTTATGTCGCATGGGTTCCCCGATTCAGCCATCTGGATAGTGGGCTGACATCAGCTGAATGAATATAAGCCACAGTTTTTCCAGAATGACGGCATGATTTTAAACACTTTTACAGCGGGTTTTCAAATCTTTACGGATAGGGTATTGCTCATGATATTTCATATCACACAGAGTGCAACAGTGAGTGGGCAGGTGGGGTAATGCGGGACAGCAACAGGAGCTACTCAGCTGGTGTGGACTTGAGCATCCCTGACGCTGTCCTCATGGCAATGTTTAGTGGCATGTCCATGTGTGGCAGCAGCAGACCCATGAGGCAGAGCAGGATTTTGCAGCAGAGTAGGCTCGGGCCACTGCTGCAGGGTGCAGAGTTCTGGCTGTCCTCCCCCAGTGCTTTCCAGTAGGTTTCCAAAACGGTTCACCCTGGTTTTCAGTGTATGGCCGATGTCAATGAAGATCAGGCCAGTAAGTGACAGTCTCATTGAGGGTGTTGCTTGGGAGAAGGGAGATCATGGGTCAGTCATGCTCTGCAGAAGAAAGGGTTGAATTCTTTCCCAGTGGCGTTGCTTCTCAGATGGAATGCCGACAGTGTGTCGGTATGGAGGATATGGAGTCTAGTTACACAAATGTCAATCAAACAAACTGCTCGACCCTGAATGGTATCAAGAATATTGTTGCAGTGACTCCCATCAAGGCAAATGGCGAGTATTCCATTGTGCTCATGACTTGAGACTTGATGATGGTGATGAGACTATGGAGCTATGGAGGATGAAGAGGTGTATCATTCATCACAGTCTCTGCTCTTGTAGTCATGGGGTAGAAATGTCCCCCCGTCGAAGGGGTTTGTGCGGGGACGGGGGCAGGTGGGCACAGATCCGATCGGCACCCCCGATCAGGTCCGTGCCGCTATTTTACATGGGCAGGCCAATTAAGGCCCGCCCAGCATGACGCGCACCTGGAAGTGCTGAGCGCTCCTGTACGGGCGGGGGGGAGGTGATTCCCTGAGTTGGGAGTGCGCTCTTTCGCACATGTACGTGAAAGAGCACAGAAATCTCCCTGAGGCACCCCTGTGCCTCAGGGGAATTAGTTTTAAGTTTAAACAGTGTAATAAAGCGTAAAAAATTTTATGATATGTCTCCTCATGTGAAACTGTCACATGAGCTGGGACATGTGCATTAATTTTAATAAAAATTTTTCTGAAAATTTTAAAATCATTCGTGAAACCTCATCCCGCCTGTGGATGAGGTTCCATGATAAATGCGAAGACCTTAAGGTTGGACAGGCAGTTTTCTCAATAGGCTTAATTAGTTCATTAATGGCCTTAACAGGCCTTTGACAGTTTGGCCAAACTGAAAACCTAAGTGACGCGCGGTGACGTCAGGACGCATGCCCGACATCACCCCATGTCTTTTAACGCCTCGACGAGCTGGTCCCGCCCTTGCTTGCCGAGCCGAACATTCTGCCCGTGGTGTTGATATGGCTGATCCAGTAAAGCTTCTGGTCATTGTCTACTTTAGGAAATTAATGACGGGGACCTGGTGATGGTAATGGTTTGAAGGCCATCAGTGAATGGCTGGGTTTTTCTTTGATGGAGATGTTCATGAATTAGCAATCATAGGGTGTGAATGTTACCTACATTTATCTTCTTCAAATAGCATCTTGAGATCTATTACATCCAACTGTAGATTAACATCTCAATTGAAAGCCATCACCTCCTCAATACTGTACTGAAGCTAGAGATTGTTAAATCCAGGACTAGCACTTGAACCAACCTTCTTACCCAAAGTGAAACTGGCCAAGTAAATTTCAAAATTAGTTTTAAAAGTTATGATAGTTAGAAAAAGATGGATTAAGTAGAATGTGGAATAGGGCAACAGTAAAAGGGTGAACAGAAATAAAAGTCCATGAGATTACACTTTATGGATTTGTATAAACCTCTGTACAATTGGGCCAAGCGATTTGATATAGCATGATAAATCACAGTAAGGCACACAGCTCCACACTTAGCGTATGTACCATGATTATGAATAGAGAGCCCAGAGGCAGAGTAAAGGCAGATCTAATTGATAAGAATCATCTGTTTTAATTATAAGATTATATTGAATCATTCTGCACCACTCTCCTTGCTTTATGAATCATGTTTCACTGAGTTTTGATGTCTTAAAAAAAGTTTTGTGCTCCCTTTATTGGTTACCTGGTTCTTCAGACCTGTCACCAGAAGTAATGTAAGTAAATGCCTTTGCAATAGACGTATATAATGTAAAGGAGCAGAAGAATAGCTGGGATGCCAACATGGGTGGGGAATTACATAGAGACTAGGGCTTAGAATTTAGAGTAGTATTAATGGTGAGGTTGTCAGCACTCGCCGTTGTTACTGGGTAAAACTTACAGCAACTTCTGGCAACTGCATATTCATAGTGAAGTGTGTAAATTCAGAAGTTGCTGTCAGAGATACCCTACTCCTTTATAGGATGAGTTGCTGCAGTCTGTGCAGAGGGAACTTAAACTAATTGCCCAATTTTCTTGCTTGCAAAGAGTGATGAAAAAAATGAAGTATTTTTCATGCAGGAGGAACTGAATTTATAAAACTACACTAAGTCATAGTTACTGTTTAATAACCTCACTGACCTTGAAAAAAATAATTTTACAAGTGTAGAGTCTCAATTCATTGAAAAAAAAAATTAAATGATGCCAATTTTGAAAATAATAAGAATTAATTCCTTTAAGAGTTTGTGCTTTAATATTCATGTTTCTCCTTTAATCCCATGTGTATGTTCTAATCTTTCTTTGCTTTCTGGACAACAAATTAAATGCAATTTATATTCCCTGCTTTTTACTCCTTCCTTTGCCGGCTATGGGATTTCTTCAATTTGATTGGCTGGTCGGCTTGCCTATTGCCTGCTTCCTGTGACCCTGGATGCCACAGATTCACTGTAGAAGATGCCATATTCAATCTGACATCAAAGTAGAAGAAGTCTGTGCTCTGTAGCCCACTGAAACTTTCTTTGAGGTCAAAGGTGAGTGCTGGTTCTTTGCTGACTGCAAAATTGTTGCAATGCAAAATTAGAGTTTGTTTCACTGGACCTGAGGAGATAGAGGGATAAGATTCTGAAGAGTCAGAACAAGGTGTGCAACAGAGATTGTTTTAAATGGTCAGCAGTCACTGGGATCAATAAGAATTTAAGTGGGGCTTAGAAATTTCCTTTACACAGGTGGTGATCAGCATGTGGAATTCTCTGCCACAAGCTGTTGCTGGGCCAGAATCCATGAATTATTTTTAAGAGAGAATTAGATAGCTGCTGGAAAAGGAGGAATCGGGAATCAGTGGGATAAGAGTAGGTGCCTCATGTGAATAAAAGCTCCAGCACAGGTCTGATGGCCAAATAGCCTATTCCTGTGCTATCAATTCTATAAAATAATATTCCTGCTTATATTATCTTGTAGTAGTTGACCTCTGCATTGTCAGCAATGCTTCATTTTGGATGAGGCGTTAAACGAAGGTTATTTCCACCTGACCTCTTGGATGTTAAAAAAATCCACAGCAGCAGTTGAAATACATGGTCCTGTTGTCATGCCCAAACTTACCAACCTCAGGAAACGAGAAACAGATGACCTAATTGATCATCCCATTGCAGTTTGTCGATGTTACTGATGAAGAAAAATAGTCACAAGAGTATCCCAGAGTAAATCGTTGTGTAAAATGCTTTGAGATGATTTGATTTAAGAAGGTGTGCATAGATGTAAGAATAATTCTTATAAGGTGGACATGCCAAAGAAAATGTTTCCAGTTTTGCAGGCAAAGCATCACAAATAAAGAATGCAGGGATCATGTTTGTTTGGCTTGTGAGTGTTACAATGATAAGATTTTTAATTTGTTTAGGTAAAGGTTATGTAAGCATTCTGACTTAATCTGCTTCACTTTCTTTACAATACAGATACAAAATAAACACTTTAAGTGATATCACAGACATGTGGCCAATTCATTTATTTGACTTCGTAAGTGAACATAACCATTGTGACTTTGGTCACTCAATCGGAAACAGGGAAGGTGGAGAGGCGGTGGGAGGGTGTTGGTGGCCAAGGTGAATGCATGGAGGGTGAGGGGGATGGGACAGAGGAAAGGCAGTATCTGTCCAAAATAGTCTGCATGGCTCACTTCCCGGCAGCTCAGTTGAGGGCTCCTTAAATATGGATCAGGCTTCTTGGTGGGACTACCAATGCAGCCAGTGATAGACACATTCCACTGGACCGGCTGCCTAGTTTCAACTCTAGGGAATAATCCGCTGCAATATCTCCTAAAGCTCTTTACGGCTTCTACTGGAGGTAGCTGTGCATCCCTTTGAACAGTATTAGAAATGGCCTCGTCAGGACTTGTACCATCGTCAGTGTGTGAGCAGGTTCAGGGAGTTAGCTGGCAAAGGCAGAAATAGCAATGACATCATAATGATGCACTTGAACCCAATTTGAATTTATCTGTGAGTTCCCAGATCCTATTTCAGATGGAAGTGTTACCCGTTGGGTTTAAAGGCCTATGTAAAATCTGACCAGCTATATAAATAAGTTATGTGGTGGGGTGAACAGACATTTTATTTGCTCCCACTATGGCATTTTATTTTCAGCACAAAATATGAATGTTAGAGGAATGGAGATTATCCCTGATGTGGATTGCAATAGCTTGACAATGAATAAAACACCTCGCAAATTCTTGATTAAACCAAATGCTGCATTGAGCAACTTGAGACAAATGGGCAGAATTTTCTGGCTGGCTGGGGGGCATGGGGCACGGAGTGGGAACGGGTGCGGACTTGATCACCACCTGCGACCAGGTCCACGCCGCCATTTTACGTGGGCGGGCCAATTAAGGCCCACCCGGTGTCAATCGCGGCTCCCGAGGACAGCGGGAGTGGGCGGGAGACGGCGGGACTGCAATGGCCGCCGGGTCCAAAGGCGACCCGATGGCCTGTTTTAAAAAGTTGCTGCAGCCTCTCAAAGGCTGCGAATGACGGCCAGTGGAAGGGCTCCCCAGAGCGCTGCTGGTGAGCAGGCCAGGCAGGAGGGTAGGGCAGGGGGACACTGTGCCCCTCGTTTTTCCGATGATTGCCTTGCTGCCCTTCTCAAGCAGGTGGCAGCATGGCGGGAGGCCCTGGTCCCCCAGGATGGGAGGAGGAGGCCCCGCCCACACATGACCAAACGTGCCTGGGAGGAGGTGGCGGAGGTGGTGAGCTCGCACGACCTGGTGCGGCGCACCTGGATCCAGTGTCGCAAGCGCTTCAACGACCTGTTACGCTCAGGAAGGGTGAGGACCATGTTGGCACTGGTCACTTCACCCAGTGGTCACTTACCCCCTTGCTGCCCCCACACCCCCGACAGTGTTGAAATGGCAAGCGACAGTGACACCTTCGGTCTGTCCGCAAGCATTACCCAGACCTCCCTGTTGCTTGCCATTTTAACATTCCACCCTGCTCTCATGCCCACATGTCCGTCTTTGGCTTGCTGCATTGTTCCAGTGAAGCTCAACGCAAACTGGAGGAACAGCACCTCATCTTCCGACTAGACACTTTACAGCCTTCCAGACTGAATATTGAGTTCAACAATTTTAGATCATGAACCCTCTCCTCCATCCCCACCCCCTTTCCAATCCCCTTTTTTTCCAATAATTTATATAGATTTTTCTTTCCCCACCTATTTCCATTATTTTTAAATGTATTTCCATCCATTGTTTTATCTCTACCTTTTAGCCTATTTTGATCCCTTCACTCCACCCCACCCCCACTAGGGCTATCTGTACCTTGCTCGTCCTGCTTTCTACCCTTAATGTCACCTATTATCACATTCCTTAGATAATATCACCACCTTCAACACCTCTTTGTCCTTTTGTCTGTGACATCTTTTGGTTATCTCCACCTATCACTGGCCCTCTATCCAGCTCTACCTGTCCCACCCTCCCTTAAACCAGCTTATATTTCACCTCTTTTCTATTTTTCCTAGTTCTGTTGAAGAGTCATACGGACTCGAAACATCAACTGTGTTCCTCTCCGCAGATAATGTCAGGGCTGCTGAGTTTTTCGAGTTATTTTTATTTTTGTTTTGGATTTCCAGCATCCACAGTTTTTTGCTTTTAGCAGAGTCAGCAGGCTGTCTCAGATGTCGCTCCCAGTGAGGGTTCAGCACTAAGACGTAGCACCCAAAAACATGAACATAAGGCACTTTAGGCAAACCAGGGGTTTATCACTGGTGCTTTTGTGTTGGCCCGCAATGAGGTCCTCATGAGTTGGGTGTGATTTTTAAAACCTTTGTCATTTTGTTTCATTAACTTACTTTGGTTGCAACATTAAATTCAGACATGTCACCATGGCTGAGGGTGCCTCTTTTCTTCTGCAGGTGGATGGTTTCCAATAATGTAATGAGTGTTTTGTGGGACATTCAGTTTCATTAACAAGGGCCTTAGTCAATGTTCCTCATCAGGCAGATTTTGCACTTAGGTATCGAGCATGAAGCATACAGCCCAGGCTTGTCCTGGAGGTCCCTAAGTGGTGTGCTAGCTGAAGGATCGTTGGATTAAAGCCTCCCGGTCTCCCTGCCTCCCTGGAATATGCCCAGGTCAGCAGCTTCCCCATCAGCATTTCCCTGTGCCTGCTCATCCTCGAATTCACTGCTGGGCTCATCATGTGCAGCCGCATCCAATGCGTCGACATCTTCGTCATCCACAGCGTTCCCCCTTTCCAGCGCAAGATTGTGGAGAGTGCAGCATGCAACCACTATCAGTGACACACGATCTGGGGGGTACTGGAGTGCGCCCCCTGAGCGGTCCAGGCATCGGAAGCGCATCTTGAGAAAACCGATGCCTCTCTCCACCACAGCCCTTGTGGTGCCCTGGCTCCTAATGTACCTCTGCTCAGCTTCTGTTCTTGGATGGCGGAGAGGCGTCATGAGCCACCTTTTGATGGGATAGCCCTTGTCACCCAGCAGCCATCCATCCAGCCGGGCTGGAGCACTGAAGAGCCCCGGTACCCGGGAGTGTCTGAGGATGTAGGCATCGTGGGAGCCGACTGGGTACCTTGCACAGACTTGTAGAATCAGCATCCTGTGATCGCACACTATCTGCACGTTCATGGAGTGGAATCCCTTCCTGTTGACGGGCTCACCTGCTGGCACCTTGATGGCCACATGTGTACAGTCTATTGCACCCTGGACGTGGGGGAAGCCAGCAATGGCCGTGAAGTTTCTGGCTCACTGTGTCTGGCTTGCCTGGTTCCAACGGAAGTGGATGAAGGTCAATGCCCATCTGAACAGAGCGTCTGTAACCTGCTTGACATAAGTGTGGACAGCTGATTGGGAGACACCACAAAGATCACCCACTGACCCCTGGAAGGAGCCAGAGGCTTAGAAGTTGAGGGCAACTGTGACCTTTACAGCCACTGGCATGGAGTGCCCACCCATACAGTTCATGGAGCTCTCAGGCCCAATCATCTGACAGATATAGTTGACTGTCTCCCTTGAGATGGAGCCTCCTTCGGCACTGCACCTCAGACATATTGAGGTAGCTGCTTTGCCGCCTGTAAACCCTGGCAGCAGAATAGTGGCATCTTCTGCGGCCCCTTCCACCTTGGACTACCTCTTGGCCCTGCACCCCTTGTGCCTGTCTCTGACCTCCCAAAGGTGGCTCCCCTGGAGGCTGAATGTGCATTCCTGGCCTCTCGCCCCTTCTAGCCCTCCCTTCCTCCTCAGAGGAGGTGCCTCCAGTGGATAGTTCAGCTCCCATTCCCAGGCTAAGGGAAGGCTTCCTGAAACCTGCAGGCCCAAAAAAGATTCCTCACTGCAGAGTGCTGACCTGAAGGTTGTGAATCCAGACCAAGCAGCTGGTATGAGTTTTGAAGCATTGCAGATCACACCGGCAAGTATCAGTAACTTTGAAACATCAATATTTGACAGAGCACACTCGCGACCCCACTGAGCCCTCTTATCCCGCCCGTGGATGAGGTTTAGACAAATGTGTCCTACCCGCCTGCCTGTTGCGCCCATGCGCTGAAAGGAAGATTGCACAGGCACCAAAAAATCGGTGTCAATTTGCGCCTCAAGGGCCTTAAGTGGCTGGTTAATTAATGGCGGGCGTGTATCGGAGATCACCGTGCAACCGTCCAACGAAATATCGCGATGGCACACGGTGACGTCGGGACACTCGCCCAACGTCACTGCGCATCATTTTACGCACGTGCGTGCGGGGCCCACCTCCCACTCGCCAAGGGGAAAATTCTGCCCATTCTCTCTGCGCATTACTTTGGTCAAATATATAATTGCAACTTTTGATATTCTGGTGATAAGAAACATGCACTCACTGACCACATTATCAAAATGTAAGTTCCAGCATGGCAGCCGACCCAGCTTACTCATCCATGTCGATGGCAACTGCCAGTAATGACTCTGGTTGAGTGTATTAGTCATTTTTGGAAGCGTGTCTGGACAACATGTGCACGCTGACATTTTTGAAAGTGGTATGGTGATTTGCATTTGTTCTGGAATTTGGACAGTTTTCTTAATCGTTAGATACAACAGGGTCATTTGCTAATCCAAAAATGGGACTGTACCACGCAAGCAGTGACTTATGAATACATTATTTGGTTTTCTTTCCTGCTCCCTGCATCCTGAAAGCAAGGTTTGTCACACCGTTTCCTAGTTCAAAAATAGAAATACCTGGAAAAACTCAGCAGGTCTGGCAGCATCGGTGGAGAAGAGCAAAGTTGACGTTTCAAGACCTCATGACCCTTCAACAGAACTAAGTAGAAATGGGAAAGGGGTGAAATATAAGCTGGTTTAAGGGTGGGGGTGGGGGAGTTGTTGGAACAAGCAAGCAGTGATAGGAGGAGATAACCAAAATATGTCACAGACAAAAGAACAAAGAGGTGTCACAGACATCTCTGCGTTTCCTAGTTCATTCATTCCCAGGACCATAAAACTGTAACTCTATCATCTCCCTTCCTTCTAAAATCAACAAGCATTTAAAACCTGAACTTGGGATGGACATAATCACTGCATTTTTATTTGTGAGACCCTTAATAACAAGACTAAATAACTTCGGGAAGCATCTTGATTCTAATGAAGGTTAAAATGCTCCTTTCGGACGAGATCTTAAAACAAGCCTCCTTTTCCCCTCCTGTGCGAACATAAAGAGCCCATGGTACTGTTCAAAGAAGAGCAAGGGAATTAATTACCCTGGCCAAAGTTATTCCTCAACTAACATCATCAAGACAAATTACCTGGTCACTTATCTCATTGTTGTTTGTGGAACTTTACTGTTATCAATCTGGCTGCCAGATTTCCTGCTTTAAAACAGTGATTACACTTCAAAAGTACTCAGTTGGGATGTGCTTTGGGATGTCCTGAGGTTTTTAAAAGTTCTATATAAATACAAGTCATCCTTTCTTATCTTTCTCAATGTTAAGGCAAAATGTAAAACATTGGGCATCTTGCCTTCCAAGGGATTGTGAAGGTACATTATTCACACTCCAAGTTTTGATCTCTCTTGACGCTTCATGAAACTACTTGACATTATAAAATAAAGACAAAATGTTGCGGATGCTGGAAATGTGAAACAAAAACAAAAAGTGCTGGATGAACTCAGCAGTTCTGACAGCCTCTGTGGAGAGAAAGACAGAGTTAATGTTTCGAGTCCGTAGGACTGAAGAAGAGTCATATGGAACTTGAAACGTTAACTCTGTCTTTCTCTCCACAGGTGTTGACATTATAAAAGTTTGTCCAACATAGATTATCCTCTCCCTTCTGTCTAACCGTTTAAATGTCTAACTTTTAGGAACTACTTCATGGATCTACGTATCCGGGCATGGATGTGTAGAACTCTTGAGTTTGGGGTCTCATTTTCAAATCCATCCATGGTCTCGCCCCTTCCTATTGCTGCAATATTCTCCAGCCCAGAAAATTCCTGTGATCCCTGTATTTCTCTAATTCTGGCCTCTTGCACATCCCCAATTTTAATTATTCCGCCAACGGTGATCACAGGCAGAGCTTTTACTCGTCGGGTAGGCGCGCGCCTGACTCGAACGAGCGTAAAATGACGCCCGGTGACATTGGGTGAGCGCCCGACGTCATCGCGCCTACTTGCGCGATATTTCGGTCAGCAGGCGCGCGCGGGAGTTGGCAGCCCCCCTGCCGGCAATAAAGCAGCCGATTAAGGCCTTTAAAGGACGAATTGATTGAAATTTTTCACCGCCCATTCAACCATTCAGTTGCCGGGCAGGCGAAAAGGCCTTCACATTTATGGCGAAATGGTTGAGGTTTCGACCAGTGTTTTAAAAAAATTTTTAAGACTTTTCAAACTCATCTCTAACATGTCCTTGCTCATGTGTGACAGAGTCAAATGAAGGGACTTGTTTTTAACATTTCTAATCCCTTGACTTTTTATTTTAAAAACCTACAGCTCCCTGAGGCAGCTCTGTACCTCAGGGAGCTTCTCCCGCGCGTGCGCAACCTACACGCATCTGTGAACCTCCGCGCTCCTCCCACCCCCCCACCCCCACCCCCACCCCAACAGCACTGAGCGATGCAGCACGCGTTTCATGCCAGCTGGCCCTTAACCGGCCAGCCGGCGTCAAATCGCAGCCAGGACCCCCCCCCGATTGCGGGCGGCGGCCGCTCCTGCCCACCCCTGCCAAGCTCGCCCGTAGACCGGAAAATCCTGGCCCACCTCGTCTGCTGCCAAGGGCCTCAGCTCTGATATTTGCTCCCTAAATTCCTTATGTGCCTCAAGTTTTCCCCCACACCACTCCTGCTAAGCACCTTGGGATGTTTAATTATATTAAAGGGGCTACGTCAATGCAGATTGTTGCAGCGCACTCTGAACTCTCCCTAAAGTTCATCAGCAGGTAAGCTGTGAATCTACAGCTTGCAAGTGATGCCCAACATGTGGATGCATATTACCCTGAGAGTTGCTGTGATTCTTTTGTTCTCGAACAATCAAAAATTGTCCAGCCACAGCTATATGTCAGGATGTTTGCTTGGACTCCAGAGGACTCAGGTTCAAGATATTTTACAAAAAAATTCCAATAGGGAATTATTTATTTACATAGTGGGTTGTTACAAACTGGAAAGCTGCGAGAAGCAGATTTACTAATACCTTTCAAAAGGGAATCGGAAAGATCCCTGGAAAGGAAACATTTTCAAGGCTTCAGAGAAAGAGCAGAAGAATTAGACTAATTGGAAAGCTCTTTCGAGGAGGAGGCACATACGTGATGGGCCGAATTACTTCTTTCTGAGCTGCACCATTCTACATCTCCATTGTTTATAGAAAGAATGTGCCCCCATCCCCAGGGACCATTTTGAGGCTTTGCAGTGATCACACCATTACTTGGACCTGGACTAGATTTCACAATGTTAGCAATGCAGGTCCCTTTAAGAGTAAATCAGGGCAAGCTGAGAGCAAGTAATGCTCATTGAAGCCTACACTTAAGAGCTGGGTTTTTCCCCATTAAGGTGGTTTTTGCTTCTGGACAGAGAAAGGATCCAAAGGGGAAGAAATGGAAACTGGCATTTGTGCTGAACTGTGGTTTAACAATAAAGCAATTGAGATTCACAGGATGCCTTCTACCACCTGATTCGGTCAATGGATATCCACCCATTAAATACTTTCAGGACTAGGACACCGACAAACCTTAATCAACAAATAAAAGAAGAACCAAAGGCTAATACAAAAATAATCCATAAATGCACCAATCTGTCACAGATTTCCAATTTTATTAACTGTCTATTTTTTTTACCGTTTATCAGCATTTCTACCTAAAGCACTTTGCACACTTTCCTACTAACTCAGTATCAGTAGGTTGTGACTGAGGCTACAGCAGTCCTTGAGAACTGGAGTGGCAATCGTTTAGTAAGACCTGCTTCCAGTGCCTCAGTTGCTCACTCAATGCTTGCCAAGTTTAAGCGAGAAATTCTCCCCCTGAAGGGGGCTGGGTTGGTGGAACTGCATTGCCAATGTCATGAGACGTGTCAACATCTGCGACCACTCCTTGTAGTCCGCTTGCGGTGGGCAAGGTCTCAACTGGGCTCGCGCCCAGGAGCAGAGCTGTCATCATTGTCCCAAGTAATGTCAGGAAACCCCCTAAGCTAGAGCACTCTAGAAGGAACGTACAGAAGCAGTTGCCACCCAAGAAGCAGAAATTGTTTTTAAAACCTCCTGCTGATGGTCTGCTGCTGCAGAAATCTCCTGGATTGTTGCATTCGCCGAGTTGTTCTGCAGAACCAAGCGTGCCCTTGGGCTGCAGATGAAGATAGTGCTTTCCTCCATCTGTGCTATCCCACATACGAGAAGAGGCAATGTCCACGGCCGGTACGTGAGACCTATGCTCCTGGATTACAGCTCTTGGGAAGACTGGGCCTAGGCTCAGGATTTTACTGCTCCTGCTGCCTGGAGGGATATTACGGTCCTGCCGAACGGAACGGAGATTTAAATGGGACGGCCCACCCACCGGGGGTTCGGGGGACACGCTGCAGCGCGGCCATAAAATCCTGGCCGATGAGATCTACACCCCTGTGGCACCTCAGCTAAGATCAATTAATTTCTATCCCTCTCCCCCCAGGGAAAGAGAGCTAAATTATTTTTGACGTATAATAACTCATTGGCCTTGAACTGCTTCAGGACATCCTTAAGATCTCAGACTATTAAATATATGCAAGCTCATTCTTTAATCATTCGTTCCTTTGTTAGTCATCACGTGAACCAAAATTCGTTTTCATCACTCAAAGCAGCTAGCTAAAGTGCAACCTGCTACCAACAGGCTGACAGAGACACTGCACAGAAGTGTAAATGACAGGCTGCAGCAAAAATCAAATCTTTTTCACATGGCCTATGGAAAAATAAAACCAGAAAACAGCAGAATGTTTTTGCAGTTCTTGATTTGTTTCTTGAGCTGAGTGACAGTGGTTTCTCTATGCTATCTAGTAAACTGGAAAATACTAAAAATGATAGTGAAAAAGCAGCAGCAGGCCTGGTGTGAAACTATTGATACATTCAACACTTGCTGCGAATCGAGGTCTCTAATTTAAAATAAAATCACTCCTGGGATGTGGGCTTAGCAAGGCTAGCATTTTATTGCCCTCTTCCTAGCTGTGTGGAGAACCCAGGTGGCATTCTTCCTCAAAGGGGGGATCTTGTTAAGGCACGAGGGGGTCTTGCCTGCCGGCTAGAAGATTGGCGAGAGACCCACGCTTTCTCTTTTCTTAAAGGGTTGCCAAAACACAGGCCGATCAGGCAGTGACGAGGCCACTGGTGGGCCTTCCCCTGGAAGCAAGAACCCGGGGGCAGACGTCTCGCCTACCTAGAGCTACCGGCCAATCAGAGGTCAGCCACTCTTGCGCTCAGCAGCGGCACTGGGGGGAGGCCGTGGCTGCTGCCAGAAGTTCAGGCACCAGAGTCTCAGGACCGCGGAGGTAGGTAATGTGGGAGGAGGGTTTTTTGCGGAGTGAGATCATGGGGAGAGGGTGTGCGGGGGCTCAGCAGCAAGGGTAGGGGGTGGTTCGCAGTAGCCCTCCCCCACTTCCTGATCTCCAGTCTCTCGACCTGGCATTGAGTGCCTTTGATTGAGCAACGCCCCCACTCACCTTCCGAAAGGTGACAAGCAGCCCGCACAGGTTTACCTGTCGTGCACACCACATGGCAAAAGACCCACCTGCAGCTGGGTTAATACCAACGGTGGTGGGATGAGGCCCTTAAATGGTCATTAATTAGCCACTTAAGGGCCTTAGTTGGCAGCGGGGTGGGATTGTTGACCATGGGCCTTCCTGCCCAGAACTGAATTTGAGCTGAGGGGAAGGCAGTGGTGTTCAGGTACACCACCATCCTGATTAAGTACGTGCCCTTCCTGCCTCTAAGCTCGCCATCAGTGAGAGCACAAGGTTTCATCCAAAAGAACTAAACGCTTTTCTGGGCCACATCAGAGGGCTGTAGAGTGTGGGTAATGTTCACTCTGAGCGCTGATACAATATAGGTGGTAGTGTGTCACCAGCCCCTTTTGCTGTCCCCTAATTTGCTTTTCCAAATATGGTCCCCAGACATGCAAATCTGAGAGGGCTAATTCATTAAATCTGTTCCTATACTGAAAATATTGAACTTTTAAAAACAAGTCTGCAATGATATTAACACAGAGATTAAAACAAAAAACTGCGGATGCTGGAAATCCAAAACAAAAACAGAAACAGAAATACCTGGAAAAACTCAGCAAGTCTGGCAGCATCGGCGGAGAAGAGTACAGTTGACGTTTCGAGTCCTCATGACCCTTGTGTTCTGTTGAAGGGTCATGAGGACTCGAAACATCAACTGTGCTCTTCTCCGCCGATGCTGCCAGACCTGCTGAGTTTTTCCAGGTATTTCTGTTTCTGTTTTTGTTCTGCAATGATATTGTTCAATGCCGGCATTTAAGGCATTTAATGTACTTGCAAACGATTAGTGCATCTAGCAACGTATGCATTATAATCTTATACAAGACAATTTTTCATTCAAAAAAGGAGTGGAAATCTCAGTTTAGTGCATTCTATAAACATATCTCCGACATTTTTTTGTAATATCAGTGTCAGAAAAATCACATGTCCTTCTCGTTGCTAAAGAATCAATGATAAATCAGTCATATACTGTTGACATCAATGTGGAATGGTCTTTACTTCATATTAATATGGACTGTGTTGTTTGGCTTGAGAGTAAAGCTACCCAAAATGAATCATTTCACACCACTCTGGTCTGCATCCAACATAGATGTAGCAAGGCAGGTAGTTCCAATCCCTGGATGTTGTCACAGAATAAGGTTCTGTGGAACCCAATACTTACCCCAGTATCTCCATCAGCTGGGCTTCCATAGCTGCAGAGCTGGTCAAGGGCATCCTGTAATGCCATCTGCAGTCTAGCCCAAAGAAAGTCATGCATAGGAGCACTAGGGCAGACAAAAGTACCCATAAGGCTGGTACTAAGGGACTGCACAAAGGGTCAATAGTTCATTTCTGTTGGTATAAGTCTATGTGGTTTTAGTTAAAGATGTTACAAAATGGTTTATTGTTGGTGGCTTTTGTTGTATTTTGCTTGTTTCAACTGTGGCACAATGGGCAGCGCTCTCAACTCTGACATGCCCAGTTGTCATATCCATAGTTGTACACATGGGCTATGCTCATATGGAAGCCTCTGGAACTGTCTTTTAATTTTTAAAAATGGACAGTTAAGGTGGCTGCCAAGGGGACCAGGTGACCTTTGCTTATTCATCGCAGACTTTTCAAGCTTTTGAAAAGTTCTGAATTGAATAGCTGTGGGTGGGGACCTTCTCCTGGAATGGGCATATCCAGACAGCACCACTCTGTAGAACTCATGTCTGCCATTGTTTGAAGCTTACCCAAAACATAGAGCCAAAGGACCCCCTGAACCCTCACCCTACAAACTCCAGCCCCCTCCCCTTACTACATACCTGTGGCCTGGGTCACCCTGCAATGATAGGACTCTGGTGCCTGTCTTTCTGGCAGCACAACTTAAGTGTAATAAACCACCATCTATCTCCTATTGTGTAGTGATAGCTTTGGACTTCCAAACCATTTTGGTTGGACGATTGTCAGTATTGGTCATGTGATCGAAACCGGCTTGCGATATGAAGTTTTATCTAAGACTCAGAGAGACCTGGCTAGACTGCAGTAGAACACTGATAAGACAACATCTGCAGAGAAAGGCTGTGCTTTGTTGGCCTTTTAAGAACCATCAGTCGTTAGCCAGTCTGAGAACCAAACTCTGAAACTAGCTGCAAGTCATCAAGCAGCCAAAATACTTAACCCGTTCCAGTTTCAAACTTCACCTGAGAACCAACATCCCAGATATTTGACTACAAGAAACCCTTTACTTTACAGGGCCTTCATTTCAACTTTAAATCATCAAATCCATTCGAATGGATGCCCTGTGACAGCATTCCCTGAGCCAAGATCTTACAGAAAGAAAGGAAGACTCACATTTACATAAAACCTTTCATCTCAAAGCAATTTGCGCCCAATGAGGTACTTTATGAAGTGCAGTCACTATTGTAGTGTAGGAAACACAGCAGCCAATTGGGAAATAGCAAACTCCCAAAAACAGTAATGTGACGATGATCAGATCATCTGTTTTTTTTTGTGAAAATGATTGAGGGATAAACATTGGACCCCAGGGATAACTCCCCCTGGTCTTCTGCAAAAGAGCTCCGTGGGATTTTTTACACCCACCTGAACACGCAGATGGGGCCTTTGTTTAGTGTCTCATCTGAAAATCAGAACCTCTGACAATGCAACACCCACAGAGTACTGCATTAAAATTTTGTGCTCAAGCCCTTGATGGCAGGCCTTATAAATAGCATTAATCAATGTGGTGAGTTCCCTCATGCAGCTGAATGTGTGTTCAGTTGTGAGTGATTGGCGCAGGCATTCAATGGAACTGCGAGGTCAAGGTTTCAGTAATGGGTATCGAAAAGACATTGACATCACTATCAGACCTCACTACCGGTGCATGCATGGCATACTCATGCCAGCACCCTGTCCAGTAAGGGGCATCGTGTGGGGTGCATCAGAAGTGGCTAGTTGCAAACTCAGCAACACATTATGCCTTTGGGGCTTCTGTAGCACTGGGACCAGTTGCACTATAGAGTCCTATCGCATAGCCCATGTCTTTAGGAACTGTTGAAATTCTTCGCTTCATCGGTGTCTTGCATTGTTGTTATTATTATTCTCACCCTTTTCTGAGTTGCTGACGGGTGCTTGGAATGACTCCAAGGAACTGAATGTGGAAGAATTATCTGTAGCACCATAAGGAACAGTTTCATTAATTGACTGTGGACTTTTCACCAACAAAATGTTTTACAGTAAGATTATTACAGAAGAGAGAGCACCACCAATTAATTTATTTGCACAAAGCTTAGCAAATGATAAAAAGAAAGAACTTACATTTGAATACTACCTTTATTGTTTTCAGGAATTCCAAAGTGCTTCATAGACATGGATTACTTTTAAAGCCTAGTCACTGTTGTTTTGTAAGCAAACGAAGCATCCAATTTACAGACACCAAGTTGCAACGACAAAAACAGTGAGATAAATGACCTGCCTCCGATAGTGCAGTTTCAGTGATAAATTTTGGTCAGGTGACTGGGAGAACTCCCCATTCCTCTCCAAGTCTGGTCTTGGGATCCTTTATGTCCATCTGAACAAATAGCAGTTGCCTCTCAACTAAAGGATCTACCTTGAACAATGCAATACTCCCTTAGAACACGATGGGCTGAATGGCTCTATGACTCAGTGACATAGTCCATAGTAAATTTGCTGATCTTAATTGGGATGGTCTATTTGCCTCCATTGTCGCAATTCTGCAAATTTCCATAAATAATTAGCACAAGGAGGATGACAAGAAACAATTAACCAACCTGTCACATCCCCTGATATTCATTTGAGCTCAAACAGATCCATCCTGTGGTCAGTCACAAATAGTCAATACCGATATCAGCTTCTGACACTGACGCAGTGTTGGTCTTGAGAGAATGAACCTCTATGCATCCGCACTCAGCTTTTTATATATTTACAACAGGCTTATAAACAAACTCTGGGAAATCAGTCACAGATTTTACAATTGTCTATACAATATACTAAGAGTCTTGGAGAGAAAAGTTCTAAAAATATATGTGGGCAACCTAACTCAAATGTCTGAATTGAATATTTTTCATAACACTCTTCAAATGCTGTTAAACTTGGAAACAAGGGTGTACGATAGCTAATGTTTGCTAATCCAGCTGAATTCACATAACGTTAGCCCATTCTTCCCACCAAATTGCAAAATCTGTTTAACTATGAGTTCTGCTCAGCCAGTGAAGTCTCCCAAGAACAGATTCCACTATGTTTCTCCCCCAAAGGTAACCCAAGCAAATCCCCAAAGTACCAAAGCAATCTTATTTTTTCTTCTTTGGTTGGACATTTCCTTGGCCCAGTGACAGAAGGGGACGCTATGTTCTACAGTCATCTCTACCTCTGTCCTTGTGACCTTCGTAACCTCTCAATCATGCTCCTAACCACATACTCATCCAGCTCTTTGTTAAAGCTAAAAGCAAAACACTGCGATGCTGGAAATCTGAAATAGAAACAAAAAGTGCTGGAAATACTCAGCAGGTCCAGCAGCATCTGTGGAGAGAGAAACAGAGTTAACATTTCGAGTCAAATACAGCTCTTCTTCAGAACTGAAGGAGGGTAGAAATGTGCTGGGTTATATGCTATCAAAGGGAGGGAGGGGAAGGAAGAACAAAAGGGAAGGTCTGGACTAGGCTAGAGGGCGGGAGAAATTAAATGACAAAAGTTGTCATGGAACAAAAGGCAAAGGGAATGGTAGTGGTGATAGTAAAGAGACAAAGCATTGGTTCAGAGTGTAAATTGGACTAGTGAATAATTCTATCTGAAAGCAAAATTCATGAATAATAAAGTCCAAACTGGCACAAGGCAAAAAAAATAAGAATCAAAATGGGGGAAGAGTTCATGGTCTGGAATTGTTGAACTCAATGTTGAGTCCAGAAGGCTGTAAAGTGCCTCATCAGAAGATGGGTGCTTTTCCTCCAGCTTACATTGAGCTTCACTGGAACACGTGCAGCAGGCCAAGGACAGAGATGTCAGCGTGAGAGCAAGGTGGTGAATTAAAATGGCAAGCAACCAGTTCTGCATACAGTTCTGGTCACCACATTATAGGAGGGATGTGATTGCACTAGAAAGGGAACAGAGAAGATTTACAAGCATGTTGCCAGGAATTGTGTATTTTAGTGCTGAGAAAAGATTGGATAGGCTGAGGTGTTTTCTTTATAACAGAGGACCCCATGGAGAGATTTAATTCAGATGTATAAAATTATGAGGGGCCTAAATAGGCATTATTTCCCTTAGTAGACATGTCGATAACCAGGGGACAGAGATTTAAAGTAATTGGTATAAAGATTCAAATGGAGTTGTGGAGAATTTTTTTCACCCAGGGCTGGAAGTCAGGAACTCACTATGTGGAAGGGTGGGGGAGACAGAAACCCTAATTGCATTTAAAAATCACTTGAATATGCACTTGAGGTGCTGTAACCTACAAGGTTGGAAAGGTGGGATTAAGCTGGATATCTTTTTTTTGGCCAGCAAGGAGGCAATGGGTTGAATGGCCTCCTTCATGCTGTAAATTTTCATGGTTCAATGAAATCAAGGCCTTATCTACCCACTCAGGTGGATGTCAAGAATCTGATAGTTCAATTCAAAGTAGAGGAAGGAGTTTTCCTGGGTCTTAGCCAAACATAACCCCCTAACTCCCCACCAAAAATAGATAAACTGGGCATTCATCCTCTTGCTATTTGTAGGGTTTTGTTGTGTTCAAGATCACTGTTACCTATGTCTAGGTGGCAAGAGTGACAATGCTTCAGAGTAATTCATTGTCAGTGAAGCGTTTTGCGATGTACTGGGAAATGTGATCAGATACTATTGTAAATATAATTTCTTCCTCTATTAATTTAGAGTCAAACTCCTGGAATCTTCCTTTATCCCTTTTACCTGTAACCCCTCCACTCAAAAGTATCGAAGCCCTTTTAGCCGTTGATCAAAATTGCATGTAACGATCCAAATGTAGCCTAACAGGCAATTTCTTTAGAATGACTTGTGACAAATGGCCCAGGGGCAATAGGTATGTTGATGACTGTTTTGCATGGTCCCCTGATTGAGAGCATCCCAATACACTGACTGTCATCCCATTCCCAACACCGACGTGCTTGGCATGCTGCCAACTCTCACTCCATCCTGTCTGGCTGCAATTATCAATTCCTGCTCTGCCAGACTCTTGGACAGTACAACACGACCAAAACTTTAGAAACATTCTTCTGTGAGCAAGTAGCAGTATGTTTGAAGGCTGCAACACATCCTCAGGTTAGGATGTCGCTCATAAATGTTTTGATGCTTTATTACTTCATGCTTCCAGTTGGCTGCAACAGCACTGTGGTGTTCAATTGTTCCGTGTTTGATTGTGAGTCTGTTTACTATTGATGCTCACAGTGCTTAGACCATAAGACCATAAGACATAGGAGCAGAAATTAGGCTATTCGGCCCATCGAGTCTGCACCGCCATTCAATCATGGCTGATAAGTTTCTTAACCACATTCTCCCGCCTTCTCCCCGTAACCTTTGGTCCCCTTACCAATCAAGAATCTATCTATCTCGGTCTTAAGTACACTCAATGACCTGGCCTCCACAGCCTTCTGTGGCAATGAATTCCATAGATTCACCACTCTCTGGCTAAAGAAGTTTCTCCTCATCTCTGTTATAAAAGGTCTTCCCTTTACTCTGAGGCTGTGCCCTCAGGTCCTAGTCTCTCCTACTAATGGAAACATCTTCCCCACATCCACTCTATCCAGGCCTTTCAGCATTCTGTAAGTTTCAATCAGATCCCTCCTCATCCTTCTAAACTCCATCGAGTATAGACCCAGAGTCCTCAAACGTTCCTCATATGTTAAGCCTTTCATTTCTGGGATCATTCTCGTGAACCTCCTCTGGACCGTCTCCAGGGCCAGCACATCCTTCCTGAGATACGGGGCCCAAAATTGCTCACAATATTCTAAATGTGGTCTGACCAGATCCTTATAAAGCCTCAGCAGCACATCCCTGCTTTTATATTCTAGATGCTTGATTAGTTAAGCCTGGGTGTGGACTCAGAGAAAAGTAAACAAACTGTAGAAATTGCTGGAAGCAAAGAGCTGGAAGCATGGAGACATTAAAAAAAAAACCTCTTGTAAATAAAGTTCCTGCACACATAGGAACTGATGTGTCATCCCTACATAGCTCCGAGATATAAAATATACAACAAATTGGCAAAAAGGATAATAGAGAAAAGTTTAAATTTACTGACTCTGGCTCCATTTCTTCCATTGCTGGGGGATCCACCCATGTCATGGGATCGATGGATGTCAGTGTTCACAACCTACTTGGTTGCAAGGTGTATGGACAATCTGCACCTGATAGTCGTACAATGTCTTGGAGTAGAAGGCCAGAAAATATTTGAACAGACTCACATAATCAAACAGAGAACTATTGAACACCACAGACATGGTGGGCCAAAAGTCCTCCTTCTGCATCAAACATTTTCTATAACTCTATGAGTTACATACAAACATACGAACACATGTATTAGGAGCAGGAGTGGGCCACTCAGCCCCTCGAGCCTGCTCCGCCATTCAATAAAATCGTGGCTGATCTGGTTGTAGCCTCAACCCTAGATTCCTGCCTTTCCCCCGATAACCTTTTATCCCATTGTCAACCAAGAATCTATCTAGCTCTGCCTTAAAAATATTCGAAGGGCAGAATTTTATGTCCCGCGGGTGGGTGCAGTTCTGACCCGGTTGGGTGTAAAACCACGCGAGGTTACGTTGGGCAAGTGTGATAGTTCACTTGGCGGGTGAGCGCAGAAGTCGGAAGCGTGCCCGCCTACAATTAAGAGGCCAATTAAGCCCATTAAGGAGTCAATTAACAGCAATTTTTCGTGGCCCGTCCAGTGTTACGGTTGGCAGACAGGTGAATCGGCCAGGCGGCCTTTACATTTTTCATCAAACCTTCATCCAAGAGAAAGATTAAATCTCTGTTATGAAATAAAATAAAAAATAAAAACCTGTGGACAGCATTTTTATGAGGTCAGACTTTCAGGTGCTTGATTCTGATGCATGGACGGCTTTTTTTGCAGATTTTTTACATCTTTATTTCATCGTTGGCAGATCTGCAGCATCCGAGGCAGCTGTCTGCCTTCAGGGAGCTCTCGCCAAACGCTCAGCCGTGCCCGCAGTGACATCATCGCCCGCCCTCTTCCCGCCCCCACCCCCCCCGCCCCCACCCCGGCGGTCTGAGCTTTCCAGCGTGCGTTTCGCGCTGCGTGGCCATTAATTGGCCAGCCAGTGTGAAATCGCGGTTGGGAGCTGATCACGGTAAGTGGTCCATTTCTCAGCCGCTCCCGGGCCCACAGATTGCGCGCACCCACCAAGGGTAAAATTCAGGCCAAAGACTTGGCATCCACCGCCTTTGGAGGAAGAGAGTTCCAAAGACTCACAATCGTCTGAGATAAATAATCACTCCTCATCTCTGCCTTAAATGAGTGACCCCTTATTTTCAAACAGTGACCCCTAGTTCTAGATTCTCCTGCAAGAGGAAGCGCATCCACCCTGTCAAGACCCCTCAGGATCTTAAAGGTTTCAATTAAGCCGCCTCTTACTCTTCTAAATTTCAGTGGATACAAGCCTAACCAGTCCAGCCTTTCCTCATAGGACAATCCGCCCATTCCTGGGTATTAGTCAATAAACATTCTCGGAACTGCTTCTAAGGTATTTACATCTTTCTTTAAATAAAGAGACCAATACTGTACACATTACTCCAGATGCGGTCTCACCAATGCCCTGTACAACTGATACATAACCTCCCTACCTTTGTGGTCAAATCCCCTCACAATAAATTATAACATTCTATTAGCTTCTATTACCTACTGTACTTACATACTCACCTTTTGTGATTTATGCACTAGGACACCCAGAGTCCTCTGAATCTCAGAGCTCTGCAAACTCCCATCATTTCGATAATAAGCTTCTTTTTTATTCTTCTCGCCAAAATGAATGCTTTCACACTGCCCACATTATACTCCATTGGCCAGATCTTTTCCCACTTACTTAACTTACCCATGTCACTTTGTAGCCTCCTTACGTCCTCTTCACAATCTACCTATCTTTGTGCCATCAGCAAATTTAGTAACCATTCCTTCAGTCCCTTCATC
Organism: Cetorhinus maximus; assembly: GCF_964194155.1. Taxonomy (NCBI): domain Eukaryota; kingdom Metazoa; phylum Chordata; class Chondrichthyes; order Lamniformes; family Cetorhinidae; genus Cetorhinus; species Cetorhinus maximus. The sequence continues at coordinate 9,848,041 of NC_135890.1, forward strand.
CAAGTCATTTATATAAATTGTAAAAAGTTGAGGCCCCGGCACTGATCTCTGTGGCACACCACTTGACACATCCTGGCAACCTGAAAAAAAAACATTTATGCCAACTCCCTGCTTCCTGTGAGCTAGCCAATCATCTATCCAAGCCAATATGTTACCCCCTACACCATGAGCTTTTATTTTCTGTAATAATCTTTGATGTTGCATTCTATTAAATGCCTTCTGGAAATCTAAGTACAGTACATCCACCAATCCCCCTTTATCCACTTGGACCTTACTTGGACCACAAATGTTTTTTTTTTCATCTTTTCATGGAATGTGTGCATCACTGGCATGGCCAGCATTTACTGCCAAATCCTAACTGCCCTTGAGAAGGTGCCACATTCTTGAACATCTGCAGTCCATGTAGTGTAGGTACAACCGCAGTGTGGTTAGGGTGGGGGGGTCAGTTCCAGGATTTTGACCCAACGACAGTGAAGGAAAGACAACATGAAATGTGCTATCATCCTGTTGCACCATAAGTCATCTCACATAGAATTAGCTTTTAATTTCAGCACGGTGGTTATTAAAATCACAGGAGTGTCTGAAAGTCGATAACTCTCTAAGGGAAGTCATACTGATGTGAACATTATCAAAAATAATACGAAACCTAAATTTTCCATTTTCCTCAGAGTGCTTAGTTTGAACCAAGCAATGATTCATCTACTCTTTTGTTTATTCTCCTTTTTTGCCAGAGAAGCATTTTTTTAGACTATCCATGGGAAACTTCTTATTAAAACTAAGTTTTGTGTTCAAAGAGTTTAAAAGTTACGCAATTAGCTATTTTCAGGTAAAGGTCAAATGTGTGTTAATGTATTGTGACATTAAGGACTGAATTTTCCAGCCTCATAGAGATTGGTTGATGGAGGTGGTGGGGGGTAAGGTGGTGGAGCGGGGGAGGGGGGGCTGCGTTGGGAAGGCGTGAAAGCAGTGGGGAACTCTGCCAAGGTGGTTACCCAGAACTGTCCCAGCTCGGAGCCACTTTCCAGGGGGCGGGCTGCCAGGGATGTCAGCAGCCCACTCCATGAAGGGTGGGTCGGTAATGAAACTGATTAAGGCCCTAATCTAGGGCAATCTCCACCGCCCCACCACCAGTGCTGCAACTTTCCCAGCAGCGCACGTGTCGGGAACCCAGCAAGGCTGTGGAGGCAGCTTCTCACCGGGAGGCTGGCGGGACATGGTTGAGTGAAATAATCGGCAGCATCAGAGGGCCACCATGCTCACAGGGGACCAGGCAAGGCTAAGGGAACTTTTCCAGAGCAGTTAGCTCTCCACCCTGACACTCTGACAGGACTTTCATCAAATCTAGCGTGGATTTGTTAAGGGCAAATCATGTTTAACTCACTCGCTTGAGTTTTGTGATGAGGTAGCAGAGAGGGTTGATGAGGCTTGATGTGGTTGTACATTAACTTCCAAAAGTCATTTGATAAAGTGCCACACAACAGGCTTGTCAGCAAAACTAGAGCCCATGAAATAAAAGGGACAGTAGCAGCTTGGATACAAAATTGGCTGATTGGCAGGCAACAGGCAGTTTTTGTAAACGGTTGCTTTTCAGACACGAGGAAGGTTTATTGTTGGGTTCCCCAGGGACAGCGCTAGGGCCTTTGCTTTTCCCGACATCTATTAATGACCTAGACTTGGGTGTACAGGGCATCATTTCAAAATTTGCGGATGCCACGAACTTGGAGGCATTGCGAACTGTGAGGGGAGTGATAAACTTCAAAAAGACACCCACAGATTCTTGGAATGGGCGGACAAGTGGCGGATAAAATCTAATGCAGAGAAGTGCGAAGTAATTCATTTGGGTAGAAAGAACAAGAAGCGGCAATGCAAACTAAAGGGTACAAATCTAAAGGGGGCACAGGAGCAGAGGCCTGAGACATATGTGTTCTTTTAAATGACCCAAAAACCAATAAAGTAAACTATTTAACAAATTGACAAATTAACAGCCCTTAAAGGGGCACTGTAACAGAGACAAAACTTAACAACTCAAATTAAAATGGTGTTCCCGGGGCTGACGATACGTTCCAGCCCCTGAGGCACCCACTGGTTGCGTAAGGGCCTGGAGATAAAGGTGAACATATCATTGAAGGTGGCAGGGCAGATTGAGAAAGTAGCCAGTAAAGTATGTGGGATCCTGGGCTTTATGAATAGAGGCGTAGATTACTAAAGCAAGGAAGTGATGATAAACCTGTATGAAAGATTGGTTCAGCCTCAACTAGAGTATTGTGTCCAATTCCGGATGCCACGCTTTAGGGTGGATGCAAAGGTATTAGAGAAGATGAGGGCATATAATAACAAGAATGGTTCCAGGGGTGAGAGACTTCAGTTACATGGTTAGATTGAAGAAGCTGGGGCTGTTCTCCTCAGAGAAAAGAAAATTAACAGGAAATTTGATAGAGGTGTTCAAAATCATGAGGGGTCCGGACAAAGTAGATAGGGAGAAACCGTTCCCACTTGTGAAGGGATCAAGAGTCAGAGGACCCAGATTTAAGGTGATTGGCAAAAGAAGCAATGGTAACATGAGGAAAAACTTTAATGCACAGTGAATGGTTGGGGTCTGGAATACATTGCCTGGGAGTGCGGTGGGGGCAGATTGGATTGAAGATTTTAAAAGAGGAATGGACAATTTGAAGAAAAATAAAATTGCAGGGCTATGGGGAAAAGGCAGGGAATGGGATTAGTTGACTTGCTCTTGCTGAGAGCCAGCATGGACACAACAGGCCAAGTGACCTCCTTCTGTGCTGTAACTAATCCATGCTTCTATGGGCTGGATTTTGCAGGGCGCCATATTTACCGCGCCCCCCAAATGAAAAGTTGGTTGTGAGTCCGCCCACCCAAAAGCTGGCTGTCCTGCAGCCATTTTTATACTGGAAGCATAAACTGTTTAAGGTCAAGGCTCCCATCCCCATTTGGGGAGGAAGTCCCATCTTAGACCAGCTACCAGCCAATCAGATGGGCTGGCAGCTCTGTAAGCCCAGTAGTGCCAGATCCCAGCGGTGGCCACTGCTGGGACTACAGGCTGTCCTGAAGGAGAATAGGTGATGGAGCTTGGACTGACCAAGTGGGTCCAGGGGATTGGCATGCCTGGCTGGCAGATTCCATCAAGGGGGTTGGGGGTGGGGGACAGCATTGAAAGACTCGGTTGGGACGGGAGTGTTAAAGGCAGGGTATGACCTCGTTGGGCAGTACCTCCGATGGGCACAGGGAACCTCCCAAAGGAACTCCCCGCCCAGTTCTTGCTTGGCACCAGCCCACTCAGTGAAAGCTGCTGGGCTACCCGTTTGGCACGGGTCTTCCCCTGCCACAGGTAAAATAATGGTGGGGGGCAGAATGAGCCACTTAAGGGCCTGAAATAACCCAAGGATGGGTGGGCTGCCTGGCGCTTCTCCTGCCCTCTGAAAAACGGGAGACAGTTTGGCGGGGCAGGGTGGGGAGGGTGCTTCAAGGCAGAGGGAAGGGACCACACACTGTATTTTACAAGTCGCACCCCCCCCCCACCCCCACCGCCCCCAACAACCTAAAAATATGCCAGCGAGGGTGGGGGGCATAAAATCAAGTGGGGTTTTTTTTTTGCAGGTCTATTTAAACAAATCTTATTTGGCTGGAGTCACCGGTCCCTGGCAAAAAACAGCCGTTCCATTTTGGAGTTCCTTTTGAGGATGTTCTGCAAGGGGAAAACCATCAAATTTAGGCCCAATGACACCATTCCACCATTTCCACAGTTTCATGCCGTGGGAAGCAGTTGTTCCTTAAAACTGCACCCCCCACCCCTCCCTCCCCCCACCCATTTCAGGAGAAAAATTAAGCAGATGGAAATTGGGGTGTATCCAAGGCAGATCTGGGCGTCTGTTCCACATGCTGGTCCAAGAGCGAATGACATCAGTTGTTGGGAAAATGCTGGAATCTATTACGAAGGAAGCGTTAACAATGCACTTAGAAAATCATGGGCCAGGATTTTCCAGCCCCATCATGGCGGGACCTGCCGCAGGACAGTCGGTGGCCCAGAGAAAAGCCCATTGGCTTTGGGCGGGACCGGACGATCCGGGTGGTGAGCGGGGACCAGAAAATCCTGCCCATGATCCTACTAAAGGGGAAATCCTGCTTAACAAATTTGTTGGCGTTTTTGAGGATGTATCTAGTAAGGTGGATAAAGGGAAACCAGTAGATGTAGTCTACCTGGATTTCCAAAAGGCTTTTGATAAGGTGCCACACAAAGGGTTAATAGGTGAGAGAAGGGCTTATGGAATTGGCGGTAATATTTTAGCATGGATAGAGGATTGGTTAACAGATAGGAAGCAGAGAGTGGGCATAAACAAGGCTTTTTTAAGGTGGCAGACAGTGAATAGTGAAATGCCACAAGGGTCAGTGCTGGGCCCTCAGCTATTTACAATCCATATTAATGGCTTAGATGAAGAGACAGAAAGTAATGTACCTAAACTTGCTCATGAATCAAAGCGAGGTGGAAAAGTAAGCTGTGGGGAGGACACAGAGAGGCTGCAAAGAGATATAGACAGGTTAAGTGAGTGGGCAACAAGATGGCAGATGAATTATAATGTAGGGAAATGTGAAGTTATTGACTTTGGCTGTAAGAATAGAAGAGCTGAATATTTTTTGAAAATGATAAACTTGTAAGTGTTGATGTTCAAAGAGACTTGGGTATGCTCGCACAAGAAACACAAAAAGTTAACATACAGGCACAGCAACCAATTAGGAAGGCAAATGGCATATTGGCCTATATTGCAAGGGGATTGGAGTACAAGAATAAAGAGGTCTTGCTACAGTTGTACAGGGTTGTGGTGAGACCACATCTGGAGTACTGTGTGCAGTTTTAGTCTCCACATTTAAGAAAAGATATGCTTGCATTGGAGGTGGTACAGCGAATGTCCACTAAATTGGTCCCTGAGATGAAGAGGTTGTCCTATGATAAGATGCTGAGCACTTTGAGCCTATACTTTCTGGGGTTCTCTGAGCGGTGATCTCATTGAAACGTGTAAGATTCTGAAGGGGCTTGACAACCTGGATACTGACGTTGTTTTCACTGGTTGGGGAATCCAAAACACGAGGGCACAGTTTCAGGATAAGGGGCCGATCGTTTAGGACTGAGTTGAGGAGAAATTACTTCACTCAAAAAAGTTGTGAGTCTTTGGAATTTTCTGTCCCAGAGGGTTGTGGAAGCTCCATCATTAAAGATATTTAAGGCTGGGATAGACAGGTTATTGGCCTCTCAGGGAATCAAGGAATATGGGACATGGGGAGGGAAGTGGAGTTGAAGCCCAAGATCAGCCATGATCATATTGAATGGCAGAGTGGGCTTAAAGGGCCACATGGTCTACTCCTGCTCCTATTTCTTGTGTTCCTGTGGCTTGACCTTCTTTTGCCCTTTCACCCCCACTGGAATTTTTGGGCTTCAGCGTCTGATTCAAGCTCTTGCAGGTCAACTACATCAGGGAGTCCAGTTGTTCAACATCCTGGAGATGCGTTAGATGTTGCCTATTTCACTATTCAACTGTGGATTTGCGTTTCCTAAGGTGTTTACCCGTGCCAGACTGATACCTTTCCAGACCTTTACTAAACAGCTAAGATTTTTCAGTCCAATGTGATAAGCACTTCACGTTGTAATCTACAGAATTCTTCCCACATTATGTAAGAATCAGAAGAACATGCTCTGTTCTTTTGCTAAATAACAGCAAGCCAACATGAGAAGTAACGTGGGTAGAAACTTGCACAAGTTCATCGCCTCCCCTATTTCCCCCCCCCAGCCCTCCTCCCCCGCTCCCGCCAAAACTTCTCTTGGAAATGTATTTTTTCTGTTTCTGTGAATTTTAACTGTTCTCCTCTATGCCAGTGACTTTTCTGCATAATTTTCTTGCTCCTACTCATTTTTCACACCAACTTGATTGTGTTTCACGTCTGCTGAAGGTGATTTACTTTGATCTCTACACTTCTCCCTGTTTCATGTACATTTAGATCAAGAATGAAAATGCTAGTGATGTACAGCTTCTGTAAAGAGAAAAAGGACAGTTAATGTTCCACGCAGAAATCATTTCATCAGCTCAGGGTGATGAGAGGGTGAACTGTCTTCCTTCCCTCCTTTCAGTTGCTGATTCCTCTACAGCGTGTTTCTGGAACTTTCCATTCTTGATTCCAATTTCCAGCATTATCGGTTGCTTTTCCTGTCATTTAAGTCTCTGGGATCAATTGGAGTCAAGTATTTTTTTAGCATCTATATCAATAGATTCAATGCCAGTCCTTGGGGACCTTTTAAAGGGAGTCCCAGCTAGTCAAGGTAGTGGCCAAGGGGGCCACATGATGTACGTGTTCAAGACGAACAGGATGTACAGTCAGTTTGGATGGAGCTAAGAAGAAACAAGGGGCAGAAAACACTAGTGGAAGCATATTATAAGCTCACTAACAGTAGTTGTAGTGGCTAATAGCATTAAGGGAGATGGTGGCATAGCCGTATTGTTACTAAAGCTGCTAATTTCAGGCTAATGCTCTGGCAGCATGGATTCAAGTCCTGCTGTGAGACCTGGAATTTAAATTCAATTTTTAAAAATCTGGAATTAAAAACTAGTTACAGTAACTGCGAAACTATCATTAATTGTTTTTTTTTAAAAATAACTCATCTGCATCACTATTGCCCTAGAAAGAAGGAAATCTGCCATCTGTACCTGTTCTGGACTCAAAATTACTCCTATATATTACTCCAGACCCACAGTAATGTGGTTAACTCTTAACTGCTCTCAAGCGATTAAGGATGAACAACAAATGCTGGCCTTGCCAGCAATTCCCACATCCCACAAATGAATAGTGAAAAGCATAAATCAGGAAATTAGAGGTGTATATAACAAGGGTAATAATAATCATAGGGGGCTTTAATTTACATAGGCAAAGGTGGAGGATAATTTCATGGGATGTAGACAAGATAATTTTCTAGATCAGTATGTTAAGGAGCCAACTAGGGAACCATCTGTTTCAGATCCAGTATTGCGCAATAAGTAAGGGTTAATTAATAACTGTGGAGTAAAGGAGCCTCTGGGGAATAGTTATCACAATAGGTTAGAATTTTATACTTAGTTTGAGAGAGATTTTGTTAAGTTCAAAACTACAGCCTTAAATCTGAACAAAGCAAACTATGTATGTACGAGGGACAGCTGAGGTAGATTGGGAAATTAGATTAAAGCATATGATAGTAGATAACCAATGGCAAACATCTGAAGAATTAGTTCCTAAATTACAACAAATATATATTTCCATAAACAATAAGAAATGGGAAAAATGGTCTAACTGTGACTGACAAAGCAAGTTAAAGATAGTATTAGAATGCAAGAAGAATCACAGAATTGTTACAATGGAGAAGGAGGCCATTTGGCCCATCATGTCCGCACTGACTCTCTGAGCATTTTTACTTCGTGCCAATCTCTTGCCTTTTCCTGATAGCCCTGCACAATGTTTCAATTTAAATAATCATCCAATGTCCTCTTGAATGCTTCAGTTGAACCTGCCTCCACCACACTTCCAGGCAGTACATTCCAAACCCTAACTACTAGCTGTGTGAAAAACTTTTTCTCACCTCACATTTGCTTCTTTTGCAAAACACTTTAAAACTGTGCCCTCTGGTTCTCGATCCGTTTATGAGTGGGAACAGTTTCTCCCTAACTACTCTTTTCAGGCCCCTCATGATTTTGAAAACTTCTATCAAGTCTCCCCTTAGCTTCCTCCGCTCCAAGGAAAACAGTCCCAACTTCTTCAATCTTTCCTCATAACTGAAGTGTTTCACCCCGGAACCATTCTCGTAAACCTCTTCTGCACTCTCTCCAATGCATTCACATCCTTCCTATAGTGTGGCGCTCAGAGCTATACATAATACACCAGCTGAGGTCTAACCAGTGTCTTATATAAGATCATCATAACCTCCCTGCTCTTGTACTCTATGCCCCTATTAATGAAGCCTAGAATACTGTATGCTTTAGAAACAGCTCTCTCTACCTGTCCGGCCACCTTTATTGATTATGTACATAAACACCCAGGCCTCTGCTCCTGCACACCCTTTAGAATAGTATTCTTTATTGAACATCTCCATGTTCTTTGTACCAAAGTACATCACCTCACACTTCTCCACATTGAACTTCGTCTGCCACCTATCTGCCCACTCCATCAATGTGTTAATGTCCTTTTGAAGTTCTACACTGTCCCCCTCACAGTTTACAATTCTCCCAAGTTTTGTGTCATTTGCAAACTTTGAAATTGTCCCCTGCACACCAAGATCTAGATCATTTATATATATATCAGGAAAAGCAGGGGTCCCAATACCGACCCCTGGGGGAACTCCACTGCAAACCTTTTTTCAGCCTGAAAAATACCCATTAAACATTACTCTCTGTTTCCTATTCCTCAGCTAATTTTAAGCCAAGAGGCTTATCATATTGCCAAAAAGAACAGTAAACCTGAGGATTGGGAGGCCTTTAGAATTCTGCAAAGATAACCAAGAAGTTGACAAAGAAATGTTGATGAATGAGATTATGAGAGTGAACAGCAAGAAAAATAAAACAGATGGTAAAAGTTTCTATAGAATGTAAAAAGAAAGTGATTAGTGAAAATAAACATAGCTCCCTTGGAGGTGGAAAAAGTGTTTGTGGGATTTTACTGTGTGCATAATGGCTGATGTATTTGGCAACATTGGCAACAGTGTCTGCATTGAAAAAGAACTTTTCAGGTGAATTTCATTCCTTCCTCTCAACCACCATGATTTTTATCGGAGCAAAAAAACAAAGAAAGGTTTGCACTAATATAGCGCCATTCACAAACTCAGGAGGTTCCAATGAATTTTGCAGCCAATGCAGTACTTTTGAAGTGTAGTCACTGTTGCAAAGTGGAAAACACAGCAACCAATTTGTACACAGCAAGCTCCCACAATCTGCAGTGTCATAGTGACCAGATAATCTGTTTTAATAATATTGATTGAGGGATAAACATTGGATAGGACATTGGAAATATCTCCCCTGCACTTCTTCGAAATAGTGCCATGGGATCTTCTATATCTACCTGAGAGATACGCAGGCCCTATTTTTAACAGCTCATCCAAAAGGTGGCACCTCAGGCAGTGTGGCACTCCTTCACAGAATTGCAAAAACCCTGAAAAATTGGTTTAAACTGCGCTGACATAATTTTTCAGGGGTCCTTGTGATCATTTGGCCCAAACTATGGTCGGCTGCCAGGAGAAGTTGTGCAGAAAGTATAATGTATAGTGTTAATGTATAATAACCTTAATGTATAGCGTTGTGTGTTGCTCTCAAGGCTAAATCTTCAAAGCAGAATCAGATGTAAATAGAGTACAATAGAGTGGTTATACTGAAGACAACCATGGCTCTCAGTAGGTAGCATTCAACCTTGAAATCAGGAAGTTGTAGGTTCAAGTCCCACTCCAAAGCCTTGAGCACAAAATCTAGGCTGACACTCCTGTGTGGTACTGAGGGAGTGCTACACTGTCAGGGGGGTCTGTCTTTCAGATGCAATGTTAAATTGAGGTCCTGTCTGCTCACTGCAGATGGATAAGAAAGACCCCCAAGGCACTAGCTTGAAAAAGGGCAGGGGAGTTCTCTCCAGTGCCCTGGCCAATAGTCATCCCTCAGCCAACGTCATTAAAACAGACCACCTGGCCATTTCCATATGACGGTTTGTAAGAGCTTGGCTCTTGGCTTTCCTATGTTACAGCAGTGACTGTTTTAAAGGCTGTGAAAGACACTGCCCGGAATTTTTCCCTTGTAGGGTGGGCTCAGCGGGAGTAGGAAGGGATGATCGGGGAGCTGAACGCCACCTGAGATCGGCTGCGCACTGCGATTTCATGCGGGTGGGACAATTAAGACCTGCCCTGTGTGGATCGCGAGCGGTAGCTCTAAGCGCTGCCTGTGTGGGCGGGGGGGGAGGGGGGAGGAGGGAGAGCGGGCCTGGCGTGCAGCTCACACATGTGCGTGATAGAGCGCTTCAACCTCCCTGAGGCACGGAGCTGCCTCGAGGAGATAGAAGCACTTTTCAAAAAAAAATAAAATAAAGACATTAAAAATTTAATGAAACGTGTCCCCTCACGTGACCGTGTCACAAGAGATGGGACATGTTTTTAATGTCAAAATAAAGTTTTTATGTAATTTGTATTAGCTTTCGGAAACCTCATCCCGCTTGTGGGTGAAGTTTCCTAAAAAATGTAAAGGCCACTTGGCCTTTTCGTCTGCCCGTCAGCCATTAGGTTGGACGGGCAGCATAAGTTTGAAGTTAATTAGTTCGTTAATGGCCTTAAATAGGCCTTCCAATTATCGGCGGGCGTGCAGCCAGCTCCGGTGCGCGCCCGCCGAGCGAAATATCGTCAGGCAGCGTGATGACGTCAGGACGCACGCCCGATGTCATCACGCGTCATATTACGTTCGGGCGTGCGCCAGCATGCCAACGGTAAAATCCTGGCCGCTATGTAAAGATGCAATCTTTCTTTTTTCTTTGATATCGCCAAGTGGTACAGATCAATTGCTCTTAAACGATGCTTATCAGAGCACAATAGCTGCTTCCAGAGCACACAGGGAAAATGGCCCCACTCAAACTTTTTCATGACCACATCCTCTGCTAAAAGTAAAAATAAAACCAATCCTTTCCCAAGTAGGTACTAACCCATCATTTTCTCAGAACTTTCTTTTGGTTATTTCTTTCCTCTGCATTGCCACCCCCACCACCACCACCGCCCCCCTCAACTCACTATCTCAGTTGGAGAAACCCAGCACCCACCCCCAACATGACTGCAACTCTCTGCAGGTATTCCTTCCAGTTAGCCACTTTTAGTTAGATGTTATCGTCTCTGCACACCTGGTTGATGGCTGGCTTCCAACGGTCATGGAGTACGTGGGAGAAGTCTCACCGTGGGGTGGGGATTGCAGCTTTATCTTGTCCCAGTTTAATGTTGAGCTTGTGGTTTGCATGATCGAGCGCAGATCTGCGTGGAGCCTGTGAAGTTACGTCTTTGCTACAAAAAAAAAAATTGCTCCATTTTCATTTGTAATTTGCGTGCCAAATTCAGGCCAATTCCCAAGCTGTTTGAGATTCAATTAGCTGCGGTTCATACAGGAATGTAGCGTAATTAATAATTTTAAATCTTTCATTCCATACGCCAGGGATGATGACCACTTTAAAATGTCCTTAAATGTGTTTAATCGTGTCCATCTTTTCAGGAGGTGTGTTTTGTGTATTAGCCTCTTGTAAACAGAGTTAAATTTAATAGCAACAGCTTCATAGAAGTTACCCAAAGTTCCTGAGGTCAGACAGTCAAACATTCTGAAACATAAAGGCTCATGTGTTTCTTTAAATAAGGAAAACATTTGACTATTCATATAGATGCCGTCCCATTGTAAAGCCAATGTTAATACAGTCTATATGATGTTATTTGAAGGATTGCTACTGATTTGCCAAACAATCCTAAAAGGGAGACATCCATTTCTATATTTCTATCATTCATTCTTTAAAACTATTTTCTTGAAGCATGCAGTGAATTTTGTCCGTAGACGTATTCCTGAATTCACTGGATCTAATTCTGGTGGCAACCACTTCTAGACTTGAGTTCTAGAACAGTGGTTCATGACCACTGCCATGTAGAAGGACAAGGGCAGCAGACACATTGGAACACCACCACCTGGAAGTTCTCCCCCAAGCCACTCACCATCCTGACATGGAAATATATTGCTGTTCCTTCACCGTCACTGGGTCAAAATCCTGGCACTCTCTCTCTAACAGCACTGTGGGTGTACCTACATCACATGGACTGAAGCAATTCAAGAAGGTAGCTCAACACCACCTTCTTAAGGGGAACAAGGGTTGGGCAATAAATGCCGTCCTAGCCAACAATGTTCACATCTTATGAACGAATGAAAAATAAGTTCTATGGACCCTTGTGTGCTCTAACCATTCTATGATTCTATTCTATGAATGAAATTACACACTTAAACTAGTCAGGGAGGTTGTTTGGCATTAATTAAAACTTGCTGCGGCATTAAAAAATGTACTTTGAAATGGACAGCCCTAACTTTCTCTGGTGTATTTAGTTTGTATTAACCATGCAAGCACAGGAACCTCACGCCATTCAATGCATTTCAATGGGAACCAGAGAGCACGATAAAAGCAAAATGCTGCAGATTCTGGAAATCTGAAAGCAAACAGAAAGTGCTGGAAAAACTTAGCAGGTCTGGGAGAGAGAAACAAGTTAACATTTTGAGTCCATATGACTCTTCATCAGATTTAAAGAGAAGTAGAAACGTAATGGATTTCATACTGTTTAAGAGGGGGTGGAGCAAAATAGAAGGTCAGGGACAGGTGGGAGCTCAGGGGAGGTTGACAAAGATGTCATGGACACAAGACAAAGGGAGTGTAAATTGCAGTGTTAAAGACTAAAGAAGGTGCTGATAGCAGTTTAAAGGTAAGATAGCAGAATGTGTGAACAGCAGAACAAGGGTCAGTGCTCTGTGTAAGCACAACATAGAACAAGTGACAGATAGCCCCGTGGGGCAGCATGATGGGGGCTGGTTGAGGAAAAAGGATATTTTTTTAAAAAAATAAATACAAAAAATAAAAATAAATAAAATTTTTTAAAACTGATTAAAAAGGGGGTAAAGGTGGAGGCGAGAGTTCAGGGTCTGAAGTTGTCGAACTCAATGTTAAGTCCAGAAGGCTGTAAAGTGCCTAGTCGGAAGATGAGGTGCTGTTCCTCCAGTTTGCGTTGTGCTTCACTGGAACAATGCAGCAGGCCAAGGACGGACATGTGGGCAAGAGAGCAGGGTGGAGTGTTGAAATGGCAGCGACAGAAAGGTCTGGGTCATGCTTGCGGACAGACCGAAGGTGTTCAGCAAAGCTGTCACCCAGTCTGCATTTAGTCTCTCAAATGTAGAGGAGACCGCATTGGGAGCAGTGTGTGCAGTAGACTAAATTGAAGTAGGTGCAAGTGAAGCACTGCTTCACCTGAAAGGAGTGTTTGGGTCCTTGGACAGTGAGGAGGGAGGAGGTAAAGGGGCAGGTATTGCACCTTCTGCAGTTGCATGGGAAGATACCATGGGAAGGGAGTGAAGTGTTGGGGGTGATCGAGGAGTGGACCAAGGTGTCACAGAGGGAATGATCCCCATGGAATGGTGATGGGGGTGGGGGTGGGGGGAGGCGTGATGAGGGGAAGATGTGTTTGGTGGTGGCATCATGCTGGAGTTGGCAGGAATGGCAGAGGATGATCCTTTGAATGCGGAGGTTGGTGGGTGAAAAGTGAGGACGATGGGGGCCCTATCATGGTTGTGAGAGGGAGGGGAATACATGAGGGCAGAGATGTGGGAGATGGGTCAGATATGGTTGAGGCCCTGTCAACCATAGTTGGAGAGGGAGCCCTTGGTTAAGGAAAAAGGAAGACATGTCAGAAGCGTTGTTTTGGAAAGTGACATCATCGGAGAAGATGCAACGGAGGCGAAGGAACTGAGAGAACGGGATGGAATCCTTACAGAAAGAAGGGTGTGAGGAGCTGTAGTCAAGGTAGCTGTGGGGGAGCAGAGGGCAGGATGCCATTTTCCATTAGAGGTTAATGGTGGAATGGCAGATATCAGACAGCAACCTCAAAGTTACAATGCTCAACCCTGCTTCTGCCCTTGCCAGAAGTTGCTATGTGAGTTACACATCAATAGTGGTTTCGTATGACCGTCACTTTGGCCCAATTTAGCAAGGTTTTAACATGCTAGCTACATGCTTAGGTGTACACCCCCTCAGAGCTTCAGGAGGTTCAGGGTGGCATTACGCAATGTGATACACACTGGAGCGGGCCTCAATGCCCGATGAGACAGGACTTTAGCATCTGATGCAGATCGACGCCAATGCCACAAGTCAGCATGTGATTGCCCTGCTTTGCCTTTACCGTATTAGTACATAAGGAGGAAAAGTAGGGGAGGGGAAATTGTAGCTTTTCTATGGGGTCAGTAGCTCTGTCTGACTCCATTATATCTGATATTTCGTACTCAGTAGCATAAATCGATTTCTGAAACTGAAATCTGAATCGTTTTTTCCAAGTTCTAACCAACACTGTGTGTTTCAGTCTCTGTGGTACTGTGAGCGAAACCATTTGACAAATTGAACACAGTCTGTGGCTGTGTCATTTCTGAAGAGACTTCTGTTATGAAGCGTCTCGGCTGTAACTCTTGGAACTGTCGCAAGCCACATTTTCCTAGAAAATGACACCTCTTGTTTAAAACTGAATCATATTTTTTCAGTGCTGATATCTTTGCTCATCTTGCTATCCCCATGTATCACATTAAATGCAACTGTAACATTAGCTTTAATAAGCCCCTTGCAAAATTCTTAAGGAAAGACTTCTTGCCAACACCATGTCGGATCTTTGTAAATGTGTCAGAAAAAAATTCCTCTGGTCAAAATTTCCAAGCAAAATCCTAAGATCCTTCCTTTGAGTGTATTTATAATGGCACGGCTCTGTAGTGGTTATGTTACTGGGCTGGAAATCCAGACATTTTGGCTTGGATTTTGCGGTCCTGAAACAGGCCCAAAAGGAGAGGGGGCGGCCTTAACAATGGCTGCCATGCAGCCCGGGTGCAAGTACCGACTCTGTCTCTGCTGGCGGACAATTTGCAGGGTGTGAAATGCCGCAGGACAGGAAGCCTGCCTCTCCTTATTGAAAGGCCCATGGATTTGCAGGGTTCTCGTTGATGCCCAGGGTGGGCGGGCTCCTGAAGCCCACCTTGACACCGCAGAGCCAGAAGAGGCAGTAATAAATGGAGGAGGGAGAGAAGGCCACAAAAAACGACTTGGAAGGTAAGCGGGAGGATTTTAGGGTCTTGAGGGTAGCATTGCAGGAATATTAATGATGAGGGAGGTCAGTAAAGAAGGGGGAAGGGGCAAGGAAAAACAAGTCTGTAGAAGAGCCAAATCTTGGGCAGGCATTGACTTTGACGGGTCCTCTCTCAGAAGGCCAGCAGGCTCATATCTGCATTTTTAAGTGCTGGCAACTGAGGCTCAGCACTTAGAGAAGGGATCATGGGAACTGTTGGAAAAAAAATGGCAGCTGAGGCAAGCCCTTTAACAGGCCCGCTCCGAACCTGTCCCACCTCCGTTCCCACCTCAGGCAGCAGGCCCGTCTCCTGCAAAAAGTGGGGCCTTCCACCAGGAAAGTCCCATTTCCCGGCAGCCTGGCAATGGATACAGGATCGCCACGGCGGGATTAATACCACCTGTCCTGCCTCTCAGATGAAAATCCAGCCCCTTGAGTCTAAATCTCATGATGGCAAATTGTTAAGTGGCAAAAGAATCAAGGGAGTGTAAAGGGATAAGGTTTTTAAGCAGCGAAATGTTGTGATCTCGGTGACGCCTCCTGGGAACAGATTCAATAGTAGTTTTCAGAAGAGAATTCGATATATATACTTGAAAAGGAAAAGCTTGTGGGGAAATAGGGAAAGAGCTTGGGAGTGGGACTAATTGAATAACTTTACCAGAGAGTTGGCACAGGCTCAATGGGCTAAATGGTCTCCTTGTGTGCTGTTAGGTTCTATGAATTCAATAAATATGGCTGCTTAAAGGTTTACACGACAAACACTACAATAAAAGTTGCATAGTTATTGTCAAAAAAATGTCCAGTTGGTTTGCTGCTGTCCTTCTCTAAAGTGAGTTTATCAGCACTACCTGGGATTTGGCCTCCGTGCAGCTCTTCGCATCATCTAAAGTGCCCAAGCAACTCACCACATTTCAAAACCGATTACTCCGAGAGACAGACAAGGGCTGGTGGCCTCGTCTGCTCCTGAAAAACAAATAACGCAAAATTATGATGTTGCTACACACGTCAACCAGAACAACTTTTCTCTTCTTTTTGCAATCAATTGCCCCTGGAAATCTGAACTGTTGTAACAAGCAGCATTCTCCCTTTTCCTTTATTTGAATGTATTAACTTTGCTCTCTTCTCAATGGAATGTAACAAAACGCCTTCTACATGTGGCAATTCTAAATTAGCGTCAGCGATGCTATTATTTGGTTTTCGGCTGATAATGTTTTATGTGGAGGAGAATTGCTTTTCTCGGTGTGTCAATGCATTCATCGAGGTGAGGCATGTCACTTTTGCACAATTAGAATGATTTATCACCTGATGAATTCAGTATCTTCAGTCAGAACTGACAAAATAAATACAGGTTACAAAAAGTTCCCTCTAAATTGCAGAAAGTACCTTTGCCTCAGGACAGCACGTCCTTACCGCATCTGTCCAGTAATTCCTTCTCAAACATCAGCTACCTTTGTAGTTTCCCCCAGTAATGGAGAAAGTGAATCCAATTTAGGGAGTTACTGCTATAAAGAGTGCATGGAGAAGCCTTTTCCCTTAGTGGAAAGGTTTAAGAGGTGATCAGATCTAGATCTGATCTAGAGGTGATCTGATAGATGATCTGATAGAGAGCCAAGGTCTTTAAAGTTAAGATACAGGTTGAGAATGAGGTAATTAATTGTTTTTGCTAGTTGGCAAACAGTAATGAGATGCCAGAAATTTAACCACATTAGGAATTAAAGGAGGTTACTTGGGAGTTTGTTATACAGGTGGTAGTTAGGCATTGTGGAATTTTCTGCCACATGCAGCTGTTGAAACAAAGTTCATAAATTGTTTCACAAGAGAATTAGATAGTTAATTGAAAAAGAGAAATAGTAAGGAGCAAGAGCAGCAAGCAAGAGAGTGGGATGAGGTTAGGTGGTTGGAAAAAACTCCAGTACACACCTAAAGGGCCTAAGATCCTAACTCAGTATTGTAACATTCTAAACTTTGAAGATTGCACTCGAGTCCAAGTTAAGGTTAATTCTGAACAATTTTGTTCTGTGGCATCACACCCACTATGAGCTCAGTTCAGGCTGTCAAATTCATTTCAGTTCTATTGAAGGGTCATGAGGACTCGAAACGTCAACTCTTTTCTTCTCCGCCGATGCTGCCAGACCTGCTGAGTTTTTCCAGGTAATTCTGTTTTTGTTTTTCATTTCATTAAGGCCCTGGTCAAACAGGGATAAAGATGACTTTTGATGATTACTTAGCCAAGATTCTAATCTGTATCCTTGTGTTGAAAGGTGGTACGCCAACTCACATTTTTTATTCGGTGGATACCACTTCATTAGTATATTTATTTGATGTGCAGATTTTTCTCACGTGCTAAGGGTGGATCAATGACCGTCACTCTTACTACTCCTGATTTCTACCTGAAACAGCTGCTTTGCTGGGAAAAAGCATTCATCTCTGCCGCACACTGCGTGCTGGTAAATTCCAGATTTGGAATTTGCGCCTGCAGTCTGGGGCAACAATGAAGGCCCAAAGGAACTCTTTTCACAGGGACAGCAATTTTCCAATGACCCTGCTCCTGATAATGCTGGCAGGCACATAGTCTGGATTTAATGGCTTTCTGGTCCAGATATGATTCACAGTGCCCTATCTGAGTAGACCAAGTCAACATCAATTGTCTCCTGGCTAGATTTTATAGAATCATAGCTATTTTAGTACATTGACATATTGTGTCTATCTCATATACCAGGACCTCTAGCTGTATGAGATTTTGTCCTGTCTAAATTATTGGAGCCTTGCTGCTTGAAGTTGGATCATTTTTTAAAATCTCCCAATTGAGGCCTTCTGGTCTGTTATTACATTAGTTCATTCGAACGCACTCTTGCTTCTCAGTGGGTCCAAGCATGATTCCATGGGTTGGATATATTGACCAGCAAGTTCCTCAGGGCTGCTCCTTGCTTCACTGTTGTGGCTTCACCTGATGTGCACTGGAAATCTCACTTATACCACATAAATGGGGTTCCCTACACTTCTGGAATGGGAAGAGCTGTGAGAGACATTCCTGATCATAATCTTGGTTGAAACTATTTCATTCTTGGAGCTGCTATCATTCAGATGAGGTGTTAAACCAAGGTCCTATGTATCCACTCTGATGTTTTAGACAGGTGTTGAAGATTGTCTGGACTTTCAATAAGAGCAGGGAGATCTGCTAGTCCTCCGTGTTAATTCATTCTGAAACCAGATGGTGAATTATGAAACCAGACACCAATCATTTTGCTTAATACTAGATTTATTTACAGGATGCAACATTACATATGTCTACCTCCTCCCTCACCAACAAACATTGTCCCAGAAGTCTCTCTTTATATGTGCTTAAGGTACTCAATCAATCATTGACCTCCACCAGTATATCCTTAACCTTGATAATAAAATGAACATATCATTAACACTCTGGCCAAAATTAGCCCCTCAACAAGAAACAGATTAACTGGTCCTTCTCAAAGCTGTTATGGTATCTAGCCTTCCGAAAAATAGTCAACACATTTGCTTATCTAACAACATTCACTCCACTTCAAAGCAATTAATTGTATGTGAAGTGCTTTAAAATATTTCCCAGACTTGACAAGTCGCAGTATAAATGGAAGAGTTTCTAACTCCTCTAATCCTATTCCCCTAAATCTTTATCCATACGTTTCAACATTTCCTTCTTGTCATAAATGTTGAAATTAATTTGGCATTAGTAACATTCCAGATCCCAGCAAGACTTTACATGGAAGAATTCTTTGTAATCTCCAAGTATGCATCTACGTACAGTCCTCAGCACTTAGATCATCTACACTTAACATGGTAAGGTGCCTATATTGTGCAAATGGTCCTATTCATTTACCATTTCTGCTGAAGGTTTACTGCTTTTGTATTTACCTCTCTTCATGGATTATTCTGTGTCTCTGTTCTTTTTTTTGCCCCAATTCTCAGCACATTTTATTAAGTTAGGTTTGGTGGATATTAGAGTTGTAGAGTTCAGTCTTCCTTGTAAGAGGTGCCATTTTCCTGATGTTAGAGGTAAATGGAGTGGGCAGCTCTGGAAGGACATGGTTACACTTGGGCCAGTGCGCAGTCACAAGGGAGAGAATCTCATTTTCTGTGAAGGGAAGGAACTGCTCTCTGTCCTTCATCACCAATAAAGGTCTTAGTCCCTGTAAGAGACTAGACCTTCCGACATTCACAGTGGACTAATCACATTAACACCACAGCACCAGCTATAAACACTGGTGGCTATATTGGTTCTGAGTTCACACCACCCTGTAACTGATTCATCGGTCCACGAGATTAATCCAGTACTCCCAACCTTTCAAAGGAGGGATTCGTTCAACTGGAGCAGTGTCAAAGAATCAGTGTCACATTTTATAGTTGTGTCTCCAGCTATTATTCCAGCTGAATGAGCTAGCCCTGTGAAAGTGCAGGATCATTGAATGTCCCCAAGTATAAAAAATATAATTTCAAAGGAACAGAATACAGAATTGGAGCCTCAAATCATCAGCCAACTTCAGGAACCCTTGATTAGCTAGTACAATACAATAGGGAGCAGGGAGCTTGACTTCTTAAATCAACATGTGAAAATAATTCGTGGTGGGGAAGCTCACCCAGCACATTTTGGATAAGTGAGAGCACACTGCCTCAGACTTTCCATCCATTCATTTCAAAGGCCTGTTCACATCCTTTCGATCTGCCATATCTGTGGGCAACATCTCCCATTGTTAGTTTGTGCCCAGATTCTCTTAATTGGAAACTTTCATTAATTGTCATGTGTTCTTTCGAGGAGTGTTACTTTCAACTGAGAGATGATAAGTCAGCCAGAGTTTGGCTTTTAATACTTCTGTTGCTGCCTGGTGTTATGTTCTTCATTTCTTTATCCTATTCCACAATTTTCCCAGTATTCTGATCAACATTTTATAGCTCAACCAACAGCTGGAAACAGATAACCACATTGCTATATGCAAATTGGCTGTTATGTTTCCTATTTAATAATAGTGACTATACTTTCAAAGTACTTCTTTGGCTTTAAGGTGCTTTGTGACATTCTCAAGTGGTGAAAGGCACGAGATAAATGCAAGTCTTTCTTTCAAGCTATCATAAACATTGAGATACAAAGCACATTGGGATGTTTTAATGCAGTAAAAGGTACTGTATAATGTTGTTGCGATAAGCAATAAGTAAACTGATACTAATTACATTTGTCTACCCAAATGATTATTTTGACAGTATCTATTAGGGCAAAGTTTATAAGGCCATCTGTCACCAAGAAGGTCTTGCAAGCAGTCAGCACACAATGGGAAATCAGGGAGACACTTGTGTTATCTTAAAAGTCTGCGAGGCCTGATTCAAGCTTGAATTTGTCTGAAGATTTTCACTGAGGGTAAGTAAAACACAGTCAATTGGTAAATGTTTGGCATACACAGTCCACTTAATGATTCACTGGTAATGCAACCTGAATCAACAATCTCTGGAAACCACCTTACATAGACGTCAAACGTCTTTTTAAAACTGACATCAGATTAACAGACATAAGACCATAAGACATAGCAGCAGAAATTAGGCCATTCGGCCCATCAAGTCTGCTCTGCCATTCAATCATAAGTTTCTCAACCCCATTCTCCCACCTTCTCCCCGTAACTTTTGGTCCCCTTACCAATCAAGAACCTATCTATCTCGGTCTTAAATACACTCAATGACCTGGCCTCCACAGCCTTCTGTGGCAATGAATTCCATAGATTCGCCACTCTTTGGCTAAAGAAATTTCTCCTCATCTCTGTTCTAAAATGTCTTCCCTTTACTCTGAGGCTGTGCCCTCGGGTCCTAGTCTCTCCTACTAATGGAAACAAATTCCCCACGTCCACTCTATCCAGGCCTTCAGTATTCTGTAAGTTTCAATCAGATCCCCCCTCATCCTTGTAAACTCCATCGAGTATAGACCCAGAGTCCTCATATGTTAAGCCTTTCATTCCTGGGATCGTTCTCGTGAACCTCCTCTGGACCCTCTCTAGGGCCAGAACATCTTTCCTGAGATACGGGGCCCAAAATTGCTCATAATATTCTAAATGTGGTCTGACCAGAGCCTTATAAAGCCTCAGCAGCACATCCCTGCTTTTATATTCTAGTCCTCTCGAAATAAATGCCAACATTGCATTTGCCGTCCTAACTACTGACTCAACCTGTAAGTTAACCTTAAGAGAATCTTGGACTAGGACTCCCAAGTCCCTTTGCACTCCAGATTTCTGAATTCTCTCTCCATTTAGAAAATAGTCTATGCCTCTATTCTTCCTACCAAATTGCATAACCTCACACTTGCCCACGTTGTATTCCATCTGCCACTTCTTTGCCCATTTTCCTAACCTGTCCAAATCCTTCTGCAGCCTCCCCACCTCCTCAATACTATCTGTCCTTCCACCTATCTTTGTATCATCTGCAAACTTAGCCAGGATGCCCTCAGTTCCTTCATCTAATTCATTAATGTATAAAGTGAAAAGTTGTGGTCCCAACACTGACCCCTGCGGAACTCCACTAGTCACCAGCCGCCATCCTGAGAAGGACCCCCTTATCCCCACTCTCTGCCCCCTGCCAGACAGCCAATTTTTAATCCAAGCTAGTACCTTGCCTCCTACACCATGGGCTCTTATCTTACTGAGCAGCCTCCTGTGCGGCACCTTGTCAAAGGCCTTCTGGAAGTCTAAGTAGATAACATCCATTGGCTCTCCTTTGTCTAACCTACTCATTACCTCCTCAAAGAATTCTAACAGATTTGTCAGGCATGACCTCCCCTTGATGAAACCATGCTGACTTTGCCCTATTTACCATGCATTTCCAAGTATTCTAAAATCTTACCAACGACCGAGGTCAGGCTAATCGGCCTGTAATTTCCCGTCTTTTGCCTCACTCCCTTCTTAAACAGGGGGTTACATTAGTGATTTTCCAGTCCTCTGGGACCCTCCCTGACTCCAGTGATTCCTGAAAGATCACCACTAATGCCTCCACTATCTCTTCAGCTATCTCCTTCAGAACTCTGGGGTGTAATCCATCTGGTCCAGGTGATTTATCCACCTTGAGACCTTTCAGTTTTCCTAGCACCTTCTCCTCAGGAGGCTGCTCAGTAAGATAAGAGCCCATGGTGTAGGAGGCAAGGTACTAGCATGGATAGAAGATTGGCTGTCTGGCATGAGGCAGAGAGTGGGGATAAGGGGGTCCTTCTCAGGATGGCGGCTGGTGACTAGTGGAGTTCCGCAGGGGTCAGTGTTGGGACCACAACTTTTCACTTCATACATTAATGATCTCGATGAAGGAACTGAGGGCGTTGAGGAGGTAATGAGGAGGTAATGGCCACCATACTCACCTCTGCCCCCCGACTCTCTTGAACTTTGGGGATGTTACTTCTGTCTTCCACCGTAAAGACTGATGTAAAGTACCTATTCAGTTCCTCCGCCATTTCTTTGTTCCCCACTACTACTTCTCCAGCGTCATTTTCCAGCGGCCCAATGTCTACTTTTGCCTCTCTTTTACCCTTTATATATCTAAAAAATACTCTTGCAATCTTCTTTTATATTACTGGCTAGTTTACCCTCATATTTAATCTTCTCCCTCCTTATTTCTTTTTTAGTTGTTCTCTGTTTGTCTTTGTCGGCTTCCCAATCCCCTGGTTTCCCACTGCTCTTCGTCGCATTGTATGCTTTCTCTTTAGCTTTTATGCTGTCCCTGACTTCCCTTGTCAGCCATGGTTGCCTCGTCCTCCCTTTAGTATGCTTCTTCTTCCTAGGGATGAATTTTTGCTGTGTCTCCCAAATTACTCCCAGAAACTCCTGCCATTGCTGTTCCACTGTCTTTCCTGCTAGGATCATCTCCCAGTCAATTCTGGCCAGCTCCTCGCTCATGCCTCTGTAGTTCCCTTTATTCAACTGTAATACCGTTACATCTGAGTCCAGCTTTTTCCTCTCAAATTGCAGGGTAAATTCTATCATATTATGGTCACTTCCTCCTAAGGGTTCCTTCACCTTAAGCTCCCTTATCAAATCTGCCTCATTACACATCACTAAATCTAGAATTGCCTGTTCCCTAGTGGGCTCCACCATACGCTGCTCCAAAAAGCCATCTCATAGACATTCCACAAATTCCTTTTCTTGGGATCCACTACCAACCTGATTTTCCCAGTCTACCTGCATATTGAAATCCTCGATGATCACTGTAACCTTGCCTTTCTTACATGCCTTTTCTATCTCCTGGTGTATCTTGTGCCCCACATCCTGACTACTGTTCGGAGGCCTGTACATAACTCCCATTATGGTTTTTTTACCTTCAACTCTACCCACACAGATTCAACATTATTTGACCCTACGTCGTTTCTTGTTACCGATTTAATTTCATTTCTTACTAACAAAGCAACGCCACCCCCTCTGCCAACCTGCCTATCTTTTCGATAGGATGTATATCCTTGGATATTTAGCTCCCAGCCCTGATCCCCTTGCAGCCATGTCTCCATGATGCCCACCACATCATACCTGCCAATTTCAATCTGCGCCACAAGCTCATTTACCTTATTTCGTATACTGCATGCATTCAGATACAACACCTTCAGTCCTGTACTTCCCGTCCCCTTTCTCATTGTCATCCCTTTAACTGATGTGCTTGAAGTTAGATTCCTAGCCCTTTCCAAACACTCTGTCCTATTTTGTGTTCTGGGGACTTTAATAGCCTCTCCTGGGCTCTCCTTTCTTTTCAGTTTTTTCATAATTTTCCATGAAGTTGAATCCACCCCCCCACACGCTAACCTGCTGCTTTGTTTCCCATTAGTCGTACTTCTTGGGGGTTTACCCTTCCCTCCCACCCCACTTTCTAGTTTAAAGTCCTGTTGACCACCCTATTTACCCTTTTCGCTAGAACATTGGTCCCAGATTGGTTCAGGTGGAGACTGTCCCAACGGTACAGATCCCTCCTGTTCCAATACTGATGCCAATGCCCCACGAAATGGAACCCCTCTTTCATCAACTCAGTTAGTTTGAACTGCCAGTAAAAATTGTGGTTGTAGCTTAGTTATGTAATGGTGGCAGAGGTGAACATAATGACCGTACACAATGCTATTTCATTATCAGTTCTTCTCAGCCGCCCCACCAAGACTTTTCACAGGCCAAAGTCTTATGTGTGATGTCGAAACAACAAGGTAGCTTTTGCAAACTCGTGTTCCCGGCATAGGGTTTAATACACTGGGAGAACAGGCCCGGAGCTCAGGTGCAGAGGACCGTTTGGCCCCCTCAAGGTTGGTGCCCATTAAAACATGATACGTGAATTTGTGTCATGTTGCAAACGCGGATTTGTAAATTCTATCCATGTTTCTTTTGTCGTTTGGTTCACCTATTCCTAGTGAACAAAAATACAGATGCATGTTTTGTCATTTATATTGTACTTGTTTCCTACTAAAGCCTGGGATATTGCTGTGCCAAGTGTAAATTTGGATTTCTCAATTATCCACAAATATGTTTATGTTGGAGAAGGAGAGAGACTCTCTTCCATTATGGTGGATGAGAGAGGACCCACTGCAGCAGTGAAATTGGACTTCCTGATAGACTAAGTGCTTACCTTGGCTTTCCCGTCCCCCCCAAGTCTGACTCTTCATCAGCCCATCTTGTTTCAATCTGTATTACTATGATCATTGTCCTTCTGAATTTTTCTTTCCTCTTCTTCCTAAACTCCGGACATGGTACTCACCTTATATGTACAGGAAGGTTATTTTACCGTTTGGCAATATTGGATTGTTGCCTGATTCTTCTCACTGACTTCAGGCAAGATGTAAAACAGGGAAAGGGACCAATGCCAATCATTTTATATTAGTGTTTAAAATTAAAATGACACCAACATGGTTGAAACAAAGATTCATCACAGAGTCTTCCCGTTTAACACATTCTTCCCTGCGAAAACTGTGAAACAGCTTACCTCAGCAGGTCCTCCCTTCCTCCTATAATTTTCAGACTATTAAAACCTAGTGGGACCTAACTGCTGCTTCATGATATATCTCACCCTGACATTTACTTTTTTGCTCCCTTTAAACCTCATCATGTCCCATGGTATGAAGCTTTTTGGCTACATTTCCCAATTGTAAAAAAAAACAAATGTAAAGAGGCCAAATCATAAGAGGTAACAATAAAGACTTGAATTCATATTGCACCTTTCAAAGTCTCAGAACGTTCCAAAGAGCTTCACAGTCAAGTAGTCACCATTGGAATCTTGGCAACCAGTTTGCATACAGCAAGTTTCCTCAAACAGCAATGTCAATAATGACCACATAATCTGTCCTTTCGTGGTCTTGCTTGAGGGATAAATGTTGACTCGCAAACCAGGGAGAATTTCCCTGTTCCTCTTCAAAGACAGTGATTTTTTTATGTCCACCAGAGGCCTTCATTTAACATCTCACCTGAAAGAAACTACCTTGAACAGTGTAGCGCTCCCTCGGTTCTGTAAGGTAACATCAGGCTGAATTATGGGCTCAAAATACCTGAATGAGGTCTTGAACCCACAACCTTCTGCTTCGGGCAGCAAGTGAATTACCCACTGCACCACAGGTGACATGACCAACTCAGCTGAAACAGCCAACAAAGCTTCTGAAAGGCCATGAGATGGGAGAAAACAAAACACTGTCAGAGTGAAGCATGTTGTGGTGGGCGAGGAAGCTATATATCTTACTGTGGCACTGCTTGTTAGGAGCTAATTATTGGCAGTAAGCCGTACCGTTTAGCATTAGCAATGGAAGTGGTTTTTGAGGCAGTCAGTTAACAAGGATGGAAGTGAATGGATGAAGGTCAGATCGAGTGAGCTTATCAGGAGGTGGTATTGGTGGCAGATGTAGCAAAGTTACTATAATTGAACAGTGGGTAAAGGAGAGAGGCTGGCACTAGAGCACTCTAACCATCAGCGGTTCATATGAAAGACTTCTGGTTGACAGCACAATCTGCTGCCTCTGGTTGCTGTTTTATCAGCTGGGGTTAACCCCTACCCCTTCCCTTCACACTTTCCATCTTGTTTCGGATGTGTGTGCAGGTGTTTAACATTCTGAGGCATCTCTCATGACAAAAGCGCAACATGTTGTCAGGCACTGGCTGCAAATGAAATGAAGGAGCTGAACAAGAACTGAGTTGTTTCTAATGCCCAGCATACTTCGATCTCCAGACTTTAACCTGTATTGCCAAATAAATTCAATCATGATACAACGGCCCAAACCCGCTGAGTGCCAATGCTTCTTTTGCAGTTTTTAAGATTCACCCAACATCTGCCATGTAACCTGACACTAATTTCCTGCACTTCTATAATCCCAAATATGGTAAAATTAGAGAATTGCACAAGATTACAACCAATCTGTTTTACAGGGGAACAAATATTCAGAGTCAAGCAGAGAGTTTTCTGACCCATAATTTCTGGCTTTTCACTCAGTGAGTAGCACTTCTGCTTCTAAGTCACAATGTTGTCCGTTCAAGCCTCAGTCCAGGATCTAGATGCATCAACTAAGTACAAAAGGAATTTATAGAAAGGGAATGTGTTCCTCAGCTCTTTTTCTGCTGAAACCCTCATCCACCCAGAAGGAAAAGACAGTAAAAACTGGGAAATAAGAATACTGGTCTGAACTGGTCTTGTGCACCTTAAAATGGAACATTAGTAAAAACTGGCAAATAAGAATGCTGCTCTGAACTGTTGTTTTCCTTCTAGGCATGCCTTTGTTACTTTTAGATGCATTTATTCCAATGCAATCTTGGCTAGTCTCCCACAATCTATGCTCCGTAACCTTGGGGTCATCCAAAACCCTGTTACATGTGTCCTAACTCACACCAAATCCCACTTCCCTATCACACCTCTGTTTAATTGCTAACCTGCGTTCATTCCTGGTCAAGCAATGTCTAGATTTTAACATGTTCATCCTTGTTTACAGATCTCTCTGTGGCCTCGCCCACCCCCCTCCCCTCCCCCCATCTCTATAATCTCCTCCAACCCCACAATCATCCAAAATATCTGTGCTCATCTAATTCTGGCCTAATTTGGGCATCTCTGAGTTTACCCGCTCCACCATTGCTGGCTGTGCCTTCAGTTGCCTCAGCCTTAAGCTCTGGAATTCCCTCCCTACTCCCTACTGCCTCTTTAACTCGCTTTCCTCCTTTGAGACGTTCCTTAAATCCTACCGCTTTGACCAAGCATTAGGTCATGTGCCCTAATATCTCCTTATGTGGCTCAGTCTCATATTTCTTTTATATGAAGTGCCATTAAAAGTGCTATATAAATATATGTTGTTGTTGAATTCTACACTGTTGGTGGTCTTGCTTTTTAAAGAAGAACCATATGGATTCGAAACGTTAACTCTGTTTCTCACCCCACAGATGTTTCCAGACCTGCTGAGTTTTTCCAGCATTTTCTGTTGTATTCTTACTTTTTTAATGTATTGTTAAACCAAGGCCCTTTTGCCCTCTCCAAGTGAATGTTAAAACTCCACAGTGTTATTTATAAAGAAGTCCTGGCCATTCTCTTGTGCCTTCTCAGTGTCCGGGCCAACATTCCTCTCTCAACCAACACCACCACAGCAAGAGGTGAACTGTTTGTGTTTTGTTGTGTTGTTTGGGTCTAGACAGGGGTTTTGGGGATTCTCTATTCTCCCAAAGTATGCTGCTCAAGTCTGTAGTTTTTTCAAAAAACCATTACTCTTTATTAACGGCAAGTATTTACACATTTGGACCTCTACACGAGGTTGGAGCTTCTCCTCCTTCCAGATCTCTCTTACTTCTGAATCATGTGATCTGACATCATTATTACATCAGCATCATGTGCTTCTGATGTTAACCCTTTACTCCACAATTATTCATCCCCTCCTTGCTTTTTGGGTTTGACAGTGTCAAAAATGGCTGCTGCAGTATAATATGGAATCACTATATGCCCAAGCAAAAAGTAAAATGTGATCTATAACGCAGGTTTGGAAACTTAGGCAAAATAGTGTAGACTTGTGATTGAAGAAAGGGATTGAGTGCTGCAGAATGAAGAATGGCACAATATTGTAACCATATGAGTGAGATGGACACACAAATCACTCACTTCTTGGAATGAGATCACTAGCGCTGTATTATAAATTACACACTGGGATTATTTTCAAGTGGCTTTGCCTGGTGGTAACATGGTTGCAACAGGCTGAAAATGGGGTCTGTCACCTTACATAAGAACAGAAGAAATGTTATGAAACAAGGGAAAAGGAACAGGAGCAAACCCATTAGGGCCATTTGAGCCTGTCACATCGTTCAACAAGGTGTGGCTGATCTTCTACCTCAACTGTACTTTCCTGTGCTATTCCCATATCCCCTAATTCCCTTAGTACCCAAAAATCTATCAACCTCTGTCTTGAATGTACTCAATGACTGAGCATCCACAGCTCCCTGGGGTAGAGAATTCCAAAGGTTCACAAATGCTTTGAATGAAGAAATTTATCCTCGTCTCTGTCCTAGGTGGCCAATCCTTTATCCTGAGACATTGATCCCGTGTTTCAGATTCCCTAGCCATCCACCCTGTCAAGCCCCTTAAAAGCTTTACATCTTTCAGTGAGATCACCTCATTCTTCTAAACTCCAGGGTATATATCCCTTGACTACTCAATCCCTCCTTATAGGATAATCCCCCCATCCCAGGAGCCAGTGTAGTGAACGTTTGTTGCATTCCCTCTAAGGCAACTATATCCTTCCTTAGGTAAGGAGAGCAAAACACCAGCTGTGGCCTCACCAATGCCCTGTATAATTGCAATAAGACTTTTTTTTACTCTGAGGCTCTAACCCCTTTGTAACATAGCATTTGCATCATAGGACCCCCATATACCATCCTGTTCACACTACCAATTCGGCTGGACCCGTATTAAAAGCGGCCTACCGTAAGCTGTCCAAAACATTCACCCATTTTAGGCTATCAACCCCTTTAAAGCGAGGGTTCCTATGACATAAACAGGGCCCTGAATGCCATTTTAGGTTGGAAAGTGCAGGCTCTGATTTATTCCATGGCTGATGGAAGAGAAGAGGCCCAGTGTTTAATTATTTTTGTGGGCCCCAGTGGAACAGGATTGTTCTTCTAGGCCTATAGACACCTCAGGCCACTACCCTCCACAATCATGAACCTGACCACAACATACCTTGCTGGTGGCAGCCCTGACTCCGAATTTCAGTGCTCAAACTGGCGAGCTGCATTGGGACACCTGGCAAATCTAATTGAGGCCAGAGTTTCAAAGTAACGTCATTGTTGTCACAATGGGTGGCCTTGGAGAACTCAAAAGTCAAAATCTACAACATTATATAAACCCCAATGTGAATGCAATCAAACCATTTAGCAATGACCATGTCACTTCAGATACCATATTAAATGTATTGAGTGTTAATTTTCACCTTGACCCTATACCTTGGTCTTTAAAAAACTCTATGTCGGGTGTTGCACCTTATGAGGACCTTGAATCCCAAATTCGCATCTTCATTTTTTATGTGCTAATAAACCCACTGTTGTGCCTGATCAAGTGGAAAATGTTGTCCCAGATGATTGCGAGTAAGATTTAGGAATGGGGATCCAGCCAGCATCAGAGATCTGCAATTATAACAAAGCCAGGGAGAAAAAACACCTCTATTCCAGGAACATCTACAGGGTCAACTCACAACTGGTGAGGGTTACCTAAGATGTCAGGGTAATTATTTCACAAATTCACTCCCACAGAAAGCTAGCAGAAGCTGTGCCAGGATTCCAAGTATTGAATGCAATGTAGATGTGGTGCAGTCTTCCACACAGCAGCTGATAAACAATGTTAAGACTTATATTGTAATATCCTCTTGCCAAGCAGTCTGACTCAATAGTCAATGTGATAGCTATATTCGATACTCTGCTCCATGCAGTTCAGATAGTCAGACCTCCTTGGAATCTCTGGTGGCCTTTGAGCAGGTCTGAGATGACAGGCTCGAGAAAATAGCCTGAGAACTCTTTCTGAATGGTTGTCAAATTTGAATCTGTACTTAGACAACAATCTAAGGACACAAGAATTTTTAGGAAAGGAAAACACCTTTTGATCCATCAGCAGCATCACTGTTAGATTCATTCCAAATACTTGCTGGATTGCAAATTAGCAATAAAGTAAACTATATTTTTAAAAAAACACACAAGCATTCGATATGATTTTGGAAGAGTCATGAAATAAAGCTAAAAACAAAAAACTACTGCGGATGCTGGAAATCCAAAACAAAAACAGAATTACCTGGAAAAACTCAGCAGGTCTGGCAGCATCGGCGGAGAAGAAAAGAGTCGACGTTTCGAGTCCTCATAAGGACATAAAGCGTTGTTTTCCACAATTTCCACATTCAGATTGAAGATTGTGAAAAGTGGGCGGTGAAGAGGCGTGTTTTTTAATGCAGCGATTTGTAGTGATCTGGAACACACTGCCTGAAAGGGCCTGGAAGCAGGTGCAATTTTCAGGAAGGGGACTTGGATAAATACTTGAAGGAGAAAACTTTGCACGGCTATGGGGAAAGGGCAGGGGGGTGTATGGGACTAACTGGATAACTCTTTCAAAGAGCCTGCACAAGTTCCATAGCATGCAGGGCCACGGGCCAAGTGCTGGAAAATGGGATTAGAATAGATAGGTGCTTGATGGCCGGCATGGACACGATGGGCCGAAGGTCCTGTTTCAGTGCTGTATAACTCTATGACTCGCATGATGGGCCGAATGGCCTCTCCCTGTGCTGTGTGATTTTACGCTTCTTTATTCCAATCACTTTTCCCTCATTGTTGGTAAGGAAATAAAATTTCCCATTGAATATGCAAAATGCAAGAATTATGCCACTTAGTTTCTGGAATATATTTGCTGCTCCTGATTTCTTTACGATATGGGGAGAATTTCTTCCCCCACGGGGGCTGGGGTGTGGTTGGACAAGAGCGGGCGTGGGCGGGCGCTTGGCCAATCGCCGCCCACGATCGGCTGGGCGCCACCATTTTATGTGGGCGGGTTAATTAAGGCCCGCCCAGCGTGACGCGCACCCGGAAGCGCTGAGCACTCCCTGTGCGGGCGGGGGAAGGAGGCGGAGTCGGGGCCTGCGCTCAGGGAGGTTAGTTTGATTTTGGAAAATTTTAATAAAGAGAACATTTTTTTTAACGACATGTCCCGGCTCATGTGACAGCGTCGCTGAAGCGCTCGCGACACTGGGACCCAGGTGCGCCGCACCACGTCATGGGAGCTCACCACTTCCGCCTCCTCCTCCCGTCCTGGGGCACCAGGACCTCCCACCGTGCTCCCACCTCCTCGAGGAGGGCAGCGAGTCGACCATCCAAAAAATGAGGGGCACAGCGCCCCCCCTGCCCAACCCTCCTGCCCGGCCTGCTCACCAGCAGCGCTCCGGGAAGCCCTTAACAATTTTATTAAAGGAGAGAAAAAATTTTCCTGACATGTCCCTTCAAATGTCACACGAGCTGGGGCACGACCATCACTTTTATTTAAAAAAATTTCCGAATGTTTTAAATCCCTCCTGAAACCTTATCCCGCCCGTGGATGAGGTTTCATGCTTTTTCGGAAGGCCGCCTGGGTTCTTCGCCTGCCCGCCAACCTTAAGGTTGGATGGGGGTAGGTCCATTAATCATTTTAATTACTTTTTTAAGGGCCTTAATAGGCCATGAAAAGGTTGCCGGGCACACAGCCGACTTGGCTGCTCGGCCTCCGAACTGAAATCTAAATGATGCAGGATGACATTGTGACGCACGCCCGATGTCACCGGGTGTCATTTTACCCGTTGGCGAGCGGGCCCCACTACCACTCGCCGAACAGAAAATGCTGCCCATATTCTTCAAAAGTATACCCTACGGAAGGTAAAGCAATGATTATATTGGGAGTCATTTACTGTTTCATGGTTTGGGACAGTAAACAAGAGAAGATTGCTCACTCGTTGTGTAAAGCTGCCAAATTTTCAACCCAATTTTGACGACACAAAGTGATAATTAGCCAATTTGTCTTCAAATCCCACTTTAACTTCAAATGACCCTTT
Organism: Cetorhinus maximus; assembly: GCF_964194155.1. Classification (NCBI taxonomy): domain Eukaryota; kingdom Metazoa; phylum Chordata; class Chondrichthyes; order Lamniformes; family Cetorhinidae; genus Cetorhinus; species Cetorhinus maximus. The sequence continues at coordinate 9,879,948 of NC_135890.1, forward strand.
GCCTTCAGGACAGTTTAAAACAGGGAGAGTTCAGGACAGTTTAAACAGCGAAACCTCAGGACAGTTTAAAGGAGAGAGACATCCTGACAGTTTAAGACCGTGAGACCAAAGGAGAGTTTAAAACAGAGAGACAGTTCAAATCAGCAAGGCATCAGGATAATTTAAAACAGTCAAATCTCAGGACAGTTTAAAAAAGTGAGAGGCAGATTAGATTAAAGCAGAGACGCTTCAGGGCAGTTTAAAGCAGAGAGACCTCAGGAACATTCAAATCAGCGAGACCTTCGGACAGTTTAAAACAGAGAGACCTCAGGAGAGTTTATAACAGAGAGACCTCAGGACAGTTAAAAAAAGAGAGACCTCAGGAGAGTTTATAACAGAGAGACCTCAGGACAGTTAAAAAAAGAGAGACCTCAGAAGAGATTACAGCAGAGAGACCTTAGCGCAGTTTATAACAAGGAGACATTCGGAAAATTTAAAAAAGTAAGATCTCAGGACAGTTTAAAGCACAAAGACCACAGGACGATTTAAAACAGAGAGACCCCAGGACAGTTAAAAATGTAGAGACTTCAGGGCAGTTTAAAACACATGGACTTAAGAAGAGTTTAAAATGGAGAGAACTCAGGGAAGCTTATAACAGAGAGACCTCAGGACAGTTTAAAACACAGAGACTACAGGACTGTTTAAAATGCAAAGATTTCAGGACAGTTTAACATGGAGAGTCTCAGGACAGTTTAAAACAGAGAGACGCAGGACAGTTTAAGACAGTGATACCTAATGACAGTTTATAACAGAGAGACCTCAGAACAGTTAATAAAAGAGAGACCTCAGGACAGTTTATAACAGAGAGACCTCAGGACAGTTAATAAAAGAGAGACCTCAGGACAGTTTATAACAGAGAGACCTCAGGACAGTTTATAACACAGAGACCTCAGGACAGTTTATAACAGAGAGACCTCAGAACAGTTAATAAAAGAGAGACCTCAGAACAGTTAATAAAAGAGAGACCTCAGGACAGTTTATAACAGAGAGACCTCAGGACAGTTTATAACAGAGAGACCTCAGGACAGTTTATAACAGAGAGACCTCAGGACAGTTTATAACAGAGAGACCTCAGGACAGTTTATAACAGAGAGACCTCAGGACAGTTTATAACAGAGAGACCTCAGGACAGTTTATAACAGAGACACTTCAGGACAGTTAAAAACAGAGAGACCTTAGGACAGTTTAAAACAGTGAAATCTCAGGACAGTTTATAACAAAGTGGCCTCAGGACACTTTATAACAGAGAGACCTCAGGACAGTTTGAAACACAGAGACTTCAGGATAGTTTATTAAAGAGAGACGTCAGGACAGTTTATAACAGAGAAACCTCAGGACAATTTAAAACAGAGAGACTTCAGGACATTTTAAAACGGAGACCTCAGGAAAAGTTAAATCAGAAAGACCTTAGGACAATTTATTCAAAGAGACATCAGGACGGCTTATAACAGAGAAACTTCAGGGCTGTTTGTAACAGAGAGACTTCCGGACACTTTAGAACAGAGAGACCTCAGGGCAGATTATAACAGAGAAACCTCAGGACAGTTTAAAACAGAGAGACCTCAGGAAAGCTTATAACAGAGGGACCTCAGGACAGTTTATAACAGAGAGACCTCAGGACAATTTAAAACAGAGAGACGTCAGGACAGTTTATATCAAAGAGACATCAGGACAGTTTATAACAGAGAAACCTCTGGACTGCTAATAACATAGTGACCTCAGGTCAGTTTATAACAGAGAGACATCAGGACAGTTTAAAACAGAGACACATCAGGACAGTTTATAACAGAGAGACCTCAGGACAGTTTATAACAGAGAGACATCAGGACAGTTTATAACAGAGAGACCTCAGGACAGTTTAGAACAGAGAGATCTCAGGACACTTTAAAACAGAGAGATCTCAGGTTCGTTTAAAACACAGAGACTTCAGGTTGTTTAAAATGCAGAAACTTCAGGATAGTTTAAAACACAGAGGCATCAGGACAGTTTATAAAAGAGAGACCTCAGGATAGTTTATAACACTGATACCTCACGACAGTTATAAGAGAGAGAGACCTCAGGACAGTTTTAAACAGAGAAACCTCAGGACTGTTTATAACAGAGAGACCTCAGGGCAGTTTATAACAGAGAGACCTCAGGACAGTTTATGACAGAGAGACCTCAGGACAGTTTATGACAGAGAGACCTCAGGACAGTTTAAAAGAGAGATACCTCTGGACAGTTTACAAAAAAGAGACCTCAGGACAGTTTATAACAGAGAGAACTCAGGACAGTTTAAAACAGGGAGACCACAGGACAGTTGAAAACTGAGAGCCCTCAGGACAGTTTACAACAGAGTGATCTCAGGACATTTTATAACAGAGAGACCTCAGGACAGTTTATAACAGAGAAACCTCAGGACAGTTTAAAACACAGAGACCTCAGGAAAGTTCTTAACAGAGACACCTCAGGACAGTTTATAACAGAGAGACTTCAGGACATTTGAAAACAGAGAGACCACAGGAAAATTTAAATCAGAAAGACCTTAGAACAGTTTATATCAACGAGACCTCAGGACAGTTTAAAACAGAGAGATTGAGGACACTTTAAAACAGAGAGATCTCAGGACACTTTAAATCACAGAGACTTCAGGTTGTTTAAAATGCAGAAGCTTCAGGATAGCTTAAAACGGAGAGACGTTAGGGCAGTTTAAAACAGAGAAACCTCAGGACAGTTTATAACAGAGAGACCTCAGGACAGTTTATAACAGAGAGACCTCAGGACAGTTTAAAATAGGGAGACTTCAGGACAGTTTATAACAGAGAGACCTCAGGACAGTTTATAACAGAGAGACCTCAGGACAGTTTAAAACAGAGAGCCCTCAGGACAGTTTACGACAGAGTGACCTTAGGACATTTTATAACAGAGAGGCCATAGGACAGTTTAAAACAGAGAGACTTCAGGTTGTTTAAAACGCAGAAACTTCAGGATAGTTTAAAAAAGATAGACCTCTGGACATTTTAAAGCAGAGAGACCTCAGGACAGTTTAAAACAGGGAGACCTCAGGACAGTTTAAAACAGTGAGACCTCAGGACAGTTTGAAACAGTGAGACCTCAGGAAAGTTCAAATCAGTGAGATTCTTGGATTATTTCAAAAAACAGAGACCTCAGGAAAGCTTATAACAGGGAGACCTCAGGACAGTTTATAAAAGAGAGAAATCAGGACAGTTTATAAAAGAGAGAGCTCAGGACAATATAAATCAGAAAGTCCTCAGGACAGTTTATATCAAAGAGACATCAGGACAGTTTATAACAGAGAAACCTCTGGACAGCTAATAACAGAACGACCTCAGGTCAGTTTATAACAGAGAGACCTCAGGACGGTTTAAAACAGAGAGACCTCAGGACATTTTATAAAAGAGAGACCTCAGGACAGTTTAAAACACAGAGGCTTCAGGATAGTTTATAACAAAGAGACATCAGGACAGTTTAAAACACAGTGACCTCAGGACAGTTTATAACAGAGAGACCTCTGGACAGTTTATAACAGAGAAATCTCAGGACAATTTAAAACAGAGAGACTTCAGGACATTTTAAAACAGAGAGACCACAGGAAAATTTAAATGAGAAAGACCATAGGACAGTTTATATCAAAGAGACATCAGGACAGTTTATAACAGAGAAACCTCAGGACAGTTTATAACAGAGACACTACAGGGCATTTTAAAGTAGAGAGACTTCAGAATAGTTTAAAACGCAGAGACTTCCGGACACTTTAGAACAGAGAGACCTCAGGACAGTTTATAACAGAGAGACCTCAGGACAATTTAAAATCAAGAAATCTCAGGACAGTTTAAATCAGAGAAACCTCAGGAAAGTTCAAATCAGCGAAACTTCAGGATAATTTTAAAACAGAGAGACCTGACGTCAGCTTAAAAAAAGAGAGACACAGGACAATTTAACATCAAGAAACCTCAGGACAGTTTCTAACAGCGAGACTTCAGGTCAGTTTAAAAAAGAGAGACCTCTGGACATTTTAAAGCAGAGAGACCTCAGGACAGTTTGAAACACAGAGACCTCAGGAAAGCTTATGACAGAGAGATCTCAGGACAGTTGATAACAGAGAGACCTCAGGTCAGTTTAAAACAGAGAAACCTCAGGACAGTTTATAAAAGAGAGACCTCAGGACAATTTAACACAGAAAGTCCTCAGGGCAGTTTATATCAAAGAGACATCAGGACAGTTTATAACAGAGAAATCTCAGGGCAGTTTCAAACAGAGAGACCTCAGGACAGTTATAAGAGAGAGAGACCTCAGGACAGTTTATAACAAAGAGACCAAAGCACATTTTAAAACAGAGAGACCTCAGGAAAGTTTATAACAGAGAGACCTCAGGACAGTTTAAAACAGAGAAACCTCAGGACAGTTTATAACAGAGAGACATCAGGACAGTTTATAACAGAGAGACCTCAGGATAGTTTAAAACAGAGTGACCTCTGGACAGTTTATAACAGAGAGACCTCAGGACAGTTTAAAACAGAGAGACTTCAGGTTGTTTAAAACGCAGAAACTTCAGGATAGTGTAAAATGGAGAGACCACAGGAGAGTTTATAACAGAGAGACCTCAGGACAATTTAAAACAGAGAAACCTCAGGACAATTTAAAACAGAGAGACCTCAGGACAATTTAAAACAGAGAAACCTCAGGACAATTTAAAACAGAGAGACCTCAGGGAAAATTAATACAGAGAAACCTCAGGACAATTTAAAACAGAGAGACCTCAGGACAATTTAAAACAGAGAGACCTCAAGACAGTTTATAACAGAGAGACCTCAGGACAATTTAAAACAGAGAAACCTCAGGACAATTTAAAACAGAGAAACCTCATGACAATTTAAAACAGAGAGACCTCAGGACAATTTAAAACAGGAAGGCCTCAGGACAGTTTATAACAGAGAAACCTCTGGACAGTTTATAAAAGAGAGACCTCAGGGCATTTTAAAGTAGAAAGACTTCAGGATAGTTTAAAACACAGAGACTTCAGGACACTTTAGAACAGAGAGACCTCAGGACAGTTTGAAATACAGAGACCCCAGGACAATTTAAAACAGAGAGATCTCAGGACTGTTTTAAACAGTGAAATCTCAGGACAGTTTATAACAGAGAAATCCCAGGACAGTTTGAAATACAGAGACTTCAGGGCGGTTTAAAACATAGAGACCGCAGGACAGTTTAAAACGGAGAGAAATCAGGACAGTTTAAAACACAGAGGCTTCAGGATAGTTTACAAAAGAGAGACCTCAGGACAGTTTATAACAAAGAGACCTCAGCATATTTTAAAACAGAGAGACCTTAGGGCAGTTTATAACACAGTGACCTCAGGAAACTTTATAACAGAGACCTCTGGACATTTTAAAACAGAGAGACCTCAGGAAAATGTAACTCAGAAAGACCTTAGGACAGTTTATATCAAAGAGTCATCAGCACAGTTTATAACAGGGAAACCTCAGGACAGTTTACAAAAAAGAGACCTCAGGACAGTCTAAAATAGAGAGACCACAGGGCATTTTAAAGTAGAAAGACTTCACGATAGTTTAAAACACAGAGACTTCAGGACACTTTATAACAGAGAAACCCCAGGACAGTTTGAAACACAGAGACTTCAGGACTGTTTAAAACGCAAATACTTCAGGACAGTTTAAAACGTAGAGACCTCAGGACAGTTTATAACAGTGATACCTCACGACAGTTATAAGAGAGAGAGACCGCAGGACAGTTTATAACAAAGAGACCTCAGCACATTTTAAAACAGAGAGACCTCAGGACAGTAAAAAACGGAGAGATCTCAGGACAGTTTACAAAAAAGGGACATCAGGACAGTTTATAACAGAGAGACCTCAGGACGGTCTAAAATAGAGAGACCTCAGGACAGTTTATAACAGAGAGACCTCAGGACAGTTCAAAACAGGGAGACGACAGGACAGTTTTAAACAGAGAGACCTCAGGAGAGTTTACAACAGAGTGACTTCAGGACATTTTATAACAGGGAGACCCTAGGACAGTTTAAAACACAGAGACTTCAGGTTGTTTAAAATGCAGAAACTTCAGGATCGTTTAAAATGGAGAGACATCAGGGCAGTTTAAAACACAGAGGCTTCAGGACATTTTAAAACACAAAGGCTTCAGGACAGTTTATAACAGAGAGACCTCAGGACAGTTTAAAACAGAGAAACCTCAGGACAGTTTATAAAAGAGAGACCTCAGGACAGTTTATAACAGAGAGACTTCAGGACAGTTTAAAACTGAGAGACCTCAGGAAAATTTAAATCAGAAAGACCTTTGGACAGTTTATATCAAAGAGACATCAGGACAGTTTATAACAGAGAAACCTCAGGACAGTTTATAACAGGGAGACCTCAGGACATTTTATAACAGAGAGACCTCCGGACATTTTATAACAAAGAGACATCAGGGCAGTTCACAACAGAGAAACCTCAGGACAGCTAATAACAGAGAGACCTGAGGTCGGGTTAAAACAGAGAGATATCAGGACAGTTTAGAACAGAGGGACCTCAGGACCCTTTAAAATGCAGAGATCACAGGACAGTTTTAAACAGAAAGACCACTGGACAGTTTATAACAGAGAGACCTCAAGTCACTTTAAAACAGACAGTCCTCAGTACAGCTTAGAACAGACAGATCTCAGGACAGTTTTAAACAGAAAGATCTCAGGACAGTTTATAACAGAGAGATCTCAGGACAGTTTATAACAGTTGGACCTCAGGACAGTTTAAAACAGAGAAACCTCAGGACACTTTATAACAGAGAGACCCCAGGACAGTTTGAAACACAGAGACTTCAAGACTGTTTAAAACGGAGAGAAATCAGGACAATTTAAAACACAGAGGCTTCAGGAAAGTTTATAACAGAGAGACCTCTGCACAGTTTATAACCTCAGGACAATTTAAAACAGAGACTTCAGCACATTTTAAAACAGAGAGATCTCAGGAAAATTTAAATCAGAAAGACCTTAGGACAATTTATATCAAAGAGACATCAGGACAGTTTATAACAGAGAAACCTCATGACAGTTTAAAACACAGAGACTTCAGGACACTTTAAAACAGAGATACCTATGGACAGTTTATTACAGAGAGATTCAGGACAGTTTATAACAGAGAAACCTCAGGACCCTTTAAAATGCAGTGATCACAGGACAGTTTTAATCAGAAAGACCTCTGGACAGTTTAAAACAGAGAGACCTCAGCACAGTTTAAAACAGAAAGACCTCATGACAGTTTAAAACATAGAGACCTGAGGACATTTTAAAACAGAGCGATCTCAGGACATTTTAAAACAGAGAGACCTCAAGACAAATTTAAACAAAATGACCTTAGGACAGTTGAAAGCAGGGACAGCTCAGGACAATTTTAAACAGAATGACCTCTGGGCAGTTTATAACAGAGACACCTCAGGGCACTTTAAAACAGAGAGACTTCAGGACAGTTGAAAACAGAGAGACCTCAGGACAGTTTATAAGAGAGATAACTCAGGACAGTTTAGAACAGAGACACCTCTGGACATTTTAAAATAGAGATACTTCAGGACAGATTAAAACAGAGAGAACTCAGGACAGTTTAATATAGTGAAATCTCAGGACAGTTTTAAACAGAAAGACCACAGGAAAGTTCAAATCAGCAAAACTTCAGGATAATTTTAAAACAGAGAGACATCACATCAGTTTAAAAAAAGAGAGACCTCAGAACAATTTAAAACCAAGAAACCTCAGGACAGTTTGAAACAGTGAGACCTCAGGAAAGTTCAAATCAGCGAGATTCTTGGATAATTTTAAAACAGAGACACCTCAGGACATTTTAAAACATAGAGACCTCAGGAAAGCTTATAAAAGAGAGACCTTTGGACAGTTTATAACAGAGAGACCTCAGGACAATTTAAAACAGAAAGTCCTCAGGACAGTTTATATCAAAGAGACATCAGGACAGTTTATAACAGTGAAACCTCTTAACAGCTAATAACAGAGCGACCTCAGGTCAGTTTATAACAGCGAGACATCAGGACATTTTATAACAGAGAGATCTCAGGACATTTTATAATAGAGAAAGCTCAGGACAGTTTAAAAGAGAGAGATCTCAGGACAGTTTACAACAGAGGGACTTCAGGTTGTTTATAAGAAGAAACTTCAGGATAGTTTAAAACGGAGAGACGTCAGGGCAGTTTAAAATGTGAAGAAATCAAGACAGTTTAAAACACAGAGGCTTCAGGACAGTTTATAAAAGAGAGACCTCAGGACAATTTATAACAGTGATACCTCATGACAGTTATAAGAGAGAGAGACCTCAGGACAGTTTATAGCAGAGAGACTCAGGACAGTTTATAACAGAGGGACCTCAGGACAGTTTATAACAGAGAGACCTCTGGACAGTTTAAAACATAGAGACCTCATGCCAGTTTAAAACATAGAGACCTCAGGACATTTTAAAACCGAGCGATCTCAGGACATTTTAAAACTGAGAGTCCTCAAGACAATTTGAAACAAAAAGACCTCAGGACAGTTGGATGCAGGGACAGCTCAGGACAATTTTAAACAGAATGACATCTGGGCAGTTTATAACAGAGACACCTCAGGGCACTTTAAAACAGAGAGACTTCAGGACAGTTTATTACAGACAGACATCAGGACAGTTGAAAATAGAGAGACCTCAGGAAAGATTATAAGAGAGAGACCTCTGGACAGTTTAAAACACAGAGACCCCAGGACAATTTAAAACAGAGAGACCTCAGGACAGTTTATAACAGAGAGACCTCAGGACAGTTTAAAACAGAGAGACCTCGGGACAGTTTATAGCAGAGAGACCTCTGGACATTTTAAAATAGAGAGACTTCAGGATAGTTTATAACAGAGAGACCTCAGGACCGTTTAAAACATAAAGAACTCAGGACAGTTTAATATAGTGAAATCTCAGGACAGTTTTAAACAGAGAGACCACAGGAAAGTTCAAATCAGCAAAACTTCAGGATAATTTTAAAACAGAGAGACCTCAGAAAAGCTTATGAAAGAGAGACCTTTGGACAGTTTATAGCAGAGAGACCTCAGGACAGTTTAAAATAGAGAGACCTCTGGACAGTTTAAAACAGGGAGACCACGGGACAGTTTAAAACAGAGAGACCTCAGGTCAGTTTATAACACAGAGACCTCAGGTCAGTCTAAAATAGAGACACCTCAGGACAGTATAAAACACAGAGACCTCAGGACAGTTTATAACAGAGAGACCTCAGGACAGTTTATAACAGAGAGACCTCAGGACAGTTTATAACAGAGAGACCTCAGGACAGTTCAAAACAGAGAGACCTCAGGAGAGTTTACAACACAGAGACTTCAGGTTGTTTAAAACGCAGAAACTTCAGGATAGTTTAAAATGGAGAGACATCAGGGCAGTTTAAAACACAGATGCTTCAGGACAGTTTAAAAGACAGAGGATTCAGGACAGTTTATAACAGAGAGACCTCAGGACAGTTTAAAACACAGAGACCTCAGGACAGTTTATAACAGAGAGACCTCAGGTCAGTTTAAAGCAGAGAAACCTCAGGACAGTTTATAACAGAGAGACCTGAGGACAATTTAAAACAGAGAGACTTGAGAACATTTTAAAACAGAGACCTCAGGACAGTTTATAACAGAGAGACTTCAGGACATTTTAAAACAGAGAGACCTCATGAAAATTTAAATCAGAAAGACCTTTGGACAGTTTATATCAAAGAGACATCAGGACAGTTTATAACAGAGAAACCTCAGGACAGTTTATAACAGGGAGACCTCAGGACATTTTATAACAAAGAGACATCAGGGCAGTTCATAACAGAGAAACCTCAGGACAGCTAATAGCAGAGAGACCTGAGGTCGGTTTAAAACAGAGATATATTAGGACAGTTTAGAACAGAGGGACCTCAGGACCTTTTAAAATGCAGAGATCACAGGACAGTTTTAAACAGAAAGACCTCTGGACAGTTTATAACAGAGAGACCTCAGGAAAATTTAAATCAGAAAGACCTTAGGACAGTTTGTATCAAAGAGACATCAGGACAGTTTGTAACAGAGAAACCTCATGACAGTTTAAAAAAGAGAGACCTCAGGACATTTTAAAGTAGAGAGACTTCAGGACACTTTAAAACAGAGATACCTATGGACAGTTTATAACAGAGAGACTCAGGACAGTTTATAACAGAGAGACCTCAGGACCCTTTAAAATGCAGTGATCACAGGACAGTTTTAAACAGAAAGACCTCTGGACAGTTTAAAACAGCAAGACCTCATGACAGTTTAAAAAAGAGAGACCTCAGGACATTTTAAAGTAGAGAGACTTCAGGACACTTTAAAACAGAGATACCTATGGACAGTTTATAACAGACTCGGGACAGTTTATAACAGAGAAACCTCAGGACCCTTTAAAATGCAGTGATCACAGGACCGTTTTAAACAGAAAGACCTCTGGACGGTTTAAAACAGAAAGACCTCATGACAGTTTAAAACATAGAGACCTGAGGACATTTTAAAACCGAGCGATCTCAGGACATTTTAAAACAGAGAGACCTCAGGACAATTTGAAACAAAAAGACCTCAGGACAGTTGGATGCAGGGACAGCTCAGGACAATTTTAAACAGAATGACATCTGGACAGTTTATAACAGAGACACCTCAGGGCACTTTAAAACAGAGAGACATCAGGACAGTTGAAAATAGAGAGACCTCAGGAAAGATTATAAGAGAGAGACCTCTGGACAGTTTAAAACACAGAGACCCCAGGACAATTTATAACAGAGAGACATCAGGACAGTTTATAACAGAGAGACCTCAGGACAATTTAAAGCAGAGAGACCTCTGGACATTTTAAAATAGAGAGACTTCAGGATAGTTTATAACAGAGAGACCTCAGGACCGTTTAAAACATAGAGAACTCAGGACAGTTTAATATAGTGAAATCTCAGGACAGTTTTAAACAGAGAGACCACAGGAATGTTCAAATCAGCAAAACTTCAGGATAATTTTAAAACAGAGAGACCTCAGAAAAGCTTATGAAAGAGAGACCTTTGGACAGTTTATAACAGAGAGACCTCAGGACAATTTAAAACAGAAAGTCCTCAGGACAGTTTATGTCAAAGAGACATCACGACAGTTTATAACAGAGAGACCTCAGGACAGTTTAAAACAGAGAGACATCAGGTCAGTCTAAAATAGAGACACCTCAGGACAGTATAAAACAGAGAGACCTCAGGACAGTTTATAACACAGAGACCTCAGGTCAGTCTAAAATAGAGACACCTCAGGACAGTATAAAACAGAGAGATCTCAGGACAGTTTACAAAAAAGAGACATCAGGACAGTTTATAACAGAGAGACCTCAGGTCAGTTTAAAGCAGAGAAACCTCAGGACAGTTTATAACAGAGAGACCTGAGGACAATTTAAAACAGAGAGACTTGAGGACATTTTAAAACAGAGAGACCTCAGGACAGTTTATAACAGAGAGACTTCAGGACATTTTAAAACAGAGAGACCTCATGAAAATTTAAATCAGAAAGACCTTTGGACAATTTATATCAAAGAGACATCAGGACAGTTTATAACAGAGAAACCTCAGGACAGTTTATAACAGGGAGACCTCAGGACATTTTATAACAGGAAGACCTCCGGACATTTTATAACAAAGAGACATCAGGGCAGTTCACAACAGAGAAACCTCAGGACAGCTAATAACAGAGAGACCTGAGGTCGGGTTAAAACAGAGAGATATCAGGACAGTTTAGAACAGAGGGACCTCAGGACCTTTTAAAATGCAGAGATCACAGGTCGGTTTTAAACAGAAAGACCTCTGGACAGTTTATAACAGAGAGACCTCAGGAAAATTTAAATCAGAAAGACCTTAGGACAGTTTGTATCAAAGAGACATCAGGACAGTTTGTAACAGAGAAACCTCATGACAGTTTAAAAAAGAGAGACCTCAGGACATTTTAAAGTAGAGAGACTTCAGGACACTTTAAAACAGAGATACCTATGGACAGTTTATAACAGAGAGACTCAGGACAGTTTATAACAGAGAAACCTCAGGACCCTTTAAAATGCAGTGATCACAGGACAGTTTTAAACAGAAAGACCTCTGGACAGTTTAAAACAGAAAGACCTCATGACAGTTTAAAACATAGAGACCTGAGGACATTTTAAAACAGAGCGATCTCAGGATATTTTAAAACAGAGAGACCTCAAGACAATTTAAAACAAAAAGACCCCAGGACACTTGAAAGCAGGGACAGCTTAGGGCAATTTTAAACAGAATGACCTCTGGGCAGTTTATAACAGAGACACCTCAGGGCACTTTAAAACAGAGAGACTTCAGGACAGTTGAAAACAGAGAGACCTCAGGACAGTTTATAAGAGAGAGACCTCTGGACCGTTTAAAACAGAGAGACCTCAGGACAGTTTAATATAGTGAAATCTCAGGACAGTTTTAAACAGAGAGACCACAGGAAAGTTCAAATCAGCAAAACTTCAGGATAATTTTAAAACAGAGAGACATCACGTCAGTTTAAAAAAAGAGAGACCTCAGGACAATTTAACATCAAGAAACCTCAGGACAGTTTGAAACAGTGAGACCTCAGGAAAGTTCAAATCAGCGAGATTCTTGGATAATTTTAAAACAGAGACACCTCAGGACATTTTAAAACACAGAGACCTCAGAAAAGCTTATAAAAGAGAGACCTTTGGACAGTTTATAACAGAGAGACCTCAGGACAATTTAAAACAGAAAGTCCTCAGGACAGTTTATATCAAAGAGACATCAGGACAGTTTATAACAGAGAAACCTCTGGACTGCTAATAACAGAGCGACCTCAGGTCAGTTTATGACAGCGAGACATCAGGACATTTTATAACAGAGAGACATCAGGACATTTTATAACAGAGAGACCTCAGGACATTTTATAATAGAGAGAGCTCAGGACAGTTTAAAAGAGAGAGACCTCAGGACAGTTTAAAACAGAGAGATCTCAGGACAGTTTACAACAGAGAGATCTCAGGACAGTTTACAACAGAGGGACTTCAGGTTGTTTATAAGAAGAAACTTCAGGATAGTTTAAAACGGAGAGACATCAGGGCAGTTTAAAACGTGGAGAAATCAAGACAGTTTAAAACACAGAGGCTTCAGAACAGTTTATAACAGTGATACCTCTCGTCAGTTATAAGAGAGAGAAACCTCAGGGCAGTTTATAGCAGAGAGACTCAGGAACGTTTATAAAGTGAGTCCTCAGCACATTTTAAACCTCAGGACAGTTTACGAAAAATAGACATCAGGACGGTTTATAACAGAGCGACCTCAGGACAGTTTAAATAGAGGCCTTAGGACAGTTTACGAAAAAAGATATCAGGATAGTTTTTAACAGAGAGAACTCAGGATAGTTTATAACAGAGAGAACTCAGGACAGTTTATAACATAGAGAACTCAGGACAATTTAGAACAGTGAAATCTCAGGAGCGTTTATAACAGAGTGACCTCAGGACACTTTATAACAGAGAAACCCCAGGACGGTTTGAAACACAGAGACTTCAGGACTATTTAAAACGCAAATACTTCAGGACAGTTTAAAATGTAGCGAGCTCAGGACAGTTTAAAATGGAGAGAAATCAGGACAGTTTAAAACACAGAGGCTTCAGGACAGTTTATAAAAGAGAGACTTCAGACCAGTTTATAACAGTGATACCTCACGACAGTTATAAGAGAGATAGACATCAAGACAGCTTATAACAGAGAAACCTCAGGACAGTTTATAACAGAGAGACCTCAGGACAGTTTAAAACAGAGAGATTCAGGACAGTTTAAAACAGAGAGATATCAGGACAGTTTAAAACAGAGAGACCTCAGGACAGTTTAAAACAGAGAGACCTCAGGACAGTTTAAAACAGAGAGACCTCAGGACAGTTTAAAACAGAGAGACCTCAGGACAGTTTAAAACAGAGAGATTCAGGACAGATTAAAACAGTGAGACCTCAGGACAGTTTGTAACACAGAGACCGCAGGACAGTTTATAACAGTGAGACTTCAGGTCAGTTTAAATAAGATAGACCTCTGGACATTTTAAAGCGGAGAGACCTCAGGACAGTTTATAACAGAGAGACCTTTGGTCAGTTTATAACAGAGAGACCTCAGGACATTTTATAACAGAGAGTTCCTAGGACAGTTTAAAACACGGAGACTTCAGGTTGTTTAAAATTCAGAAACTTCAGGATAGTTTAAAATGGAGAGACCTCAGGACAGTTTAAAACACAGGGAGACCTCCGGACATTTTATAACAAAGAGACATCAGGGCAGTTCACAACAGAGAAACCTCAGGACAGCTAATAGCAAAGAGACCTGAGGTCGGGTTAAAACAGAGAGATATCAGGACAGTTTAGAACAGAGGGACCTCAGGACCTTTTAAAATGCAGAGATCACAGGACAGTTTTAAACAGAAAGACCACTGGACAGTTTATAACAGAGAGACCTCAGGTCACCTTAAAACAGACAGTCCTCCGTACAGCTTAGAACAGACAGATCTCAGGACAGTTTTAAACAGAAAGATCTCAGGATAGTTTATAACAGAGAGACCTCAGGACAGTTTATAACAGAGAGATCTCAGCACTGTTTTAAACAGAAAGTCCTCAGAACAGTTTAAAACAGTGAAATCTCAGGACAGTTTATAATAGAGTGACCTCAGGACACTTTATAACAGAGAGACCCCAGGACAGTTTGAAACAACGAGACTTCAAGACTTTTTAAAACGGAGAGAAATCAGGACAGTTTAATACACAGAGGCTTCAGGAAAGTTTATAACATAGAGACCTCTGGACAGTTTACAACCTCAGGACAATTTAAAAGAGAGAGACCTCAGGAAAATTTAAATCAGAAAGACCTTAGGACAGTTTATATCAAAGAGACATCAGGACAGTTTATAACAAAGAAACCTCATGACAGTTTAAAACAGAGAGACCTCAGGTCACTTTAAAACAGACAGTCCTCCGTACAGCTTAGAACAGACAGATCTCAGGACAGTTTTAAACAGAAAGATCTCAGGACAGTTTATAACAGAGAGACCTCAGGTCAGTTTATAACAGAGAGATCTCAGCACTGTTTTAAACAGAAAGTCCTCAGGACAGTTTAAAACAGTGAAATCTCAGGACAGTTTATAACAGAGTGACCTCAGGACACTTTATAACAGAGAGACCCCAGGACAGTTTGAAACAACGAGACTTCAAGACTTTTTAAAACGGAGAGAAATCAGGACAGTTTAATACACAGAGGCTTCAGGAAAGTTTATAACAGAGAGACATCTGGACAGTTTGCAACCTCAGGACAATTTAAAAGAGAGAGACCTCAGGAAAATTTAAATCAGAAAGACCTTAGGACAGTTTATATCAAAAAGACTTCAGGACAGTTTATAACAGAGAGACTCAGGACAGTTTATAACAGAGAAACCTCAGGACCCTTTAAAATGCAGTGATCACAGGATAGTTTAAAACATAAAGACCTCTGGACAGTTTAAAACAGAACGATCTCAGGACATTTTAAAACAGAGAGACCTCAAGACAATTTAAAACAATGAGACCTCAGGACAGTTGAAAGCAGGGACAGCTCAGGACAATTCTAAACAGAATGACCTCTGGGCAGTTTATAACAGAGACACCTCAGGGCACTTTAAAACAGAGAGACTTCAGGACAGTTGAAAACAGAGAGACCTCAGGACAGTTTATAAAAGAGAGACCTCTGGACCGTTTAAAACACAGAGACCCCAGGACAATTTAAAACAGAGAGACATCAGGACAGTTTTTAAGAGAGAGACCTCTGGACAGTTTAAAACACAGATCCGAGGACAGTTTAAAACAGAGAGCCCTCAGGACAGTTTATAACAGAGAGACCTCAGGACAGTTTATAACAGAGAGACCTCAGGACAGTTTATAACAGAGAGACCTCACGACAGTTTAAAACAGAGAGACCTCACGACAGTTAATAACAGAGAGACCTCAGGACAGTTTAAAACAGAGAGACCTCAGGACAGTTTAAAACAGAGAGACCTCTGGACAGTTTATAACAGAGAGACTTCAGGATAGTTTAAAACAGAGAGACCTCAGGACAGTTTAAAACAGAGAGACCTCAGGACAGTTTATAACAGAGAGACCTCAGGACAGTTTATAACAGAGAGACCTCTGGACAGTTTATAACAGAGAGACCTCTGGACAGTTTATAACAGAGAGACCTCTGGACAGTTTATAACAGAGAGACCTCAGGACAGTTTATAACAGAGAGACCTCAGGACAGTTTAAAACAGAGAGACCACAGGAAAGTTCAAATCAGCAAAACTTCAGGATAATTTTAAAACAGAGAGAAATCACGTCAGTTTAAAAAAAGAGAGACCTCAGAACAATTTACATCAAGAAACCTCAGGACAGTTTGAAACAGTGAGACCTCAGGAATGTTCAAATCAGTGAGATTCTTGGATAATTTTAAAACAGAGACACCTCAGGACATTTAAAAACACAGAGACCTCAGGAAAGCTTATAAAAGAGAGACCTTTGGACAGTTTATAACAGAGAGACCTCAGGACAATTTATAACAGAGAGACGTCAGGACAGTTTAAAACACAGAGGCTTCAGGACAGTTTATAACAATGATACCTCTCAACAGTTATAAGAGAGAGAGACCTCAGGACAGTTTATAGCAGAGAGACTCAGGACGGTTAATAACAGAGAGACCTCAGCACATTTTAAAACAGAGACCTCAGGACAGTTTACGAAAAATAGACATCAGGACAGTTTATAACAGAGAAACCTCAGGACAATTTAAAACAGTGAAATCTCATGACAGTTTATAACAGAGTGACCTCAGGACACTTTATAACAGAGAGACCCTGGGACAGTTTGAAACACAGAGACTTCAGGACTGTTTAAAACGCAAATACTTCAGGGCTGTTTAAAACGTCGAGACCTCAGGACAGTTTAAAACACAGAGGCTTCAGGACAGTTTATAAAAGAGAGACCTCACGACAGTTATAAGACAGAGAGACCTCAGGACAGTTTATAACAGAGAGCCTCAGGATAGTTTATAACAAAGAGACCTCAGCACATTTTAAAACAGAGAAACCTCAGGACAGTTTAAAACACAGAGGCTTCAGGACAGTTTATAAAAGAGAGACCTCACGACAGTTATAAGACAGAGAGCCCTCAGGAAAGTTTATAACAGAGAGACCTCAGGACATTTTATAACAGAGAGATCCAGGACAGTTTAAAACACAGTGACCTCAGAATGTTTATAACAGAGAGACCCCAGGACAGTTTAAAGCAGAGAAACCTCAGGACAGTTTATAACAGAGAGACCTCAGAATGTTTATAACAGAGAGACCTCTGGACAGTTTATAACAGAGACGTCTGGACAGTCTATAACAGAGAAACCTCAGGACAATTTAAATTAGAGAGACTTCAGCACATTTTAAAACAAAGAGACCTCAGGAAAATTTAAATAAGAAACACCTTTGGACAGTTTATATCAAAGAGACATCAGGACAGTTTATAACAGAGAAACCTCAGGACAGTTTAAAACAGAGAGACCTCAGGACAGTTTAAAACAGAGAGACCTCAGGATAGTTTAAAACACAGAGACCTCAGGTCAGTTTATAACAGAGAGACTTCAGGATAATTTAAAACAGAGAGACATCAGGACAGTTTTTAACAGAGAGACCTCAGAACGTTTATAACAGAGAGACCTCAGGACAGTTTAAAACAGAGAGACCTCAGGACAGTTTAAAACAGAGACACCTCAGGACAGTTTATAACAGAGAGACCTCAGGACAGTTTATAACAGAGAGACCTCAGGACAGTTTAAAACAGAGAGACCTCAGGACAGTTTAAAACAGAGAGACCTCAGGATAGTTTAAAACACAGAGACCTCAGGTCAGTTTATAACAGAGAGACTTCAGGATAATTTAAAACAGAGAGACATCAGGACAGTTTTTAACAGAGAGACCTCAGAACAATTTTTAACAGAGAGACCTCAGGACAGTTTAAAATAGAGGGACTTGAGGATAGTTTAAAACACAGAGACTTCTGTACAGTTTAGAACAGAGAGACCTCAGGATAGTTTATAAGAGAGAGACCTGTGGACAGTTTAAAAGACCGACACCCCAGGACAATTTAAAACAGAGAGACCTCATGACAGTTTAAAACAGAGGGACCTCAGGACCCTTTAAAATGCAGAGATCACAGGACAGTTTTAAACAGAGAGATTCAGTACAGTTCAAAACAGGGAGAAATCAGGACAGTTTAAAACAGAGAGACCTCAGGACAGTTTAAAACAGAGAGACTTCAGGAGAGTTTGGAATAGTGAATCCACAGGATAGTTTAAAACAGAGAGACCTTAGCGCAGTTCATAACAAAGAGATATCAGGAGAATTTAAAATAGTGAGACCTCAGGATATTGTGAAACAGAGAGAACTCAGGACATTTTGAAACAGTGAAATCTCAGGAGAGTTTAAAAATGTGAGAACTCAGGATAGTTTAAACTACAGACTCTTCAGGACAGTTTTAAACATCGAAAACTCAGGAAAGTCAGATCAGCGATTCAATTCAAATCAGCGAGACTTCAGGATAATTAAACCAGTGAGAGCTCAGGAGATTTTGAAATAGTGAAACCACAGGAGAATTGAAAACAGAGACCTCAGGACAGTTTGAAACATTGAGACCTCAGGTCAGTTTTAGAAAGAGAGACCTCAGAGCTGTTTAAAATCGAGAGACCTCAGGACAGTTTAAAACAGAATGAGACTTCTGCTCAATTTAAAAAAGAGAGATCTCAGGACAATTTGAAACAGAGAGTTTCAGGACAGTTTAAAACCGAGAGACCTCAGGACAGATTATAACAGAGAGACCTCAGGAGAGTTTATAACAGAGAGACCTCAGGAGAGTTTATAACAGAGAGACCTCAGGACAGTTTATAACAGAGAGACCTCAGGACAGTTTATAACAGAGAGACCTCAGGACAGTTTATTAACAGAGAGACCTCAGGACAGTTTATTAACAGAGAGACGTCAGGACAGTTTATAACAGAGAGACGTCAGGACAGTATTTTATCAGAAAGACCTCAGGACACTTTATGACGGAGAGACCTCAGGGCAGTTTAAAACGGAGAGACCTCAGGACAGTTTCAATCAGAGAGACCTTGGGACACTTTAAAGCAGAGAGATTCAGGACAGATTATAACAGAGACACCTCAGGACACTTTAAAACAGGGACAACTCAGGACACTTTAAAACACAGAGACCTCAGGACGCTTTAAAACACAGAGACCTCAGGACAGTTTTTAACAGAGAGACCTCAGGACAGTTGTTTAACAGAGAGACCTCAGGACAGTTTTTAACAGAGAGACCGCAGGACAGTTTAAAACAGAGAGATTCAGGACAGTTTAAAACAGAGAGATTCAGGACAGTATAAAACAGAGAGACCTCAGGAAAATATTAAAACAGAGAGACCTCAGGACAGTTTAAAACAGAGAGTCTTCAGGATAGATTCTAACTGTGAGACCACAGGAGAGTTTATAACAGAGAGACTTCAGGATAATTTAAAACGGAGAGACATCGGGACAGTTTTTAACAGAGAGACATCAGGACAGTTTTTAACAGAGAGACCTCAGGACAATTTTTAACAGAGAGACCTCAGGACAGTTTAAAATAGAGGGACTTCAGGATAGTTTAAAACACAGAGACTTCTGTACAGTTTAGAACAGAGATACCTCAGGATAGTTTATAAGAGAGAGACCTGTGGACAGTTTAAAAGACAGTCACCCCAGGACAATTTAAAACAGAGAGACCTCATGACAGTTTAAAACAGAGGGACCTCAGGACCCTTTAAAATGCAGAGATCACAGGACAGTTTTAAACAGAGAGATTCAGTACAGTTCAAAACAGGGAGAAATCAGGACAGTTTAAAACAGAGAGACCTCGGGACAGTTTAAAACAGAGGGACCTCAGGACACTTTAAAACACAGAGACCTCAGGAGAGTTTGGAATAGTGAATCCACAGGATAGTTTAAAACAGAGAGACCTTAGCGCAGTTCATAACAAAGAGACATCAGGAGAATGTAAAACAGTGAGACCTCAGGATATTGTGAAACAGAGAGAACTCAGGACATCTTGAAACAGTGAAATCTCAGGAGAGTTTAAAAATGTGAGAGCTCAGGATAGTTTAAACTACAGACTCTTCAGGACAGTTTTAAACATCGAAAACTCAGGAAAGTTCAAATCAGCGAGACTTCAGGATAATTAAACCAGTGGGAGCTCAGGAGATTTTGAAATAGTGAAACCACAGGAGAATTGAAAACAGAGAGACCTCAGGACAATTTGAAACATTGAGACCTCAGGTCAGTTTTAGAAAGAGAGACCTCAGGGCTGTTTAAAATTGAGAGACCTCAGGACAGTTTAAAACAGAATGAGACTTCTGGTCAATTTAAAAAAGAGAGATCTCAGGACAATTTGAAACAGAGAGTTTCAGGACAGTTTAAAACAGAGAGACCTCAGGACAGTTTATAACAGAGAGACCTCAGGACAGTTTATAACAGAGAGACCTCAGGACAGTTTATTAACAGAGAGACCTCAGGACAGTTTATTAACAGAGAGACCTCAGTACAGTTTATAACAGAGAGACGTCAGGACAGCATTTTATCAGAAAGACCTCAGGACAGTTTACAACGGAGAGACCTCAGGACAGTTTATGACAGAGAGACCTCAGGATAGTTTATAACAGAGAGACCTCAGGACAGATTAAAACCGAGAGAAATCAGGACAGTTTAAAACAGAGAGACCTCAGGACAGTTTCAATCAGAGAGACCTCGGGACACTTTAAAGCAGAGAGATTCAGGACAGATTATAACAGAGAAAGCTCAGGACACTTTAAAACAGGGACACCTCAGGACACTTTAAAACAGGGACAACTCAGGACACTTTAAAACACAGAGACCTCAATCGCTTTAAAACAGAGAGACTTCAGGAGAGTTTGGAATAGTGAATCCACAGGATAGTTTAAAACAGAGAGACCTTAGCGCAGTTCATAACAAAGAGATATCAGGAGAATTTAAAACAGTGAGACCTCAGGATATTGTGAAACAGAGAGAACTCAGGACATCTTGAAACAGTGAAATCTCAGGAGAGTTTAAAAATCTGAGAACTCAGGACAGTTTAAACTACAGACTCTTCAGGACAGTTTTAAACATCGAAAACTCAGGAAAGTTCAAATCAGCGAGACTTCAGGATAATTAAACAAATCAGTGAGAGCTCAGGAGATTTTGAAATAGAGAGACTTCAGGATCGTTTAAAACACAGAGACTTCAGGACACTTTAAAACAGAGAGACCTATGGACAGTTTATATTAGAGAGACCTCATGACAATTTAAAACAGAGAGATCTCAGGACATTTTAAAGCAGAGAAACTTCAGGATCGTTTAAAACACAGAGACCTCAGGACACTTTAAAACAGAGAGACCTCATGACAGTTTAAAACAGAGACACCTCAGGACATTTTAAAACAGAGAGTCTTCAGGATAGATTCTAACTGTGAGACCACAGGAGAGTTTATAACAGAGAGACTTCAGGATAGTTTAAAACACAGAGACCACAGGTCAGTTTATAACAGAGAGACATCAGGACATTTTAAAACAGAGAGACATCAGGACAGTTTTTAACAGAGAGACCTCAGGACAATTTTTAACAGAGAGACCTCAGGACAGTTTAAAATAGAGGGACTTCAGGATAGTTTAAAACACAGAGACTTCTGTACAGTTTAGAACAGAGAGACCTCAGGATAGTTTATAAGAGAGAGACCTGTGGACAGTTTAAAAGACAGACACCCCAGGACAACTTAAAACAGAGAGACCTCATGACAGTTTAAAACAGAGGGACCTCAGGACCCTTTAAAATGCAGAGATCACAGGACAGTTTTAAACAGAGAGATTCAGGACAGTTCAAAACAGGGAAAAATCAGGATAGTTTAAAACAGAGAGACCTCAGGATAGTTTTAAACAGAGAGATTCAGGACAGTATAAAACAGAGAGACTTCAGGGTAGATTAAAACAGAGAGAAATTAGGACAGTTTAAAACAGAGAGACCTCAGGGCAGATTAAAACAGAGAGACCTCTGGACAGTTTATAACAGAGAATCCTCAGGACAATATTAAACAGAGAGATTCAGGACATTTTAAAACAGAGAGAAATCAGGACAGTTTAAAACAGAGAGACCTCAGGACAGTTTCAAACAGAGAGACCTCAGGACAGTTTCAAACAGAGAGACCTCGGGACACTTTAAAGCAGAGAGATTCAGGACAGATTATAACAGAGACACCTCAGGACACTTTAAAACAGGGACACCTCAGGACACTTTAAAACAGGGACACTTCAGGACACTTTAAAACAGAGAGACCTCAGGACAGTTTAAAACAGAGAGACCTCAGGACAGTTTTTAACAGAGAGACCGCAGGGCAGTTTAAAACAGAGAGACTTCCAAACAGTTTTAAACAGAAAGACCTCAGGAAAGTTCAAATCAGCGAAACTTCAGGATAATTTTAAAACAGAGAGACATCACGTCAGTTTAAAAAAAGAGACACTTCAGGACAATTTAAAATCAAGAAACCTCAGGATCGTTTCTAACAGTGAGATTTCAGATCAGTTTAAAGAAGATAGACCTCTGGACATTTTAAAGCAGAGAGACCTCAGGACAGCTTGAAACAGTGAGACCTCAGGAAAGTTCAAATCAGTGAGACTTCAGGATAATTTTAAAACAGAGAAACCTCAATACAGTTAAAACAGCGAAATCTCAGGATAGTTTAAAAAAGTGAGACCTCTGGAAGTTTAAAGTAGGGAGACCTTAGTGCAGTTATAACAAGGAGACACCAGGAAAATTTAAAACAGTGAGACGTCAGGACAATTTAACACCAAGAGTCCTCAGGACCGTTTAAAACAGAGAGACCTCAGGACACTTGAAAACAGAGAGACCTCAGGAGAGTTTGGAATAGTGAATCCACTGGATAGTTTAAAACAGAGAGACCTTAGTGCAGTTCATAACAAAGAGACATCAGGAGAATTTAAAACAGTGAGACCTCAGGATATTTTGAAACAGAGAGAACTCAGGACATCTTGAAACAGTGAAATCTCAGCAGAGTTTAAAAATGTGAGAACTCAGGATAGTTTAAACTACAGACTCTTCAGGACAGTTTTAAACAGCGAAACCTCAGGAAAGTGCAAATCAGCGAGACTTCAGGATAATTAACCAGTGAGACCTCAGGAGATTTTGAAATAGTGAAACCACAGGAGAATTGAAAACAGAGACCTCAGGACAGTTTGAAACATTGAGACCTTAGGTCAGTTTTAGAAAGAGAGACCTCAGGGCTGTTTAAAATCGAGAGACCTCAGGACAGTTTAAAACAGAATGAGACTTCTGGTCAATTTAAAAAAGAGAGATCTCAGGACAATTTGAAACAGAGTTTCAGGACAGTTTAAAACCGAGAGACCTCACGACAGTTTATAACAGAGAGACCTCAGGACAGTTTATTAACAGAGAGACCTCAGGACAGTTTATTAACAGAGAGACCTCAGGACAGTTTATAACAGAGAGACCTCAGGACATTTTATTAACAGAGAGACCTCAGGACAGTTTATTAACAGAGAGACCTCAGTACAGTTTATAACAGAGAGACGTCAGGACAGTATTTCATCAGAAAGACCTGAGGACAGTTTACGACGGAGAGACCTCAGAACATTTATGACAGAGAGACCTCAGGATAGTTTATAACAGAGACACCTCAGGACAGTTTCAATCAGAGAGACCTCGGGACACTTTAAAGCAGAGAGATTCAGGACAGATTATAACAGAGACACCTCAGGACACTTTAAAACAGGGACAACTCAGGACACTTTAAAACACAGAGACCTCAATCGCTTTAAAACAGAGAGACTTCAGGAGAGTTTGGAATAGTGAATCCACAGGATAGTTTAAAACAGAGAGACCTTAGCGCAGTTCATAACAAAGAGACATCAGGAGAATTTAAAACAGTGAGACCTCAGGATATCTTGAAGCAGAGAGAACTCAGGACATTTTGAAACAGTGAAATCTCAGGAGAGTTTAAAAATGTGAGAACTCAGGATAGTTTAAACTACAGACTCTTCAGGACAGTTTTAAACATCGAAAACTCAGGAAAGTTCAAATCAGCGAGACTTCAGGATAATTAAACAAATCAGTGAGAGCTCAGGAGATTTTGAAATAGTGAAACCACAGGAGAATTGAAAACAGAGAGACCTCAGGACATTTTGAAACAGAGAGTTTCAGGACAGTTTAAAACCGAGAGACCTCAGGACAGTTTATAACAGAGAGACGTCAGGACAGTTTATAACAGAGAGATGTCAGGACAGTTTTTTAACAGAAAGACCTCAGGACAGTTTATGACGGAGAGACCTCAGGACAGTTTATAACAGAGAGACCTCAGGACAGTTTTTTAACAGAAAGACCTCAGGACAGTTTATGACAGAGAGACCTCAGGATAGTTTATAACAGAGAGACCTCAGAACGGTTTAAAACAGAGACCTCAGAACAGTTTAATATAGTGAAATCTCAGGACAGTTTTAAACAGAAAGACCTCAGGAAAGTTCAAATCAGCGAAACTTCAGGATAATTTTAAAACAGAGAGACCTCACGTCAGTTTAAAAAAAGAGAGACCTCAGGACAATTTAACATCAAGAAACCTCAGGACCGTTTCTAACAGTGAGACTTCAGGTCAGTTTCGAACAGAGAGACCTCGGGACACTTTAAAACAGAGAGATTCAGGACACTTTAAAACAGAGAGATTCAGGACACTTTAAAACAGTGAGACCTCAGGAAAGTTCAAATCAGCGAGACTTCAGGATAATTTTAACAGAGAGCCTCAGGACAGTTTATAACAGAGAGACCTCAGGACATTTTATAACAGAGAGACCTCAGGAGAGTATATAACAGAGAGACCTCAGGACAGTTTATAACAGAGGGACCTCAGGACAGTTTAAAACAGAGACACCTCAGGACACTTTAAAACAGAGAGGCCTCAGGACAGTTTAAAACAGAGAGTCTTCACGATAGTTTATAATTGTGTGACCACAGGGGAGTTTATAACAGAGAGACTTTAGGATAGTTTAAAACACAGAGACCTCAGGTCAGTTTATAACAGAGAGACCTCAGGACATTTTAAAACAGAGAGACCTCAGGGCAGTTTATAACAGAGAGACCTCAGGGCAGTTTATAACAGAAAGACCTCAGCACAGTATTAAACAGAGAGATTCAGGACAGTTTAAAACCTAGAGAAATCAGGACAGTTTTAAACAGAAATACCTCAGGACAGTTTAAAACAGAAAGACCTCAGGACAGTTTAAAACAGAGAGACCTCAGGACACTAGAAAACAGAGTGAAATCAGGACAGTATGAAACAGAAAGACCTCAGGACAGTTTAAAACAGAGAGAGATCAGGACAGTTTATAACAGAGAAACCTCAGGGCAGTTTAAAACAGAGAGACCTCAGCACAGTATTAAACAGAGAGATTCAGGACAGTTTAAAACCTAGAGAAATCAGGACAGTTTTAAACAGAAATAACTCAGGACAGTTTAAAACAGAGAGACCTCAGGAGAGTTTGGAATAGTGAATCCACAGGATAGTTTAAAACAGAGAGACCTTAGCGCAGTTCATAACAAAGAGACATCAGGAGAATTTAAAACAGTGAGACCTCAGGATATCTTGAAGCAGAGAGAACTCAGGACATTTTGAAACAGTGAAATCTCAGGAGAGTTTAAAAATGTGAGAACTCAGGATAGTTTAAACTACAGACTCTTCAGGACAGTTTTAAACATCGAAAACTCAGGAAAGTTCAAATCAGCGAGACTTCAGGATAATTAAACAAATCAGTGAGAGCTCAGGAGATTTTGAAATAGTGAAACCACAGGAGAATTGAAAACAGAGAGACCTCAGGACAGTTTGAAACATTGAGACCTCAGGTCAGTTTTAGAAAGAGAGACCTCAGGGCTGTTTAAAATCGAGAGACGTCAGGACAGTTTAAAACCGAGAGACCTCAGGATAGTTTATAACAGAGAGACGTCAGGACAGTTTTTTAACAGAAAGACCTCAGGACAGTTTATGACGGAGAGACCTCAGGACAGTTTATGACGGAGAGACCTCAGGACAGTTTATGACGGAGAGACCTCAGGACAGTTTATGACGGAGAGACCTCAGGACAGTTTATGACGGAGAGACCTCAGGACAGTTTATGACGGAGAGACCTCAGGACAGTTTATGACGGAGAGACCTCAGGACAGTTTATGACGGAGAGACCTCAGGACAGTTTTTTAACAGAAAGACCTCAGGACAGTTTATGACAGAGAGACCTCAGGACAGTTTATGACGGAGAGACCTCAGGACAGTTTATGACGGAGAGACCTCAGGACAGTTTATGACGGAGAGACCTCAGGACAGTTTATGACGGAGAGACCTCAGGACAGTTTATGACGGAGAGACCTCAGGACAGTTTATGACGGAGAGACCTCAGGACAGTTTATGACGGAGAGACCTCAGGACAGTTTTTTAACAGAAAGACCTCAGGACAGTTTATGACAGAGAGACCTCAGGACAGTTTATAACAGAGAGACCTCAGGACAGTTTATAACAGAGAGACTTCAGAACGGTTTAAAACAGAGACCTCAGAACAGTTTAAAATAGTGAAATCTCAGGACAGTTTTAAACAGAAAGACCTCAGGAAAGTTCAAATCAGCAAAACTTCAGGATAATTTTAAAACAGAGAGACCTCACGTCAGTTTGAAAAAAGAGAGACCTCAGGACAATTTAACATCAAGAAACCTCAGGACCGTTTCTAACAGTGAGAGTTCAGGTCAGTTTCAAACAGAGAGACCTCGGGACACTTTAAAACAGAGAGATTCAGGACAGTTTAAAACAGAGAGATTCAGGACAGTTTATAACAGAGTCACCTCAGGACGCTTTAAAACAGAGAGACCTCAGGACAGTTTAAAACAGTGAGACCTCAGGAAAGTTCAAATCAGCGAGACTTCAGGATAATTTTAAAAGAGAGCCTCAGGACAGTTTATAACAGAGAGACCTCAGGACAGTTTATAACAGAGAGACCTCAGGAGAGTATATAACAGAGAGACCTCAGGACAGTTTATAACAGAGAGACCTCAGTAGAGTTTAAAACAGAGACACCTCAGGACACTTTAAAACAGAGAGGCCTCAGGACAGTTTAAAACAGAGAGTCTTCACGATAGTTTATAATTGTGAGACCACAGGGGAGTTTATAACAGAGAGACTTTAGGATAGTTTAAAACACCGAGACCTCAGGTCAGTTTATAACAGAGAGACCTCAGGACATTTTAAAACAGAGAGACCTCAGGGCAGTTTAAAACAGAGAGACCTCTGGACAGTTTATAACAGAGAAACCTCAGGGCAGTTTAAAACAGAAAGACCTCAGCACAGTATTAAACAGAGAGATTCAGGACAGCTTAAAACCTAGAGAAATCAGGACAGTTTTAAATAGAAATACCTCAGGACAGTTCAAAACAGAAAGACCTCAGGACAGTTTAAAACAGAGAGACCTCAGCACAGTATTAAACAGAGAGATTCAGGTCAGTTTAAAATCTAGAGAAATCAGGACAGATTTAAACAGAAATACCTCAGGACAGTTTAAAACAGAGAGACCTCAGGACACTTGAAAACAGAGACACCTCAGGAGAGTTTGGAATAGTGAATCCACAGGATAGTTTAAAACAGAGAGACCTTAGCGCAGTTCATAACAAAGAGACATCAGGAGAATTTAAAACAGTGAGACCTCAGGATATCTTGAAACAGAGAGAACTCAGGACATTTTGAAACAGTGAAATCTCAGGAGAGTTTAAAAATGTGAGAACTCAGGAGAGTTTAAATTACAGACTCTTCAAGACAGTTTTAAACATCGAAAACTCAGGAAAGTTCAAATCGGCGAGACTTCAAGATAATTAAACCAGTGAGACCTCAGTAGACTTTGAAATAGTGAAACCACAGGAGAATTGAAAACAGAGAGACCTCAGGACAGTTTGAAACATCGAGACCTCAGGTCAGTTTTAGAAAGAGAGACCTCAGGGCTGTTTAAAATCGAGGGACCTCAGGACAGTTTAAAACAGAATGAGACTTCTGGTCAATTTTAAAAAGAAAGATCTCAGGACATTTTGAAACAGAGAGTTTCAGGACAGTTTAAAACAGAGAGATCTCAGGACACTTTAAAACCGAGAGACCTCAGGATAGTTTATAACAGAGAGACCTCAGGACAGTTTTTTAACAGACAGATCAGGACAGTTTAAAACCGAGAGACCTCAGGACAGTTTATAACAGAGAGACCTCAGGACAGTTTAAAACAGAGAGACTTCCGAACAGTTCATAACAGAGAGACCTCAGAACAGTTTATAACAGAGACCTCAGAACAGTTTAATATAGTGAAATCTCAGGACAGTTTTAAACAGAAAGACCTCAGGAAAGTTCAAATCAGCGAAACTTCAGGATAATTTTAAAACAGAGAGACCTCACGTCAGTTTAAAAAAAGAGAGACCTCAGGACAATTTAACATCAAGAAACCTCAGGACCGTTTCTAACAGTGAGACTTCAGGTCAGTTTCAAACAGAGAGACCTCGGGACACTTTAAAACAGAGAGATTCTGGACAGTTTATAACAGAGACACCTCAGGACACTTTAAAACAGAGACACCTCAGGACAGTTTAAAACAGTGAAGCCTCAAGAAAGTTTAAATCAGCGAGACTTCAGGATAATTTTAAAACAGAGAGCCTCAGGACATTTTATAACAGAGAGACCTCAGGACAGTTTATAACATAGACACCTCAGGACGGTTTAAAACAGAGAGGCCTCAGGACAGTTTAAAACAGAGAGACCTCAGGACAGTTTTTAACAGAGAGACCTCAGGACAGTTTAAAATAGAGGGACTTCAGGATAGTTTAATGCACAGAGACTTCTGTACAGTTTAGAACAGAGAGACCTCAGGATACTTTAAAATAGAGGGACTTCAGGATAGTTTAAAACACAGAGACTTCTGTACAGTTTAGAACAGAGAGACCTCAGGATAGTTTATAAGAGAGAGACCTGTGGACAGTTTAAAAGACAGACACCCCAGGACAATTTAAAACAGAGAGACCTCATGACAGTTTAAAACAGAGGGACCTCAGGACCCTTTAAAATGCAGAGATCACAGGACAGTTTTAAACAGAGAGATTCAGGACAGTTCAAAACAGAGAGAAATCAGGAACGTTTATAACAGAGAGACCTCAGGATAGTTTTAAGCAGAGAGATTCAGGACAGTTTAAAACAGAGAGACCTCAGGACAGTTTAAAACAGAGAGACCTCAGGACAGTTTAAAACAGAGAGAAATCAGGACAGTTTAAAACAGAGAGACCTCAGGGCAGATTAAAACAGAGAGAAATCAGGACATTTTAAAACAGAGAGACCTCAGGGCAGATTAAAACTGAGAGACCTCAGGGCAGATTATAACAGAGAAACCTCAGGACAATATTAAACAGAGAGATTCAGGACAGTTTAAAACAGAGATAAATCAAGACAATTTAAAACAGAAATACCTCAGGACAGTTTTAAGCAGAGAGATTCAGGACAGTTTAAAACAGAGAGAAATCAGGACAGTTTAAAACAGAGAGACCTCAGGACAGTTTCAAACAGAGACACTTCAGGACACTTTAAAACAGGGACACTTCAGGACACTTTAAAACAGAGAGACCTCAGGACAGTTTAAAACAGAGAGACCTCAGGACAGTTTTTAACAGAGAGACCGCAGGGCAGTTTAAAACAGAAAGACTTCCGAACAGTTTTAAACAGAAAGACCTCAGGAAAGTTCAGATCAGCAAAACATCAGAATAATTTTAAAACAGAGAGACCTCACGTCAGTTTAAAAAAAAGACACTTCAGGACAATTTATAATCAAGAAACCTCAGGACCATTTATAACAGTGAGATTTCAGATCAGTTTAAAGAAGATAGACCTCTGGACATTTTGAAGCAGAGAGACCTCAGGACAGCTTGAAACAGGAAGACCTCAGGAAAGTTCAAATCAGCGAGACTTCAGGATAATTAAACCAGTGAGACCTCAGTAGACTTTGAAATAGTGAAACCACAGGAGAATTGAAAACAGAGAGACCTCAGGACAGTTTGAAACATCGAGACCTCAGGTCAGTTTTAGAAAGAGAGACCTCAGGGCTGTTTAAAATCGAGAGACCTCAGGACAGTTTAAAACAGAATGAGACTTCTGGTCAATTTTAAAAAGAAAGATCTCAGGACATTTTGAAACAGAGAGTTTCAGGACAGTTTAAAACAGAGAGATCTCAGGACACTTTAAAACCGAGAGACCTCAGGATAGTTTATAACAGAGAGACCTCAGGACAGTTTATAACAGAGAGACCTCAGGACAGTTTTTTAACAGAAAGATCAGGACAGTTTAAAACCGAGAGCCCTCAGGACAGTTTATAACAGAGAGACCTCAGGACAGTTTATAACAGAGAGACCTCAGGACAGTTTTTTAACAGAAAGATCAGGACAGTTTAAAACCGAGAGCCCTCAGGACAGTTTATAACAGAGAGACCTCAGGACAGTTTAAAACACAGAGACTTCCGAACAGTTCATAACAGAGAGACCTCAGAACAGTTTATAACAGAGACCTCAGAACTGTTTAATATAATGAAATCTCAGGACAGTTTTAAACAGAAAGACCTCAGGAAAGTTCAAATCAGCGAAACTTCAGGATAATTTTAAAACAGAGAGACCTCACGTCAGTTTAAAAAAAGAGAGACCTCAGGACAATTTAACATCAAGAAACCTCAGGACCGTTTCTAACAGTGAGACTTCAGGTCAGTTTCAAACAGAGAGACCTCGGGACACTTTAAAACAGAGAGATTCAGGACAGTTTATAACAGAGAGACCTCAGGACACTTTAAAACAGAGACACCTCAGGACAGTTTAAAACAGTGAGGCCTCAAGAAAGTTCAAATCAGCGAGACTTCAGGATAATTTTAAAACAGAGAGCCTCAGGACAGTTTATGACAGAGAGACCTCAGGACAGTTTATAACATAGACACCTCAGGACGGTTTAAAACAGAGAGGCCTCAGGACAGTTTAAAACAGAGAGTCTTCACGATAGTTTATAACTGTGAGACCACAGGGGAGTTTATAACAGAGAGACTTCAGGATAGTTTAAAACACAGAGACCTCAGGACAGTTTTTAACAGAGAGACCTCAGGACAGTTTAAAATAGAGGGACTTCAGGATAGTTTAATACACAGAGACTTCTGTACAGTTTAGAACAGAGAGACCTCAGGATAGTTTATAAGAGAGAGACCTGTGGACAGTTTAAAAGACAGACACCCCAGGACAATTTAAAACAGAGAGACCTCATGACAGTTTAAAACAGAGGGACCTCAGGACCCTTTAAAATGCAGAGATCACAGGACAGTTTTAAACAGAGAGATTCAGGACAGTTTAAAACAGAGAGAAATCAGGACAGTTTAAAACAGAGAGACCTCAGGACAGTTTAAAACAGAGAGACCTCGGGACACTTTAAAGCAAAGAGATTCAGGACAGATTATAACAGAGACACCTCAGGACACTTTAAAACAGGGACACCTCAGGACACTTTAAAACAGGGACACCTCAGGACACTTTAAAACAGGGACACCTCAGGACACTTTAAAACAGGGACACCTCAGGAGACTTTAAAACAGGGACACCTCAGGACACTTTAAAACAGGGACACCTCAGGACACTTTAAAACAGGGACACCTCAGGACACTTTAAAACAGGGACACCTCAGGACACTTTAAAACAGGGACACTTCAGGACACTTTAAAACAGAGAGACCTCAGGACAGTTTAAAACAGAGAGACCTCAGGACAGTTTTTAACAGAGAGACCGCAGGGCAGTTTAAAACAGAGAGACTTCCGAACAGTTTTAAACAGAAAGACCTCAGGAAAGTTCAGATCAGCAAAAATTCAGGATAAATTTAAAACAGAGAGACCTCACGTCAGTTTAAAAAAAGAGACACTTCAGGACAATTTAAAAGCAAGAAACCTCAGGACCGTTTCTAACAGTGAGATTTCAGATCAGTTTAAAGAAGATAGACCTCTGGACATTTTAAAGCAGAGAGACCTCAGGACAGCTTGAAACAGAAAGACCTCAGGAAAGTTCAAATCAGTGAGACTTCAGGATAATTAAACCAGTGAGACCTCAGGAGATTTTGAAATAGTGAAACCACAGGAGAATTGAAAACAGAGAGACCTCAGGACAGTTTGAAACATCGAGACCTCAGGTCAGTTTTAGAAAGAGGGACCTCAGGGCTGTTTAAAATCGAGAGACCTCAGGACAGTTTAAAACAGAATGAGACTTCTGGTCAATTTTAAAAAGAAAGATCTCAGGACATTTTGAAACAGAGTGTTTCAGGACAGTTTAAAACAGAGAGATCTCAGGACACTTTAAAACTGAGAGACCTCAGGATAGTTTATAACAGAGAGACCTCAGGACAGTTTATAACAGAGAGACCTCAGGACAGTTTTTTAACAGAAAGATCAGGACAGTTTAAAACCGAGAGACCTCAGGACAGTTTATAACATAGAGACCTCAGGACAGTTTAAAACAGAGAGACTTCCGAACAGTTCATAACAGAGAGACCTCAGAACAGTTTATAACAGAGACCTCAGAACAGTTTAATATAGTGAAATCTCAGGACAGTTTTAAACAGAAAGACCTCAGGAAAGTTCAAATCAGCGAAACTTCAGGATAATTTTAAAACAGAGAGACCTCACGTCAGTTTAAAAAAAGAGAGACCTCAGGACAATTTAAAACAGAGACACCTCAGGACAGTTTAAAACAGTGAGACCTCAAGAAAGTTCAAATCAGCGAGAATTCAGGATAATTTTAAAACAGAGAGCCTCAGGACAGTTTATAACAGAGAGACCTCAGGACGGTTTAAAACAGAAAGGCCTCAGGACAGTTTAAAACAGAGAGACCTCAGGACAGTTTATAACATAGACACCTCAGGACGGTTTAAAACAGAGAGGCCTCAGGACAGTTTAAAACAGAGAGTCTTCACGATAGTTTATAACTGTGAGACCACAGGGGAGTTTATAACAGAGAGACTTCAGGATAGTTTAAAACACAGAGACCTCAGGACAGTTTTTAACAGAGAGACCTCAGGACAGTCTAAAATAGAGGGACTTCAGGATAGTTTAAAACACAGAGACTTCTGTACAGTTTAGAACAGAGAGACCTCAGGATAGTTTATAAGAGAGAGACCTGTGGACAGTTTAAAAGACAGACACCCCAGGACAATTTAAAACAGGGAGGCCTCATGACAGTTGAAAACAGAGGGACCTCAGGACCCTTTAAAATGCAGAGATCACAGGACAGTTTTAAACAGAGAGATTCAGGACAGTTCAAAACAGAGAGAAATCAGGACAGTTTATAACAGAGAGACCTCAGGATAGTTTTAAACAGAGAGACCTCAGGGCAGATTAAAACAGAGAGACCTCTGGACAGTTTATAACAGAGAAACCTCAGGACAATATTAAACATAGAGATTCAGGACAGTTTAAAACAGAGAGACCTCAGGACACTTTAAAGCAGAGAGATTCAGGACAGATTATAACAGAGACACCTCAGGACAGTTTAAAACAGGGACACCTCAGGACACTTTAAAACAGGGACACTTCAGGACACTTTAAAACAGAGAGACCTCAGGACAGTTTAAAACAGAGAGACTTCCGAACAGTTTTAAACAGAAAGACCTCAGGAAAGTTCAGATCAGCAAAACTTCAGGATAGTTTTAAAACAGAGAGACCTCACGTCAGTTTAAAAAAAGAGACACTTCAGGACAATTTAAAATCAAGAAACCTCAGGACCATTTATAACAGTGAGATTTCAGATCAGTTTAAAGAAGATAGACCTCTGGACATTTTAAAGCAGAGAGACCTCAGGACAGCTTGAAACAGGAAGACCTCAGGAAAGTTCAAATCAGTGAGACTTCAGGATAATTTTAAAACAGAGAGACCTCAGGAGATTTTAAAACAGAGAGACCTAAGGACAGTTAAAACAGTGAAATCTCAGGACAGTTTAAAAAAGTGAGACCTCTGGAAGTTTAAAGTAGGGAGACCTTAGTGCAGTTATAACAAGGAGACACCAGGAAAATTTAAAACAGTGAGACGTCAGGACAATTTAACACCAAGAGTCCTCAGGACCGTTTAAAACAGAGAGACCTCAGGACACTTGAAAACAGAGAGACCTCAGGAGAGTTTGAAATAGTGAATCCACTGGATAGTTTAAAAAAGAGAGACCTTAGTGCAGTTCATAACAAAGAGACATCAGGAGAATTTAAAACAGTGAGACCTCAGGATATTTTGAAACAGAGAGAACTCAGGACATCTTGAAACAGTGAAATCTCAGCAGAGTTTAAAAATGTGAGAACTCAGGATAGTTTAAACTACAGACTCTTCAGGACAGTTTTAAACAGCGAAACCTCAGGAAAGTGCAAATCAGCGAGACTTCAGGATAATTAACCAGTGAGACCTCAGGAGATTTTGAAATAGTGAAACCACAGGAGAATTGAAAACAGAGACCTCAGGACAGTTTGAAACATTGAGACCTCAGGACAGTTTAAAACAGAGAGACCTCAGGACAGTTTAAAACAGAGAGAAATCAGGACAGTTTATAACAGAGAGACCTCAGGACAGTTTAATAAAGTGATATCTCAGGACAGTTTTAAACAGAAAGACCTCAGGAAAGTTCAGATCAGCAAAACTTAAGGATAATTTTAAAACAGAGAGACCTCACGTCAGTTTAAAAAAAGAGACACTTCAGGACAATTTAAAATCAAGAAACCTCAGGACCATTTATAACAGTGAGATTTCAGATCAGATTAAAGAAGATAGACCTCTGGATATTTTAAAGCAGAGAAACCTCAGGACAGTTAAAACAGTGAAATCTCAGGACAGTTTAAAAAAGTGAGACCTCTGGAAGTTTAAAGCAGGGAGACCTTAGTGCAGTTATAACAAGGAGACATCAGGAAAATTTAAAACAGTGAGACGTCAGGACAATTTAACACCAAGAGTCCTCAGGACAGTTTAAAACACAGAGACCTCAGGAGAGTTTGGAATAGTGAATCCACAGGATAGTCCCAAACAGAGAGACCTTAGCGCAGTTCATAACAAAGAGACATCAGGAGAATTTAAAACAGTGAGACCTCAGGTTATTTTGAAACAGTGAAATCTCAGGAGGGTTTAAAAATGTGAGAACTCAGGACAGTTTAAACCACAGACTCTTCAGGACAGTTTTAAACATTGAGACCTCAGGAAAGTTCAAATCAGCGAGACTTCAGGATAATTAAACCAGTGAGAGCTCAGGAGATTTTGAAATAGTGAAACCACAGGAGAATTGAAAACAGAGAGACCTCAGGACAGTTTGAAACATTGAGACCTCAGGTCAGTTTTAGAAAGAGAGACCTCAGGGCTGTTTAAAATCGAGAGACCTCAGGACAGTTTAAAATAGAGGGACTTCAGGATAGTTTAATACACAGAGACTTCTGTACAGTTTAGAACAGAGAGACCTCAGGATAGTTTATAAGAGAGAGACCTGTGGACAGTTTAAAAGACAGACACCCCAGGACAATTTAAAACAGAGAGACCTCATGACAGTTTAAAACAGAGGGACCTCAGGACCCTTTAAAATGCAGAGATCACAGGACAGTTTTAAACAGAGAGATTCAGGACAGTTTAAAACAGAGAGAAATCAGGACAGTTTAAAACAGAGAGACCTCAGGACAGTTTAAAACAGAGAGACCTCGGGACACTTTAAAGCAAAGAGATTCAGGACAGATTATAACAGAGACACCTCAGGACACTTTAAAACAGGGACACCTCAGGACACTTTAAAACAGGGACACCTCAGGACACTTTAAAACAGGGACACCTCAGGACACTTTAAAACAGGGACACCTCAGGAGACTTTAAAACAGGGACACCTCAGGACACTTTAAAACAGGGACACCTCAGGACACTTTAAAACAGGGACACCTCAGGACACTTTAAAACAGGGACACCTCAGGACACTTTAAAACAGGGACACTTCAGGACACTTTAAAACAGAGAGACCTCAGGACAGTTTAAAACAGAGAGACCTCAGGACAGTTTTTAACAGAGAGACCGCAGGGCAGTTTAAAACAGAGAGACTTCCGAACAGTTTTAAACAGAAAGACCTCAGGAAAGTTCAGATCAGCAAAAATTCAGGATAAATTTAAAACAGAGAGACCTCACGTCAGTTTAAAAAAAGAGACACTTCAGGACAATTTAAAAGCAAGAAACCTCAGGACCGTTTCTAACAGTGAGATTTCAGATCAGTTTAAAGAAGATAGACCTCTGGACATTTTAAAGCAGAGAGACCTCAGGACAGCTTGAAACAGGAAGACCTCAGGAAAGTTCAAATCAGTGAGACTTCAGGATAATTAAACCAGTGAGACCTCAGGAGATTTTGAAATAGTGAAACCACAGGAGAATTGAAAACAGAGAGACCTCAGGACAGTTTGAAACATCGAGACCTCAGGTCAGTTTTAGAAAGAGGGACCTCAGGGCTGTTTAAAATCGAGAGACCTCAGGACAGTTTAAAACAGAATGTACTTCTGGTCAATTTTAAAAAGAAAGATCTCAGGACATTTTGAAACAGAGTGTTTCAGGACAGTTTAAAACAGAGAGATCTCAGGACACTTTAAAACTGAGAGACCTCAGGATAGTTTATAACAGAGAGACCTCAGGACAGTTTATAACAGAGAGACCTCAGGACAGTTTTTTAACAGAAAGATCAGGACAGTTTAAAACCGAGAGACCTCAGGACAGTTTATAACATAGAGACCTCAGGACAGTTTAAAACAGAGAGACTTCCGAACAGTTCATAACAGAGAGACCTCAGAACAGTTTATAACAGAGACCTCAGAACAGTTTAATATAGTGAAATCTCAGGACAGTTTTAAACAGAAAGACCTCAGGAAAGTTCAAATCAGCGAAACTTCAGGATAATTTTAAAACAGAGAGACCTCACGTCAGTTTAAAAAAAGAGAGACCTCAGGACAATTTAAAACAGAGACTCCTCAGGACAGTTTAAAACAGTGAGACCTCAAGAAAGTTCAAATCAGCGAGAATTCAGGATAATTTTAAAACAGAGAGCCTCAGGACAGTTTATAACAGAGAGACCTCAGGACGGTTTAAAACAGAAAGGCCTCAGGACAGTTTAAAACAGAGAGACCTCAGGACAGTTTATAACATAGACACCTCAGGACGGTTTAAAACAGAGAGGCCTCAGGACAGTTTAAAACAGAGAGTCTTCACGATAGTTTATAACTGTGAGACCACAGGGGAGTTTATAACAGAGAGACTTCAGGATAGTTTAAAACACAGAGACCTCAGGACAGTTTTTAACAGAGAGACCTCAGGACAGTCTAAAATAGAGGGATTTCAGGATAGTTTAAAACACAGAGACTTCTGTACAGTTTAGAACAGAGAGACCTCAGGATAGTTTATAAGAGAGAGACCTGTGGACAGTTTAAAAGACAGACACCCCAGGACAACTTAAAACAGGGAGGCCTCATGACAGTTGAAAACAGAGGGACCTCAGGACCCTTTAAAATGCAGAGATCACAGGACAGTTTTAAACAGAGAGATTCAGGACAGTTCAAAACAGAGAGAAATCAGGACAGTTTATAACAGAGAGACCTCAGGATAGTTTTAAACAGAGAGACCTCAGGGCAGATTAAAACAGAGAGACCTCTGGACAGTTTATAACAGAGAAACCTCAGGACAATATTAAACATAGAGATTCAGGACAGTTTAAAACAGAGAGACCTCAGGACACTTTAAAGCAGAGAGATTCAGGACAGATTATAACAGAGACACCTCAGGACAGTTTAAAACAGGGACACCTCAGGACACTTTAAAACAGGGACACTTCAGGACACTTTAAAACAGAGAGACCTCAGGACAGTTTAAAACAGAGAGACTTCCGAACAGTTTTAAACAGAAAGACCTCAGGAAAGTTCAGATCAGCAAAACTTCAGGATAATTTTAAAACAGAGAGACCTCACGTCAGTTTAAAAAAAGAGACACTTCAGGACAATTTAAAATCAAGAAACCTCAGGACCATTTATAACAGTGAGATTTCAGATCAGTTTAAAAAAGATAGACCTCTGGACATTTTAAAGCAGAGAGACCTCAGGACAGCTTGAAACAGGAAGACCTCAGGAAAGTTCAAATCAGTGAGACTTCAGGATAATTTTAAAACAGAGAGACCTCAGGAGATTTTAAAACAGAGAGACCTAAGGACAGTTAAAACAGTGAAATCTCAGGACAGTTTAAAAAAGTGAGACCTCTGGAAGTTTAAAGTAGGGAGACCTTAGTGCAGTTATAACAAGGAGACACCAGGAAAATTTAAAACAGTGAGACGTCAGGACAATTTAACACCAAGAGTCCTCAGGACCGTTTAAAACAGAGAGACCTCAGGACACTTGAAAACAGAGAGACCTCAGGAGAGTTTGAAATAGTGAATCCACTGGATAGTTTAAAAAAGAGAGACCTTAGTGCAGTTCATAACAAAGAGACATCAGGAGAATTTAAAACAGTGAGACCTCAGGATATTTTGAAACAGAGAGAACTCAGGACATCTTGAAACAGTGAAATCTCAGCAGAGTTTAAAAATGTGAGAACTCAGGATAGTTTAAACTACAGACTCTTCAGGACAGTTTTAAACAGCGAAACCTCAGGAAAGTGCAAATCAGCGAGACTTCAGGATAATTAACCAGTGAGACCTCAGGAGATTTTGAAATAGTGAAACCACAGGAGAATTGAAAACAGAGACCTCAGGACAGTTTGAAACATTGAGACCTCAGGACAGTTTAAAACAGAGAGACCTCAGGACAGTTTAAAACAGAGAGAAATCAGGACAGTTTATAACAGAGAGACCTCAGGACAGTTTAATAAAGTGATATCTCAGGACAGTTTTAAACAGAAAGACCTCAGGAAAGTTCAGATCAGCAAAACTTAAGGATAATTTTAAAACAGAGAGACCTCACGTCAGTTTAAAAAAAGAGACACTTCAGGACAATTTAAAATCAAGAAACCTCAGGACCATTTATAACAGTGAGATTTCAGATCAGATTAAAGAAGATAGACCTCTGGATATTTTAAAGCAGAGAAACCTCAGGACAGTTAAAACAGTGAAATCTCAGGACAGTTTAAAAAAGTGAGACCTCTGGAAGTTTAAAGCAGGGAGACCTTAGTGCAGTTATAACAAGGAGACATCAGGAAAATTTAAAACAGTGAGACGTCAGGACAATTTAACACCAAGAGTCCTCAGGACAGTTTAAAACACAGAGACCTCAGGAGAGTTTGGAATAGTGAATCCACAGGATAGTCCCAAACAGAGAGACCTTAGCGCAGTTCATAACAAAGAGACATCAGGAGAATTTAAAACAGTGAGACCTCAGGTTATTTTGAAACAGTGAAATCTCAGGAGGGTTTAAAAATGTGAGAACTCAGGACAGTTTAAACCACAGACTCTTCAGGACAGTTTTAAACATTGAGACCTCAGGAAAGTTCAAATCAGCGAGACTTCAGGATAATTAAACCAGTGAGAGCTCAGGAGATTTTGAAATAGTGAAACCACAGGAGAATTGAAAACAGAGAGACCTCAGGACAGTTTGAAACATTGAGACCTCAGGTCAGTTTTAGAAAGAGAGACCTCAGGGCTGTTTAAAATCGAGAGACCTCAGGACAGTTTAAAACAGAATGAGACTTCTGGTCAATTTAAAAAAGAGAGACCTCAGGACAGTTTAAACAGAGAGATCGCAGGACAGTTTGAAACAGAGAGACCTCAGGACACTTTAAAACAGAGAGACCTCAGGACAGTTTAAAACAGAGAGACCTCAGGACAGTTTAAAACAGAGAGACCTCAGGACAGTTTAAAACAGAGAGACCTCAGGACAGTTTAAACAGAGAGATCTCAGGACAGTTTTTAACAGAGAGACCTCAGGACAGTTTTTAACAGAGAGACCTCAGGACAGTTTAATATAGTGAAATCTCAGGACAGTTTTAAACAGAAAGACCTGAAGAAAGTTCAAATCAGCGAAACATCAGGATAATTTTAAAACAGAGAGACCTCATGTCAGTTTAAAAAAAGAGAGACCTCAGGACAATTTAAAATCAAGAAACCTCAGGACCGTTTATAACAGTGAGATTTCAGATCAGTTTAAAGAAGATAGACCTCTGGACATTTTAAAGCAGAGAGACCTCAGGAAAGTTCAAATCAGTGACACTTCAGGATAATATTAAAACAGAGAGACCTCAGGAGATTTTAAAACAGAGAGCCCTCAGGACAGTTCAAACAGTGAAATCTCAGGACAGTTTAAAACAGTGAAATCTCAGGACAGTTTAAAACAGTGAAATCTCAGGACCGTTTAAAACAGTGAAATCTCAGGACCGTTTAAAACAGTGAAATCTCAGGACAGTTTAAAACAGTGAAATCTCAGGACCGTTTAAAACAGTGAAATCTCAGGACAGTTTAAAAATGTGAGACCTCTGGAAGTTTAAAGCAGGGAGACCTTAGTGCAGTTATAACAAGGAGACATCAGGAAAATTTAAAACAGTGAGACATCAGGACAATTTAACACCAAGAGTCCTCAGGACAGTTTAAAACACAGAGACCTCAGGAGAGTTTGGAATAGTGAATCCACAGGATAGTTCCAAACAGAGAGACCTTAGCGCAGTTCATAACAAAGAGACATCAGGAGAATTTAAAACAGTGAGACCTCAGGTTATTTTGAAACAGTGAAATCTCAGGAGGGTTTAAAAATGTGAGAACTCAGGACAGTTTAAACCACAGACTCTTCAGGACAGTTTTAAACATTGAGACCTCAGGAAAGTTCAAATCAGAGAGACTTCAGGATAATTAAACCAGTGAGACCTCAGGAGAATTTGAAATAGTGAAACCACAGGAGAATTGAAAACAGAGAGACTTCAGGACAGTTTGAAACATTGAGACCTCAGGTCAGTTTTAGAAAGAGAGACCTCAGGGCTGTTTAAAATCGAGAGACCTCAGGGCAGTTTAAAACAGAATGAGACTTCTGGTCAATTTAAAAAAGAGAGATCTCAGGACAGTTTAAAACACTGAGATCTCAAGTCAGTTTAAACAGAGAGAACTCAGGACAGTTTAAAACACTGAGACCTCAGGTCAGTTTAATCAGAGAGAATTCAGGACAGTTTAACAAACAGAGAGACTTCAAGTCAGTTTAAAACAGCAAGACCTCAGGGCAGTGTATAACAGCGAGATGTTGGAACTGAGCGGTGCATTACAGCGGCACCAGGAGACAGTCTATATGTTCAGAGCTCGCATTTGTAAATGAAAACCAAGGTGTGATATCACAGGGAAGCAGCTAAGTGATCGGCTGGTGAATATTTCCTATTTATCTTGTCCAATCGAGGGAATTTTAATTGGCTGAAGCAAAACATAAATTGAAATATTAAGAATATAAGCAGGGACGAGATTAGAGGCATTAATTAAAATCTTATTAAGAAAATAATTAATTTGTTAATTAAAACACACTAAGGATGGCTAGGCTGTGATGTGTTGCAGCTGCAGTAAGTGGGAGTGGAGCAAATATGATCCAAGGCTAAATCATTTGCATTAAATTTCTGTGGCTCGACGAACTGTGTCTCAGAGTCAATGAGCTGGAGCACAAGCTTCGGGCACTGCTGTTTCATCAGGGAAATGGAAAGTTACGTGGACACTTTGGTTCAGGAGGCAGTCACACCCCTTAAACTAGGGTCTTCTGATTTGTTCCATGGACGGGGACAGAAGGGTGTGAATGTGAGTGAGGCTGATATGGGGATAGAGAAGGTGGAACTGGGGGACCCTCAGCCTTTGCAATTGTCTAACAGGTTTGAGATTTCTGCAGCTAATACAGACAAGAGCGGTGGCTGCAGGGTGGATGAGCAAGCTGATCATGGCATCACAAGTGAGTAAATAGGAAGGTCATTGTAATAGAGGACAGTATAGTCAGGGGGATAGACACAATTCTCAGTGGTTGAGAAAGCTGTGCTGCCTGCCTGGTGCTCAGGTTCAGGATATTTGTTTGTGGCTGGAGAGGAACTTGCAATCGGAGGGGGAAGATCTAGTTATTGTGATGAACGTAGGTATCAATGACATAGAAAGCACTAGGAATGAGGTCCTGTCTAGCTGGGGGTTTGAGCAGCTTGGGGATAAATTAAAAAGCAGAACCTCAGAGGCTCAGGAATTATTAATAAGACAGGGATTAATACCTGAGCCACGAGCAAATTGATGTAGGGTAAATAAGATTAGGGAGTTGAATGTGTGGGAGAAATGAGTTTCAATTCATTGGGCACTGGTGTCAACACTGGGGAAAGCAGGAGCTGTACCGTTGTGATGGTCTTCACCTGAACCATGCTGGGACCAGTGTTCTGGCGAATTACATAACTAGGGCAATGGAGAGGTCTTTAAACTAAATAGTGGGAGGGTGAGGGATCACAGGAGGGAAGATGTGGTAAATTAAAGGGAAAGGACTAGGCAAAAGATCAAGGTAGGAATAAGGGAAATGAAAATCAGAGTACGACAGGATGGGACAGAACATACAAATTTAAGAGTACACCAAC
This sequence comes from Cetorhinus maximus, assembly GCF_964194155.1. Lineage (NCBI taxonomy): Eukaryota > Metazoa > Chordata > Chondrichthyes > Lamniformes > Cetorhinidae > Cetorhinus > Cetorhinus maximus. The sequence continues at coordinate 9,922,800 of NC_135890.1, forward strand.
AGATAAGGCCAGTGTTTGCAAAAATAGTAAAAAGACAGAGCTAAATGCTTTGTATCTGAAAGTATGTAGCATTCGTAATAGAATGAATGAACAATCAGCTCAAATAGAAATAAAGTATGTATGACTTGATAGTCATTACAGAGATGTGGTTGCAAGGCTATGACCTGAATATTCAAGGGTACATGAGATTTAGAAAGGATAGAAAGCTAGGAAAAGGTGATGGGGTGGCTCTGTTAATTAAGGATAACCTCAGCACAATAGCAATAGACGACCTCAGTTCTAAAAGTCAAGATGTAGAATCAGTTGGGGCAGGGATAAGAAATAGAAAAGTTAAGAAGTCACTTGTGGGAGCAGTTTATAGACCCCTAATGGTAACTATACTGTAGGATGGAGTAAACAGGAAGAAATAATGGGGGCCTGCAAGAAAAGCATGGTAATAATCATGGGTGCTTTAAATCTACATATAGATTGGGCAAATCAGGTTGTAAAAGTGGCCTGGAATATGAGTTCGTCAAGTTGTTAGAACAGCAAATAGAGAGCAGGCTATTCTGGACCTGGTAATGTGAAATGGGATTAATTAATGAGCCCATGGAAAAGGAGCATCTAGGTAGGAGTGATCATAACATGGTTGAATTTCACATTCAGTTTTAGGGGGAGAAGAGTGGGTTTAAGGCTGGTTTTTTAAACTTAAACTTAAATAAAGGCAATTACAATGATATGAAGTCAGAGCTGTCTCAAGTGAACTGGGAAATTAGGTTAAGGGGTAGGTTAATAGAGATGCAGTGGCAAACATTTAAGGAGATATTTCATAACACTCAGCTAAGATACATTCCAGTGAGAAAAAAGACCCAAGGGTAAGGATGTACCATCCATGGGTAACCAAGGAAGTTAAAGATAATATCATGTTGAAAGAAAATGCGTACACTTCCTGAAGATTAGTGACAGGTCAGAAGATTGGATAAAATTTAAAAAACCAGAGAAGAACAAGTAGAAAAGTAATTTTTCAAACTTCCCTGGATTCTAGAAAGGTCCCATCAGGTTGGAAAATAGTGAATGTAATTCCTCTATTCAAGAAACGAAGCAGACAGAAAGCAGGATGCCGGTCTGTCCGCAAGCATGACCCAGACCTCCCTGTCGCTTGCCATTTCAACACACCACCCTGCTCTCATGCCCACATGTCCATCCTTGGCCTGCTGCAATGTTCCAGTGAAGCTCAATGCAAACTGGAAGAACAGCACCTCATCTTCCGACTAGGCACTTTACAGCCTTCCAGACTTAACATCGAGCTCAACAACTTCAGACCATGAACTTTTGCTTCCATCCTCACCCCTTTTTGATCCCCTTTTTTCAAATAGTTTTTTTTTAAATTTTTATCTATTTTTCCCACCTGTTTCCATTATTATTATTTTAAAAATTTATTTCCATTCATTGTTTTATCCCCACCTTTTAGCCTATTTTGATCTCTTCTCCCACACTGTCCCCTCCCCCCACCCCCACTAAGGCTATCTGTCACTTACTCATCCTGCTTTCTACTCTTAATGTCACCATTAGCACCTCCTTTAGCCAGTATCACCACCATCAACACCCCTTCGACCTTTTGTTTATGATATATTTCGCAATCTCTCCTTTGCCTCCACCTATCGCTGGCCCTCTATCCAGTTCTACCTGTCCCCCCCACCATTAAACAGTATATATTTCACCACATTTTTAATTCCCTTTAGCTCTGAAGAAGAGTCATACAGACTCGAAACGTTAACTCTGTCTTTCTCTCCACAGATACTGTCGGACCTGCTGAGTTTTTCCAGCAATTTTTGTTTTTGTTTCAGATTTCCAGCATCTGCAGTATTTTGCTTTTAACCACAGGCTAGTTAGCCTATCACCTGTCATAGAGAAAATACAATAGTCTATTATTCAGGAGGTTAGAGAAGGGCACTCAAAAAATTATAATACAATCAGGCAGAGTCAACATGGTTTTGTGAAAGGGAAATTGTGTTTGACTCATTTATTAGAAATCTTTGAGGAAGTAACAAGTAACATGGAAAAGGGGGAACCTGTAGATGTGGTGCACTTGGTTTTCCAAAAGGCATTTGATTAAGTGCCACGTGATTACACAAAAAATAGCTCATGGTGTAGGGGTAGCATATTAGCACAGATAAAGGATTGGTTAGCGAACAAGAAGCAAAGAATAGGGATACATGGGTCATTTTCAGGTTGGCAAGCTGGAACTATTGGAGTGCCACAGGGATCAGTGCTGGGGTCTCAACTATTTACAATCTATATCAATGACTTGGATGAAGACACCAAATTTATGGTTGCTAAATTTGTTGATGACACAAAGATAGGTAGGGGAGTATGTTGTGAAGAGGACCTAAGGAGTCTGCAAAGGGATATAGATAGGTTAAATGAGTGGGCAAAAATGTTGCAGGTGGAGTATAATGTGGAAAAATGGGAAGTTCATTTTGGCAGGAAGAATAAAAAAGCAATATATTATTTAAACAGAGAGAGATTGCAGAACTCTTGAGGTACAGAGGGATCTGGGTGTGCTGGTACATGAATAAGGAAGAGTTAGTGTGCAAGTACAGCAAGAGATTAGGAAGACTAATGGAATGTTGTGGCTTATAGTTAGGGGAATTGAATATATAAACAGGAAAGTTTTGTTACAGTTGGATGGGGTATTGTTGAGACCACATCTGGAGTATTGTGTACAGTTTTGGTCTCCTTACTTAAAAAAGGATATAATTGCATTAGAAGCAGTTCAGAGAAGGCTCACTTGACCGATGTCAGGAATGAAGGGGTTAGCTTCTGAGGAAAGGCTGGACAGGTTGGGCCTGTATCCATTGGAGTTTAGAAGATTATTATTGAAACATATAAGGTCCTGAGGGGACTTGACAGGGTGGATTCTCAAAGGATGGGAGAGACTAGGGCTAAGGGATGCAGTTTAAAAATAAGGGGTCCCCCATTTAAGGCAGAGATGAGGAGAAATTTTTTTCTTTCAAAGGGTTGTTAGTCTGTGGAATCCTGTTCCTCGAGAGCAGTGGAGGCAGGGTCATTGAATGTTTTTAAGGCTGAGGTAGACAGATTCTTGATAGACAAGGGAATCAAAGGATAGTAGAGTCAAGGCCATAATTAGACCAGCCATGATCTTGTCAAATAGCAGAGCAGGCTAGAGGGACCAAATGACCTACTCCTGCCCCTGATTCATATATTCGTAAGTCATCTCTGAGTACATCTTGGTGAGTATCAAAAAGGCACTGTTGTCACAAAGAGGTATTTAGAAGTCATTTAACAGCAATTCCTTCATTAAATTCCAGAGGAAAGAGGGTCTTTCTTCCCAGTCCAGGAGCTGGGCTTTGTTTGTGTGTAGATCTAAGTGTCTTATAAACTCTTACCTTCTTCTTAGCCATTCTTTGTTGCACTGATGCCAGATACCAAGCGCCTCAGAGGAACTGCAAAATTCACCAGGCGTGTGACTTTTGTCACCTTCTCCCCGTGTGCTTTCAATGAAGCGGATGCCAAGGTCACACCTTACATTCTCAGAAACTGATTCAAAAGCAACACTTAAAATGAAACACCAAAGTGAGAAAACTCATAATTTTCTCATAATGCCCACTTCTGCTCTTGTTAGTTTGTGAAGGTTCTCTGCAACTGTTTGACTTTCTACTATTAACACAGCTGACTTTTTAATATGAAGTATTTTCATACTTAAAGCCCTAATCTGAGTTCTTCATGTCTGAACCTAGAAAGTGTGTTGATGGCCTCTTCTTAACCACCAGGGCCATTGCAGTTCAACTTCAACCAACGTCTACACACACACACACAGATTTCCAACAAGGAGGTCTGCCTGACTTTTCCTTTAATTACCCCAGTGTATGAGACCAACTATATCATTTAACTGAGGTCACCTGATGCAGCACTGGCCTGGTATGCTCTGGTTACTGTGGCTGATATGACACCAGGGGCTGCAATTACTGAGAGTCTAAGTAACTGAGAGGGGGAACTGATTTCCACTGTAAGCTCTTGATGTCATGAGTTCTTGATGTGCAAACACAGGTAATGGCTGTAGAGTGCAACTATCCTGTGTTTGATCTGTTCTCATTGTGCTTGATTTGTTAAACTTGGGTGTGGACTCAGAGCGAAGTAAACATGCATCACAGAAGCTACGAGAAGGTGAGCTGGGATAAGCACAACTGCAGACATTTTGTGATCACGGAGGTATTTTTTACAATCTTGCAAATAATCCCGTTGCACACTTAGAAACTATTATCATCTCTGCATTGCTCTGGGTTATATCAAATATACGACGATGACCAGTGAAAATCTTCTCTTCCAGATTGCTTCATGCTTTAGAATATTCAGTGAAATAATTTGGGCTTTGAACTGTTTGGGCAGTCAAAGTACACATCCCTCACTACATCAATGTCCACATCCAATTGACCGCAATATTTTATTACGGAAAGAGAGTTCCTTATTTCACATAGCAGGGCAGCTCTTGCCTGAATCTCAAATTGAAAGTTGCTAGGTAATTTTTCTGCTGCTGATGCTTGAATAAGTTGCCAATGTCCATTCTCCAGCCAGAGTGTTTTTGCTTTATTTGGAATCCTTTGGGAGACAATTAGAAATGGTGGTTAGAAAGCGGTTAGAGCGAATGACCACAGGGTAGAGATTTAAAGTAATTGATAAAAGGATTAGAGGGAAGTTGAGGAGAAATATTTTCACCCAAAGGGTGCGTCCACGCCCAGGCTTAACAAATCAGGCACAGTGAACCTCAACCAGAACCCATGCAGAATGTGTCTGTAGTGGGGAAAGGTAGATGTTAGCGAACAATATCTTAATCCTTCCATTCCTCAAGGTGCTGACAGTGCAGGAATAAAGGGGCAGGTTTTACAAGTTAGCAATGTAAATGCAGCACCTCACATGAAAGGAGAGAATTCAATCACAGGTGTGGACCGATAATCATGTGTGTTGTCAATCAGATCTAATGATACTGTGTTTGAATTCTAGAAATGTGCTTCTGCTGTGCTAAATTGGAAAAGTTACCGTACAGTTTCACAGCTCTTGACAATCTGGCAATGCTTGATCCACCCATTGTATGTGAGCCCTGACAGTGATGGTCAGCAGGCTACATTGGCCCTGGCCCCCCCTCCCCCATACTTGGCTGGGGTCGATTTTGAGTGGTCTCCCTTGGGGGTTAACAGGGCAGTACTGGCCTCAAAATGGGATGGTTGGCCTTCTAGCCCCCAAAATACCAACATTATTTTTAAACAGGGCAACGATCACATGTCCAAAGCACCTACTGATTAATGGAATGGAAACACAGGGCGGAAATTTTCGCTCATCAGGCGGGCGGGCACGTGCCCGACCCGCTCGAGCGTGAAATGACGCGCGTTGATGTCGGCCGTGCGTGCTGACGTCAAGGTGCAGTCGCGCGATAGTTCAGTCGGCCAGTACGCCCGCCGACAATTAAAAGGCCTGTTCAGGCCATTGAGTAATCAATTAAATTAAATTTTTCGCTGCCCGTCCAACCTAATGTTTGGCGGGCGGGCGGGCGAAAGGCCAAGCGGCCTTGGCAGTTTTTGGAAACCTCATCCACGGGCGGGATGAGGTTTCCAAAAGCAAATAAAGATAAAATAAAAGCTTTAAAATTGTTTTAAAAACATGTCCCTGCTCATGTGGCAGAGTCACATGAGCAGGGACATGTTTCATGACATTTTTAAAATTTTTTTCATATCTCTTTTTGTCCCTGAGGCAGCCTTAATTGGCCCCGCCAGTGTGAAATCGTGGTCCGGTGCTGATCGCGGGCGGCGGTCAGCCGACTGCGCCTGCCTGCCCCCGCCAAGCCTCCCCACCAAGGGCAAAATTCTGCCCACAGAAAATCTATGGCACAGAAGGAGGCCATTTGGCTCATTGTGCCTGTGCTGGCCACAAAAGAGCTACGAACATACAAACTAGGAGCAGGAGTAGGCCACTCGGCCCCTCAAGCCTGCTCCATCATTCAACAAGATCATAGCTGGTCTGATTGTAACCTCAACTCCACATTCCCACCTACCTCCAATAACCTTTCACACCATTGCTTATCAAGAATCTATCTACCTCTGCCTTAAAAATATTCAGATTATGCTTCCACCGCCCTTTGAGAAAGAGAGTTCCAAAGACTCTCTACTCTCCAAGAGAAAAAAATTCTGTTTATTGCCGTCATAAGTGGGTGACCCTTTATTTTTAAGCTGAGACCCCTAGTTCTAGGTTCTCCCACAAGAGAAAACATCCTCTCCATATCCACCTGTCAAGACCCCTCAGGATCTTATATGTTTCAATCAAGTCACTTCTTCCTCTTCTAAACTCCAGTGGATACAAGCCTAGCCTGTCTAACCTATTCTCATAGGACAACCAGCCCATTCAGGTAGTGGTCTAGTGAACCTTCTCTAAGCTGCTCCAACACATTTACATCCTTCCTTAAATAAGGAAACCAACACTAAATGGTGCTCCAGATGTGACCTCACCAATGCCCTAACTGAGGCATAACCTCTCTACTTTTGTAGTTAATTCCCCTCGCAATAAACAATCCTATTCTATTAGCTTCCCTAATTACTTTCTGTACCTGCACAATAACCTTTTGCAATTCATGCACTAGGACATCCACATCCCTTTGCGCCTCAGAGCTCTGCAATCTCTTACACTCTCTCACTTCGTCCTGATAAAACGGACAATTCCACATTGTCCCACATTATACTCCATTTGTCAGATCTTTGCCCACTCACCTAACCTATCTATATCCCTTATGTCCTCTTCACAGTTTACTTTCCTACCAGCTTAATCCCACTTTCCAGCTCCGGGTCTATAGCCCTGAAGGTTCCAATACTTCAAGTATATATCCAAGTATTTTTTTCAAATGCGATGAGGGTTTCTGCCTCTACCACCCTCTTAAGCAGTGAAGTGCAGACTTCAACAACCCTATGGGTGAAATTATTTCTCCTCAACTTCCCTCTAATCCTTCTACCAATTCCTGGTCTATTCCCCGTGGTTATTCCCTCTGCTAAGGGGAATAGGTCTTTCCTATCCGCTCTATATAGGTTCCTCAATATTATACAGCTCAATTAAATCTCCTCCCAGCTGTTTCAAAGAAAACAACACCAGTCTATCTAGTCTTTCCTTGCAGCTAAAATTCTTCATTCCTGGCGGCATTCATGTAAATCTCCTCCCTACCCTCTCTAATGCAAGCATGTACTTCCAGAACTATACACAGTCCCTCTTGCTGTGACATAACTAGTGGTTCCAGCTTAACCTCCTCAATCTTAGTGATGTGAGGAAAAATCTTTTCACCCAGAGAGTGGTTGGAGTCTGGAACGAACTTCCTGAGAAGATGGTGGAGGCAGCTCGATTGACGTATTCAAAGAGGTGTTGGATGGCTCTCTGGAAAGAAAGAACGTGCAAGGTTACGGGGATAAGGGAGGGGAGTGGGACTAGGTAGAATACTCTTTCAGAGAGCCAGTGTAGACTCGATGGGCCTCCTTCTACACTGTAAGGATTCTGTGGTCCTGTAATTTTATGCCTCAGCTAATAAAGGATACTATCCGTACACCTTTTTAAAATTCATTGGATGTGGGCGTCGTTGGCTAGGCCAACATTTATTGCCCATCCCTAATTGCTCTTGTTCAGAGAGTCAACCACATTGCTGTGGGTCTGGTGTCACATGTAGACCAGGTAAGGACAGCAGATTTCCTTCCCTAAAGGGCATTAGTGAACCAGATGGGTTTTTACAACAATCATTTCATGGTCATCATTAGACTGTTAATCCCCGATTATTATCAAATTCCACCATCTGCTGTGGGGCGATTCAAACTTGGGTCCCCAGAATATTACCCCGGATCTCTGGATTACTAGTCCAGCGACAATACCACTACGCCATCGCCTCCCCCTAACAACCTTAGCAACCTTATTTACCTTCAGGGACCTTTGAACATGCACAGATCCCTTTTAATATGGATCCAATAACGTAAGACAGACCCCAACTGCCATTTTTGATAGGACCCAGTTGGAGCCTGCGCAGCTGATTCAGATTGATTTTATAGGTGGTGGAATGAGGCCCAGTACAGGTAAGCTTGAATAATTTGAGCAAAGGACAGCACAGCACTGGAGGAATGGGCAGCCAAACAAAAGCCAATACCTGCCCCATTGAGTCTGAACCTAACTCAACTCAAGCTCATGTCACCAGATAGTGCTCAAGAGGAGAAAACTTGGTGCATTTTTTTCTGTTCCTTCGCCTAGGGACAATGTGACCAATTGATGGAGTTCCCCATTGTTGCCAGCTCCCTGCCTATTTGGAACAATGGTTGTTGCATTTGGATCTAATTCAAAAGCAGTTCTTGTCCAAACATAAATCTGAGCTTTCGAGCTTCTTCTGCTATATGGCCGAAACAGTTAGAAGTTGCTGCTTGTGGAGGTTATGGGGCCCATCAAAAACCACTGAGCAGGTAAGGGTTTGTTTCCACAAGAGCATATGTTGTAGCTGGCATTTAAACTCATTTCTCCAGTGGCCAAAAGGGCAGATGCGCAGAAATATTATTATGTATATTAATGTTTTAGGGAACATTTATACAACATCATTTCAAACTCTAAGACACCTCTTAAGTTTTCATGGAGAAAGTGTTTTTGGTTGAAAGACTTTTGGCGTCTACAGATTTTGAGTCATTTTGAAAGTATATATTTTTAAAACTTCTGTCTCGAGACCCATCGTCAACAGTGGGCAGTAAAGGTTACCTACATGGGACACCAAGAGAATTCTAAGAACACTCTCATTTGTTCAAGGCCTAGACCACCCACATAAAGAGGGTTCTCACAAATTAATTTGTGTAGGCCTCTGGGTTGGTGCCCACGCATGCTGCACTTTACTGTGTAGAGTTACTGTTTCATAACTTTTCTAACCTTTTAACTCCTGCTGGTAGCTTCCCTTGGGAAAATCCCTGCTGCCTGTATGACCACCTTCAAAAAGAAAGTGTCTCATCAGTAAAATTCTAAAGAATAGACACTAAAGAGTCCGATTGTTCTTAGTACTTTGGTTTTAGCTTACAGAAAAAAAAAGGCCCGTGAGGTTTCCTTTTCAACCACACTCACAAAAAGTACGGTTGACTTTCATGGTGTAACTGCCCTGCTTGCTGTTTACTCAAACAACTGGAATTACTCAGGGTTTGAAATCACACGTGAACAATAGTGTACAAGTGCTTAGTGCATAATAATTTAAATTCCTTTCTCTGTGCTTTTAACAGAACCCATTGGTCATGTGCTTTAAACAAGATTGTGTCTCTACAAAGATGGCAGACAAAGCTTTTTGGTGCTACAATGTTGAGCATTGGTATGGTAGTAGCCTTCCGGTTCACATGACCATGGTGTGCGCCGTGGTGGCCAACACTGTGTTAAACATCGCCTGGTGTGGCTCAGGACCCCCACTCTGGCACGGCAGCCTCTGCTGCATTTGCTGCAGAGGAAGACAGCGGGCTGAGAAGGTGCCCGATTTGCTGCCCTCTGTTCCTGGGCCCTCTTCTCGGCCAGCCAAGCTTTTCATTTCTAATCGCCTTTTCTAATGCCCTTTCAAACAGCCAGCCTCCTGAGGTCATGGCTATCAGTGACTACCAATGGTCAGTGTCAATGTCTGCGATCTTCATTGGTGTACTGTTAAGCTTTGGTGTACTGCTACAGCATAGCAAGACTCAAGGCATCAAGGTTTTTAAACTTAATGGCCACCTATGTTTTTTTCAACTGTGGCAATATTTTGTGTTCTGTTTTCTTCCCAGCAAATATTAATGCATTTCAATTCCAAAATTAGCCTAATTAAGTAATATGGTCAGCAAAGTTTTAATTAAACTATTCTGGGGGTCAGGGTCCAGATTCTTAAAATTAGGTATACAGGCATTGAGATGTCCTTTTCCATTTTTAGCACCCAGTGTTCGCATCAAGTGCTCCCATGTCATAAGAACAGCAAGTGTTAGAAAAACTCAGCAGGTGTAGAAGCACCTACGGAGAGAGAAACAGAGCTAATGTTTTGTGTCAAACAACAGCTATTCGATATGGAGTGAAGCTTCCTGTACATTGATCGATCTGTCACTAAAGGACTGCTCTCTACATCCATGTGACATTTCCAGTGTTCTCACCCATGCTGCTTCACTGCATGGGCAAACCAAGTTTGCCTTAAACTGTGTGTTTTTTGTGCTATTGTCATTAACTGCTATAAACTCGCATTGACATCAAACCAGTTGAATTTAAGGTCAGGATTTATCCCTTGTCGGGCGTGCTCACCCGATGAGCGTCATGTCCTGGCCTAACAGTTTTGAATTTAACCTCTGGCCCCATTTTGCTTCCTTTCTGTTTGCCCATTTTGGTTTTCCTCTCTTTTTACATTTTTTTTTTGTTGCTTTTGGTTTTCCAGGAGTTTCTGTCCATGATTCACATCCCTAAGAGAGTTCAGAAGATCATCAACCTCAAACATTAACTCTGCTCTTCTGATCACAGATGATGAGTATTTCCAGCATTTCCTATTTTTATCACCTCTAGATATATCCCTTGTTTATTTAATACTGATCCCATTATCACTCCCTTTTGCCTCACACCATCAACCCTTTCACCATTTAATCACTGCTGTCTTCTATCCTATCCTTTTGTTATTTTTTCTACCCTCCCCTCTTTCATTGACTTAAAACTTATTACAACTCTAACTTATCCCAATTCTAGTGAAAACTCATTGACCTGAAACATTAGTTTTGTATTTCATTCCACTGGCGCTCCCAGGCCTGCTGAGTATTTCCAGCTTTTTCTAGCAGATGTCCAGCATCTGCAATGTTTCATTGGTCTTGTTTTGAGTTCAGACCAAACTCATTTCATATTGGACTCTTGCAGTCATCAGAGAAATTAGACTTATCTCCCCTCAGTCCAGGCTCCATCCAATCTAGCACTGAGAGGTGGAAGGAAAAGGACTCACTTCACCATCCAGCCACATAATAATGGGTAATGAATTTTAAAAAGAAGCCCTATTTGACCAGTTTCGGGTGGAAAAATAATTTGCTAATGACAATGGAAGCTGGCTTGTGGTTTAATCATTTCGAAAAATGCTAAGCTTTTGCACCCCCTGGTGATTGTAACAAAATCTGTAGTTCAAGGCAATGTGCTGGACTTTTTGGCAGGGTTGTGAATTTCTCTCATCCCATGAACTTTGTAGTCAGTTGAAGCAATGCCATTTTTATTGCAAACTTGAATTGTTTATCATCATATTCTGAGGTACATATTTGTATTTTATACATATAAATCTTTTTCTTCAAATTGAGACAGGCTTAGAACATACTGTACTTTGGGAAAGATACATTTAATCTTGTTACACACTGTGGGGCTAATTTTAACTTATGCCTCATTCTACATCTCCCGAGTTTTTATTTCTTTTGACTTCTGGAAACAACATTTCAGCCGAGGCATCTAATGGACGTCCGCTATGAGATTGCCATTTTACATTATTGGCCAAATAATGAGTCTTAAAAGGTCAGCACCAATGCCGGAGAGGTATTAATGTAAATGACCACCATGAACCCTGAAAGTGAAGCTAAACAATGGAGCAAGCTTGAGGGACAAAGTGACAGTTTCTTATCCCTACCCTCTTAGCACTTGGAAATGTGGCACGTTCTTATTTCAGCGTCAGCGTGAGAAAGCTCCACGGTCAGTCATAAGAGAGCGAGATGCCAATTGAAACCCTCTCCCAGCTCAGTGCCAACAACATCCCTCATCTCGACCTCAGATGAAGACAATATTGTAGCAGTGTTGACACTTATATGTTTCCCCAACAGCAACTGCTGAGCAAAGCAATCAATGAGGAATAGCTTTATGCTATGGGCGATACCATCGGAACAGAATTGAAGCTGCTCAAACTCATTTCACAAAGAATCTTCAAGCCAGCAGACACCAAACATCACCATGCCCCCATTTCACACTGGGAGCCAGGCCCCCACTATATATTAAACAACACTTGTCGGACAGGATGAATCAATAAATCACCCTTTGGAAGCACAGAAGGACGCAGTGCACTAGTATAAGTCTCAATATACTAATGAACAATAAACCTCAATCCATGTAACCAATGACATATCAATAGGAATACTTTTAGGGCTGTAATTTGCACATGGCTATCCACAATCCACATGCTCTTCTCTTTCACCCTAACCTCTCCAGAAGGCACTGACCAATGTTGGGGTCCATTCCATGGGTGACAACGCCCAAAGCCAAGAATGTTATGGACATAATTATCATCAAAACCACAAGGGGAACATTTTTAGCTCTGGGTTGGCCATTTGTATGAGCCAGCACAAACAAGGATTTGCATTTATATAGCGTCTTTCATGACCACCGGATGTCCCAAAGCACTTTACAGCCAATGAAGTGTGGTCATTGTTGTAGCATGGGAAATACAGCAGCTAATTTGTGCACAGCAAGCTCCCAGAAACAGCAATGTAATAATTACCAGATAATCAGTTTTTAAGAGATGCTGATTCAGGGATAAATACTGGTTAGGACAATGGGGAGGACACAATCTGCTCTTCTTTGAAACTGTGACCATGAGATCTTTTAAGTCCACCTGAAAGGCCACATGGGGCCTCACTTTAACATTTCATTTGAGCAACATCGTTGGGCATGTGGTCTCAATATTCATATTTACACAGTTTATGCAAGTGTACTTTCACCTTTTAATATTAATGCAAAGACAAAAGACAGAGTGAGAATTTGTTTGATCATTGTGAGCACTTTACGTTCTTGATACCTGAATGGAGGCATTTGTTAAGTAAATATACATGTGAAGGGCAATTATCTGTATGGTGTGAGTGTGTAATAAAACATTTTCAACTAAAATGAGTGCTGTAACCACACCTGTGTCTGGTCAGCAATTTCAACACTGCGATAAACAAATTTGTATACTAATTTTATTAAATTTTCTTTTGGTCAATAAATTGGTATTTGAAATTCCATCATGGCTATTGTGAGACCAAACCCATCCTCATGAGGGAAGGACTTTATCTTTGAATGGGCTCATTCATAAATTTTGGCATTTTGTGCTGTTTCGCCTCTCTTACTTCAACACAGACCAACATCAAGACGCTGAGTGGATGGGGAGAGGGTCACTACTTCCCACAAAGTAAATTTAAAATGCTGCCATTGCCCCTTTCCTCCAAACAACCGTACCCCTCTAATCAGAGAAATGGCCCTTGAATTATACAAATGATTTCCCTGCACCTCAATGTCTGAAGGAAGTGTCCATTGAATTCCTTAAAAGGTCCAACATTGATGGCGAGAGAGAGAGAGAGAGAGAGAAAATAAACCTGCAAAAAACAGCTCTGAGCCACAGATTGTTCTCATATCATCCAAACCACTTTCACTTCCTGGCCAGACCATTCTGAGAATGAGATGTGCTCTCAAGTGCACCAACCCTACTTCCTGAGGTTTTGCACACATTATAAGTGATGTTTATTTGCTATCCGTTGTACACTGTGCGATTTTTATTTAAAAAATAAGGTTCTTTCTTCACGTTAATCCTGTGCTAATCCATATATAGGAAAGGCAACAAATTAAACCTCTTTCAAAGTATTTATTCAGGGCAGCCAGTCTTCTGTCTTTCGCTTTACCAAAAAAAAGTAGAAGAAAATTGTTCTAAAAAAAGTTTCAATACAAGTACTGGTAATATAAAAAAAAAAACGTTTAAAATTGCATGTATGTTTAAGAAAAGATTCATTCGTAACCCTCCTTAGCACTTTGGTCAACTGTTGGCAACTGCTGATTTGCAAACCATCATGTTATATCTTCAAACATAATGACATCAGTGGAGAAAATCAGTTGTGTGCTTTGTTCTGAGTAGCTGTCAGTTAGTATTTGCAGTGGCTGGTCTTACATGTTTGGAACAAGTGATATGTTGTTACTGTACACTTTATTTTTCATGCAGGGAAACAGAGCCTAATCACAGCCAGGGTAGCAAGTCGACAACTGCAATTGGACAAGGCATCCCTGGGGTCTAAGAGAGGGGAGAACAAGGAAAGTGGCATTTACAGTACTAGAAATTTGGGAGGGGCGCTCTGGTAGTGGTGGGTGGTGGAGAGACAGGGGCTTATCGGGTAAGCACAAGACTCATAACTAAAAAAAAAAGGTGTCACTGCCCAAGGCTTATCAATGGCTAATAGCCACATGGGTTAAATACTTTCGAGGGCTGCCTGCAACTGGACCCATGGAGAGTCAGTGCCTTTCGCCTGAGGGAGGGAGAAAATTGAAAGGAGAACGTTAAAGCAAAGGAGAGAGGAAAAATCTGATAAATTTAACTTTCAGCCAATCAGAAAGCTAGTGTTTTGGGTTTGAAACAGTGAGGGTTTGCATTCTTAGAAAATTCTCATACAGTGAGTTAGTTCTGTAGGTCTTGTGAGACAAACATTCCGACGTGAAGCTGTTGGTGGTTCTTTGATATGAAAGCCTTGGGGTTTTTTTTTGTCCTCTCCCACCTCCTTCCTTTCTTTAGCTAAATTAACAGATTTAATCTGTTGGTGGTGAAAATGGCCTGCACTGAAATTTGGTGAAAGATGACCCAATCCCCAATGCCTTCTCCCCCCCCCCCCACCCTCACTCAATTGTTATCCTATCATTTTCAATGCACTAGTCACCATTTTCTAAGAAAACTAATCAACAAACATAACATATGGTCGCCGTGTCATTCATTCCCTGAGCGAGTTGGGTTATGAATGAAAAATACTCCCTAGCTGAATCTCTGTGTCACCATCGTTCTGGCTTCCCCCTGCTATGATTAGCCTCGTGGTTAATGCAAAACACTTGCCACAGCCTTTATTCTAAGAACATGGTTCTGAAGTGTACCATGTTTTTCTCAAGCCACACCATTAAATTCTGTAGTGCCTCCCCCAGGTGTGAAACTCCTCATTTTGCCAGTGAAAAACATGAAAAAAAAAAAAAATTTTGTTGCTTTTTCAATTGATTTCATTTTTCCATTATTTCTATTCTAAGAATGCTGCAGGGCCCAAAAATGGAGGGCCTTGCATACATATCAGATCTAGCTGCAAGCAAGGATGTGAGAGTCGATGTGCTCGTAGATAATAGCGCCCAGAATAAAACAATTTTCTCGCGATTAGTCCATGTGCTCACTGTATCAGCAGCCTACGATTGCTGCACAAGGTTAGGCAAAATAATCGAATAATGTGGCATCTGAACAGATGTGCTTGTGTGTGTGCCCGCATGTGTGTGTCTGTGCGAATGTTGCAAAAGAGTGAAGAGCTCCGAGGTAAGATGTGACCTTTTATTTTCGATATTCTTGAGTTATTTGACGTTGGGTTGACATTAAGGGTTAAGCCTCTGTGGGAAGAAAGGGGATAGCAACAACGGTTTTTGTACCTTATGCAGTGATGTCTGTGGATTGGATTCTCACCTTCCCAAAATTGCTACGTGCCCTGGAATGTGTGATTTGATAATCATATCAACTCTTCATCATAAATTATTTATAAGCTGTGTTTCATTTAATGTGTGGCTTCGAATTGAACGATTGAATCATTCGGAGGTGTATTCCCCTCTGTTTTTCTTTTTAAATGTTGATCTAATTCTTACAAAGTTTTTCTGTTGTGTCTGGGAGATTTAAACGGAACTAACTCAGACGGCTTGGTAGGGACTGTTAAATCTTGTCAGCCGCTTGATAAGGTCGAATGGTAAATTTTCTCCAGAGTGTTTGTGCTGACA
The DNA here is from genome assembly GCF_964194155.1 of Cetorhinus maximus. Lineage (NCBI taxonomy): Eukaryota > Metazoa > Chordata > Chondrichthyes > Lamniformes > Cetorhinidae > Cetorhinus > Cetorhinus maximus. The sequence goes on from NC_135890.1 coordinate 9,938,544, forward strand.
AAAGGATTAGGAGAGTATAGGACGTGATTTAAAAATGAGGACATTAGGAGTAAGTAAGGATCTCGGGGAGTGATATTTCACACAAAGGTGGGAGTCAAAGCTGATTGAAGCAAATAGTCAGATGGGTTCAAGCACGTAGATGAGTTTTTGGAGAAAGGTGACTTAAGCAATATGATGAGAAGGTGGGCAGATGGGTAGAACAATCATAAAGGGCGGCATGCTAGGCCAAGTGACCTTTTCTTATCACGAAAATACCCTGTTTCCTGCGCTGTCAAAATAAGCACAATAAGATTTTGGCAATTCTTACAGGGAATATGGGCAAATGGATTCCCAGATTTACACAGATTCCTATAGGATTGTGGGGATCTTTGTGTGGTTGCTCCATACCTTGAAGAAGTTTGAAGGAAGAGTCACAATGTACATTATTGATCAAGTCAATACTTTTACTCCAAAAAATAGATGTGTAAAGAAAACAATTGAGTACACATCTGGTGAAATAGTATAACTTAACATTTTTTTGTAAAACCGTATGTAATATTTCCACATCTCTGCCTCATCTAGTTAATGCGGCAACATTCATTCAACTGCCTACTTTAAAGCCAACCAGTGCCAGTCTAAAACAGGATGCGGGTGAAATACGATTAACTGTTGCAGCTTTTAGAAGATGCTTAGCTGAAAATCATTGTAAGTTAAAGACTGAATCATGTTCATAATTGTGAACACTCTTGACAACAAAACTAGTCTTCTGCAGAATGAGTTGGGCGAGTTAAATAAGCCAACTCTTTTCTGATACACAAAATTTGAAGTTAATTTAATGTTCATGTTCAATGACTCCATCAAATTATTTAACAATGGTTCATGCTTGTGTAAAATATCTATTTTGACAGAACTAAGCAAAAACAGTTTTTAAGTTGTACTCAAGTGCTTTAAACAATATTTTCCATCATGTTTCAGTCATATGCCTGTGCCACAATGCAAATAAAGTTTCACTATTTAGTTGAAAGACTATCTAAAGGATCCCAGTTTGATTTTGCCTTCAGTATCTTATCAATGGTAACAATTATTTTTTTTATTAAATTAAGTAGAAGATTAATTCTATACAAAGTAAGCATTGCTTTATTTTAAAGTCTGCCATTTGAAGGGTGTTGATCCTGGCTTTATTTATGTTCTTTTGCAAAAATTGCAGATGCGCTGCATTTCTAAGATGTGGAGTTGTTTCGAATTTTAAAAAAAACGTTGCATGCCTAAAGGCTATAAGGCTTCTGCCCTGTTGCAATGTTCTCTGTCCATAGTGTACGAGCTGTGCAGGGAGTGAGTGCTGATGTTTATTTCCACAGATTAGAATGTTGATGAGTTCAGCTGATTCTTCGAGACAAACAAAATGGCAGCAGCTGCTTCTTTCATGACTGTCATCATTTTAAAAAAAAATAATAATTTCATCTCATGCCAAAGCAGGTGTGCGTTGAAAAGAATTTTTTGAGTCTTTGATAATTTAGTTACTTTTTTTTTTCCATATTAAACGTTATCTACTTTTACGCAGCCAGCGATTTGAGATATATATTTGCCATATTCTGTCGTGTGCTTTATATGTTAAGCCAGAGATTTTAAGATAAGTAACTAAGACTTTTTTTCTTTAACAAAATTACAATTTCTGAACAAAATGAATGCCAGAATAACTAAACCCAGCACACAGACAAAGACATCGTACCATATATATACCGGAGTTCGTCAATGCTCGAGTTAAAAATTGAAAATGGCCTTAACCAGATAAGAACATGTAACACACACAACACAACATACAAATTCTACCTACACAAATCTAAAGAGTTTGATTCAAAAAGGGAAAAGTAGAAGTGACTCATATTTAAATGAAACTCTTTTGAAAGATTCTGTGATTGCAGAATGAATAAAGATGGTAAAACGAATCTGGCTGTAGCAAAATAAATCGTATTAAAATATGATGAAGTTTATTCCGCATGTATGGTTGCCAAACTGCTGAGCGATTATATATTTTACAATATAGCCTTTTTTTGCTGGTTTTGCTCAGAGGTTGTTCACTAGTCACTTTTATGATTGCAGTACTCAATCCAAACAGCACATTCTGTATTAAAAAAAACAATAGCATTATAGAGAGTCTAAAGAGAAAGTACATTTGCAGCCCAATCACTATCTGAGGTTTATTTAATAATATTGATTAGCATCATTTTCAATGTATATTTAATTGCTCATTACGCAGATACTAAATTTACAAAACCTCCACACTTTGAATTCTAAGACAAATTTAGTACCAAACGCTTAGAAGAAACAGAGGTAAAAGTTAGCATAAAACAGATTTGTATGCATTCTATTTTTATTATAAGCAGGAAATAGATGAACCTTTCATTTTCAAAACGTATAAAAGAATGTAATTTCTTTTGTGATTTTGAAATATGTATTTGCATGTCACAGCTCGAGAATCAACCTTATCAAACTTTAATACTATATACCACAACAAAAATCACAGGGATAAACACATAGCCTAGACAAAAATAAAAAATATATAATTTCTCCATATATTAATGTCAGGACTTAATTCACTCTGTTTTAGTTTTAGATGTTTTCTTTAAACATGGGAGTGAATCATTTTGTGATGTAGATTTCTTGGAGGTACTGTGAAATTGAAGAGTTTGCTAATCAATTTATTTTACATACAGATAAAAATGATACCAAAGTAAAGCTGTATATGTATTTATCAGGTCACAAATAAAATCATACAGAACTGTACACCTATCTAAAGGAAGTTTAGATTTTAGTGCCAAATTGACAGTGTAAATCGTCACCAATCCTCTGCATTTAATTGAGTTGCATCAAACCTCAATCGCTTCCTATTCAGTTCCATTGTAGAAAGTATATGTTACACACCTAACATTTAACCAGATAGCCTGATCCAAGGAAGGAACATTCCACATTTATCCCTAACATTACAGGCAAAATTGTTGCAAACTACAGTGGAAGACAATGGCGCTTTTTAAGAATCGGACCAAACTTTGTGTGGGCTTTGTGAAGTGATTCCGTTTTGCTTGGATTGAATTGCAGAAGTGAATGGTTGATTGGGCTCTGCCACAAATGACATTGAGGGCAATATCAACAGGCAATTGCAAGCGTTTGTTCCTTTTGCATTCTGCACTATAGGAGGAACACAGCATGTGTTGGTATAATGAGCATGCTAATACTGGATAAAATGACTATAATATTGGAAATAGTGATGCATTTGGAAAGTTCATTAATAATGACATTTTTTAAGACGACAGCCTCCTTACAGCTACAGCCTACAAAGTATCTTATCAGTAACAATTTTGATTTTCCTATACATTTAACTTTTGATACATCCCCAACTCCAATTTTCTCTTATACCCAGATGTGCACTCTTCTTGAATCAGCCTAGGCGGTGACTGCTAACAATGGGCTATTCAACTACAGGAGCTATCATAAGTAATCCCTATACTGTCCTTGTTCACTATCCAGCAGAGATCACTGGATACTGATTGAAAGTGGGAAACAGTCCCCTGACTGCAGCCTGAGCTGTAGTCCCCTTCTGACCAAGTCGGTATCAGCGCAGTCTGGGCTTGAACCCAGAGCTGTCCCTTTACCCAGTTGAGCCATTTCACTGAATTAGAGAAATGGTCACAATTGTGGCACAAAAGGTGCCTACTCAGCCCAACACGCTTGCGTAAGCTCATTAATAATTGCTGATATCATAGGTGTACATTTTTTGTCTGGCAGGGTGCTGCAAAACAACCAAAAGCAACACATACGCGACAATTTTCCTCTTATATCCTTTTGAAAAAGGTTATGTAAGTGATTCACAAGTGCCGCAATGCACTATGACATTCACAGGGCAAGGACGAGTCACCTTGTTTTAATAACTGATGAGCAGATGTAAAGGTTTCTGAGGAAGACACCAGAACTTTTCTGTGCAAATTGGGGGAAAGATATTTTCATCATGACTTGGGTGTGAGCCATTTTCGTGGTTTTCACGCCCCTGTGTCAAATCCAGCTGACTGAAAATTGCAACCTTTCAAGTTGTAGAATGACAGGAAAAGCTCGGTATCTTTCCTTCCCACTGTCTTGTTCCTCTGTGGCCTGTGAAGATAAACAATCTAAACAACGGAAGGTATATATTTAGGAACAAAGTGAGCAGGTGGAAGATCAGACCGATCTTTTGTTTTAATTTTCCAAAGGCTGAAGGCCTTGTCTTTTCAGCCGTGTTTTCTGAGGCCTGTCCAACTAACTAAACAGAACATTCTTTATTCATCCAAGACTTGGCTTAGTTACAAACCCCCTTCTTTTTACAGAGATTTCTTTAATTGCCTGTTGCCAGGTAATACTTTTCTTGGCCTCTTCCTTTAAGGCCCCAGATTGAAATTTATTTAATTAATTAATTAACGATGAACACACGTTTATCATGGTGGCTCTATTTAGTATTAAAAGCCATCATTCTTTCACATTGTTTGAAGCTTCACCATTTTTAAATAATACATGTGTTCACAGTAAGTAAATAATAAGCTGAGATATGCTACCTGAACTCTTGTGACATATTGTTCAATTATGCCTGGCATCTGGTCGCAATTGTGTTCATAGGATACAAGCAGCAGAGTATCCTACCTCTCGTCTAGTTACAGCTGACCATTCCCCCTTTTCCTCGCTGAACCTTACATCAGCTCCTGGTTCCCCAGTGTGCCTCAACTTTAAAATCCTCATCCACGTCTTGAAGTCTTTTCATGGCCTCATCCCATCTTAATGCTCCAACTCCCTTCAACCCTCCCACCATCCATCCCCCCAAAACTCTTCCTTCCTCACATTTTTGCCCCTCTGCCTCCCACCCTCCCTTCATGCCACCCAGGCCTGCAGGCCCCGGAATGCCCTCCCTAGACCCCTTTTGCCTTTTCTCTGCTTTGGGGTGCTGCTTAAACCTACCCCAGCCCCCCTTTCTTAGGCCCAGCATCCATTTTTTTGACCAGGCCTCTCTAAAACATTTTGGGATGAATTTCTTCCTTTAAAGGCGCTAGATACATGCAATTTGCTATTGTTGTTCAGTTGTATCTAGCGTTTGATACTTCTCAGTTGCTGACGAGAGCTGGCAGGAATTCTGAGGTGCAATATTAAACCGCACATAATTCTTACATTTTTACACTCAGTGTGAAAGATGTATTAATTATTAAGGCTATTTTGTTTTCTTTTGGCTGCAGGGGTTGTTAAAAAATTCTAAATTTGAGCCCATGGTCACACTACTGGAAGGGCCTGTGCTGGTTGGAATGATATAGAGATGGTGGTGGTAGTGGAGGGGTGGGGGTAGTGGTGGCGGGCGTGGGAGGGGTCTCCCATGGGGATTCTCCTCATCAGTTTTCATGGACGTGCCACGGAAACCCTGGAAAACGGATGTAAAATGACAGATAAGCTGCCACTGTGGGGCTATGATCGATGTTGCAGAGCATCAGTGCTATATTAATGAGGCTGGTTGACCAATTTTCCATGGCCCTACCAGCATTCTCATAAGGTGTGCGTGCTGCATCTAAATCACATCCTGATTTGGGCAAGATTTAATTTCGGGCCATTGTGTCCAGATTTGACATTTTACTGTAAGAACACTGAAGAAGCTTGACACCATCCAGGACAAAGCAGTCCGCTTGATTGTCACCCCATCCACAAACATTCATTCCCTCCACCACCGATGCACAGCAGCAGCAGTGTGTACCATCCACAAGATGCACTGCAGGAATTCACCAAGGCTTCTTCCAAACCCACGGCCGCTACCAGCTAGAGGGACAAGGGTGGCAGACACATGGGGACACCACCACTTGGAAGTTCCCCTCCAACTCACTCACCATCCTGACTTGGAAATATATCACTGTTCCTTCACTGTCGCTAGGTCAAAATCCTGGAACTCCCTAACACCACATGGGCTGCAGCGGTTCAAGAAGGCAGCTCACCACCACCTTCTCAAGGGCAACTAGGGATGGGCAATAAATTCTGGCCCAGCCAGTGATGCCCACATCCGGTGAATGAATAAAAACAAAGAAGAATGCCAAGGCTGTGGAATAAATTCACGATGGTATAGGGTTGCCAACTGTGATTAAATACATTCCTGGAGGTTCATGACTTGCCCCCACGTTCCAGCCAACACATCCGTCCATGTGACACACCGCCTCCCTACACCAACTGAAAAGCAAAAAGACTCATTGGACGATGTTTGACTGTCAGCCAAAGAGCCCTTTTCCCCCATTTTCAGCATTTTTATATCTGGTAAAGAGAGCTTTTCAAAGAAAGTTTAAAATATATATATATATATTTTTAATGTCATGATGATTTTTCTCTGGGGTTGCAGTATAGCGGTGCCCTGGAAATTGATCTTCAATTCTGGGAGACTCCAAGCCAATCCTGGAGGGTTGGCAGCCCTGCTAAGGCGATAGATACCGGGGATGAGAGGCTTTAATATTGAGAAGAGACTAGAGAAACTTCTCTTTTTTTCTGACAGAGTAGGGAAGGCTAAGAGGAAATAAGGGGTAGAATTTTTGGGTTGGCTGGGGGGCGGCCGCAATTGGCCGGCCCAGGAGTGATCAGCCCCCGACCTCCATTTCGCTGGCCAATTAACAGCAACGCACGCACGAAAAGCTCAGCGCTGCCGGGGTGAGGGCGGGAGGAGGGCGAGCGCTGAAGTCAGCGTGGGCACGGAGGAGCCTGGAAGGAAAGCTCCCTGAAGGCAGAGAGCTGCCTCAGGGAGCTGAAGAATTAAAAATCAATAGAGGCAGAATTTAACATCCATAATAAAATAAAAGTCATAAAAATTCTGTGCATGGATTTTTTTTTAAAAATCGAATTACGGAAACCTCATCCCATCCTTGGGTGAGGCGTCCTGAAAAATGCAAAGGCCGCCCGGCTGATTCGTCCGCCAACTGTAAGGTTGGACGGGTAGCGAATGATCCCTGTTAACTGATGCTTTAATGGCCTTAATAGGCCTCTTAATCGTCGGCAGGAGGGCTGCCAACTCTCGCCCGCGTCCGCCGACTGAACTATCGCGTGAGTGCGCGATGACGTCGGGACGCTCGCCTGACATCATCGCACGCGCGAGGGCCATCGGGCACACGCCCACACGCCGAGCGGAAAATTCTGCCCGCAATTACAAAATAATAACAGATGTCGATAGGCAAAAAGCAGAGAAACTACTTGCACTGATCGTTGAACCCAGTATCTGGACTGGCACAAATTTAATACCATTACCAAGAAATAAATGCTGGGAGAAATCCTTTTGCCCAGTAGGTTGTTAGAAAATGGGATGCCTTATCAGGAACCTGGAAAATATGAGCAGGAGTGGGCCGTTCAATGCTCCGAGCCTGCTTTGCCATTTAATATGATAATGACTGATCCTCTATCGTCATATCCCCGCTCTCTCCCCGTGCCCCTTGATGCCTTTAGAGTCTAGAAATCTATCTATTTCCTCCTTAAATATATTCAGTGATTTAGCCTCCACTGCCCTCTGTGGCAGAGGTTTCCACAGGTTCATCACCTTCTGAATGAAGAAATTTCTCCTCATCTCACCTCATACCCTGTACCCTGAGACTGTGACCCCCTTGTCCAAGGCCCCCTAACCAGAGGAAACATCATCCCTGAATCCAGTCTTTCCCTCCCTGTTCGAATTTTATACCTTTCAATGAGATCTGTCTCATTTTTATAAACTCTGGTGAATATAGGCTAAGACTACCCAATCTCTCCTCATACGACAATCCCACCATCCCAGTAATCAGCCTGGTGAACCTTTGCTGCACTCCCTCTACCTTTTCTTAGGGAAGTAGACCAAAACGGCACACAATACTCCAGAGCCAGAAATTTCCCCCCCCCCCGTTGTGTGGGTTGTATGGGGGCGGGCGCGAACCTGATCAGCGCCACCGATCGGGTCCACGCCGCCAATTTATGTGGGTGGGGGGTGGGGGGGGGAATTCCCTGAGTTGTTTCCTGCGTTCTTTCATGCATGTGCGCGAAAGAGCACAGGGATCTCCCTGAGACAGCTCCGTGCCTCAGGGAGATTTGTTTAAGTTATGGAAATTTGTATAAAGGTGGGAAAAAAGTTAAGGACATGTCCCCTCATGTGAAACTGTCACATGAGCTGGGACATGTCCATTATTTATTTCAAAAATGTTTATTTGAAATAATAAACCCTTCATGAAACCTCACCCCGCCCGTGGATGTGGTTTCATGAAAAATGTGAAGGCCGCCTGGGCTCTTCGCCTGCCCCCCCGCCAACCTTAAGGTTGGACAGACAGCTCAGTTCAGTACTTCAATTACTTTTTAACAGGCCTTAATGGGCCCGTGACAGTTCGGCCGAACTGAATAACTGAATGACGCACGGTGATGTCGGGATGCCTGCCTGATGTCACCACGCGTCAGGTTACATGTCGGCGAGCGGGCCCTGACCCCCTGCTCACCGATGGGAAAATGGTGCCCCCGGTGTGCTCTCACCAAGGCCCTGTACAGCTGCAGTAAGACATCCTTGCTCCTGCACGCAAATGCTCTTGCAATGAAGGCCAACATACCGTTTGCCTTCCTAACTGCCTGCTTGCTTTCAGTGACTGGTGTACAAGGGATACCCAGGTCCCTTTGTACATCAACATTTCCCAATCTAACACCATTTAAATAATACTCTGCCATTCCGTTTTTCCTACCGAAATGGATAACTTCACATTGATCCACGTTGTACTGCATCTGTCATGTATTTGCCCACTCACTCAACTTGTCTAAATCGCCTTGAAGCCTCTTTACATCCTGTTCACTACTCACATTCCCACCTAGTTTTGTGTCATCAGCAAACTTGGAAATATTACATTTGGTTCCTTCATCCAAATCATCGATATATATTGTGAATAGCTGGGACCCAAGTACTGATCCCCGCGGTACTCCACTAGTCACCGCCTGCCACTCCAAAGAAGACCCATTTATCCCTACTCTCTGTTTCCGGTCTGTTAACCAGTTCTCAATCCATGCCAACATATTAGCCAAGCCCCGTGTGCTTGGATTTTGCACACTAACCTCTCATGTGGGCTTTTAAGATTAATGTTAAAATCTTGGAAACGGAATGCTGTAGCTTTTCAAGGGGAGTGGATATGTATTTGAAAAAAGCAAAAATATGCAAGAGCATGGGGAAAGCTTGGGGAAATGGGACCAAGTGGACAGCTGGGTTCAGAGCATTACGCAGGCTCAGAGGACGCAATGGCCTCCATCAATGCTTCATGTGATTCTATGAGAATGTGGAGGATTTCAGGAAGAGCAAACTTGGCCTTTGTAATTGATCAATCCCACTTACCCACTCCTCAGTATACTTTCTCACCAGATAAAAAGAGGAGAGCTAACACAGACTTTTCGCTGATAGTTCGTGAATCAGGGTGGCTGTTATAAATAAAAACAAAAAGCTAAAAGCTACTGCGGATGCTGGAAATCCAAAACAAAAACAGAATTACCTGGAAAAACTCAGCAGGTCTGGCAGCATCGGTGGAGAAGAAATCAGTTGACGTTTCGAGTCCTCATGACCCTTCGGCAGAACTGAGTTCTCGAAACGTCAACTGATTTCTTCTCCACCGATGCTGCCAGACCTGCTGAGTTTTTCCAGGTAATTCTGTTTTTGTTTTGGATTTCCAGCATCCGCAGTAGCTTTTAGCTTTTTGTTTTTATTTATAACAGCCACCCTGATTCAGGTAATTCTGTTTTTGTTTTGGCTGTTATAAATGTTGCTTAGAACCAGACTTGTACCTAGCAGAACTCCAATTAGACTATTCCGGTTTATGGAAGGATCAAATTCGAATTTGATAATAATTTACTAAATATCAAAATGATATTTGAGATTTCCTGATAGCCATGGAAATTTACAGCACAGAAAGAGGCCATTCAGCCCAATTTGTCTCTGTGGTCTCTTTGTTAATGGAAAAAAAAACAATGCTCTCTCCCCATGACCCCTTTGTCTTTCTCATGTAGCAAATATTTGTCCAAGTATTTCTTTTCATGCATTAAATGATAAAAGCCCAATATATTGTTTCATAACACAGGCTGTGTCTGCATTCCAGGTACACTTTAGGTGTGTAATGGCATCGGAAACGTATACTATGCGATGAAACCTTTGTTGTTGTTTTGCAGATAGGAAAAAAACAGTTCATTTTGAGGAGATCTAAGGTGATAATACATCTAACAGCATTGATTCTCCTCAGGACAGTCAGAACCCAGCACCTCCCCCCCCAATCCCACCCCCGCCCCAAGCCCATCAAAAAATTAATTTCTTTCAATATGTTGCGAGGGGAGATATATGTATTTTGAGAGTGATACAATGCGTGATGTTGAATTAGTCTTTCATTATACACTTCAGTGGAGATGTGTGTGGTGTGCAATGGACAGCTCGTTCAATATCGCCTGTCTTAGATCATTGGCCAAAGAAAAATTAGCCAGAAGGACATCCTAGTTTGACTGAACTCATTATTCTCTATTCACTTCACTAAGAGCCCCAGTGAAAAAAATACACGTTGGAAATCAAAAGCTGGTTGAATTTGAGTTAAGAAAGTTCCCTTGAGATGCGTCACTATGATGACTTTGTTGGAAATAAATCTCTTGCTGTTTTCAGATGACCCTAGTTTGGTGTAACAGAAACCATTATTTGTGTCGACTTTTGGAAAAAGACGTGCGGTGATTTGTGTGGTGTAGTGGGTTACAGTAGTCACTCGTCTTTTGACTAAGACATGTCACATTTGGTTAAATTGTATTCAGCATATTGCAAAGAATGTATCCTCCATCTTCTTGCTGTGAGGCTACCACAGCCCAAAAATTGGCCATTTTTAGGCAGTTGGCAAGTGTACCCAGAGGGGCCATTGTGTGGCTAATGCAGAAAATGGACAATATAGCACTGGTGCGGCACCAATAACGGAAAAACTCAGCAGGTCTGGCAGCACCTGTGGAGAGAGAAAGAGAGTTAACGTTTCAAGACCGTATAAATCTTCTCTGAAGAAGAGTCATAAGGACTCGATAAGTTAACTTCCAACATTTTCTGTTTTGGTTTCTGATTTCCGACATCCGCCTTATTTTGCTTTTAGCACTGATGCAGTATGAGGTTTGAGAAAGAGGGAAACACATTCATTCATATAGAGCCTTTCATGATCACTGCCTGACCCACTTTTGAAATGTAGCCGCTGTTGTAATGTAGGAAACACAGTGGACAATTTTATGCATAGCAAGCTCCCACAAACAGCAATGTGATAATGACCAGATAATCTGTTTTAGTTATGCTGATTGAGGGATAAGTATTAGTCAGGACCCCAGGGATAACTCCCCTGCACTTCTTCAGAACAATGCCATAGGATCTTTTACACCTCCCGAGAGGGCAGACTGGGCCTCAGTTTAATGTCTCATCCAAACAATGGCACCTCCAACACTGCAGCACTCCCACACTGCACTGTGGTGACAACCTCGAATTTTTGCTCAAGTCATAGAGTCATAGAGATCAACAGCACAGAAAAAGGCCCTTCGGCCCATCGAGTCTGTGCTGGTCAAACAAGTATCTAACTATTCTAATCCCATTTTCCAGCACCAGGCCCATAGCCTTGTATGCCATGGCATCGCAAGTGCACATCCAAATACTTCTTAAACGTTATGAGGATTTCTACCTCTACCACCCTTTCAGGCAGTGAGTTCCAGATTCCCACCATCCTCTGGGTGAAAAAATTCTTCCTCACATCCCCTCTAAACCTCCTGCCCCTTACCTTAAATCTATGCCTCCTGGTTATTGATCCCTCCACCAAGGGGAAAAGTTCCTTCCTGTCTACCCTATCCATGACCCTCATTATCTTATACACCTCAATCATGTCCCCCCTCAATCTCCTCTGCTCCAGGGAAAATAACACCAGTCTATCCAATCTCTCCTCATAACTAAAACTCTCCAGCCCAGGCAACATTCTGGTAAATCTCCTCTGCACTCTCTCTAGTGCAATCACATCCTTCCTATAATGCGGATTCCAGAACTGCACGCAATACTCTAGCTGTGGCCTAACCAGTGTTTTATACAGTTCCACCATAACTTCCCTGCTCTTATATTCTATGCCTCGGCTAATAAAGGCAAGTATCCCATATGCCTTCTTAATCACCTTATCTACCTGTCCCGCTACCTTAAGGGACCGGTGTACATGCACACCAAGGTCCCTCTGATCCTCGATACTTCCCAGGGTCCTACCATTCATCGTGTAATCCCGTGCCTTGTTTGTCCTGCCCAAGTGCATCGCCTCACAAGTCCTGGAGCGAGACTTGAACCCAAAACCTTACAACTCAGACTCAAGAGCAAGAGCATGGCCCCAAAGGGCCATGGCTGTGATTAGGGATAAAACACCCTTATAAGACCAAACAAAAAGAGGTTACGCTCTGCATCTAACCATACATTACCTGGCCTGGAATGCTGGATGGTGTTCGAAATGGAAAAATGTAACACTGCCCAGCAATAACCTCCTCCTTCATGAGTCTAGGGCTGGGATTTTCTGGCCCCATTGTCGTCGGGCATCATGGCGGGAGGGGGAGCAACAATATGGCGAGAAGGCCAAAAATTGGTTTCACGCCGTCATGAAACCAGGTTACGATCGTCCGCTCTCCCTGTCAATGGCGGGCTGTGTCGGGAACGTCATTTTAATACATTTGCATCTAATTACAAGCCCCTGCTCGCCAGAATCATCCCCCTGAAGTCAAATTTACCACCCAGGTCGGTCTGACTGCAGAACCATTGTGCTTCACGACTGCCTTTAGAAGGCGTGCGCCTGGTGACCTGAACTTCGAGGGGAACTCGGAAGTGAGTGCACGCAATCCCGCGCAGCGCTCATGAGCATCGCCCGTGGGAGGTCACGGGAGAGGCGTTGCCCTTTCGCAGGGGGAACAGGCAAGTCCCTCTCTTTCTGGCTGGCTGTCAGTGCATTGCCTGGGCTCGAGTGCAGATCAGACCAGGGGGAGTGGGGGAGGGGGTGCAGGCAAGGCAGCACAAACAGACTGGAGGCCAGACTCATGCCAAGGGGATGGGGGGTGGGGAGGGTGAGGGGAGGGAAGCGGCCAGACACCCGGAAAAGCTTGTCAAAAGCGAGCATCCTTCGTCAGCTGAGACTGTTCAGAATGACCATGAAACCATTGCCGATTGTTGTAAAAACCCATCTGGTTCACTAATGTCCTTTAGAGGAGGAAATCTGCCATCCTTACCTGGTCTCTTAAATGCCGGGATCATGAAAGCCAGAAAGCAGGAGCGCTGGTATTCCACAGATGCAGGGAGCCATCGAGTGTACTCAGGTGGCACTTAGATCTCTGTGGCAAGAAGCAGTCAACTACGTCAACCTCAAGGGCTTCCACTCACTGAATGTTCACCCGATGTGCGACCAGCACAAACACATCCTGCAGGTCTGCGCTCGGTTCCCAGGGAGCGCCCACGACTTCTACATCCTTAGCAGGCCTCAGATCCCTGACATCTTCCAGGGTCCACAGAGGCTGCAGGGTTGGCTCCTCAGGGACAAGGGCTACCCACAGAGGACGTGGGTGCGGGCACCCGTGTGGCAGCCGCACATTAGCAGCAGAGCGATGGTATAACGAGGCTCATGCCACAACTGAGACTTTGATGGAGCAAACATTAGGCATTTTTTAAAATGAGGTTCCGGTGCCTCGACAGGTCCGGTGGATCCCTGCAACGTGGTCCCCAGAAAGCGTCGCGTATCATCATCACTCGCTGCGCACTACACAACCTGGTGCTGCAATAGCGGGAGGACCTGGCTGAGGAGGAGATGGAGGAGCTGTATTTATCCTCTGATGAGGAGGGCATCGAAGGACATGATGATGGTGAGGTCCTCGAAGGTGAGGATGATGGTGATAAGGCCTTCGCACTGTCCATGCAAGGCAGGCATGCTCGGGAGGCCCTCATAGCCACAAGATTCATGGAGGATGATGACAAGATGCAGTGAGGACAGTCCTGACACCCTCACCTTGCATCTGTGAACGTTTGACTCCTGTGTGGCTGATGGCAGCGCACATACCCTCAGTGCTCAGGCTCATGTCATGGAGACGCAGTGGAGGCCCTGATAGTCACCAGATTTCCAGAGGATAATGATGACACACAGTGAGGACACTCCATAGATCTTCACATTACCCCTGTGAATGAATGACTCCTGTCTGGCTCTGTGGTCAGGGTCATAACGTGGAGATGCAGCCATGAAAAATGCACCTGATCCTTTGTCAGCCTTCAGCACCTGAGCCCTTCAGCAGCACAGCGTCACCAGTCACAGGTGCTGATGAGATGGTGGTCCAGCCCCACCTCAAAAGTGCTGAGAGCACAGAGAGAATGATGGAACTCTGTGACTCCTGCCCACAATATTCTGGCAGCAATGACAAGCACCATTGAGGTGCAGGCATCACTAATGTGTCCAGTGAGTGTGAAGCTGGACCATCACTTTGGTTTTAAGGTTACTCACTACACAGGGAAGAGGCCCTGGACTGAGACACCTGTCTTTGTCTTGTGCAGGAGCCAAGGTTTCACATCTGAGTGACACGAACACTGCTCATCAGAACAAGGAACCATAGGCAAGGAGACATTCTTGGGAGTTTATTTACAATAGTTAACATTAAGTACAAGTGATTAACACCCATGCCCAGGCTGTACAACTGCATCTTCTTAACCTTCTTAATCCTGGCGCTATGTCTTGGTGCACCCCCAACATCCACAGTGGAGGTGGAGGCAGCCTGCTGACTGCCAAGCCCTGTCTGTGATGGGCTTGGCGGGCGTCCTCTGGAGAGCCGAGACCTGGAGGACCCCGGCCTGCTTTCGGGGTCCTGCTGTGTGGCAGTGGCACCCTCCTCGGCCTGTGGAGCTGGAGCTGCTGGGGTCACAGGAAGAAGGTGTCCGGATGGGCCGGTCACTCCCAGAGTCACCTGGGCGGCTGGCCTCGGGGTGTGCGCCTGCTGATGCCCCTATCTATGGGTGCCCGAGGGCCCTTGGCTGACTCCTTGAGGAGAAGGGAAGTGCGATCGAGCTGCCCAGCACCCCTCTCATGTTGACACTGTTGGAGGCCAGTTATGGTGTCAGTGTTGGAATTCAGCCCGCGCAGCAGTGCAGGGCCGATGTCCTGGACCAAGGCCTCCATGGCATCTGTCAACCGACCAGTGTTGACCTCGGTGCATTGGCATACCGGCGCTATCACCTCAGACTGAAGGCGGGCAGACTCCTCCATCATGCCTTGCAATCTGAGGAGTGCCACGGACATCCCTTCCTGATGTTCCCAAGCCTGCCTCGGCAGTCCTAGCAACTGAGGTGTGACCAAATTCAGAGGCTCCTCATCTGACTCGAACTCAGCAGATTCCTGGCCTCCAACAGTCCTCCAAGTGCCGGAGACCTGGGAAGTCCCTGTCGCCGCCTGCTGTGGATCAGACAGTGCGATGTGCTGCCTAGATTGTGATCCTGAAGCTACTCTAAAACTAAGTCGCACTGACGTGTGCGTCTCTGCGTTGGTGGAGGGTGTGGGTGAGCGCTGTGGTAGGTCTTTAATTAGGATTTCATCAGATTCTTCTCCTGGGATGGCTTTGAGGCTTCAGTCGACGACCCGGGTCGTGGACCCCATCGGCCGCATGTGCCTGCCAAAGCAAGGAGAGATAACCAGTGCATGGCAGGGGACTGCGGAACAGGGGAACTCACTCACAGCATGGTTGTCTGGTGGATGTTAGCACTGCTGGATCCTCACTTGGTTGAGCACCTTCAGCCTCACCGTCAGCCCAGGAACGGTCCAGATCATCGTCGGCCAGCTGGATGACTCTGTTTTCAAAATCTGTGTGGGCCTTGATGTCAGGTATTTCTCCACCAGTCTGCGACCTCCCCCCTCTTGTTGTGTGCCAGCTTGTCCTGCATGAAGACAAATGGAGAGAGTGTGAGGAGGACATCTGCCAGGCCAGATGAGAAGGATAGCTGGCGTGTGTGGGTGGTGAGTGATGCCATGAGGGGTTTAGGACATGGTCCGCAGGGCAGATGAAGGTGTGTGTGAGAGAGAGTGAATGGCGATGTCCCTTGAACTGACAGTGAGTGAGATCCCTGTGGATGTGTGATGGGTTTGTGAATGTGTGAGTTGAGAGCGATGAGAAGAATGACTTACCCTGGTGGAATGGCAGAGATCATTCACCCTCTTTCAGCACTGGCTGGCTGTCCTCTTTTGCAGGGCATTGGCACTGACCACTGCTGCCGCTGCCATCCCAGGCTGGGTTTGTCACCTTGCTTGCTGGTCTTCGCACAGAGCCAGGGTAGAGGATGTCAGGATGGCAGGCCTCCACTGCGTCCAGTAGGTGCCCAAGGGGGGGGCAAATTTGGGGGCAGCATGTTGCCTCCCTTTGGCAGCCATGACTTTGCCGCAGCTCCCGATCCCCAAGAGAGAGAACTACCTCTGCGGGGGTGCCCTTTAAATATGGTGCCCGGACGACTGAAGGCCTGAGGTGATGGTGGAACGGGCAAATCAGAGACCGGGAATGCATTATTAATGAGGCAGGATGCACCGGGAATGGGACGATACGACGCGAAAAGCCACCACTGCGGCCGGCGGGTTAAACGTCCTTTTTCCCACCCGCCGCTGCACTTAGTGCAAACCTGGGACAATTCCGCCCCTGTGGCCCAGTTAAAAATAGAACAAAAGTCAGGAGTAAATAATTACGATGGCTCAGGCAGAACAGATGCAATCTCATTATTTTTAACAACAGGCCAGAGAGAAGGGGCAGAGAGCAAAAACACTGAAAAACCTCAATTCACATTTGAAAACCTTTTAAGTTCACAGTTTATATTGAGTCACTCGCGTGAAAAGAAAGCAAGATAAAAACAAAAGGACCAGCTGATCTGGCAGAGTAATCTGCAATCTAAAATATCTGATTATATAACGTGATGTCTACCAATTTAATCAACGCACCTTTACTTTGTTACAAATCACAATTGAAGCACTCAGTCAAGTGTGGCTGTTCAGCTGAATTCCCTCAGTGACGCATCTCTGATATAGAGGTAAATTATCCCTAGGTGACTTACGACTTCAGTGATAATATAATCCTGAAGCTGTGTTTATTTTTACCTCGCAACTTTATTCACTAAATATCATTACTGTCTAATGACGTGGAGATAAAAGAAAAGCTGTGAATGCTGGCAAACTTGAATTAAATCCAGAAAATGCTGGGAATACCACAGGAGAACCGTTTATGGTGCAAATGAGAAATACAAGGTAATATTTCTGGATGTCAACTCTCAAACAGAACTGTTGAAGGGTCTCATCCAAAACATTAATCTATTTGTTGTTGCAAAGGCTGACTGACCTGATGTGTACTTGCAGCAGTTTTTGAGCTCATCTTAAAATTATCATGTGTGATCAGGTAGTCTAGAAATGATTGTGCTGTCAACACATTTGGTGCAATGTGACTTCATTTTAAGAGATACTACTGCTTTCATTAAATGATTAAATGAGTAGGCAAAATACCTTTGTTCGTATATGTTTAATGATTGTTTCTTAACGTGTCACATAGTAATACCTAGACTTACATTTATTCAAGTTTCATGAGCCTGACAGCAATTCTATGTCTGCTGTTCTCTGTGTTTTCCTTTGAAATAATCTTAAATGTTGTCAGCTAATAGACATTATCAATAACCTCAGCCCTGAAGCCTGCAGGATTTTCTATTGTACCTCAAGGGTACTGTGACCAACGTGTATAAAAGAAGAGTATATCTCATCTCGGAAACAAGGTGTTGCTTGATAAATTGATAAGGAGAAGGTCAGTCTCACGAAGCCCACCTCCATTTTGAAACAACTAATTTTTTCTCATCGAAAGCAAGCAATTTTTTTGTACTTTTTTCAACAAAGCGGTTCACTCTTAATTCCCACCCTTTTTAATGAAGACAAAGCAATAAGACACCACTTGAGTAAACATTGACAAACGCACTGCAGCGTTAATTAAAACCAAGTGCAAAATGCAGAGCAGTGCAAGTTAAAACAAGCTGGTCGTACAAAATGAAAATCAGATAATGATCGTGTATCTGATACAACAAGCGATACAGTTGCTCAGATATCGATCGCGTCGTAGGTTTTTTACTCTCAGCAGAGTTCAAAACATGCACATCTTAAACTTTTATGGCGTAACATGTCTCACAGACCTATTAACCCTTCACATTACAAACAACTATTTCTACTTGTATTTTCGAGCCATGAGAAGAATGATAAGACATGGCTAATTAGTTAAATGTTTCATTTTGTTTTTGCTGCCAACCTTTTTGGAAAACAAACATTATTGTTCCGCTCCGTGATTTTTTTTCTTTCAGAATCAAGTAAACATGCTTTTTTTTTCTGTTTTGTTAACTCGAGTTGACATATTCATCAGGAAATCACTGCAAATGATGGTACAACTGAACAGCACAGGTCAATAGTCAAATTTGTTGAAATTTAATCGGAGGAGGCAGCCATTTTAGCCTATTTATCTTGTTCTATTACTAGTTTCACATCAGATGCCCATTTTGGTCCATTGAGCTTGGACTCCTGCTAGCTTCAGGCTTCAGACCAGAGCTATACACTGATCCCATTTGAAAAAAAAATAGAAAATACTGGAAATATTCAGCATCGGTGGAGAGAGAAACAGAGTTAATTTACAGGATGATGACTTTGTATCAGAGCTCTGAAGATAGATATTTGGCCTGAAACATCAAGTCTATTGCTCTCCCCACAGATGCTGCCGGACCTGCTGCGTATTTTCAGCACTTTCTGTTTTTATTTCATGTTTCCAACATCTGCAGTATTTTGCTCTTGTTTTACTGATCCCATTTTCTCACTTTATCGTTTTACCCTCTATCTTTCTTCAAATGCTTATTTAATTCCTTTTAAACAATGAGACTGATCCATTTCAAATACCCACTTGAAGTAATACATTTTAGTTTCCAATAACCCTTTGCATAAAAATAGTTCTGTCCCCCGCCTTACACTTCTGGCATCACTTCTTATTTTATCACAACCTCTTATTGATAAGTGGAAACAATCCTTCACCATTTAGATCCTCCTTAACCTTTTTTTTCTCCAGTAAATATAGCTCTTGATTTTCAAATATCTTATAAAAATGCCCTTTGGGTGCTGATAGTGACCTCATTTTAACCTTGCCATGAAAATAGTGGGGAGTGGATATTGACACAAGCATAACATTACTCAGGTTATTTTAAAATGTTTGAGTTTTTAAAAACGGCGCATTCTTTATATTTAGACAAGTGCCATTGTTAGTTTTGGATGGCCCTTTATTAATCAAGTAGGGGAAAAAACTGAAGTCTAGTAACTTTTCTTTCTTAATTACTTGCTGATACTTCTCTAATGTCTTTTTCAGTTCCATAATGATGCATTTTGAATCCATATATAAAACCACTCAAGCATTCATAGAAATCAGATTCTTGCTTCTGCTTATTAGTTTATTTGCATTACCCATTTTCAAAAGAATGTGTGGTCTTTGAATGAGGAATAAGTGTGACATTTTGTCTCTCCCCATCGAACTGTGTCACTTTTTCTTTAAAACGCACACATTAATTTTCGTTTGTTTGCACAGTAGTTGACTTAACAAAGTCACGTTAAAATTATTTCCAATAACACGACTCCTTATGGATGTAAACTTTATTAACCTAAGCTTCTGTACGCAGCTACATGTTACAAATGGAGGACAAATTCACTGAGACTGTGCTCAAAGTGCAGAACTTCACTTGAGAGGCACCAACGGGAAAATTAGGCGCAGAGTTCAGAGGTAATAACTTGAAAATGGGCAACGCCATTAATCTGGTGGATTGACACCTTGTATGTCGCTCAGTTGGTAGCACCCTTGCTTCAGAATCACAATCAAAAGCTTGTGGGTTCCAGCTCCAGAGTCTTGAACACAAACTCTAGGCTGACATTGCAGTGCAGTAACAAGGGAGTGCTGCACTATCAGATGTATTGCCTTAGGGATAAGATGCTCTCTCAGATGGATGGAGAAGATATCACTAAAATAGCTTATTTTGTCATTAATGCAATGCTGTTCATGGGAGCTTGCCTTACTTTACAACAGCGACTGCACAGGCATTTCTCAATAGTTGTAAAGCGCTTTGGAATCATCTGATAAGTGTGTGTGAAACATGCAAAATAATTCAGATCTTTCCCTCTCTAACTCTCACTCATGCCCAATTCCCCAGTCAGTAATCCTGCTGCGTGAGACTATCCACTGGGAGTTGAATTCATCGCTGGAAACTCCTCTTTCCTGCATGGGAAGTAGCGATATATGTCTGCCATAAACATTCAGGTTTGGGGATAAAGGACGACAGCCAACCTAGGGGGAAATTTCAATGAGCCTCGCAGATTTTTGGGCTCCTGAATGGGGGGGACCAGTAAAGCCAATTCAGGAAAGAGTTGAAAAACCAGTGGAGTGTCAATGACCTTTTTTTTGGTTTGGCCCAGCTGCAGTAAACACAGGCACCAGTTTCTATAGATTATCCACCATTTCATGCAATGCAGAATGAATAGTTCAACATGCTTTTGGTGTGCTATCTTGGACTTCCATCAGCAAAAGTTATACATCTGATAAATCTCCTTGATAGTACCACATTCTGAGATAATCATGCATTTGTACTGAAGAAAATAATATAAATTGATGCTCTATTAAATTATGGGGTGTAGTTTCCTCTGGGTTATTTTTAGCACATTGGTTAACACTTTCTTGTTAAATTCATGTTGGTGCCACTTTGATGCAGTCACTAACTTGCTTAATTGAAATGTGTTATAGATTACACATTCAACCAGAACACAGGGATCTCAGAAAGCATAGAGAAAAGCAAATCCCTGGATTTTCTTTCTTTTAAGAAATTCATACTTTAGCAGTCGATTGACAACAGGTTACCATCATCGTTCTTTATCTTCACAGACTGCTGCACAAAAGTTAATCAATTCTCAATTAGGACAAAACACCTCGCTACATTATTAAATTTTCCCTTCTATGGCTGGGATTTTCCAGCCCCATCATGGCGGGCGCCTGTCGGCGGCCTAGCCTAAAGTCCATTAACGTTCAGTGGGATTGAATGATCTCACCAGTGGGCGGGGCTGGAAGATCCCACCCTATGCCTCCACAAGCCTTTTCAAAGTCTTATACACAGTGACGATATTACAGAATTGTGGCCATGTTTTAAACGCGCCAGTTTTTCTTTAATGTTTATCTTTCGTTGGTCAATTCTTATTCACTCTTGGGTTACATAGAATTTATAGCACAGATACAGGCCATTCAGCTGCTCACAAACCACCTCCCACCCTATGTTATCTAATCCTCTCCACATGTCCTACTATTCCTTCTGTCTCATGTACTTACCAAGGTTCCCTTTGATGGCATCTATGCTACACACCTGAACAACTCCATGTGCTAGAAAGTTCCACATTCTAATCGCTCTCGGGTAAAGAAGTTTCTCCTAACTTCCTTATTGGATGTGTTAGTGTCTACCTTATATTTATGACCCCCTACTTTTGGTCTCTCCCTCAAGTGGAAGCGTCTTCTCTATGTTTACTCTTAAAAAGCACTTAATAATTTTAAGAACCTCTTTCAGGTCACCCCTCAGCCAAGGAACCCCAGCTTATTTGTACCTTTCCTGATAGGTATAACCTCTCAGTTCCTGCAACTGAAGAACTGACCCAAATATGAAAATGACTGTTCATCATGATGTTTGATCGCTTGCATTTCATTAATGGTTTTATGGCAGGTTCTTTCTCATGTCAGATGTTCGATTGCAGAGCAAAGCACGCAAGCATTTTCCAGTGACCTCACACGTAACACATGTACGTCACAGGCATCGGTTTTCACCTCTCTCTGTTGGAAGCTTGCTGTGTTTAATCTTTCAGATCAGTGAGTTGTTAATTGCAAAAGGTGCTGGGAGATTCCAGCTGTATCTCAGAATCTGGATGCTGCAGGAGATTCGAAAGTTACACAAGATGCATTTTCATTCATTTAGAAAAAGCAACACAGCCTCCTCCTGGTCATGTTACACCTTTACCCCGACCTATTTAAGCTACAGTCGATCAGTTATCAACGATCGAATCAATACATTATCGCTTTCATCTACACTGTTCAATAATGAGTGCAGAAAGAAAATGGACGACTCCATCGATGTAGTGATTTGTTTTCTCGCAAAGTGGAGCGTATGCAAAAAAGAAAAATCACAAACTTTGACTGGCAACGACTGTTGTCGTATAAGCAATTGTGGCAGCCATTTTGTGCATGACAAGATCCACAAATGGAAGTGAGATAAATGACCACTTGAGGTCTTTTCTTTGGTAATGATAGAGTCAAGAAAGCCAGAGCTTCAGGAGAAGTCCCTGCTCTCCTTCATAAAGCGCTGGTGACTCTTTAAACAATTAGTCTTTAAGATTTAGCAGATTTTCTCAGCATCGCACTAAGTGCGGTAGCAGGCGGGCAAAATGGAGCCCTACCCTCCGCTAAAAATGGCGGGTTTTCACGCCGTGTCTTCCCGAGCTCGCCTCATTATTTATGCCTTCGTGGGAAACGCGCCACTTTCCATGGCGGGCGGGCTCACATTCGCCCGCCTGCCATCACCCCGCTGTTGCATCACGCCGGCCGCCATCTTTAAAAGGCAGCCACCAGCAAAGCGCTCATCACCACCAGCTCACCACCGCTGTCCAGGTGGCATGACCAGCAAAGGCAAAAAGACCGCAGACCCCATTTCAACGAAGGGTCCCTTGAGCGACTGCTGGATGCCGTGGAGGCCTGACGGGACTGATCTATCCCCGCTCTGGCCGCAAGATGGGCAGCAATGTCACCAACCCGGCTTGGGGGGCGGTGGCAGTGGTGGTCAGCTCAAACGCCCAGCAGAGGAGGACAGCCACCCAGTGCCGCGAAAGGATGAATGATCTCCTCCATTCCGCCAGGGTAAGTCACTCTTTTCATCACTCCCAACTCACATACTCACAAACCCATCACAAATCCACAGGGCCCTCTCTCATTGCCAGTTCAAGGGACATCACCATTCACTCTCTCACACTCACCGTCATTGTCCTCATCCCGTCCACGGGATCACTCACCACCCACACAGGCCAGACATACTTATCATCTGGCCTGAAAGGCGTTTATGGTGGTCACATACCAGCTGCACATTCAGTGAGTGGAAGCCCTTGCGGTTGATGAAGTCCACCGAGTGTAGCGATGAAGACCTGAGTGTCACATGATTGCAGTCGATGGCATCCTGCACCTGTGGGAATCCCGAGATCAGGGCGAATCAAATGGCCCTTGCATCCTGGCTGTCCCGGTTCTGGGCGAAATGCACAAAGTTGTGTGCCCTCGAGAAGATGGCATCCGTGACCTCATGGGTGCATTTGTGGGTGGCGGCTTGTAAAATCCCACAGAGGTCACTTGTGGAGCCCTGAAAGGAGCCACTGGCATAGAAATTGAGAAATCACAGCCACTGGCACTGGATGCCCTCCATGTCCCCTCGGCACCAAGTCCTGCCGTAAGTGGCAGATGTGAGTTACCAGATCCCTAGACCTGCGCAGTCATCGGTGACACTGGTTCTCAGTCATCTGCAGGAATGGCAGGCAGCGTCTATAGACCCTGGGTGTCACTAGGTGCTGACCAGCCACGGCTCACTGTCGCTCCTGGGCAGCGTGTGCAGGAGCCCCTGCTGCACCTTCTTCCTGAGGTTGCTGCTTCTGCCTTTGCACAGCCAGGAGCGTCTGTCACTCTCTCCTCAGTCTTCTATGGTCTCTGTAGGCCATCAGGCACACAGCTAGGTCACCAGGATCCATGATCCTGACGTGGTCCTCCTGTAGCATGAGAGAGAGAGAGAGATGTGGTTATTATGGCTGTACTTAGCACCTCTCCTAGCCCTGTGTGACTGCCCTTTAATGCTTTCTGGAGAGTAGTTGTCAGCCCTCAGATGGCCAGAGATGAGTGCGCTGCATGGCTGCCCTGTCAACCTGCAACATGGGAGACACTGGTCTAAACCAGGATGCTGAGATTGCAAGGGGCTGTGATGATGTCGGGCGTGTGTATTGATGTCATCAATGATGCGCAATGATGTCGGGCGTGTGTCTCAATGTCATCAATGATGCACGATGATGTCGGGTGTGTGTCCCGACGTCATCAATGATGCGCGATGATGTCGGGCGTGTGTCCCGACGTCATCAATGATGCGCGATGATGTCGGGCGTGTGTCCCGACGTCATCAATGATGCGCGATGATGTCGGGCGTGTGTCTCAACGTCATCAATGATGCGAGATGATGTCGGGCGTGTGTCTCAATGTCATCGCGCACTTGCGCGATATTTTGGTTGGCGGGTGCATGCCGGAGTCAGCAGCACGCCCAATGACAATTTAAACGCCTATTAAGGCCATTAAAATGTTAATTAAAAGAAAGTTTTCGCCAAGCGGCCTTTGCAGTTCTTTGGAAGCCTTTCATCTGCGGGCGGGGGCGAGGTTTCCAAAAGCAATTAAAAATCAAATAAATCAAACATTTTTTTAAATTAATAACATGCCCCTGCTCCGAGTGACAGAATCACCTGGGAGGGGTGGGGGAACATGTTTCACAACATTTATAAAATCTTTCATTCTTTTTTTAAAATCAGTTTGTTTCTCCGAGGCAGGGAGCTGCCTCAGGGGGGGTTATGCAGCTCGCCCTCTGCCCCCACCCCGCGCAGGCAGCGCTGAGTGCTGCACTCGCACTTCACGCTGAGCGGGCCTTAAAGGAAATAAATGTGAGAGCACCAAAATATTTTCCATTTGACTAGCACCTTTGAGAATGTAAAACGCCCCAAAGGCGTTTCACAGCTATTATTTTTTAAAAAACGGTGTCGAGCCACATCGATGAGTAATGTGCAGACGGTAGATAATAGGGGCATTTTCAAGAAACTGGGCTAAAATATGATGACCAGATATTTGTGCCTGAGTAGGCAGAGAAATTTCCCTGTAAACCCCATAAGTGAATTATCAAGATCATTAGTTATTGTAGTAGGTTTATACCAATAGCTGAAGGGAATCACACGCGTTTCGATAGTGTAGGCCGGAGACTCCCCCATATAAATTAGAAAAGCAAGGGGTTTTTTTGAAGTTAATTTTGATTGACATTTCTGCCATCACCAAGAAGTTAACTTGTAATGAGCGTGTACTGTAAACAACAAGATCAATAATTTGCTTTATGTAGCATCCTTAATGTGTAAAATGTCCCAAGGTGCTTCACAGGAGCATTGCCAAACACAATTTGACACCAAGCACGTAAGGAGGCATTCGGACAGTTCCGGCGACTTTAAAGAGCTTCTGAAAGGAGGAGAGTGGGGTAGAGGTGTGGAGAGGTTCAGGGAGAGAATTCCAGAACTGATGGAGTGATTAAAATTAGAGATGCGCAAGAAGGCAAAATTTGAGGAGCGTAGAGATCTTGGAGACTTGTAGGGTGGAGAGGAGGTTACAGTTTTAATCCATTCTCAGATTAGGTTATTCACAACAGGACTTGCATGAAAGGAATGTTAAAATGGTACGACACAACATACCGGAGATAAGAAGTTATAACAGGACGGCACCGAGGATGGGAAACTAAAGTTATGAATGGAGTGTTGAGGTTCACAATCACAACACAGCCATTAGAAGTCAATGGCTCTCCAGATTTCTCCATCCCGCCTGTGAAAATCCCAGCCAATGTCTTCCTGCTGCAAGAGGAAGCTAACGAGGGATTGAATAGGAGCTTTGTTTTTAAAAATCTGAAAACTGAGTAAGGAAAGGCTATTGGGGTCACTGTGTCTACAGGGGTGCTCAATTTACCAGAGTGAGGAGGGAGGTTTAAAAGGAAAGTTATTGGAGCATAGACCGACTTGCCTCATGGAGCAAGGATAAAGACCACTGAATCTTTTAAAGGAGAAATGGATAAATATTTGAAATAGAGGAAGTTTCAGGGCCATAGGGAGAGAGTAGAACAACGCGATTGATTTTAGGGTGTTCCCAGAAGGAACTGAATCTCCCCTTTTGTGTTGCAAACTTCAACAGTTCTCTGGTTCATAGGTTTGGTCCATCCCATCTCTGTGCTTGCTGAGATGTATCACAGTATCTTTACATTGCAGAAGGAGCCATTCGGCCCATCGAGTCGGCACTGGCTCTCTGAAAGAGCATTCCACCTAGTCCTACTCCCCTGCCTTATCCCCGTAATGTTAACTAGAGATTGAAGAGGCAGGAAAACGAGAACTCCAGATGTTAATATATGGAATCAGTTCCATGGTCTCATAATGTTGCTGTTATAGTCGGGCAGTCACATGGGCTAAATTTCACTTAAGCAGTTGCAAGAGAAGTTGTGTGGATTAGTGTAATTGCATCGTAACCTGCTGGACATTGACAGCATTGTATACACCATAGCAAAGCTCAAGGTAGTTTCCAAAGGGAATTCTCTAAAAACTTTCAAGGGACTAGTATAGCCAATGTATCCTAACTCAAGAACAATAGGATATTGCAAATACTGAACTCTTGTTAAGTGATAGCAGTTTGGAAAAATGACCTCAAGAGTGAGACATGCCTTAACAGAATTGGTAATGTTGGATATTAACATTTTCATGTATTTTGATGATTTTTGAATGTCTAATTCAAATGCTGTGAATGGACCATTGGACAGTTTGCCAATCGCCTCCTGCAGCTATAATTAATCCATCTTCTTCACACTATAGGTAGAGTTTCTCAAAACCTCGGGACCGAGCCTCTGCCAGGTTTAGGATCTCACCGGCTTTCAGGAAAGGTCCCGAGGCACTTCACAGTGCCTGTACTGTAATTAGATAAAGATTGGCAGCGATCGAGTCCAAATCTAAGGCAGCCACACTGAGGCTGGATAGTGCTTTGGTAAAGGCCGCAACCTAAAAACTGCGTTCACTTTGGGTCACTGGAGCACTCGAGGGACGCTCAGGGTGAACGTTGTGCCGAGAGGTGGAACTCCTCGGACTTCTCCGAGCTGGGTTCGGGTGGGGTCAAGGGTCGCTGGGACCAGTCGGAGAGCGTGCAACGACAGGCACGCAAAGTGGATAACTACTCAGCAGACCTCCGCGCCGATTCAGCGACTCCCCAAATAATCCGATCGCTCACTTAATAGCGCTTAAAATTCTTGTACAGCCCGCTTAAAAAATTGTCTGGTTTTTGGCCAACACTGGTTTTTGGATCAAAAACAGAATTACCTGGAAAAACTCAGCAGGTCTGGCAGCATCGGCGGAGAAGAAAAGAGTTGACGTTTCGAGGACTCGAAACGTCAACTCTTTTCTTCTCCACCGATGCTGCCAGACCTGCTGAGTTTTTCCAGGTAATTCTGTTTTTGTTTTGGATTTCCAGCATCCGCAGTAGTTTTTTGTTTTTATCACTGGTTTTTGGATAGCCAGATTTGAGCTGGATCATTCATGAAGAGCTGCTTGCAAACGAATTCCAATGATTTGGTCAAGGCAAGTAGTTTTGTGGGGGGTATGAAATCAACAGGGATGATGTGCCATCCCTATTTTATGCCTTCTATGTCCTTAACTTGAATAAAAGAACCAAATGGATGATGCAATTGTTCATTAACAGAAAATTGAGTGTGACATGAGTGTTCCTGCGTCTGCTGTTTTAATGAAAGCGTGAACACATTTAACAATAATTGAATGAAAATAGCAAACAAAGGACTGTGGTAGAGCCCACACTAAGCACTTATAAACTGCAGTAGCTAACAGCTTCTCAGCCCATAATTCATTGTAACTGTTTGAAGTTTGAAAAGACTGTTGATCACAAGACGTATTGAGAGAAAGTGCAGTTTCTGAGGGACCACTTCAATTATGGATGGTGACCGAAGTACTTTATCACAAACGATCACTAAAAGATCCGCATGCGTTTATTTCTACATAACGTGTGCAGATTTTTTTTTCAAATCGTTCTTTTTTGTGTGGCCCACTGCCGTTTGAACTTTGTTTTAAAAACTTTCCATCTAAACAATTAAATATTTAAAGGTATACAGATTTCAAAAGACATTTGTCAAATTCTCAGATTGGGAGTTTGTGCCTTCTGCTGCCTGGGCCTTAAGCTCTGGAGCTCTCTCCTTAACCCTCTCTATCTCTCTCCTCCTTTTAAGACTCTCCTTAAACCCTCCTTAGAAGATTCTACCTCTTTAGCCAAGCTCTCAGTCAGGTGTCCTAATATCTCCTTATATGACTTGACGTCAAATTTTGCTCTTTGTGTCGTGACTTTGGACATTTTATTATGTTAAGGCGCTATATAAATGCAAGTTGTTGTTTGTCAAAAAGTCGAAGCGTTGCATCCTGAAGCGTGGCGTTGCGTTGTAAAAAACACTCACCGGTACATTTGCAATGCTCATTATTTGCAATGAAGGAGAGTTCATAGACTTCAGTGCCTCACCCTTCCCGTGATAAATACCACTTAAAAAAAATAGATGAACAATGAGAATTTCATGACAGAGCCAAAAGTTATTTTTATTAAGAAAGCAGCAGAAATCTGAGGGAAAGATGATACAATTAAGTGAGCACTTCAATGGTAATTTGTGGGTTTGCCTTGTTATCAATGAGGAAATATAATTGAAATGAAATAACCCTGCTAACCCATAGTGCCATTAAGGGGATTGGGATGCAATGTGATTGTTCCTCTGAGAAAGGACTAATGGGATGGATATCTCCAATAAGTGTAGTGTCTGACGTAAAATGAGTCTGGCGTCAACTCAGTTCCCAATGGGTATAGGCTGACAGTGAGAAACGCAGAGGTTTCTTTATTCTTTCATAGGATGTAGGCTGGAAAGGCCAGCATTTGTTGCCCATCCCTAATTGCCCTTCAACTGAGTGACTTACGAGGGCATTTCAGAGGCAGCCACATTTTCTGTGGGACTGGGGTCACATGTAGGGCCAGACTGGGTAAGGATCACAGGTTTCCTTCCTCAAAGGACATTAGTGAACCCGGTAGGTTTTTACAACAATGGTTTCATGGGTTACTGTTACTGAGATTAGCATTTCTTAAACTCCAGATTTGTTAATTGAATTTAAATTCCACCAATGGCCATGGTGGGATTTGAACTTATGTCCCCAGAGCATGAGGCTAGGCTTTTGGATTACTAGGCCAATGGCATTACCACGACACCACCCTTAACAAATGGAGTTTGAGAAATGCTAATCTCAGTAACAGTAACCCATGAAACCATTGTTGATCAGGAGATCTCCCCTGTTGTTCTACAAATCTTGGCTTTGGATTTTTTGCATCCACCTGCGAGGGAAGACAAGGCTTTTGTCTATGCTCCTATCTGAAAGGCAGTAGCTCCAACAGTGCAGCACCCCCTTCCTTCAGTACTGCGCCCAAGAGTCAGCCTAGGATATGTGCATAAATCTCCAGAGGGAAAGGGGTTTGAACCCAGAATCATCTAACTCAACAGACAAGAACGCTACCACTGAGCCAAAGCTGACACCTACTTGGGCAGTGGTGAGAAGTGGTGGTTGTTTGAACTCCCACTGTAATTCCACAGGACATCAGTGGAAACTTCAGAACAATGGTGTCAATGGCTATTTTCCCCAAAAACGTTTCATGTTTGTTGTCTCGAGTCATCTGTACAAAGAGGACATAATCATCTGACGAATGGCAGTAAATAATCTGTTTGTAATTAAGCAGGAGGCAGATCTTACACTTGAGACGGATGGAAAGCTATTTATGAAAAAACATGTCAGCTTCCCACTTACCAATTGTTCTTTAGCGTCCAGAAGGTGGGTGATCTTTCAATCCTCCTCAGGTTCCTAACTATGCTACTTCATAACCTGACAAAGATGCCCTTTGTGTTACACCCACCAATTTTCACCACTAATCTAGGCTGACTGTTGAGTGCAGTACTGAAGGAAGGGGGTGCTGCACTGTTGGAGCTACTGTCTCTCAGATAGGAGCATAAATAAAAGCCTTGTCTTCCCTCGCAAATGGGTGCAAAAAATCCTGTGCCAAGATTTGTAGAACGACAAGGAGAATCTCCTGGTGCCCTGATCAACGTTTATCCCTTAAACAATGTTGCTAAAACAAAATCATCGGTTATTTAACTCATTGCCGTTTGTGTGTGTCCCTACTTTAAAACAAATACAGTACTTCAATGGTTGGAAATTGCTGTGGGATGTTCCAAGGTCATGGAAGACACTATATAATTGCAAGTCCTTTAGTTTTATTTAAACATATCCCAGCCAATTAAAGCTCTGCTTCGTAGAGCAATTTAATAGATTTGACTGCCTGCTTGTACCTGTTGCTCACTCTTCTTAGTTTTGGTCAGCTCTACTGAGGGGCTCAAACCGAAACCTTTGCCTGTTCCAAAGAAAAGTCTACTCCCAAAAGGCTAATCTTTCTCTTCTCTAATCAAGTCCTGTCATGTGTGCTGTGCACTTCTATCATCTTCTACTTTTCTTTCAAACTCCTGCCCTGCATTATCTGTCAGGTTGCTTCTTGGCCTTCTGACTAAGATCAAGTGTAGTATCAGTCCTCACTTGCGTTCAGTGGGTAGCACTTTGGCATTTAAGCCACAAGTTTGTGGGTTCAAGTCCCATTCCAGGGGCAGGATTTTGCCCTTGGCGGGGGTGCTCGGCGGGGACAGTCAGGCAGCCGCCCGGCGCCCGCGATCGGCTCTGCGCCGCGATTTCACGCGGGCGGGCCAATTAATGGCACGGATCGTGAGCGACAGCGCTGAGTGCTGCCTGGGTGGGCAAGGGGAAGGAGGGGCGAGCATGCGCATGAAAGACCTCTTCAATCCCCCCCCGCCGAGGCTCGGAGATTGAAGTGCTTTTTTTAAAAAATGATTAAAGACAGTAAAAATTTAATAAAACATGTCCCCTCCTGTGACTCTGTCAAATGGAATGGGACATGTTTTTAATTCCAAAATAAAGTTTTTATTTAATGTCTATTTGCTTTAGGAAACCGCATCCCGCTGGCGGTTGAGATTTCCTAATAAATGTAAAGGCCGCTCAGCCTTTCGCCTGCCCGCCAACCGCAAGGCTGGGCGGGCGTTGTAGGTTTGAATTTAATTAGCTTGTTAATGGCCTTAATAGGCCTTTTAATTATCAGCGGGTTCGCAGCCGACCTCCGGTGTGCGCCCGTCGAACGGAATATCGCGCGAATGCACGGTGACGTCGGGACGCACGCCCAACGCCATTGCGCCGTCATTTTATGACACGGACAGGTCGGGAACACGCCCGCACGCCGAGCGGAATATTCCACCCCAGGACAGGCGCGCAAAAATCAACGCTGTCGGCATGGTTCTTCACTGAGGGAGTACAGAACTGTCGGGTGCTGTCTTTCAGGTGAGACGTTAAACCAAGGCCCAGTCAGGTGGTTGTAAAGGGTCCACTGGCACTATTTCATAGGAGAGCACTTGGCCAATATTTATCCCTCAACTGGCACCACTGAAACAAATCATCTGGCCATTGTCACATTACCATAGCAGCTTGCTGAATGCATTTTGGCTGCCGTGTTTCCAATGTTACAACAGTGACTACACCTTGTTAGCTGTTAACTGCTTTGGGGCATTATGTGGTTATGAAAGGGGCGATATAAATGCAAGTTTTTCTTTTTTTGCAGTTCGACCTTGGATGAACCGAGAACATTATCTTGCAGGAGGCCATTTTGGGAGCTTATGCATTTTTATCAAGGTGAGGGGTGTGGAGGAAAGCTACCCTGTGCGTTTAGCAAATAAAGTTTAGGAGGTGTGTTAGGGAGGAAGGTGAACAATTGTATGCAATCCTTTGGAGCTTTTAAGCTTCAACTTATCGCCTAGGCTACCTTCAAAAAGTAAAGTGAATGTGGATCCAATCGTGTCTGCAGCAATAAGGTAAAGTAACAGCATTGAGATAGAAAGGGCAATTTAAATAAAATATTCTAAATGTGGAATTCAACAATAGTGCCACCCTCTGTATAATACAAATCAGTGAAAGGATTAGAGAGGGGCAAGAGAGATGTGAGAATGAGCCTGCCCAATATTCAATCAAGTCTAACGATAAAGACTACCAATCAGTACATGCTTGAAGAACCATGGATTCTGAATTAATTTTGGGTTGTGGTTTACAATGGATGTTGTAGAACTCCAATGCAGCACTAAGCCAGAGTTAATGAGAAGAAATTCACACGGGAACACAGAATACATCAGTCAACATTTGTGGAGAAAACAGGCAGGTGACATCTCTTCGGATCGATCTGAAGAAGAGTGTGAACCTAAAATAATGGCCACCTGTTCTCTCTCACTCTGTTGTGCCCTTCCAGATTCTCTTTTTGTTCTAGATTACAATATTTCACCATTTTTTTTTGGAGAACAGGTCTGAAATTGCTAAGTGGGCAGTTTTTTTGGCTTTATACGATTCCGATCTACGGGGCAGAAATTTTCACTTGGCAGGCGGGCACGTGCCCAACCCGCTCGAGCGTGAAATGACACGCGGTGATGTCGACGTTGGCCGAGCGTGCCAATGTCAACGCGCAGTCGCACAATAGTTCAGTCGGTGGGCACGCGCCAGAGTCAGCGGCGCGCCCGCTGACAATTAAAAGGCCTGTTAAGGCCATTAACTAATCAATTAACTTAAACTTTTCACTGCCAATCCAACCTAATGGTTGGTGGGCAGGCGAAAAGGGCCAAGCGAAATTTGCATTTTTTTTTTTGGAAACCTCATCCACGGGCAGGATGAGGTTTCCAATAGCAAGTAAAAATAAAATAAAAACTTTTAATTTTTCATTAATTAATAGGTCCCTTCTCATGTGACAGAGTCACAACATGTTTCATTACATTTTTGTTTCTAAAATTTTTTTTCATCTCCGTGCCTCAGGGAGATTAGGAAGCGTGCACTCGCGCGCATGGATGAAGGTCGTGCTCAGCCAGCTCGCACTCCTTCTCCCCCACCCCCTCAACCCCCGCACAGGCAGTGCTGAGCGCTGCCACTCCCGTTTCACACTTTGGCCGGCCAGCGTGAAATTGCCTTCCGGCCTCGATCACGGGCGGGGGTGGTCAGTTTTACGACTGCCCCTGCCCACCCCAACCGACATGGGTGAAATTCTGACCGTGGTTCTTCACTTGGTAGTTTCCAATTGTCATTAGCGAGTTGGAGGCAAAGATGGAGAGAAAAAGAAAGAATCGGGTTTCTCATCTTCGCACAGTAACCAGAAAAACAGGTTCTCAAAAAAAAAAAGACCACTTCCAAATGCATTACTGATGCCCTGATAAGATTAAGGTGGTTATTATTAATGCTAATGAGTAGGCGTGTAAATAGCATCCAAGAAACCGCAGGAGTTATACCTACAGAATGGTCTGAGATTTAAGCTGACCACAGCCCTACTTTAGTTTTCTTCATATGAACCACTGCTTCTCACTCTCATTTCACACGGTCCTTATCCTCTTACCAAATTGTATCATAAAAAAGCTGGTTCTATGGAGGAATGCTACTTTTGGGAAATCTCATTGCAATTGCATTTGCTATCTTAATGTTCGTACTCTATACATGCACTCATACATACACTGTATCATGACACCAGTGAACCATGTGGAACAGAATAGCAAGATCGTGAATCATGCTTTTTGTCACAGTGACGCACTCTTAAACCCACACTTGAATCACTCTCTGGGGGATGATTGTGAAATATATTTTGGTACTATCAAGGTCAGCATTTGTTGCCTATCTCTGGTTGTTCTTGAGAAGGTGGTGGTGGTGAACTTTTAAACCTGGTTATTTTACGTGCCCTTAAGCTGGTATTTAATTAGTATATGCTAGTGCAACTGTCAAATACAGCCGAACATAATCACTTAGTTTGCGTTATGAAGCTGTAATCCTCAGCTTTGAGGTTAAACAAAGGGTTTCTGTAATGATTCTCAAAACAACCAAGACAAGAAGGGGCAGACCTGCTCTTTGCACATCTGAACAATAATTTGGTTTGGGAGTGCTTCTCTTTGTCTATGGATTAAAGGGTCACCTTTTGTAAAGGCTTTAGTGTGAACACAGGTTGCTGTCATCTTTAACATAATTCTGGAATATCAATATGCAAATTTTTGTTGCAGCCAAATCTTGGGCTAATTGCTGGTAATAGGTGATGGTTTGAACTTCATTGTCAGGTCCATTGGTAACAGGGCAGTTGCTTCATGTAAGAAAATCCACAAATTAATGGGGCATAGTTATTTACAGAACGTAATCTAATGAGTGTTCCAGGACCTTATCTCAAGGGATCTACATTCCCTGTAAATCATTGTATCCCAGCACAAGTTAGAGTGATACCAGGCCTTAAAACGTGCATTCTGGATCAGGTGTCTTTATGAAAGCCATCTTACTTTCATTTCCACGATTGAGGAAAAGGAAATGGAGCAGCTGATGCACTGTAGCCTGTCGTGTGCTCCTGTCTGGACATAGTTGATGCCTGATATGGATTAAAACTGGGGTTATTCTCTAAACTTGGATCTAAAACAAATCGTTGGAGCAAAATAGAGCTTTACTATCTAGCCATACCCTAAACTGCCCTGGGGGTTAAATGGTGCTGACTTTGGTCTCTCCAAATAGGGACACCTTGGAATAGATTTTTCAATTTGCCACCCAGGCATAAAATTGTCCTTGAGGGCTGACAACCCATTATAGAAACTGCCCTATTTTCACTTCCACTGAGTATATTCATTTTCTTCCCAGCTTCAACATTCCTTGTCTTAACGAGAATTTCAACATTCCTTGTCTTAACGATAATTTCAGAAGATTTCAGAAACGTGTTGATAAAATGTGTTTTTTCATCACAGTTATTTATAGTGACTCTACTTGCCCATTAAAATGTAACAGTAAATGAAAATACCACATTCATCCCAGCCACAGGTACTGTCCGTTATTGCAACACAATGTTCTATTTCATCACTTATTCTTGAAATTT
This sequence comes from Cetorhinus maximus, assembly GCF_964194155.1. NCBI lineage: Eukaryota > Metazoa > Chordata > Chondrichthyes > Lamniformes > Cetorhinidae > Cetorhinus > Cetorhinus maximus. The sequence continues at coordinate 9,973,455 of NC_135890.1, forward strand.
CCGATATGCCCCCTCTTGTTCAGTTCTGTCCCCATGATAACCAATCAATTCTACATTGTTTTCCATCAGAAAATATTGAAGTTGGTTGGGCAATGGGCTTCCCCATGACCTTGAGCATTCTGCAGCCCAGTCAATGGGTAATGTGGGTGTGAGAGCAATGGTGATCACACTGAAAAGTGGTAGAATACACCACCTCGTGGCACAAGCTTAGCATGGAGCGGAACCAGCCCCATCAAAAAAAACGTAATTATTTCTCAGTTGCTGTACTGTGACTAATCTTGCGCCTGTTTCAGCTAAACAAAATAAGTGACAGCCACTCGCTGACTCATTCCTCAGGGCAATGCTTTGACCAATCAGGGTCGAGCTGCCTGGTTTAAATTTCAAACAATGCTTGGCAGTTAACTGTCAGTCACATCAGTGGTGCATTCTCCATGGCAATGTCACTTGCCAACCAATCAGCACTCTCTACACATACAGTAGAAATTTTTGTTTTCCCCTTATATTGGAATTCTTGCGAGTGTCCTGATGAGTGCAAGACAAAACGCTTTGACATGTCTCTTTTTCCAGCAATACTCAAGCTCTGTGCTACCAAATGACTATCTCCAATTTGTTCTAATTGATTTCTCACATTTTATAACAGTAGTGTAGGTGAATGAGTGGACCTTTGTGAACATGGTTCTAGCCAATGATATTGCTGGTTATTGAGTTATAGTCTATTCAATCATTTAATTTGCTGCATTTCTACAACTTTTTGTACCTCATTTTCCCAGTGACTGTCCAAAAAGTAAGTACAGTATGGCAAATGCAGAGTGTTGAAGCTGGGTAGGAAAATTGACAAAGCAATATTATTCTACTTTCAACCTTGCAGGTGGTTCTCATTTTCCATTATTTTATTTGACTTTACCCCTTTTTCTCTTGTTTTGGTTCCTCTATATCTATTGATCTATTGGCTGAAGTTTATTAAACGCAGACTATAGTGCAGGATACTGGGTTCTGGGTTCTGAACTCAGCTAAGGCAAATAGGGCAATGTTCTTTTGCTATTAAGGTGCCAAAGAGAAATAAGTTACACAAATCTCCACCCTGTTCCTATCAATAACTAGTCAATACTTGACCGTCTTACCCAGCAAGCTCATGAGGATGGGTGGGATATCTGTTGGGAATGTTACCCTAGTGCATTAGTCCTTGTTTCTCAGTGGTTGGAAATCAAAATACAATGCTGGAGCTCAGTACATTATAAGTTCTGGCTACTTTGCTCTGCATCTAATCCTTGACATTGACACCAAATGCATAAAAGTGAAACTTATTCCCCCATCACAAAGAGAACAACAAAATTCAGAAACAATCAGAACTTTTTATTGAAAGTATGTTGATGACTTAGTGACTTTAAAGACCTTCACAAGGCCAGATAGTGAATACACATTAATCCCACTCTTCTAAAATACCAACCTTAGCTTCTCCCCATTGCGCAACCTAACCACTTCTCAAATAAATCAAACTTCTCTGTGTCATTGTAAACTATAGTAGAGTTATAAGTCATAAAAATATATTTCCATTGATTTAACGACATAAGAAAAGTCAGGAATGAGTAAAGTTCATGTTTCTGGCCCCATGTGCATGGTGCTGGCTCAGATGATTTCTGATGTAAAATGGCTGGGCGGTCAGGATACTAGAATTTAATATGCATTGAATTGAGCCTGCCACCTTGAACAGACACTTTAGCTGCCCAGTGTTAGGCTCCTTTCAAAATGGGTCCAGTTATATTGTCAGTGTTAATGATGCTGTCAGGCTACTGACTCTATTTTGAGGCTGTTACCTCTTCATTCACCCTGGGAGATACAAGTTAAACCTCTCCCTTTTCCAGACAGATATAAACACTAACGTTAGCCACTGCTAACTGTGCAGCAAAATAAAGTGCTCTGAAAATATGCAGTTTCAAATATGTTGTTTGTAATTATCCATAATTTCTTTGTCTTAAGTTACGAACATGTACATCAGCACTCACCCATCAGTTGCAGCGATGCCCACTCAAAGATGATCTCTTTAAAATAAACAAAGTGAAAACTTAACAGAAACGGCTACAAATATTCAAGTTTTAACTTTCTGTCTCCACAGGGGTTGGGATCATCCTGAGCAATCTCAGTAGTAAATGTGTTAGCACGTTTGAATGAAATTCTTTTCTTCAATGTATGAGTGAATGCATCAAATGGTTCATTTTCAATGGGCTGATAATGCCTTTGCTGCAGTTGCAGGGCAGAGGAATCTCACAGGGACACATTAACAGATTCATCATCTAAATTACACAGTGCTATTTCAACCCGGCCAATGTGTTAGTGAAGTGACCACCAATTCTAAACGATTACAGCTCCGGGATTTCAAAGAAACATCTGGATGAAATAGCTTATACTCTATGCCCCATATTTTATTGCAATGTCCTGAGTATTTATTACTTAGAAATAAACCTGATTTTAAATGTTTTGCATGTTGACACTTTTATGTTGGCTAGTCTCACTTTTTGTTTTCCTCTGTTTTCCTTTGTTTCTCACTCCTGATACTTGATATCTGATATATGATACATTATACACAATTAGCTGAAACAATGTTCTAAAAATATACCTTTATTCATGTGAGTTCAGCATTGAGTCACTGGGGCTCATTTCTAGAGGGATAGAATTGAAAAGCAGAGGAGTTACATTAATCTTGGTTAGACCACACTTGGAAAACTGGAACATGTGGTTATTATTTAGAATGTACTGCCTGAGAGTGTGGTGGAGGCAGATTCAATTGTGGTTTTCAAAAGGGAATTGGATAAGCACCTGAAGGAAAAATATTTACAGGGCTACAGGGAAAGGGTTCGATGGGCTGAATGGCCTCCATCTGTGCTGTAACCATTCTGTGATTCTATATTGTCAGCACCATCCTGATAAACACAACCTTTAAAAAGGTAATTTGCTGTAATGGAGCTAAAGCAATCTTGCCAGAGAAAGGAAAATCATGAGGTATTTTTAAAATTATGTTACTCACTACCCCCCACCTTTTCTCTTTTGAATATATTCCTAAAGTTACTATACAGAGGCTGCATGTTGTAGAAGGTGTGTCTTCACACTCCTTTTCACTGCTATATTCATCCCTGTACTACACAGGTGTAGCATATTGATGTTAAAATATACTGCAGGCATTTGTTATGGGGATGTAGGGCACATTTCTTACCCATCCTAAGAAGGAGGTCATGGGCCTTCTCTTTGATAGCAATTGTTTGTCCAACTTTTCTGGGCTACATGATGGGGAATTAAGAGTCAAACGTGTAGCATGGGACTTCAGTCACATGTGGGCTAGTGCAGTACTACAAGACTGGCAGCTCCCCTCCTTTGAAGGATGTTGGTGAATCAGGCATCTACATTCTAAAGAGCTTCACAATCATCCCTCTCTCGTACTAGCCACAACTGACTCGACTTATAAATTTCAGTTTCACAACTTACCATGGTGGGAATTGAAGTTGTAATTTTTGGGTTACTAAGTCAGCACCATAACCACATTGCTGTATCCCTAATGCTAAATAGACTATCAACTTTTTTTTTAAAAAATGCATTAAAATACATGTATTCCTAGAATGAAGAAATACTCACCTGTGGTGCTTTTCACATCCTCAGGATTTCCCAAAGCCATTCACAGCCAATGAATCACTCTTGAAGTGTTTCTTTAGGCAAACAGAATAGTCAACTTGTGCACGACCACCTCCCCCAGACAACAAAGCCTTGTCTTTTTGATAGGATTAATAGTGGGATGAATATTAGCCAGGAAATTCGGGAGAACCCTGCCAAATCTTTTCCAAAAATGAGCCGTCAGATTCTTTTTAATTTCCATTTGATAGACTGGCAGTTTATTGTTGCATCTGACAATGCAGTCTTTTTTTAAAAATTCATCCATGGGATTTGGGCATCACCGGGACCAGCGTTCATTGTCCATGTTCAGAGTGCATTTAAGAGCCAAACATTGCTGCTGGGTCTGGAGCCACATATGGGCTAGACAGCAGATTTCCTCAGTGAGCCACCACAGTCAACAATGATGATCATCACCAGGCTTTTCATTTTTTTATACCGGATTCAAACTCCACCCCTGACGTGGTGGGATTTGAACCCAGTTGCCAGAGTATTACCTGGGGTCTTCTGGAATACTAATCCAGTGACAATACCACTACACACCCCTCAGTCCCTTCACCGCTGCACTGAGGTGTTGGTCTGGATTATGTGCTCAAGTCATGTCGTGCGATTTGAATGCACAGAATCAGCGACAAGCATTTTAACATTGAGCCAAGCTGACATTCAATTTATTACATGTTGTTATGGGACCATAACCAGATTTACATTATCCCTTCTGTGAAACATCAACTGTATCTGTCTTTGCCTCATTCCTTATGTATATTTCCAGCAAGTCTTGTAACAATAGAACTAATTTGCATGGATTCATTCTCTCATTCTTGTTTTTGAAACAAGTACTGCCTTCTCAACGTACCATGTAACCTTTTCTTTCTTCCAGTTATCTCATAGAAATAGATCCGCCTCATTGGTGTAATTGGGCAAGAGAACACAACATTGGGACAACGACTGCATCTTTCATATCACGAGACAACAGAAAGAACTTCCTGAATAGGAAGGGAACTGAAGGACATGATGGACTTAAGGGACACCAAAACACTGCAACTTCTGGAACACATTGAGCATCTAAACTAAACTGTGGTTGACAATGGAGTTCTGGGCTCCTCCTAGTCCAATCTTTTATCACAGAGATTGAAGTCTTTTGTGCATGAGTTCTTGCAATATGTAGAGAACTAATTCATTCCACTATGACAAACACAATACATGTGAAAACGAGGAATGACTGTCACTTCACTATACATTGAGTCACCTCTGTGATAACATTTGTTGCCGTAAATCTTAGTTTATGAAGCCAAAATCTATCAGGCACTTTTGTTTGATCTGATTGAAAGCCAGGACTTATTTTATCTATTGCGTCAATATAATTTGTGACATATGGTGTCATCCAATCGTAAAGCGCATTTTTCCATCAACTCACTACGTTGTGGAATGATAGCACGCCACAAGTCGTGTCTGTAATTTCTCCGGGCTTGGTCCCTAGCCTTTGCTGAGTTAGCTACACTCACCCAGGTTATTAAAGGGAGGACTACAATTAGTCTGGGATAACAGCGAGTTGGGTGGGTTGGGAGGCGGGAGATGGGTTGGGGGTGCGGGCATGGTTGCAAAATCATACAGGATTCTCATTCCTAAATCCTTATCCAGTGATCCACACTGCAGCCACTAAGCCTGTGAACTGCAGCTAAAAATAGAATCAAGCATTGTAGTGATATTAAACCTTCTTGATTTTAACTCCATTGACCAACACATACTGTAGCTAGTTCAGATGATTGTCTGGCCCCAGCTAGCCTACAGTCTACGGAGGTCAGTGCCCAGTTTGCAGCTCAGATTGTTTGAATAATCACCATCAGGTCTCGACATTGGTTTCCACATGGATGCTGATGAGACTTGCTTTACCTCATCGTTACCTCACTCGACCCCTGTCTCTAATTTGTCACACTGCTTGTCAAAAATGCAGCAATGGATGGATAGAAATATCCTCCAACTAAATATTGGGAAGATTAAAGCCATTGTCTTCTGTCCCTGCCACAAACTCTGTTCACTAGCCACCAACTCCATCCCTCTCCCCGGCAACAGTCTGAGGCTGAAGCAGATTGTTCACAACCTTGGTGTTGTGTTTGACTTTGAGATGAACTTCTGACCACATATCCATGCCATCACCAAGACCTCTTATTTCTACCTCTATAACATCATTCCACTCTACCCACAATCTCAGCTCATCTGCTACTGAAACTGGTACCCATGCCTTTGGTATCTCTTGACTTGACTATCCCGATGCTCTCCTGGTTGACGTCCGATATTTCACCCTCCATAAGCTAGAGTAACGGTTTGAAAAAAGGCCTTACATTTGATGCCCAACAACTACTTTTCCTTTTTGTAAGTCAAGTTCACAGATTTTGAAATAATCAAGGACTCGCCTCTTATTGAGAAACCCAGAGAAAGGCCGGAAGCCCCAGGATACCAAGGTTGAAAACAATGGGATAGAAGATGAGGCAAGTCAAAAAATAAAGTTTTGGGGATTCCAAACCTCAGTTTATGTGGGAAGGGAAGACTGATGGAGGCAAGCGTTCCACTGGCCTGTGGTCTTGCAAAAGCGTGAATTTAGATGGACACTGAGCTTGAAAAGCATGAAGGACAGGGTATTTACCGTGCCATAAGAATGGCCATAAGAAACAGTGGCCTTTGTTACAGTAAGAGAAAGGTAAGAGAGGCGTGACACTTAACAAGCAACTAGCCTGAGGTCAGCAGAAAAGGTGATGCAACGTACGGTGTCCCACAATTCTGATGCCACATGTTAGTGCACCTACACAATTTAAGCATGGGTCTATGCCAACTACAAGGTTAAACAATGTGAACTGCCTTCAGCAGATTTCCTTGCATCTCCCACAGAAGCTCGTAACAGTGCACAGAAGCTACTCACAAAGCACATTATTTATGTGTGAAGGGAAGTTTCATCTGTGGCTTCAGAGAGTTTTGACCTTTGTGTTCTTGGTGGTATTTCCTTAAAAATAAAGTGCAGTGCCGTCTCCACAGCAAGCCACAGCAAAACAAATGAAACAATCTCTCACCACCTTGTTTAATTTTACTGACGCCAACAACCATGCTTGCCTGAGTCATTGTTTACACTACAATAATAACTGAAGAAAATCCCAGGTTATTAAGTGAAAGGTTGTCAAAATGAAGATGAAATCATCTTGAAAAATGTTATTTGATCTGGACGTAGCATTAAGGTGGTCAAATGATCCTCCATCAAAGTGCTCCCACACATCACATTTAATCTCTGCTCAGCAAAAATGACAATGCAAAAATTGTGTGCTTTACCCATTCTTCAATGGGCCAGCTCTCTCCTCAACCCCAATCACAATAACTTGCATTTATTTAGCACCTTTAGTAAAACACCCCAAGGCGCTTCGCAGGAGTGTTATCGAATAAATTTTGACACCAAACTATGTGAGAAGAATTTCCGAACGTACGAAATAGGAGTAGAAGTAGGCCATTCAGCCCCTCGAGCCTGCTCCGCAATTCAATAAGCTCATGGCTGATCTGGTTGTCTTTCGAGTTTCACATTCCCATCTACCTCCAATAAACCTTTGATCCCCTTGCCTAATAAGAATTTATCTGCCTCTGCTTTAAAAATATTCAATGACCCCCCCCACCTCCACCGCCTTCTGAGGCAGAGAGTTCCAAAGTCGCACAACCCTCTGAGAGAAAACATTTCCCCTTATCTCTGCCCTAAAAGGGCGACCCCTAATTTTTAAAACAGTGTCCCCTAGTCCTGGACTCACCCGCAAGGGGAAACATCCTTTCCATGTCCACCTTGTCAAGGCTGTTCAGGATCTTGTATACTTCAATCAAATCACCCCTCACTCTGCTAAACTCCAGTGGAAACAAGCCCAGCATGTCCAACTGTCCCTATTAGACAACCCGCTCATTCCAGGTATCACTCCAGTTAACCTCCTCTGAACCACCTCCAATGCATTTATATCATTCCTTGAATAAGGAGACCAAAACCACATACAGTATTTGAAATGTGGTCTCACCAATGCCCTATACTTTAGCACGTGATCAAAAGCTTGGTCAAAGAAGCAGCCCAAAGGGAACATCTTAAAGGGGGAGAGAGGGTTGGCGAGCAAATAAAGCCTTGGAGCTGGACGCTTGACCACCAACGGTGGAGAAAAAAAAATCAGGGAATGTGCATGAGGTCAGAATTGGAGAAGTGTGGAAATCTGAACGGGCTATCAGACTGGGGAATGTTACAGGGCTAAGGAGATGGAGATGCAGTAAAACAAGGGTGGGCATTTTAAAACTGAGGTGTTGCCAGAAAGGGAGCCAATTTAGGTCAGCCACCATTAGGGGTGATGAGTGGAGGGGACTTGGGACAAGTTAGAATATGGGCAGTACGTTTTGGATAATTGTTGCTATTTCCTCTCTCGGTACTTGGTGCTTATTTTGTATTTCTGCAGGAATGTCATTAGGTACTTCCCTTGGATGACATGCTGGTGCACACTTCAAGTGATGTGATGCCAATTCGTATTCAGGAGGAATGTTTTCTTTTGGCATTTCTGCTGGTCCATTGGGTTCTCCTTGATGATACATTGTAAGGACATAAGTACACTTATGCTTTTGGATACTACATTGTCAAAAGTGCCAGTTGTGCTTGTGATCCGCCAACTGATATGTGAGAGTAGTCTAGAAGTGGCTCGCCCTCCAATCATCCCTCCCTACTAGTGGGGAAGCGCCTGTGCAATACATGGCATAGCAAATCATGAAGGCTCAACACAAAAAGCAGGGCTATTCACTAAGATTTTGCAAACGACTAGAAGCACAAGCCCTTCTGCCTGCCCAGTACCATCCTCTCTTCAATACCCGGCCGAGCAAAATCCAAAAGATGGCAAGTCGTGAAGGCAGCCTAGAAGCACACACATTGCTGTGGTTGACAAGATAAGGGAAATGTGTAATATTTGGGCCCCGAGCCTTATTTTGATGTGGAGCTGATGTGAAAAATTACAGAATAAACTGTTTCTTTTTGTGTTTGTTAATCTTTATTTCTTTTTCTTCATTGGATAAAGAGCAAAATTCATCTGGCTGCTGTGTCAGCAACATCATCAGCTGGAACAGGAAAGCTTCCTCTGACCATTGTTTCTAATGAAATTGTCCATACAGGGGAATTGTACAAACATCTGTCTTCAGTGCATTGAAGGAATTTTTGACACCGTATTGATATTTCAGTTGTAAAGCAATAGCGGTACAAGAGAAAAAGATTTCCCAAATAATAACAGGAAACATCACAGTCCGCCCCAAGAAGACATTCTTGACTCTTATCCTAATCCTGACCTCGTCGAAGAGAAGTGTGTCATTGCATGACTACATTTGGTCTGCATTGCAATAAATGTCTTGAGAATGTCTGTTTTGTATACCCCTTCAAAGATTACAAATTATATTGCTGTTTGCACATGAACTGAGCAATTATGGAATTTTTTTATTTGGGTATGTGCAATAATTTTAGAATCTGGCACAACGAAAAACATGATACATATATGTGGTAGGCCCTTATTAAACAAATATAATTAAATCATGCTATTCAAAATTGGCTATGTGCTAGCATACTTCAGTTGACAGCAGTCAGGCCTTTGAATCAGAAAGCTGTTAATTTGAACTCCACTGCAGGTAATCTGGTCTGACACTGGGGGAGTATTGCATTATCAGAGATGCTGTCATTTGGATGGAATGTTAACTATCGAGTAGATATAGAAGTCCCTGTTTGCTATAATTCAGGTAGCCAGGTGATGAAACATAATACTGGAGCCATTTTTTTTATACACCTACAAGCTTGAATTTACAGAGACACACATTAAATACCTGGCACTTCCAACCCAACGACCACAGTTTCAGTCTCCTCCTGTATATTTGAGCATGGGTGAGCTCCCAATTAATGTGCTCCGACTGAATACAGTTGTACACCCAATTAATATATAGTTAATGCTTTTGCACATTTAACAGGAGAGCAGAGGTTCTCCCAGTGCCCAGGTCAACATTTTCCTTTAATCAATAGTAGTTTATCCATTTGCTGTTTGCAGCACATTTATTGTATGCACATTAGCTGACTTACCAAACACCTTATGTTCATAATGGAAACGAAGTGTTACATAAATTAAGTTCTTCCTATAATGTGCTCACATGAAATTACTCCATCTTTTATTTCACCAAAGGTTTTAACTCATTTAAAATAAACTGCTTGGCACGTTTGCTAAAATAGCAAAGGAATCAGAATGTGTGAACATGTTCACCATTAAATGCAGAATGTAGTTTTAAACCACAAGTCTATTATAACCTCTGATGTGGATTTTAATTGCTGTTTCCAGGCAGGAAACAGGCAACAACAAGTCAGATGTCTGTTTTATACTTGCTGCGGGTAGAATCAATCATTCTGATTTTTAAATTGGCTATGGGACTTCTTGGCGTGATTTTACAGTTGTAATGCCAGTGAAACCTCCAGCGTTCACTGTCATTACAACTCTGAAACTGATAGCAACTCCGCACATGCGCAGTTTAATGTGGAAATCATGAAGTTGCTGTCAGTGAATCCCTGCTCCTCCATTGGGATATGCTCTTGATGTCCTCATGGGTGGAAATCTTTAGAAATCATTTGAATTGACATGAGCTTCCACTTTGACACTATTAGTCTCATTGTTAAAACCCTTGATAAAGTTACGCCTTTTATGGACATGCTCAGTTCATAGTTAGTGATGAATAACCTCTGTGGCCCTGAAAAACTCATTTTCTATTTGTGGAATGTCAAATTTCTCTACTATGATAGAAAAAAAAATCCATCAATTTTTTAAATAAGTTTTTTTTCAAAGTTTGTTTATGGTATTTCAGCTTCTACCTTAATCCCAAGTTATGTCACAACCTCTATTTTACTCTCTGTAAATTGATCTAAGAAGAAGGTAATCAGTGTTTGTTGTTTCCTGGTTGGCTGTCTGTCGACTTTCTTCAATGTTATTGGCTGCTTAGTCTGCACATCACTATTTTTGGATGTCAGGGACCCCCCTTTGACTCAGTGCCAGAATGAATTCAACACTGGAAAAGGGGAAATACATGCCAGAGAGATCACAATATATTTTTGGGCAGCTTTATTCAATGTCAGTGGTGAGTACTATCAGTTCACCACTGACCTCAAAATCCAGGTCATTGTACAAAAACTCAACGGGCAGAATTTTCTGCCTGGCGGGCCTGACCCAATCTCCGGCGGGCGGGGAGTTGATCCCCGCCAGAGAAGCGGGCCCTGCCGCCATTTTACTTGTGCGGGCCAATTAAGGCCCACCCAGCATGACGTTTGGTGGGAAGCGCTATGCGCTCCCTGTGCGGGCGGGGGGGATTCCCTAAAAGCGAGAATGCGCACATCTCCCTGAGGCTAAGTGCTGCCTCAGGGAGATTACTAACAGTTTTAAAAATATTAAAAATAGAAAACAAAAAATCCCTAACATGTCCCCCTTATGTGACAACATGAGATGGGACATGTTCATAATTTACATAATAACTTTATTGAAATGTTTAAAACCCTGCATGAAACCTCATCCCGCCGGTGGATGAGGTTTCATGTTTTTTCTATTCCCCGCCGGGTCTCCTGGCCTGCGCGCCGACCTTAAGGTTGGACGGGCGGGTCCTTTAATTGTTTTAATGATCCTGTCAATGGCAAAATCAGCTGCGGGCCCGCCTTCCTGAAAATTTAAATGGACCGGGATGACGTTGAGGGTTCCCCCCCGAAATCATCCCGCCTCACGTTACGCGTCGGCGAGCAGGCCCCGCCCCCTGCTCGCCGACGGCAAAATTCTGCCCAACATGTTCACTTGAATTATCCATCCTCTGCTGCTTTAACAGGAGCGTTAGTACAATTAAAATTGTGTTGACCTGTCTTTTTGAAATAAATGGGTTAAAAGTTCGAGACAATTTTAAAAGCATTAAGTGTTCAGATATTATCCAAAGGTATAATTTGCAGGCTTGTGTGACTTCAAACCTTCGATTATAACAAACTCTGCTGAAAGTATTTTGTCACGTCAGACCTACTACACAAACTCTAATAATGCGTCAAATGCATCACAATCCTCAAATAGAAACCCACTGATGGGGACTGTAAAGTTCTGTCTCATGGTTTTCCTAAATTTCCAATTAGAATATGGCTCAGTAAAAGTCTGTAGCAAATCAGAAGCATGGCAGCCATTGGCCATTGTACTCTCCATCGATGATTAATTTAAAACTGAACTGCTGATACTTGGTTTTCTCTGCCAACCGTTAAACATTTTGTGTACATATTGAAGAGCAACTGCCGAGTACCTTTTTCTAGGCATTCATTTATTCTTGAGGGAGCTTTTAAACAAACAAACTTGTGAAGTAATAGATTAACAACAATAAACGCTTAAATGGGATACATTGTTAAAAAAATACTGAAAAGTAAAGAATAATTTTACTGACAGGACAATGAACACATCTTTCAGCAAGCCCACATCAGTAAACACATTAGCACGTCATGTTCTGATCAGCAAACGCTATAACGTTCCAAATAGCACATTATTTAAATGCAGTACAAGATGCGTTCAAAGTTAATTAATCACATCACTGCCAGATATCCAGTGCCATTATTTTCAAGTCATACTGACATGAAAACTGACTTAAACATAGGAAAATTGCGACTACTAAGGAAGCTCATAAGTATATGCAGCAAGACCTTGAAAATATTTAGGCTTGGGCTGATAAGTGGCCCGGCCAAGATTATCTCCAACAAGACAGAATCTAACCATCTCCTCTTGACATTCAATGGCATGAATCCCCCACCATCAACATCCTGGGGGTTACCATTGACCAGAAACTGAACTGGATCAGCCATATAAATACTGTGGCTACAAGAGCAGGTCAGAGTTTGGGAATTCTGTGACGAGTAACTCACCTCCTGGATCCCCAGAGCCTGCCCACCACCTACAAGTGTGGATGGAAAATTCTCCACTTGCCTGGATGAGTGCGACTCCGACAACACTCAAGAAGCTCAACACCATCCAGGACAAATCAGCCATTTGATTGCCCCTTCCCCTCATCCATCACCTTAAACATTAATTCCCTCCACTACCAACGCACAGTGGCAGCAGTGTGTACCAGCTACAAGATGAGCTGCAGCAACTTGCCTCGTTCCACAGCATCTTCCAAACTGTGACCTCTGCTGTTTGCTGTGACAAGGGCAGCAGACACATGGGATCACCACCACCTGGTAGCTCCCCTCCAAGCCACACACCATCCTGGCTTGGAACTATATCTCCTTTCCTTCACTGTCACTGGGTCAAACTCCTGGAACTCCCTTTCTAACAGCACTGTGGGTGTACCTAGACCACATGGACTGCAGCGGTTCAAGAAGGCAGCTCCCCACTACCTTCTCAAGGGCAATTAGGAATGGGCAGCAAATGCTGGCCTTGCCAGTGGTGCTCACATCCCATGAAAGATTAAAAAAATAATTAATTTTTGGGGGGCGTGGGTGGACAGTTGGGGGCAAGCAATGTTAATTACCTTCCAGCTGCTTTCAATGAGGGTAACAGTGGGCTACAGCAGAAATCCCATGTTCCAGGAACATATACTGTGGCATAGTTAATGGCCTGATTCACTTACTCCACAGTTCTTTCTTGTTCTCACATCTTTCAAGGGATCCCAAACTGGGAAAATCTGGTCCATTATTATATGTGGAAATCATACATTTGACCTGGATTTTCATGGAGTTAGTGAGGTTCCTTGGAGGAGTAAAAGAAAGTGGCTGGCACTCAATTCTGGGAATGCCAACCCCATTCCTGACCTGGCCGGCTCCATTGCAGGTATAGGCATACTCTAGTCCTCTGCTATTTTCATGGAAGTGGGTCAGGTTTCCGTTTCACAGCGCCTCAGAGCTGCCATGAACCATAGTCTACATGAGGGAACCTACTGAAAGGTAAGTTGCAAAGGTCCTTCTCATGTCCCCTCACGTCAAGCTACGTGCTACCCGCCCCACGCCCCTATGGCCTCTCATACCCCCCCATGCCAAGATATGACACTTCCATGCCCATTCACCCACTCCACACTATGTGTAGAATCAATAAGCCCCCTAAAGCGACAATAGGATGCCTAAAAAGGCTTTTGAAAAAACAGTCATTCATTCATAACTTGCCACCTTCTTAAAAAGAAACTCATCTTATTACAGGCCCATAAATCTTGCAGGTCCTTTAAAGTGTCAATAGCAGAATCTGTTAGCACTTGTGGATGTTATCTTTACCTTGTTTAAATAAACATTATGGGCAGGGTTTTTCAGTTGGCATGCGGGGGCAGGCCTGACATGTCGACACATAAGATGACGCGTGATGATGTCGGGCGTGTGCCCCGACGCCATTGCGCTGTCTCACGATGTTTCATTCGGTGGGCATGTGCCGGAGTTGGCTGCACACCTGCCAGTATTTAAATGGCCTATTAAGGACATTAAGGAAGTGGCTAAGGTAATTGCTAATGCTGCCCATCCAACCTTAATGTTGGCAGGCAGGTGAAAAGGCCGAGCGGCCTTCACGTTTTTTTAAGGAACCTCATCCACGAGCGGTATGAAGTTTCCTAAAGCTAATACTAATTAAATTTTTTTAAATTCCTAAATATAAAAACATGTCCCATCTAATGTGACACAGTCACATGAGGGGGCATGTTTAAATAAATTTTTAACCCATTTATTTAATAATTTCAATGGCTATTCAATCTCCCTTAGGCAGCTCCGCGCTGGCCCCGACTCTCTCTCCTCCCCCCACATGCACAGGTAGCGTTGAGCACTACGGCTCACGTCTTATGCTGGGCGGACCTTAATTGGCCTGTCTGCGTAAAATGGCGGCACGGAGCCAATCACAAGCAATGATTGGTTCTGCGACCAACCCCACCCGTTCCTGCCAAGCCCACCTACCAACTGAAAAATTCCAGCCTGTGCAATATTCAGAAGAGATCAGGAAGCCAGAGATGTCAATGAAGCAATGTTCTCTCTAGGGCTCAGCTGTTTCAACAGGCTAATGGATTTCTGAGCTCACAGACAAGTCTTATTGTGCATTTTCTGATCTGTTCTGTCAGTTGCACAATAGGCATGGAATTACAGAGAATCACATAGTTGTTACAGTGCTGAAGGAGAGCATTTGGCCCATCATATCTACACCAGCTCTCCGAATGAACAATTCACTTAGTGCCAATCTCCCACTTTCTCCCCTTAACCCTGCACATCTTCTCCTTTGCAGATAACAGTCTAATTCCCTTTTGAATGTCTTCCTCCAGCCCAAAAAACATCCATTAACCACTACTCTGTTTCCTGTCATTCAGCCAATTTTGTATCCATGTTGCTACTGTCCCTTTTCTTCCATGATCTATAACTTTGCTCACAAGTCTGTTGTGTGGCACTGTACCAAATGCCTTTTGGAAGTCTATGTACACCATATCAACAGCATTTCCTTCATCAACCCTCCCTGTTACTTCTTCAAAAGACTCCAGCAATTTAGTTAAACTTGATTTTCCCTTAAGAAATCCATACCGGCTTTCCTTAATTAACCCACATTTTCTTTGTGATTGTCAATTTTGTCCTGGATTATTGTTTCCACTGAAGTTAAACTGACCGGCCTATAGTTGCTGGGCTTATCTTTACACACTTTTTTGAACAAGAGTGTAAAGTTTCAATTCTCCAGTCCTCTGGCACCACCCCTGGCTCTGAGGAGGAGTCTAAGACTAGTGCCTCTGTAATTTCCACTCTTACTTCCCTCAGTATCCTTCAATGCATTCCATCTGGTCCTGGCATCGTATCAATTTGTAAGTACAGATAGCCTCTTCAATATCTCCTCTTTATCAATTATGAACCCTTCTAGTGTCTGAATTACCTTCGCTTTCACCAGGGGTTGGGTAGCATCTTCTTCCTTCATAAAGGTAGATGCAGAGCATTTATTTACTATCTCAGTTATGCCCCTTGCTTTCATCTGTAAATCCCCTTTTTGATCCCTAATTGTCCCTATTCTTCCTTTTACCACCCTTTTACTATTTTTATGCCTATAGACGACTTTGGGATTCCCTTTTATATTGGGTGCCAATCTCTTTTCATACTCCCTCTTTGCTTCTCTTATTGGCTTTTTTACCTCTGCTCTGAACCTTCTATATTCAGCCTGGGTTCTCAATTGTATTTTCTATGTGACATATGCCATTGGCACACATTTCCTTCTTTATCTTAATTTCTATCTTTTTTTGCTTCCCAGGAGCTCTGGATTTGTTTGCCCTACCTTTCCCTTTCTAGGGAACTGTACCCAAACTATCTTTTCTTTGAAGGTAGCCCATTGCTCAGTTACCAATTCTCCTGCCTACCTTTGACCCAAATTTTCTCGCCGTTCATGCTGGTGGGATCTTCAGGTCCCGCCGATGTGAATGAAGATTTCAATGGCTCACCAACCCCGCCGCTGGTTCCCCCATGACAGGGCTGGTGCTGGAAAATTCCAGCCTTTGACTCCAATTTATTCAGCCCAGATCCGTTCTCACTCCTTCGAAGTTGGCTTTCCCCCAGTTAGTTATTCTTACTCTGGGTTGTTCTTTGTCCTTTTCCGTAGTCAGCCTAAACCTTGTGATACAATGATCACTGTCCCCTAAATGTTCTCCTGCTGACACACGATCTACTTGGCCCAGCTCATTCCCAAGAACCGGGTCTAACAGTGCCTCCTTTCTTGTTAGGCTGAAAATGTACTGTTATATCCTGAACACACCTGGGGAACACATGCTCCCCTCTTCACTTTACACTGCTACCATCCCAGCCTATGTTTGGATAATTAAATACCCCATTATAACTACTATAATGCAGTTGTACCTTTTTTGTTCCTTAGCTTTAGTCAAATAGATGCCATTCTTTAACCCTTTGGATCCTGCTCTTTCTCCAGCACTTCAATGCCCTCCTTAATCAAGGCTGCCACCCCTCCCCCTTTTCTTCCTTTCCTATATTTCCTGAATACCTTGTATTCAGGAATATTTAACACCCAGCCCTGCCCTTCTTTGAGCCAAGTCTCTGTTATAGCCATAACATCACATTTCCACATGGTAATCTACACCCTGTAACTCACCAATCTTATTTATCACACTCTGTGCATTCACATACATGCATAGTAACCCTGATTTAGATTTTATTAGTTTCCCCTTTACTCTGAACCCACCTATTAACTTACTATTCCCTACTATTCCATTACTCTCTCTGCTCTGGGGAAATGGTGGTGTAGTGGTAATGTCACTGGAGTAGTAATCCAGATGCCCAGGCTAATGCTCTAGGGTCATGGGTTTCATAATCTCACAGCAGCTGGTGGAAATTAAGTTTGATTAATAAATCTGGGATTGAAAGCTAGTCTCAGTGATGGTGACCATGAAACTATCATTGATTGTTGTAAAAACCCATCTGATTCACTAATGTCCTTCAGGGAAGGAAAACTGCCATCCTTACCTGTTCCAGTCTACTTGTGACTCCAGACCCACAGCAATGTGGTTGACTCTTAATTGCCCTCTAAAATGGAGTAGCAAGCCAGTCAATTCAAGGGCAATTAGGGATGGGCAAGAAATACTGGCCTTGCCAGTGATGCCCACATTCCATGAAAGAATAAAGAAAAACATTCTTGGTGCTATCTATCTCTCCATGTATTTTGTGGCCCTTGGTATTCCTCTCAGATATTATCCCCTGGTTCCCAAACCCCAGCCAGGGTTAATTTAAACCCTCCCCAACCGCACTAGCAAAACATCCCACAGGGAACTCAGGAGCAGCTCTATTCAGGTACAGCCCATCCGGCCAGTACAGGTCCCATCTCCCCCATAATTGGTCCCAATGCCCCATGAATCTAAAGCCCACCCTCCTGCACCATCTTTTCAGTCACACATTCATCTGCTCCACCCTCCTATTTCTATATGCATTTCTATGTTTCATTGGGAGTAATCCAGAGGATTACAGGGTGAGGCCTTGCGTGCTAATTTCCTATCTAGCTCCCTAAATTCAGACTGCAGGACCATACCCCTCCTTCCACCTATGCCATTGGTACCGATGCAGACCATGACTGCTGGCTGTTGACTGCCCCCATCCCCGCAACCTTCAGCGTGCTCTGCAACCATTCAGTGACATCTTTGACTCTGGCACCAAGGAGGCAACATACCATCCTGGATTCACATCTGTGGCCACAGAAATGCCTATCTGTTCCCCTAACTTTTGAAACTACCTATCACTATTGCTCTTCCAGTCTTCCTTGTACCCGCCCCTCCAACCCCTCTACAGCTGAGCTATTCGTGGCGCCATGGATTTTGCTCTGGTTGCACTCTCCAGATGAACCATCACTCCCTTCAGTATTCAAAACTGGCTGGAGAGTGGGGTGCAATCAGGGGACTCCTACACTACCTGCCTGTTTCTTTTTGACTGGTGGTCAAATATCCCCTCTCTTCCTCCATACTGTTAAGCTGTGGGGTGACCACATCTATGAATGTGCTATCCATGAAGCTGTCAACCTCATGGATATGATGCAGAGACACCAGCTGCTGCACACGTTCCGAAACCCTGAGCTCAAACTGTCCCACTGATGACACTTAGTGTATAAATGGTTATCTAGGACAGGGGAAGTGACCTGAAGTTCCCACAAAGCACAGAATGTGCAGTCTCGAGGTAGGAGCAGCCTTGCCATTTCTCTGTTAGTTAATAAACTTGCTTCTATGAATACATCTTACTACTGTGAGTAAAGCTTTATCAGTACTGATAAACCTTACAATTAATAAACCTTACCATTACTAATAAACATTACTAATACTTACAATTCCTACTAATACTTAATACACCTTACTAGTGGTAATAAGCCCTACTTTAAAAAAAAAGTAAGACTCACCAGTTTATCCCCTCGTTTAGATCAGAAATACTCACCAGCCAATCACCTACCTGCGTTCCTGTGATGTCACAGCTCAATCTTTCTGCCTGGAAACTGCCTCGCCCGACGCCCTTGCTGCTCGGACAGAATTCTCACTTTCCCTCTCTGCACTCTCTGCGATGTCCCACTGCTCTCATTGATTCTCGCCGTACTTAAAAATGTTTAATTTTTGCTTAAGAAATCTTAGTGTAACATAACTTGCTTCCAGAGTGGCCTGAGTGGTTTAAAAAAAAACTATCCCTGAAGGAATAACCAGAGCCTGTCGGTGTGATGGAGATGAATATGCATCAGTAGAGATATGATTAGGACGTCTTGCGGCACAGTAATAGTGTCCCTACCTCTGGACTAGAAGGTTTGGGTTCAAGTCCCACTTCAGGACTTGATGGCCATAGAAGATATGTTCATAATGTAGCCAAACAGGTTGGTTACCAGCCTGTAAGTTCCTCTATTTTGCCCTATTAATGAGTGGGAGAGTTTCCTGGTCAGCCATACTGCAGAAGATAATAGCAAACGGCTGAAGTATTTTTCCAAGCATAATCATGGGCCAATCCAATGGAAGTCCATGGTCATCAATGCCTACTCTGGGGGCTCTGGTACCTAAAGAAAGGGGGGAGGGTTGTGATTGCTGAAAGAAATGCTTCAACTACAGCATCACATGTTAATTCGATTCCTTTGCACTGTCAGAGTTAGTGGGCTGAATAATACGGTAGGGGGGGTGGGGGGCAGATGGCATGACCCCCCCCTCCCCTCACCCCCAGAAACCAGTCGACTCCATGCAGAGCAGCCCTCATTATCCAGGGCTGAGTGGGACTTCTGCCCTTCATTGAGATGCAGGTCCTGCCCTCTGGAGCTGTCAGCCAATCAGATTGGCTGGCAGCTCCATCAGTGGCAGTTGCTGGGACTGCATCTGAAGTGAGGAGCCCAAGGCCTCAGATCGGGGTCTTGAGCTGGGGGGGGTTGGGAGCGTTAGGAAGAAAAGCAGTGGGAGGGCGGGGGAGGGGTGCGGGTTTAAGAAAGGGAGCCGGTAGGAATGAAGGGGAGATTCAGTCTAAGGCAGCAAAGGATAGCCCATGAAGGGGCTTAAATGGATTTAAATCATTAAATGTATTTTGGCTTAGGCAGCTTATTATTAGTGCCAATAGGCTTGATAACAAGCCTAATTGACCCTTAATTAGTGATTTTAATATGGTAGGCAGACTGACGATTTTGGTGCCCGCCTGCCTGTGCCCCCATATTATGGGATGAGGTCTGCTGTGGGCGGGAAGGTGGTGGGATGGGTGCCCATCTTACTTTTCCCCAGACCTCCCCCCCCACGATGGGAAACACACCTGCCGGGGGCATGTAAGATTCAGCCCAGTATCTCCAAATAGCCAGTGTGTTTCACTTCATGATATCAAAGAAAAAGGGGCTTCAGTTATATCAAGAAACTGAAGAATCTGAGATTGTTCCCCGTAGAGCAGAGAAGGTTAAGCCATGATTCAATAATGGTGTTCAAAATTATGAGAGTAAGGAGAAACTGCATATCTCCCTGCTAAGTAGCCTCTTATTAAGGAGGGTCAGTAACCAGAGGCCAGAGAGTTAAGATAATTGGCAAAAGAGCCAGAGAAAAGGTGAGAAGAACATATTTTAACGCAGTGATTAGTTATGATCTGCAATGTGATACCGAAAAAGGGCGGTGGAAGCAAATTCAATCGTAAATTTGAAATGTAAATTGAATAAATACCTGTAAAGGAAATATTTGTAGAGCTACGGGAAAGTATAGGGGAGTGGAACTAATTGGACAGCTCTTTCAAAGAGCCAGTACAGACATAATGGACTGAATGGGCTCCTTCAATTCTGGATGATTCTATGATTCCATTATTGGCACTACTTACCTAAGTTAATTTAATTTGTAGTCATTTGGTAGTGCAAAACTTGAGTATTGTTGAAATAAGAGACATGTCAAAGTTTTTTGTCTTGCACTCATCAGGGCACTTCGCAAGAATACCAATATAAGGGAAAACAACAATTTATACTGTGTGAGAAGAGAGTGCTGATTGGTTGACAAGTGGACCCTCATTGGTAGAGGTGTTGCCATGGAGAATGCACCAATTGATGGTGACTAACAGTTAACTGCCGAGCATTGTTTGGAATTTAAACCAGGCAGCTTGACCTTGATTGGCCAAGGCATTGCCCTGAGGAATGAGTCAGTGAATGGCTGACACTTATTTTCTTTAGCTGAAACAGGCGCAATGTTGTTTTCCCTTATATTGGTATTCTTGCTAAGTGTCCTGGTGAGTGCAAGACAAAAAGCTTGTCTCTTCTTTCAGCAATTTTATTTTTGTAATAAGGGGAGGTGTGGATAGTTCCTAACCTTGATACAAAAAGCTATGCTGAAGCAAATGCTAAGTTGAAGAGCAATGTCAAATTTTCAGACTCTTCAGTCAATGCCCAGTTCCGCCTCCAGCTGAAGGAAGGATTTTAAATTATATTCAGCTCAGTTCAGTTATCATTTAGTTCATAGCATACATAACAGCATGCAACATGTTGAAAGGCTATCTGCTAGCATCTCTATTCAGGATTGGTTTTCCTATCTTCAAAGAGATGAGAATACGTTACCGAGATTATTGCTGAGATTTGACATGGTAGATATTTTCTTACATCAGTCTGAATATGTAATTTGGAGACACTCCCTTGACAGTCAGTACCTAAGAAAGAATCAGTTAGACAACTAGTTGAATCCCTACTGCAAAAGCTAGGAGCCTGTGAGCTGAAGTTCTGCTGCCATTTAAAGTCATGATAAAGATATTCCTCCTCCTTCAGGTGCCATGCTTTAACAGGGCATTGGTGACCATGGGCTTCCATTGGATTGGTCCATGATTAAGCTTGGCAAAGTGCTGCAGTGGTTTGCCATTGCCTTCTGCAGTATGGCTGACCAGGAAACTTTCCCACTCTTACCACGTGCCATATGGTGTATTGGAAGGAGTTATAGGCAGATAATAAGCTGTTTAAGACCATAATATATAGGAGCAGAAATTAGGCCATTGGGCCCATTGAGTCTGCTCCACCATTCAATCATGGCTGATAAGTTTCTCAACCCCATTCTCCCGCCTTCTCCCCGTAACCTTTGATCCCCTTACCAATCAAGAACCTATCTATCTCGGTCTTAAATACACTCAATGACCTGGCCTCCATAGCCTTCTATGGCAATGACTTCCATAGATTCACCACTCTCTGGCTAAAGAAGTTTCTCCTCATGCCACGAACATGCCTAGAAGTCCTGAAGTGGGACTTGAACCCAGAGTTTCTGGCTCAGAGATAGGGACACTATCACTGCTCCACAAGACCTCCAAATGTATCCCACTTTTATTAAATGCTAAATAACAGTGAATCCTAAAAGAGTGCAAAATAATAAGTTTACAGATTAGCCCCAAATGGGCTTCTCGGTATTCAGCTTGAACTGGGAACAATGTTAAAGTCACAGATATTGGGGCAGTGAACTATACGTGTGGTGCTCATGTGCTAGTCTGCTAGGACTTGGAAACCCATGTTTGATTCCACTTGTGCTATCATGAGGTGTAGGATGGGTGTTTTCCAAAGGAAAGGGAGGAAAATCAGAATGAGAGTCACCCCCTCCCAGCCAAAACCGGTTATGATGCTTCAATAACAGAATTTATCAAGTTGATAAATTCCCTGCCCAGAGTGGAACTGAATTAATGACACTGGGAATACCCCAAATTTGGCATTTTGCCTCTCAAAAGAGATGGCAATGCATGCACTTCAATTGGTCTCAGCTCTGTTGAGCTAGGGAGCAGTGGCGCTCGTGCTGGGAAGTTTGTTTCTTTGGCATTTTGCATGGATAGGTCCAATTCAACCACCATGCCCCACATAACTCTGCCAACAACAGCGATCGTGACTCATACACAATGGATAGCCACTGGGATGAAATACCATGGTGGACTCGGCATCTGTGAAACCTCAGCATGAATCAATGCCTTCAAAAAAACTCGAGTCACGAACAAGGAATTCAGAATTCTTTTTTATCCTGAGAATGGTTAGAATGCGGAACTCGCTTCCACATGGTGAATAATGTGAGGTGGATAATGTAGGTGCATTTAACGTGGATACATTGGTGGAAACTAGGTAAGTACATCAGAGGGGAAGGAATGCAGGTTATATTGATAAGGGTTAGATGATGTAGGGTGGGGGAGGGGAGAAGGCTTATATGAGGCATAAACACTAGAATAGACCAGTTGTTTCTTTGCTGTGTGTGAAGCAATGTACTTTGAGAAGATTAATGTGGAGGGACAGTATACTATAAATGGTAGGATTTTGAATAGTACCGATGAGAAAAGAGATCTGGCTATAGTCATGTTCACATAATCATTTATTACCACCACAGTTCTGGACTTCTCCATCACCATCATTGGGTATGGCCTTTTCCCCCAGGAGGATAGACCCACCAGAGGTGGACAGTGATATTCAGTCAGGAGGAGCATTGACTCTGGACCAGATGAAATCATATGACATCAGGTCAAACATGGTCAATGAAACCCCCAGCTGATTACCATCTACCACTCTCTCTCAGCTGATGAATCAGTGCTCCTCCATGTTGAACACCACTTAGAAGAAGCACCAAGGGTAGCAAGGGCGTAGAATGTATTCTGGGTGGGGGACCTCCAATGTCCATCATCAAGAATGGTTTGAGCACCATTTACTGATCTGGTAGAATCCTAAAGGACATAGCTGTCAGACTGGGCCTGCAGCAGGTGGTGAGAGAACCAACTAGAAGAAAAAACTTACTTGACCTCGTCCTCACCAACCTACCTGTTGCAGATGCGTCTGACCATGACTGTATTGGTGGAATGACCACTGCAAAGTCCTTGTGCAGATTAAGTACTGTCTTCAAACTGAGAACAATGTGTCCATCATGTTGTCTGGCACTACCACCATGCTAAATGTGATAGGTTCAGATCAAATCCAGCAGCCAAAATTGGCCACCCATGAGCCACGGTGGGCAATCAGCAGCAGCAGAATTGCATGTCACCATAATCTGAACTCTCATGAGATCTGTAATCTGATTGCCCATATATATATCTCAGGCTGCCGTTACCATGAAGCCAAGGGGTCAACCTGGGGACTGTAGGAGAGCATGCTGGGAGCAACTGCAGGGCTGCCTAAAAATGAGATGTCAGCTTGGTGAAGATACAACATAGTACTACATGCATGCTAAGCAGCAGAAGCAGCATGCTATAGACAGAGCTAAACTATCTCACAACCAATGGATTAGATTAAAGCTATGCAGTTCTGCCACATCCAGTCATGAATGGTGATGGACAATTAACCGACTAATGGAGCAGGAGGCTCCAAAGACATTCTCTTCCTCAATGATGAGGGAGCCCAGTACGTGAGTGTAAAAGTCAATGCTGAAATCTTTGTATCAAACTTCCGCCAGAAGTGCTGAGTGGATGATCCATCTCAGCCTCCTCCTGAGGCCCCCGGCATCATAAGTGCCAGTCCTCAGCCAATTCAATTCACTCTAAGGCCAGGACTTTTAGGATAGCAGGGTTTCCCTTCCACCATCCAAAAGATCCGTGGGGAACACATCCTTGCCAACACTGTCTGCCCCACAGTGATTTCACGCTCCAATGAGCATTAATTGGCTCAAGGCAGGACTCCTGCCCCTCATTTGGCAGGAAGCCCCGCCTCAGGGAGCTGCTGACCAATCTGATTGGCTGGCAGCCCTCTAGTCACTGCAATGCCAGAAGCTGCTGTGGACAAGACTGGGACTACAAGCAGTTCCCAGAGCCTAAGTCTCAGGATTCCAGGAACAGGTAAGTTTTGGAGGGGGTCCCAGGGCAGGGAGAGTAGAGGAAGCCTCAGGAGGTGGGATGGGGGGGATGCGGGATGTGGACAGTGGGAGATCGGTGTGTTGGCGGAGAGGTCGGGGGTGGGGGAAGGGAGGTCCTGTGGTTCCCGGCCTGATGTCAAAAGGGGGCTTCTGATGGAGGCTCACCCCCTTTCCTGCCCAACATCTTAACCCAGTTATTTTTGGGCTTCCCCCATACCCTGGAATGACTCCCGCCAACCTAAAAATTGAGGCTGAGAGGGAAACGGCCCTTAAGTGGTCAATTATTGGCCACTTAAGGGCTTTAATTGGGTCAAGGGTGGGCCGGCTGGCTGAGACCTCGCCTGTCCCATCGGGGCGAGTGGGAAGCCAGTGGGAAGCCCATCTGAGGAACTTTACGCTCACCCCATCATCGCTTAGCTCAACTTTCGATAGGAAACTATGATCTCTTTATTGTGACACCACAATAAGTCTTAAGGTGTCTGATCTGATAATGGCAGTGTTGTTTTGGACATCTGCTTTATACCTTGAATGGAAAGTAAAATTGGGTGGGATATAAAATGCATGGCTGATCATATCAGTTTTCAACTGAATAGGTTTAAGTACTCCTGAATCTCCAATAAAAAAGGTCTTGTTATTATACTGTACAGCTGTCTGAACAACTTGTTTTAGAGTAATTGCTGATTAAAAAATTGTGTTAAACGAGGTTCAGATATTTGATAAGCAGCGGGGAACACCACAATCAACAGCTGCACAACATACATCCCTCAGAAAAGATTCTTGATGTTGGAGTATTGGATTATACTGGCATGTGCAGTGAAGAAAACCACGCTGAGCTCTTGTGAGGAAATGGTTAAAAGCTTTTCACTTATCTGCACGGAAATTCACCGATAATCAGAGACAACTTGTGGTCAGAAACAAAACTCCCAATTTGTAACTTTCAAGGACCGCAAGCCTACTTTGTCTTTCGCTGATGTTGCAGTGGGATCCACCTAACGTTATTCAAGCGGCTTGAAGCTGATCACGAGGTACATATGGATCAGAGACCCATTTGGCTCACCCACGCTCATCCACCTAGAAAGAATTTATGATCCCTCCATCAAATCACCGAACTCTTTCTTAATTGATTCCAAGGTCCTTGCCTCTGCTGTCTTACCTAGAAGCTCATTTCACAAGCCAGACTTTTTCTTCTGATGTAGATATCCTGATCTTTCACCAGGTTAAACTTGAACCTCCTTAACCTCCTGGCCAAGGCTTGCTCCGTCCCTTGGGTGCAGACTGCCCTGCTGCAGGCAAGCACTAAAACCAAAAACAAATTTAACTGTGGCTAATAACAGATTTAAATAATTATCAATTCCATAATGAGCAGCAACTTATCTCAGTGGCTTCCTTGTTACCCAGTACGACACCTCTACTCTGAAATTTCAATATCTCCATGGCCGACAAGTCTTAAAATCTTTGATCGTATATCGCCAAATTTTGTTTTCGAATCTTTAAAAAAAATCTTGATATTTTTATTTCCATCAATTCTATTGTGTTAGGAGATACAATCTTCTACTTGTCATGTTAAGGTCTGTAACATCTCAGGGCAAGTTCCCATCATGACATCAATGCTAAATGCTCAAGAGAAAAAGACTTTAAAAAAAAAAATCAACAAAAATGTCAACGATTTTCTTCTCTGTTGTGGCCCATTGCTAAGTCATTCTGGATATGTTGTTTCGAATTCTTTTCATAAATGACTTGGAGAACAGAATATTGTCTAAACCGATCAAGTTAGCAGATGACTGACAAAAGTTGGGTTGTCAACAGAGAGGTGACAGATGGTGTCCAACTGAGAGAAATGCAAAATAATGAAATTAACTAAAAGAAGTGAGAACACGGTCTATAAATTTAAATACCAGAATGTTTGAGGTTACCGAAAGAGATCTGTGGGTTTTAGTGGCCAAGCTGTTAAAACCATTAATTCACATTGTGGGCAGTTAAAAAAATTAATGCTGGAAAGTATCACTGGGGAAAGTGTCACTGAGATTGGATTCACAAGTTGCTTCTGGCCTGAATGAGGACATTGAGAATAATATGTTCAGTTTTGAGCTTTCGTATTACAGATAGGATAAAACGTTATTAGAGAGAGAGCTGAGAGGTGGGTTACAAGGCTGACGTCTGAATTGGGTTTCGAGAAAAAACTGACTGAGCTGGGGTCTCACTTTCTTGTCATGAGGAGGGTGAGACGGGGCTGGATAGATGTCTGAAGGATTTTCAGGAGTGTGGAGGATCTTTGGATCTGGAAATTCCTTTACTGACTGGCAAAGAATTCACACACACGAGACGAGTCCATTTAAAGTCGCAGGTATCAGAAAAGAATGGGAAATTTAGTGACAGGGTGGGAGAAATGTAGAATGATATCGTGATACGGAAAGAGAGGGAAAAATATCAGGGTTTCGGAAAGATATGGGAGAGATGGGGAATGAGCAAAAGAGAAGATCTTTCACGGGGTGGAAGGCAAGGGGATAAAATGACAAAAGGGATGATAGTGCAAGGTGAAAGGAAATTATAATGGGACAAGTAAAGAAACAAATGATGTTACTCAAGGAGGTGCAAATGGGAAAAGAATCAGCGCCAACAGTGGCCGTCTAAAATAAATGGAGGCAGGTGTTATGATCTGAAATAGTTGATCTCATATTGGGTCTTGGAGGCTGTAAAAAATCTCATTGAAAGAATAAGTTGCTATTCCTTGAACTTCCATTGAGCTTCATTGGATCAGTGTAGGAAGCCAAGGGCAGGGAGGTCAGTGTTAGATCAAGGTGGAGAATTATAATGACAGGCAACCGGAAGTGCAGGGTCATGCTTGCAGACTGAAAGGAGATCAAAGCAAATGAAAGGCCAGTAACCTGAAATGTTAACTTTGTTTCCCTCTCCACAGATGCTGCCAGACCTGCTGAGTATTCCCAACCACGGGGGCATTGGCTGAGGGTATGGTGTTTGGGTGGGTGGGGGGATGGTGGCAGTGGGCAGTGGTGGGGAGAACAGGTAAGCAGTGGAATTGGTTTGAGCCAAAACCTGTCCACCATCTACAAGGCACAAGTCAGGAGTGTGATGGAATACTCCCCACTTGCCTGGATGAGTGCAGCTCCAACAACACTCAAGAAGCTTGACACCATCCAGGACAAAGCACCCCTCTTGATTGGCACCACAACAAACATTTACTCCCTCCACCACCGATGAACAGTAGCAGCAGTGTGTACCATCTACGAGATGCATTGTAGGAATTCACCAAGGCTCCTTAGACAGCACTTTCCAAACACATGACCACTACCATCTTGAAGGACAAGGGCAGCAGATAGATGGGAACACACCATCTGGAAGTTCCCCTCCAAGTCACTCACCATCCTGACTTGGAAATATATCGCCGTTCCTTCACTGTCGCTAGGTCAAAATCCTGGAACTCCCTCCCTATCAGCACTGTGGGTGTACCTACACCACATGGACTGCAGCTGTTCAAGAAGGCAGCTCACCGCCACCTTCTCAAGGGCAACTAGGGATGGGCAATAAATGCTGGCGGGAAGCCCACATCCCGTGAATGAATTTTAAAAAAGCCCCTATTTCTATATCCCCTTTCTCCATCGCATGGCCTATACACATTTGCCTGCTTGCAATGAGCTGGAGAGCACTTTACTGCATATCAGCAGGGCTCTGAATGAGCAAGACTAGAGTTTCAACAATCCTATTTAAGCTGCAACTCAGTGTGTGCAAGCCATTGAGCAGGACCTGCATACATTCATTTGACTTCTGCCTTTGTTCCTCCATCCAAGTGACCTTGGCAAGTGATTATCTTTCTATGAGTGAGGACATCATCTTGTTGTGTGCCATCTGGCTGTATGCAATAGTTAATTCTGCCACCCGGTGGCTGGGAGGTCCCCTTTCTCTCCATCTGTGGTGGTCGGGTATGCCAAGGTTTAGTCTCTCTCATGCGCCTCTTCCCCTGCAACTATCAGTATTGAGATGCCTGGAGCGTCACCTCCAGCTCTCTACCTCCTGTGTACTGCCTGCATTCTCCTGCAAGGATGGTAGGAAGAGATTTCTAGGCTGGATTTTATGGGTTGTCATGGTCCCCACGATCCCCACCCCAGCTAAAAGCTTGGCGGACAACCAGGCAACGATCCTGACAGCTGCCCCACAGCAATTTAACGCTGGGAGCAGCATTAATTCTTTTAAGGTGAGGCTTCCGCCCATATCTCGGGAGGAGGTCTAGCCTTAGAGAGCTGCTAGCCAATCGGATTGTGGTCTCACCAGCGCCAGCAGGAATGGTGGCCACTGTTGGTACCACAGGCAGTCCCATCATGCTGAGGAGCCCAGGTAAATCCAGGGTTGGGGGTCTCAGCAAAGATTGGGGGCTGGGTTCAGGAGCCTGGCGGGAGAGTTAAGGGGGGAATCACCTGGGAAGTGGGGGGGTACCTCTGATGGGCCCTTGTCCGACACCAACCCGCGCAGCCAAAGCTGAAGGGCTTCCCGCATGTCATGGGCCTCCTCCTGCCACGGTAGCTATTAACTGACTACTTAAAGGCCTCAATAGGGCAAAGGGAAAAGCCCAGCAACTCCCTTTCCCCCTCATAAAATTTCAGACAAGTCAGGGACAGATGGGTATAGGTGACAGGGAGGCCACCTGCTGGATTTTCTGTGCTTACCCGGCCTTAAAACACGCCAGCAGTGAATTGTAAACTCCAGCCTTATGAGTGAGATTAATGGAATATGTTGAGTAGATCCAACGTTTGTTGACGGTCGCTATGAAGGAGGGGGCATGACATTGCATTAAGATGAGAATGAGCGTCAATGGTGGACGATCAGATGGGAATGTGAGAAAGTGCGTAGACAGAGAGGGGCGGTTGCACCTGCAAGAGTTTTGTGTGAGGGGTGAGGTACAGGGTTAGGCTTGGGAAAGGCAGCTTGAGGGTGTTATGGTAGTCCGCACATTAGGATGAAGTTAAAAGTACCGCTGCACTCAACTTTTGCTGCCCTGACTAGGTCATTAAATGCTTCCTATACTGTATCTGGAGCATGGTGCCACATTCCTGCTGCTAATCTCCTTGCTCTTGGAGGCAAATTTTGTTCCCCTGTTGGCAGGGAAGGGTATCTCCTCGTAGGCCTCTAGAGGCCATAAGATCAGGCCCAAGGAGGCATCCATGAATGGAGGCACAGCTCTCCACACTAGGAAATCATTACAACTGTAGTTTCCTCTGTTCTCCCACCTCAGAATCCTTCAATCGTCAGTTTTGCAGTGTCCTTTTAAAATAGTTCTGCTGAAATCGAGCCTTCAAGTTTGTCATCACATTGGCTCATGCTGGTTGTTCAAGAAACTCGGAAGTCAAGGTGTAAATGCAGTAGCTGAATTAAAAAGCCACTGACAGGCTTATTGCAGTTACTTCCGGGTAACCGCATCCTGCTCCCAATGGGTCACTCCGTTAAACTCCCACTTGAGTTCAAATTGCTTAACCTCCACAGATTGATTTTCAACAGGGCAACTCACTAGGTAAGTGATTTATTGGTCAGGCCCACGTGGGTTACCAGCTGCAGCGTACATGATAAGTATGGAAATTTGTGCAAATTGTGGAATATCTAATTGCGTCAAATCATTTGGCCTAAAGATGATTAGAAGTGATTTTAAATTATAAATGCCCCTGACTTATGTATTTTGCTTATTAATAGACTGTCAAGAGAATCAGCAGTCTGCATGGAGTTCTGGGAAGAAGGCTACACTGGATCTTATGGTCCCCATAAAATCACCAGGAAAAGGGAAAAATAGAACAATGCTGGAAAACTAGAGACGGAACAGATAACGCTAGAAATTTGCAGCAGGAAGGCCAGCATCTAAAGAAGAGAGAAAGACTAACATTTTGGTTTGGAACCTTCTAGAGATGGTTCAGTTCTGAAGTAGGATCTCACCCAAAGTGACAGCCTACCTTTCTCTTTTCTGTGGAATCTTACTGTGCGTGGCTCCAATGACTGTTGCTGCTTTCAAAGTCATACATTATAAGCAAAATTATGAGAGGCTTCTCTGAAATGTGATTAGCCTCTACATGGATGTAAATATTTTTCAATGCATTTAGAGGGTCATTTTAGCCATAATAACATCACACCCAGTGCAATAATACATTTGCATCGCTTTCTGAAACAAATGATTTAATCATATGTTGATAAATATAATTATTACAGGTGTAACCATGTCCTTTTAATACAGCATGATTTAGTGCAAGCCTTTCTTTTTGCCAATATCTGAAAGCACAAATTTCATTATTACACACATTTGAACCAAATTTCAATGGATTGAACTCCGGTATGGTGTGGGTAGTTTCAATCCCCAGAGCCTGCTGCAGCTGCTGTCTTGCCTGGTGCTTTCCAGTCACTCTAATGTGCTCTACTCGCTCCAGAAGATGCTTGCCTGACTTAAAGCATTTGTGTGTAATCGTCAGTGTTGCAAGCTGTGACTCCACACACTCGGGCTGGTTTGAGTCAAGCAACAAAATGTTTGTTAACTCTTTCTTTTAGATGTGGTTGCTCAAAAAGACCCCCAGCTTTGCAATATGCTCTGCTTACAGCAAAGTGCTTTCTGAGCATCATCTGAATTAACCCTTGCACTCTCAGCCTCTCTGACGATTCTTGACACGTGAAAGCGTTCATTATAACTAAGAGATGCCTATTGCTGCTGGGTTCATTGGGTCCACAACAACAACAATCAAACAACAAATCAACAATAACATATTTTACATTGTACCTTTAACATAATGAAACGTCCCAAGGCACCTGACAGGAGCATTATAAAACAAGGTATGACACCAAGCCACATAAGGAGATATTAGGTCAGATGGCCAAAAGCTTGATCAAAGCTGGGTTTTAAGAAGTGTCTTAAAGGAGGAAAGCGGAGTAGAGAGGCAAAGAGGGAGGGAGGGAATTCCAGAACTTGGGGCCTAGGTAACTAAAGGCAGGGCCACCAATGGTGGAAAAATTGTGATTGAAAATGGACAAGAGGCCTGAATTAGAGGAGTGCAGATATCTCAGAGGATTGTGCACTTGGAGGAGATTACAGAGATATGGAGGTGCAAGGCTATGGGAGGATTTGAAAACGAGAATGAGACAACGACTGTAGCGATCCATTAAGAAGGAGGTGGCACCTCTATCTTCTCAGTATAGCTGGAGATTACATGCTGGCCTTACCAGCATGACTTGCATCCTGAGAACAAATACAACCTTTATAAAATAGATAAAAAGAGGAAAGAAAGACAGACAAAAATGTTTAAGGAGAGTAAATACATAGAAAGAGAGAGAGCAAAAGAAAAGGAGGAAGTTTGGAACAAACAGAACCCAAGAGAACAGTGTAAATCCAAGAAAATACATGAATTTACTGATGGATGTTCATATATAATAGCTCCTAACTTCTTCCCACTTGCTTGCTGAGCAGTACACCCCATTCCCTAGTCCCTACAACAATCAGCAACATTAAAATCTGGTGGGATACCATTGGCTCTAACTGATTAACCTATGATGTACTTAGCATGCATACTAGAGACGATGCAGTTAGTGCCTGCAATACAAACTTAAGGCCAATCCTAATTAATTGAAAGAGAGATACAATTTGAAGTTCCTGGTGCATGTTGAGTCCTATCAAGGAGGTGTCAGCTGTGGCTCAGTCCATAGCACCCTTGCCTTTGAATCAGAGGGTTGTGGGTTCATGGCCCACTCCTGGAAAACCAAGAACTGTGATTGTACTCGAAAGAAGTTGAGTCCTATCATTGACTTAGCAGATGATAGCTATCTGGTAATATACCTCTTTGGTCTTCAATGAAGAGTGGGTTGCTTGAACTAAGTGATGGAAAATAAGCGCAATAAAGTAAGCAAGTGAAACCAGTGTACTTCATGATAACAAGTGTTATAGGACAAGCTACAGATAGGCCCTCCCCATCAGATCCTTCCTACATGTCAGGAGTCTCACCCCCTCTGCATGTTGCCCTTGAGGTGGCTGTGGTGGGGATGAGACTGTTGTTCACCTCCTTGTGGATTGTGCCTTTGCAAAGAAGGTCTGGAGAGAGATGCAGTGGTTGCTGTTGAGGTTCATCCCGAGCAGTTCTGTGACACAGGACTCTGTGCTCTACGGGCTGTTCCCATGGACACACACCGAGACAAACATCAACTGCAGCTGGAGGATCATCAACTCGGTGAAAGACGCTCTTTGGTCTGCCCGAAACTTGTTGGTCTTCCAGCGCAAAAGAGTTGTTCCCGACCGAGTGTTGCGGACTGGCACAATCCAAAGTCCAGGATTATGTGCTGAGGGACGCACTAAAGCTTGGGGCAGCCGCCGCAATGGGGAAGGGTCGCTGCCTAAGACCTTTCTGCCACAGTGCACTGAGGGACTGGGAACTATTTAAATCCCCTCGGGCTGTACAGCTCAAAATGAAAGGCTGTAAATGATTGTAATACTGTTTGTACTGATGCACCTGGTGATACATTTTGTAAAAGTTGAACCTGATTGTACCCTTGTAATGGTGTTTTTGAAATGGTTTGGAATGTGTTTGAAGATATTTTATGAATAAAGTATATTTTTGCAAAAAAAAAGTTATTGGACAAGCTTCCAAAAGTAAGATGCAACGGCACTGGGCTTCTAACCGAAAAAAATCACAACATGTAATGTACAGAACAAATGGACAATTACCTGTAATTTAGAGTAATTAGTGAGAATTTGCCTCAGTGAATGTATGTTATGGGCGTTAGGAGCAGTTCCTTTCAGGGTAACATGCATGAAGTGCTTAATATGGACATAAATAGCCGATAGTGATCAGTGTGTGGGCATCAAGTATGTTTTGATGCATATTATTTTGCTGATTAGATGCGGAGATTGGACTTAACTTTAAGCCACAAGCTTCAGCTTGCTTCCTTTTGTCAAAACATTGGAACAGTTCACAATCTTGCAATCCATGCCTTTCATGGGTTAAACAAATTGTGACTGATCCACGAGGTCATAGTTGCTTTTTCTCTATTGCTAATAGCGATAGCCGGGGTGTGCATGTGTTGGGGGTTGGAGGGCGGTGGGGAGGGTGTAGGTGGGTGTGGAATGTTTCTGCCAAACCTGTAAATAAGTGGGAGAATTTGAGAAATGTGATTGCGTTAAAACCTGTTGAATCAGTTCTGATGTTTTTATGTGCCATCCTGGGATTTCTTTTATTTTTGTTATGCGTTCCCTACTTTTTCTTTCATTCTTTCTTTTGTGCTTTCTCATTTTGCCCTTAACAGGTCTGTTGGAGGGTTTTTATTCAAAATGGCCTTCCAAAGTAGTTTATTGGATACATGATTTGCAATGTTTCGGAAAGACATGATAAGCTGCTGTAAAATATATTGTTTCCAGATTTAACAGTGGTTGCTCATTTTATTATTTTAACTGTGGCATCATGTTCTATTGCTGTTCCATTACCAAAGGATCCTTATTTATGTAGTCAATTTACCATGTTCTTCAACTATAAATGTGTCTTCAATGACAAAAGAAAGGAAGCCCCTTATATTTTTCAATGAAATCACCTCTCATTCTTCTAAACTCTAGCGAATATAGACCTAGCCTACTCAAACTCTTATCATAGAACAATCCCCTCATTTCAGGGATCAGGTTAATGAACATTTGGCACACCCCCTCTAAGGCAAGTATACCTTCCTTAGCTAAGGGGACCAAAACTGTGTTGAGCACTCCAGTTGCTGTCTCACCAAGACCCTACATAACTTCAGCAAGACTCTTATACTCCAATCCCTTTGTAATAATGGCTAACATACCAGAGAGACTGGCTAACAGGGGTAATAAGAGCAAGACGTTCCCGCTAACTTCACAGACATGGGGCAAAAATTTGCGCTGAGTGGCCGGGCGCACACCTGACCCGCTCGAGTGTAAAATGATATGCGGTGACATCAGGCGAGCGTCCCGACGTCATCGCGCACTCGTGTGATCTTTCGGTCGGCGGGCACATGCGAGAGGCAGCAGCACGCCTGCCGACAATTAAGAGGCCTATTAAGGCCCTCAGGTAATTAATTAAGCAGCAATTGTCGCTGCCCACTCAACCGTTTGGTTGGCAGGTGGGCAAATAGGCCGGGCGGCCTTTACACTTTTAACAAAACCTCATCCCTGGGCGGAATGAGGTTTCCAACGGTTACTACTTGTCCCTCTTCATGTGACTGAGTCACATGTGGGCCATGTTTATATAATATGTAAAAAGTTTATTTTTCATTTTAAAATCCTTCAGCACCCTAAGGCAGATCTGTGCCTTCAGAGAGCTGTCAGTGCGCGCTCCCACCGCACATGCGCACACTTCAGCGCTCGCGCTCCTCCTGCACTCACCCCGGCAGCGCTGAGGCTCTGAGTGTGCCTTTCATGCTGGCTGGCCAATAATTGTACCAGCCAGCGCGAAATCGTGGTCAGAGCCCGATCGTGGGCAGCGTTCAGTCTCACAGCCTTTCCTGGGCCCGCCCATCGTGCCCGACCAATGAAGGGGAAATCCTGCCCCATGGTGTTTTGCTTTTTCTCAATTCATATGCTACTTCCTAAAGATATGCAAATGCTACCAAGATAGTTTCCCACTGATTAGATGGCTTCTGATACAGCAGTTCATTCAAACTATGTTGCCTATATTGCAAAAGTGACCCTACACTTCAAAAGTGCTTCATTGGCTCTAAAGCACTTTGAGACGTTTGGTGGTTGTGAAATGTACTAGATAAATGTAAGCCTTTCTTCTTTAACTACCAACGTAGCATTGCATTGCAGTCAAAGTACTTCAATATCTTTTGAGTTTTGTTTCAATGCTGCAAGTAATTCCATCCTAATATGCAGCACTATTGCAGGCTAATTACCAGTACAATAAAGCCTTGAAAAGTCATCAGCATAGTGGAGACAGCATAGTGGAGGAGGCTTCACCAATAGATGATACAAATTGTTGGCTAACTGAAAGACTCCAAATTTTGGATATACAGTTCTGGTGCAGCCATTTAATAGCCATGGGAATAAAGGCATATGCAGTGGAATAGTGGAGAGAACAGAAAGTGCATCTATACAATACCTTATCTCATCCTCAGGATACTAGAGAGATACTCACAAGCGACAAATTACTTTTGAAGTGTTGTCACCATTGTTTTGCAGGCAGATGAAAGAAAACTATTCATCCAAGAAATATGAAAATGAAGTAAGGAAGAATCTGAGCAATGAGGCAACCTCTTGTTTGAGACTCATTGCATATCTTTTCATCCCCGGAATTGCTTGACCGAATTAGGCACTAATGACAACATGCATCATTAACACATCATTATTTTACCAGCCAAGATCTGACCCATTGTTAGATCCATTGTAAGCAACTATACCTTTCCAATTCAGATTTGCACTCTCACTGGGTGCCATGTAAAATATAACACTGCATACTTTTACCTTTGGGCCCTGAGATTTAAAGTATCCTGGGGTTGATCTGGACTGCTTCACTTTAGCATTTGGCGATGATCTTAGTGAAGAGCCATTATCCTACACTGATAGGATGGATGTCCCTTCTTTCTTGCTCTTGTTAGGGATAAACATTGAATGTTGTCTAACCTGAATCACATTCCCAAAGTCCAATCAACATGGTTTGGCACTAATTCGGCATAAAAACATAGGTGCAGGAGTGGGCCATTCTGCCCCTTGATTCTGTTCCACTCCATTCAATGAGATCATGGTTGAACTGTTTTCTTAACTCCATCCACCTACCTTGGCATTTCTGTTATACCCCCGGCTAGCAAAAATATACCAATATCAAATTTAAAGTTATTAATTGATCTAGCATCTATGATATTTAGGGATAGATAGTTCCACACTTCTACCATCCTTTTTACTTGCTTAATCTATCAATGTCTCTTTGCAATTTTATGCTCCCATCCACCCTCCTTACCATACCACCAATCTTTGTGTCATTGGTAAACTTAGATATATAGCTATTATGTTACCTAAGTCATTAATAAATGTAATGAACTGTTGAGACCCCAGCACAGATTCTTGTGGGAAAACACAAGCAACTTTCTTCCAATTCATGTATCTCTGTCTTCTACTACCTAACCAATTTCCCAACCATGGAACAGTCTCTAATGTCGTACCTTATTGAATGTTTTCTATATGGCCATCTAAACTGCATCCATAAATATATCCCTATCCACTACTTTAGCTGTTTCTTACAAAATAATTAATTACACTCGTTGAATGTGAAATACATTTAGCAAATCAGTGTTGGCTTTTGCTAATCGGCTCAAATTTCTCTAAGCGCTCAACCACTCTTCTTATGTATAGATACCAATAACTTCCCCCACAACAGATGTTAGACTAACAGCTCTACATTTTCTGGTATCTCTCTCTCACACTTGCTGTTACACTTGCAATTCACCGACCTAAAGGGATAATTCCTGAATTAGGAGAGCTTTAGATGATAAAACAAAAACAAAAACAAAAATACCTGGAAAAACTCAGCAGGTCTGGCAGCATCGGTGGAGAGGAGCACAGTTGACGTTTCAAGTCCTCATGACCCTTCAACAGAACTAAGTAAAAATAGAAAGGGGGTGAAATATAAGCTGGTTTAAGCGGGGGGTGGTTGGGACAAGAAGAGCTAGGTAGAGGGCCAGTGATAGCTGGAGATAACCAAAAGATGTCACAGACAAAAGTACAAAGAGGTGTTGAAGGTGGTGATATTATCTAAAGGAATGTGCTAATTAAGGTGCTTTAGATGATTATGGCTTAAGCAGCTGCAATTTCCTCACCTGCTTTCTTTAAAAAACCTCTGGTGCTAAGGATTTGTCGGCAGTTAGTGCCATTTTTCTAATGCTGCTTTCTTGCTTATATTAACTTCAGTGTGTTTCAGAACATGCTGCATTCCTAATTTCCATGGAATAAATGTCCCCTACTGTGAAGACTGGCATAAAATAAATTATTAAATAATCTGCTATAACCTTACTGTCATATATAATAATACCCCTAGCTGTTTCAAAGAGTCCATATTGCCCTTAACTACCCTTTCTTTCTAAAATAGATTGTGTTATGATGTGGCAGCTGATGTGTGCCAGGCAGATCAAACCCGCGAGGGAAACTTAATCATGTGGTCACAACAATATTGCAAATTGTATTTTATTTCGCGATGCGTGTCTGAATTCAGTAGTAATAAGTCCACCAAGACTCTAGGGTTTTTTTTTGCACAAAACTAAATTAAATGTTTATTAACAAAAGAAAATATTTCAAGCACATACATAGGTCTACAAATTACTACTATAATAACTCCTAAAACCCCTAATTAATCTGGTTTCCAGTTACACCCCCGTTAAGGCAGCAGTAAACAAAAGAAGAGGTTTAATAGATTCCAGCCAGTTAACACTTTATCCTGGACAGTAGAATTCAAAATGGCTTTTCCCAGCTTCAGTTTCTGTAGACAGCAGCTTATTGCATAAATACTGGAGGCTTTTCACACTTCTGGTAGATCCTGTGATGCGTTTTCTAACACATAACCTCACTATCCTTTATACAAGTTTCTCCCTTTTAATGCAAATTCCATGGTGCCCATATGCCCTTGGATTTTACTTTTCTCATAAATCATTGCATGGTGCTAATGTTATCAGTAATCTTTGAGAAAAATAAACACACTGCTTGGCCTAGCTTCTCTGGCTGGGTGTAACATCCTACCATCTCTTTGAAATTCAAACTACCCTGATTTATCTACAAATGCAAATTCTCCTCACCTTACGTTCTAAAACTTCAGTCATGTTTACGTATTTAGCATTTCAAAACTATCTTCTTTTGATGAGTCAAAGCCTCCAGACCAGCTGTCCCCAATTCAATTAAATCCCACACACACACACGCAGAAACTATCCAAACCACTCTATTATCTTACTTATACAATAAATCACAATAATATTATGAGAATTATTATACTTTTGTGACAATTGATAGATTTCTGATTAACAATAACGCAAAGGGTTATGGGGATAGTGTGGGTAAAAGGCATTGAAGTGTTCATCAGCCATGATCGTATTGAATGACGGAGCAGGCTCGATGGGTTGAAAGGCTTTCTCCTGTTGTTCCTATGTTCTTAAAATAATTGTCAAAACTTTTTGAGTTCATCCTGACATCCCTCGCAAGTTTTTTACATTCCCTATTTGCAGCTCTTAGTATTTTTTGTCCTCCTTTGCCGTGCTTTATACCTTTCTCAGTCCTCTGGGTCTACACGATTCTTTGCAATTTTATATGCTATTTCCTTTAGTTTTATGTTATCTCACATCTCTTTTGTCGACCATTGCTGTTTTACTTGGTAAGCGAAGCTCTTCCGCTTTAGAGGTTTCTGAATTATTTTTTGAACACTTCCCACTACTTATCTGTAGATTCACCCAATAGTCATTTCAACCAGCTTGCTGTCATCATCTTCTGTCTCATTCTCTTAAAGTTAGCTTTAAATCTAAGTAACTGCGTTAGGTTTCCCCTTCTACAAACCTAGCACTGAATTCGATCATATTATGATCTCTGACAGATAAACGGTGCCTTATTGTTAAATTATTAAGGGTGCCTCATTACTCATTCCTAAATCTGGTATGACTTGCTGTCGGCACATATTGCTCTAAGAAAATATTTTGGATGCACTTGAGAAATTTACTACTTTTCTGACTTGAGCTACCCTACTTTTCCTAATCAGCGTGAAAATTAAAGTTTCCCATTAAAACTACTTTGTGTTGAATACAATCCTCTCTGAATTACTGCATTAAAACATTCTACCACTTAATTGTTGCTATCAGGAGGCCTGTAGACAGCACCCATTGCAGTATTAAGTCAGATGCAGCATATCCCAATGGTACAGTTCTGTCCTTTCCCAGTATTGATACCAGCGTCCCACGAAATGAACCCTTTCTCCTCACAGCATCCCTTTGGCGATGGGTTTGCCTTCCTAGCTTATTTGCCGCTATGGCTCAGCTGGTAGCAATTTCACCTGCGTCACAAGATTCTGAATTCAAGTTTCACTCCAGGAGTTGAGGGCAAAAGTAATGGCTCATGCGCCAAGCAGTACTGAGGGAGTGCTGCCCAATTAGAGGCGCTGTCTTTTGAGTGAAATGTAAAAAAATATGGCCTGAGTTAAAACCGCCCGTTCTCTCAGGTGGACATCAGAGATTCCATAGCACGATTTTGAAGAAGAGCTGGAGAGTTATTGTCGGTTTGCTGACCAATATTTATCCTTCAACTGACATCACCAAATATATTATCTAGTCATTATGATATTGCTGTTTATGGGATTTTGCTGTGTGCAAATGGCTGCCATATTTCCTACATTACAGCAGGGACTACACTTCAGAAAGTGCTTCTTTGGCTGTAACGTGTTTTGAGACATTTAGTGGTTGTGAAAAGTGCTATATAAATGCAAGTCTTTTCTCATTTTTCTATACAAATGGAACATGGCTCAGATAACAATCCTGGGATTACCACCCTTGCACTTTAATGTGGATCTTAATTCCTGACACTCCCTCAGCAAGAGCTCCACCTTTTTATTCCCTATCTCATTTGTCCTAACATGAGTTACAACAAATGGAGCTCCTCCTCCTGTTCCCATTTTTCCCTCTCTGCATTAAAATATTCCTCACCCTGGCAACATGTAGGCAGCACAACCTTAGGGAATCGTAATCCTGGCAAATCGCCTATGTCTATTGTATTTCTATTCTGCTCCTCCCTGTTTTGGACATGTCTGCCCCATGTTTAGGTCAGTGTTGTGGCTTTTACTCATGAAGTCTTTCTCCTTACCCTCACAGGGATCAAGAATATTATATGTTGGTTTAGGCCAGTGTGTGTGGGATCTGCTCTTCTATCTCTTTCGGTAAATTTGAGGTCATTCAAAACTCTGCTGCTCGTTTCTTAACTCACAGCAAGTCCCATTCCTCTATCACCCCTGTGCTCACTGACTTACATTGGCTCCCAATTCTCATCCTTGTTTTCAAATCCCTCCATGGCCTTGGCCCTCCCTATCTCTGTAATCTTCCCCAACCCCGCAATTCTCTGAGATACCTGCTGTCCTTTAATTCTGGCCTCTTGCGCATCCCCGATTTTAATTGCTCCAAGATTGGTGACCATACCTTCAGCTGCCTAGATCCTAAGCTCTGGAATTCCCTCTCTACACCTCTCAGTCTCTTATCTCACTTCCCCCCTTTAAGATGCTCCTTAAAATCTCTGCCCAAATCCTCTGACCAGAGTTCTCCCAAAATGAAACTAAATGCAGTGTCGGGCAGTTTTGACAGCGCTCAGCCCTCCGTCCGTAATGGCATCAACGACTGCCCAGTTCTACACTCGGAACCTCACTCATTGTGCAGAGGCACGTTTCACTCCTGTCAGCTGGCGGGTTCGAAGGTCCAGGCACCATGTTTAAACGCCAGTCCAACACACAATCTCAATCTCTCCAACCCACCAGAGATGTCCAAAACCCATAAGAGAAAGGCCGGGAGCCTCAGGACGAAGTCTACACCTCGCGTCACACACCGGGCCCTCCAGGCCTTGATCAGAGGGATACAGGAACAATGGCGTGTGCCCTACCCCTTGGATGGCTGCAGGGAGCATAGCAGCCTCACCTCTCGGAACTGGGACACCGTAGCGGAGCAGGTCAGCGTGGCTGACACCCTCGCCCAAAGTGCCACCCAGTGCAGGAAGAGGATGAATAATCTCATCCACTCCAGTAGGGTGAGCCATCCTTCAACACCCTCCAATATCAAACTCTCATCATGGCATTGTGCACTCAACCAGCTACTCTCTTCAGGGATTTCACCCAACCATTGGCAGGGGACACATATCAACACTTGTCCTCTCACCGAGACGCTCACATCACCATCATCCCATCTGTCATGTTGCTCACACTCCAGCCTCTGGCCCTTCTGGGGAGGGCTCACCACACACAGGGGACATTCATCTCACCCAACCTCTGCTCCATCCCTTCTCATCACATACCTTTCTTTCTTCTTCATACAGGCCAAGCTGGCGCAAAATAGGCACGAGAGAGCACAGGCCGGGGAGGGACGTCCAGCATCCTCACCCTCAGTGAATTCGAGGAGGCTGCATCCGAGCTGGCTGGGGGTGATAGGAATCGCTCCTGTGCGGAAGGGAAGATCAGCCTCTCCCGGGGATGCCTCCTCTCAGGGCACTCCAAGGGTGTGCAGCCACTCACAACCCCCTCTGCCTGTGACCCCGTCCACTCCAGCTTCCCAGACCTTCTGCCCCTAAGCAGGAGACCCTTATCAGGCTGAGGCCCTCCAGGCCTCGGGCCACCAAAGGACGTCCACCAAGGTTATCACAGACATCAGGGCCTAGCAGTCAGCAGGCTCCCTCCATCTCTGCCACGGATGTCATAGTTAGGAAAGTTAAGAAAAACTGATGTCACTTTTGGGTCACGGGTGTGCCAGACATGTAACTAACTTGCACTTTTGTTAATTCATTTGGCGATTATGTGAATGTTCCTGTCAACTGAAGGCGTTGTGATTTTGTACTTTGGAATCCTCTTATTTCGAGGTTTAACCTTCCTCCTACTCAGTGAGAGTGTCCCACCATGAGATTCACATTCCTGTGATGTCAACCTCAGTTGAATTAGTATCTGCACCCCTTGTGTGATGTCAGGGAGATGTGTTTAAATCTTTATAGGAAGTGTGTGATGTAAGTGTTTCTCACCCTTCTTCCTCAAAGAGCACCATTGAGTGAGGGCAGCTCATTAGCGTTGATGTTCTAGCGGCATTTGTGTCTCCTCAGTGGTCGTGGTAAAGGAAAAGACATGCACGGGAGGAAGAGATCCCTCGGCATGTCCACATCTCAGTCGCAGCAGAGTTGGCATCATTAGATGTCAGCAAAAGCTTCAAGTCTTCTCTCGCATCGCTCTTGCTCCTAAGTGGGCTCTCAGTTCCCAGAGTGAGCTCACTCACAGGGCCCCACGGCTGAAAGCAAAGATCATGGCCTGGCGATTCATGTGGCAAGTGTAAACGTGGGACTCGTTCTTGTTGACCATGGGTGGTCATCCTCTGAGTTGAAAGAAGAACTAGGAGAGGTGTGGCCATATTCCCTCACTTGACTTTATTCTTCCTAGAACCTATCAGTGATTAACGTATCACGGGCACGTCTCTCATGTCTTCCTTCCTCCATGGTGTCATTGCATTCATACTGACCCTCAGCAGCCTCCTGAGGTTCCTGAGCCTCCAGATCTTCATCCTCTGATGAGCTCTCATCCTCTTCCTGGTCATCCTCTGGCAGGGGGTCACCTCTTTGCATTGCCAGATTGTGAAGGGTGCAGCATGCTGCGATGATGTAGGAAACCCTGTCCAGAGTGTATTGGAATGAGCCACCTGAGCGGTCCAAGCAGCTGAAGCACATTTTCAGAAGCCCCATGGTCTTCTCTATAATGGAACGTGTGGGCCTGTGAGCAGTGTTGTACCTTTCCTCAGAATGACTCTGAGGGCGATGCACCGCTGTCATCAGCCAGCGCTCCAGTGAGTACCCCTTATCTCCAAGCAGCCATCCCTGCAGATGTAATGGCCCCTCGAAAAACTCAGGCACTTGGAATGACTCAGGATGTAGGAGTCATGGCAACTCCCAGGGTTCCATGTACAAACATGCAGTATGTGCTTCCGGTGATCACACACCAGTTGTACATTGATGGAATGACAGCCTTTGCGGTTTATAAACATTAGGGGCTGCTGTCATGGAGCCTGTATAGCCACATGGGTGCAGCCCATCGCTTCCTGTGCTGTAGGGAAGCCTGAGATGGCGAAGCCGGTGAATCTTGCAGCCTGGCTATCTTCATCCAGAGCAAACCTGACATAATGATGGGCCTCCCTGCAAAGGGCATCTGTGACCTCCTTTATGCATCGATGTGTTACGCACTGGGAGATGCCGTACAGGTCGCCTGCTGATCCTTGGAAATAACCAGAGGTCAAGAAATTGAGTGCTGGGGTCACCTTCAAAGCCACTGGCAGGGGATACTCTCCAACTCTACATGGCATCAGGTCTTCACGAAGAGTTTAG
Organism: Cetorhinus maximus; assembly: GCF_964194155.1. Classification (NCBI taxonomy): domain Eukaryota; kingdom Metazoa; phylum Chordata; class Chondrichthyes; order Lamniformes; family Cetorhinidae; genus Cetorhinus; species Cetorhinus maximus. Next base: position 10,016,924 of record NC_135890.1, read on the forward strand.
GCATATGTGATGTACCAGATCTCGGGACAAGTGCAGATATGCATGGCATTGCCTCTCACTCATTTGCAAATAGGAGACTCTTGGACGATAAACCCTAGCGACTTGCCCCCGTTGTCTGGGTCGCTCCCCCCCGACCCTCCTGTTCATGCTGTGGTTCCGCTTGATGATATCCCTCCTGCTGAAGCTGCGCGCCAAGTTGCCTCTCCCTCTTTCACCTCCTCCATTGCATTAGGACCCTGACAAAGGCAGCATTAAGCCCTGGATCCATATCTGCTTTTGCCTTCTCTCTGAAAGGAAACATTGAAGATATTAATGATTCAAGGGGACAAGAAAGCAAAGCTCAGAGGGTGACACGTTTAGAAACTGTAAGGGTCCATAGATTTTCCTGCCCTACTTGCATGGCAGCTAATGCCTCCCTCATGTTCGCCCTTCCCCCTGACTGCCATTCCACAGCCTCCCCTCCCCGTTGACCTCCTCATGTTTGTCAGCCTGACCCTCACCTCACAGCCCACCCCTGGTTGAAGTGCCAGTCTCTGAAAGTGGAGGCCTGCATGAGTACCACAGCTCAGTGGTGCTCCTCGAGACAATGAAAGCAAAGAGAAGGAGCAGCCCAACCCTACAACCCCAGCAGAGTGGTGTCAATCACAACAAGACCGGCGCAGCGCTAGGGCAGGTATGTTCCACTCACCTCGAAGTTACCAGCGAAGTGAGGTCCGGGTTTGACGCCGATGTAATTTCCTGCTCGCGTGATGGAAGATTGGAAAGGCCTGGCAAGATTCTGGTGAGCAGCTTGTTTTAATGAGCATTCATGACAAGCTAATGAACGCAAATAGCGCTCGCGCCACTCGTCGGCAGGACAACCGACCCGCCCATGGAAACACCATCGAGAGAATTGCCACCTGTTTTTAACGACGGCCGGTTTCCGATTTTTTTTGCCTCCCGCTGGATTCTCCGCTCCCGCCCGCCACGAAACCCCCAGCGGGCGGAGGTGGGAGAATTCCGCCCAACATCTCCTAGTGGGATTTGGTGTCATACTTCCTTTTATAATGCTCATGTGAAGTGCCCTGGGATGTTTCATGATGTTAAAGGTGCCAGATAAATATGTATTGTTGCCGTACCCTGCTGCCTGACAGTCGCAATACCCATTTCCTGCACCGGTGCTTTCCTCTGAGGTTGGACTGGGCTCTGGAGTAAACTATCCAGAAATTCCTCCTCCTCCCTTATGCATTGGAGTGTGTCTAACTCACACTCCAGTTGCCTGATGGACGGCCACTTACACAGGGACGCTCTCTCCATCCACAAACTTGCTTGTTTGTTAGTTGCAACTTAATTCTAGATATAATAAAATTACTTGAGATCCAGATTATGTTTTGTAGATGGATTTAACTTGATTTCAGGCTAATTTGTAATTAGTCAGTTTTTTTAGTTTAATAACTAGGTTAGTATGATTTTACCTCTTATTTATTATTTATGTATGTCAGCTTTTTATTTATTGCAATTTGGATTCCTTTCATGTTGGTATATTCTAATTAGCTCATTTTAATTTTATCCTCATTGATCTAATTGCTAATTCTGACTATTTAATTGTTAATTGAATTATTTAATGTCGCCTCTTGGTTGAAGTCATGTATCACTTTCTTCCCCACTGCACCCAATTCCTACTTACACCAAATTCCTGTTGTCATCCGATTTAGTAGATTCACCCAGCTGTCGTGTGCCTGCTCTGTCTCAGTCAGAAAAGAATTCGGGACAAAAGTCCTGCATTTATTTTGTGCCTTTCACAACCTCAGGACACCCCCGAGTGCTTTAAGCCGATGAGGCACTTGTTCAATGACTGCTGCAATGTCAGAAACACAGCAGCCAATATATCACCCAGCAAACTCCCACAAATAGCAACGGGGAGAATTTTCTGCATGTCGAGTGGGCCAGTCGGGAGCGGGTGTGGAACCGATCGCCGCCCGCAATCGGCTGCGCGCCGCCATTTTACATGGGCGGGCCAATTAAGGCCCGTGCTCAGCACTACCTGCGCGGGCTGGGGGAGGAGGGGGAGCTGGGGCGCAGCTCCGTGCCTCAGGGAGATTAAGTACAGAATAGCAGATCATAAATAATAAAGTTAAAAATTATTTAGACATGTCCCCTCATGCAACAGCGTCACGTGAGTGGGACATGTTTATGAATTATGCGAAAATCATTTATTTATTTATTAAAGCCTCCAGGGAACCTCATCCCGCCCGTGGATGAGGTTTCCTGAAAAACGCGAAGGCCGCTTGGGCTCTTCGCCTGCCCCCCGCCAACCTTAAGGTTGGACGGGCAGCGTTAATAACTGCTTTAATTGTTTTTTTAATGGGCTTGATAGACCGTTGACAATTCGGCCAGAGCGCGCTTGCCGAACGTAATATCTAAATGATGCGTGCTGACGCTGCGACGCACACCCGACATCACCGCGCATCATTTTACGCCTCAGCGTGCCGCCCCGCCCCCACTCGCTGACGTTAAAATTCTGGCCAATGTGAAAAGAGCCAGGTAATTTTTTGTAATGGTGCTAGTTGAGGGATAGATATTGGCTGGAACACCAGGAAGAACTCCCCTGCCTTTCTCCAAAATTGTGTCATGGGCACCTAGACACAGGTTCAGTTTCACATCTCACATAGAAGACAGAGCCTCTGACAGTACAGCACTCCCTCAGTACCGCACTGCAGTGCCTGCCTGGGATTTGTGCTCATATCTCTGGATTGGGGCTTAGAGTCCACAAGCCTTCTGATTCAGAAGCAAGATTACTCCCCAGTGAGCCACAGCTAACACTAACTAGTGCTGCAAAGACATAGCACACATGTGCAGTGGGAGGGATGTACCTTGATCTTCAAGGTTCATTTTGCACTGATGGGGCAGATTAGAGGAAGCTTCACTCTAACTCCTGCCTGCCGTGAAGCGGGCTGCACATGATGGAGAAGCCCTCCACATTCCAATAATCACTGATGTCCACCCACTTGATAAGCAAAAAAAGGTTATGTATCTGTGTAAGATGGAAACCCATGTGCAGAACTTTTAAAGTGCAGCTTTAGCAAGTTTTCTGCAGTGGAGGGTTGCAGCTTTGTGGTGCTGAGTGCAAAGAAACCAATGGAGCAAAGCTCTACGTATCTTTGGCCAGGTCAGACCAATATGAACTGGAAGAGGTATGAGACCCAACCAATCACTCGTAAAGAGCTGGTTAGATGTGTATCAATGGCATATCACCAACAGAGCAACAAAGCAAACTATGAAAATAAGACCACTCTTTGCTCATTTGATCAGTACAGTAAAGAACTTGTAACCATTACCATCAATTAAATGCCTGTTTTAATGCAAGTTGTGACTCCTGATGGAGAATGAAGACTTTTTTATTTCCTTTTTAAGAAGTTGCTGGCTGTAATATTTAATAAAATTTAAACCTGATAACATCTCACTTCACTAAAGATCAGTTTTCGTGAAATAGAACTGATTTTTATCAGTTTTGCTGTATCAGCAATTACTATCAACCACACTTTTTTCTATATTTGCATAACTGCATTAAACTTGGCTGTCAGCATAGATGAAACAAACTCGTGGGTGCAGCCTCCAGAGTGATGCTTTTTAAGATGGTCCCTTCTTAATAAAACGGCAGTTTCTCATAGGAAACAATGATTTAGAGAATAGACTCTGTGACATTTGTGTGTGAACCCTTAAGGTATCACATGTCACCCCTTTGTCCACTATTTTAATGGAGGCATTAAGGTACTCAAAATTAATGCTTGCTGCAAGAATACACTTCACATATTACTTTTGCACCTTTAAAATTAACAAGACTTTCCCACAGGCCACATATAGCCCCTCCTTCACTGGGTGCACTGTGGCAGCAGTATGTACCATTTCTAGGATGGACTGCAGCAACTCACCAAGGCTCCTTCGACAATGTCTCCCAAATCCATGACTCTCGCTGCCTAGAATGACTAGAGGCATGGGAGCACCACCATCTCCAAGTCCCCTGCGAGTCACAATTAAATCCAGCTTGGGCATATATCGCTGTCCTTTCAGTGTCACTGGGTCAAGACCCTGGAGCTCCCTATGTTAACAGTATGGCAAGGGCACTTTCACCACATAGACTGCAGTGGTTCAAGAAGAAAACCCACTAACTTCTTCACAAGGGCCACCAGGAATGAATAACAAACGCTGGCTTTACCTGCAATGCCCATATCCTGAGAATGAAATAAGAAGTTAGATTTTCTTCTCTTAAATTCCTCCCACAAATGTTTGACATTTATTTTAAACGGGTTAGCACTTCAGTTAAAATAGTGGACAAAAGAGTTTCCTACAAATACCTTAAGCACTTGAATGTTATCACCACAAAGAGTAAATGCTTAGCCATTTTTAATACATTCCAGATAACTGGTATAATTTTATTTGTGTGATGCCCTCTTCCCAAACATAGTAATACAAATTTAAGTAAATTGAACTGTTTTGCAGTTAGGTGCCTGAAAATTGCCATTTAAAAAGGACCATTTACCCAGTAAAAGTTCATGGGATGTGTCACAAACTAATTAATGTGTTTTCTTATTGTCCATGATCAATGTGATTTTGGATGTGAGGTGTGCTTTTTTTCTTATTCTAATAGTGATTGTCCCAATTTGACTATTTACAGCAACAAGCTTTTTGTGACTTTAAAAATAAAGAAGGCTATTTATTATCTAAGACTAGTCCCAGAGGTTTTAAAAAGGATGTCTCACTCACTCGAACTCATGCACACTATTACTCACACAAAGATTAGATACTGGTGAAGGGAGAAGAAAAACACCATGATTACAAAGTATGATTGTCTCTGTCTCTCTTTCATGGCAGGCCTGTAGCTTCTGAGATGAGTTGATGCTTTTAATTGAAGTGAAGTTCTTGTAATCAGGAGATTCTGAGTAAGCTGTGGGGCTCCTTGTAGTTGAATTTCCAGGAGGTTGTTTCTCAGGTGAACTTGAAGTTTGAACAGGTTGAGGACGGTCCTTCTCCCACTTTCAAGATATTGCTGTTTTTTACCCATTCGCATTTATCTATTACACATTGAGTTTTGATGTGTCTTTTGTCCATGGTGAACCAGAAAGATGAGTCGGCTGAAATGCTATAATCCTTTTGTTGATGTTCTATCCTTAAACTAAGGGATGTGTGAATTTCCCTAATGGCTGTGAACATCCATATGTAATTAGATATTTGCTTGAGTTTCATGACTGTTGGAGCTGCCAAAGATCATGGGCTGAATTTTCCCCCTGTAGGGGGGAAGTTTATGGGCGGGCGCGTATGGGCGCGCTTCCGATCGGAACCCCTGATCGGAGGTGCGGCGCCATTTTAGGTGGGCGGGCCAATTAAGGCCCGCCCAGCTATGCGCTCCCTGTGCAGACAGGGGGTAGCGGGGGGGGCAATCCCAAAATCGAGAGTGCACTCTTTTGCGCATGTGCATGATAGAGCGCACTCATCTCCCTGAGGCTAAGTGCAGCCTCAGGGAGGTTGGCTGTACATGTAAAAAAGATAAAAATAGAAAAACAAAATTTCCCTGACATGTCCCCTCGTGTGGCAATGTCACATGAGTTGGGACATGTCCATAATTTTTACAAAATCTTTATTAAAATTTTTTAAAGCCTACATGAAACCTCATCCCGCCGGTGGATGAGGTTTCATGTTTCTTCTAGTTCCCGCCAGGGCTCCTGGCCTGGCCGCCAACCTTAAGGTTGGACGGGCAGGTCCTTAAATTGTATAATTGATCCTGTCAATGGCCTCAATTGGCCATTGACAGGTCAGCAGGCACGCAGCTGATTTTGCTGCACCCCCGCCTTCCTGAAAATTTAAATCAGGCGCGGTGACATTGGGAGATCCTCCCGACGTCACCGCACATCATTTTACGCTTCGGCGAACAGGCCCCACCCCCGCTCGCCGACCTGTAAAATTCTGCCCCACATGATTTTCAGTGGCTCTTTTGACAATCTGACTTTTTTTAAAAATTGAAAGTATTGTCTGAAAGTTCATAATATACTGGAACATGATGTGTGAGCAGGAAAGTAGGAGTAGACTTATTGGTTCATGTGGAGGGACACAACAACACAGACCCGATGGGCCAAATAACCTATTTCTTTACTTTGGCATGATTGCTGGTTACTTTTCAATGGTTATTCTCTGGTGGAATTTGTTACCAGTGATATGTCTTTTACTCACCCAAAACTGCAATTTGGGAGTAATAAACACTTATGGGTAACAGAAACAGAAAATGCTGGAAAAGCTCAGCAGGTTTGACAGTACCTGTGGAGAGAGAAACAGAGTTAATGTCTTGAGTCCTCATGGCCCTTCTTCAGAGCTGGTTAGATGTTTATCAACGATATATCACCAGCAGAGCAACAAAGCAAACTAAGAAAAGGGTCATGCAGATTCAAAACGTAAACTCTGTTTCTCTCTCCACAGATGTTGTCAGACCTGCTGAGTTTTTCCAGATTTCCACCATCTGCAGTATTTTGCTTTTATCTTAACACTTATGGGTAATTGTGGGAATGTGTGAGTAGAGTAAATTTGGGGTAGGTTGATGGAATCACTGAGTAATTTTGAGATTTCCATTTGTTTCCTATTTTTCCAATTTTTTACCCCTTTATCCTCTTCCAGTTTTCATTTTTTGAGATGCCAGTGTAGCCAAGGACTTAATTCACCTGTGTACGTTATACCTTAACAACCTCTCTTCTCTCCAATAGAGCTGGGGTCTATTTGTAGTTATATAGCACCTTTAACATAGTAAAACATTGCAATGCACTTCACAGGAATGTTCGCAGACAAAATTTGGCATCAAGCTGCAGAAGGAGATAGGACAGGTGACCAAAAACTTGGCCAGAGATGTTAAGTTTTAAGGAGGTCTTAAAGAAAGAGAGGTAGAGAAACTAAGAGGTTAAAGGAGGGGATTTCAGAACTTGGGGCTTAGGAATCCCTGGTACAGCAGGACTCCAATTATGAAGGGATGATTTCCTCCTGCATTATATGTAACTAAATAATAATTGCATTCTTTAATAATGCATTCACAATATCATCAAAAAGCAAATCTTGCTCTCACCAGTATTCAATTTTGGATAAGGGACGTGGTCTGCAAGAACAAAATGTCATTTCTCACAATACACTCAACTAGACCCACCAACCCATGCCTGACTATTAGAGATGGCTGCCTTCTGACTATTGTGTATCAATGCCTGCAGTGTGTTTATCACTGGGCTATTCAATTATGGAAGGGTACCACAACCAATTGGAGGGGGCCTTGGGATGGGGTGGGTAGTGCCACTGCCTCTGTGCCAGAGTCCCCAGGGCATGATGACCAAGGAAGGTGCATTCATAAGGTGGCCAGATAGGTTGATTATTAACCTGCAAATCCTTCCAACATATCCAATGGCAGGCAGTAAGAGTGGGAGAGATTCCTCATCAGCTATGATGGTGGAAAGAATGTTGGAGCCGCTACCATCACTATCCACAGCTCCAGGCTACAACCTACATGTAAAAGTGTATGGTTGCTACAGGAACTCAGACTCCTGGAGTGAACTGTAATACATCATCACCACCACAGCCTTAGCTGGTGTCTACACACAGAGACAGGGGGCAGTGGAATATCGTAATCAGGTGCAGGAGCCCTGGCTGATTTTGCCCTTCCTCGACCCGGGACACGCAAATACAATTGTGGCTGCCTTCTGTGCCTGTCAGCTGCGGCTCAGTTGATAGAAATCTCACCTCTACGTCAGAAGGATGTGGGTTAAATTCCCGTTCCAGAGACTTGAGCAGCAAAAAAAAAATTCAGCTCGATACTCCCATTTCAGTAGGGGGTGCTACGTTTTCAGAGGTGGTTTTCTTTCAGATGCAACGTTAAACATCTGCTCTTTCAGCTGGATGTACAAAACCCCATGGCACTGTTTTGAAGAGGTGCAAGGGAGTTCTCCACTGCTGTCCTGACTAATTATCCACCAACCAACATCACTAAAACAGATTATCTGATCATTTTCACATTGCTGTTTGTAGGTGCTGTGTATTCTCTCCATTACACTTTAAAAAGTACTTCATTGGTTGTAAAGTGCTTCAGGACATCCTGAGGTTTTTGAAAGGTGCTGTATAAACGCACAACCTCTTTTGCCACTGCTTTGGCTGAGAAAAGCTAACTTAAGCATAAACTGGGAACTGAAGCTGATTTGAGAAACTCAGGAAAACAGTGTCCTTTGAACCAACCATTCCGTCTATATTCTTAAACACATATATGATCTTAATTTCAATTGAAAAAAAAAAGTGCAATTCTCTTTCAAAGCTTCACTAAAATCATATACAAGCCTGAGGGTTCAAGTGGAGTTTTCTCTAGTCTGTGTATTCATTGAAACAGTAACAAGTTTTACAGGGCAAAAGTTCAACTCAGAATGTCTGAGAGATAGGCAAATCATTTGGTGAATAATGGCATGATTCAGAATTCTAGGCAAAAACTCTCAATTTGGAATTCTTAGAAGAAGGTGTCTGTTTGTGTAAGTAGATGCGTGGGTAAAAGTAGCAGGATTAATATGAGTCGCTGAACAGTGAAAATATCTTTGTTTGTATTAGTCTGAAATCTGCAGTCACTTCGATGCCAGTAATAGTACAATGTGTACTGCCCCTCTCTCAATTATACAGTGGGAAAAAATGAATTTATCACCATTAGCATAACTTTTGTTTCTCTAGCCAAATGCTCAATATTTTCTTGGGGTAAATGGTCTTATTTTCAAAACTCTCAGCTTCTGACTTTTCCCCCTCATTGCAGCATATTTCCCAATCCCAATCTCCATGAATCCATAACGGATGTGGAGGAACTTTTAAATTGTGTACCCCAAATATTAAATAAACACTCCATCCATCACCTTAAACATTCATTCCCACACCCCCCTTCTCCCCCAGCCCCAGAGCACAGTGGCAGCAGTGTGTACCATTGACAAGATGCATGCTATAATGTGCCTTTAAGAGATAGCAGCATGCCATCACTTTAAGGGAAGTGTGTCATGTGATCCAGCCCCAGTTTCACTTTGACCTGGAGCAGAACACAGCAGATCCCATAGATCACTGTGAGCAATCGAAGAAACCTCCAGACAAGGTTACCATTCCAAGATCTGGGCGTACCAGCAGATTACCACTATGCTTTAGAGACTTATAGATTCACCAGTCTTATACACTTATGTAATGGTAATTAAACATGAACATGTATTGTAAATAGTTATACATCGTTGGAAGGGGGGAAGTATCTTTAAAATGAAAGGGGGATGTTGTAATAGGCCTTTAAGGGATTGCAGCATGCCATCACTTTAAGGGAAGTGTGTCATGTGATCCAGCCTCAATTTCACTTCAGCCTGCAGCGGGACACAGCAGATACAACCCTGCAGCTCTGATGTCTTGAAGCTTTTTATCCATGTTCACATGTGCCTAGAATTAATAAATGAACCCACAACGTGCTTGCACAATCCCTGATAAGCGATTGGTTCCTTTATATCATAACAACACACACAAGAATGCACTGCTACAACTCACCAAGCCTCCTTTGACAACACCTTCCAAACCCGTGACCCCTACCACCTAGAAGGACAAGGGCAACATGGGAACATCATACCTTACAAGTTCCCCTCCAAGTTACAGGCCATCCTGGAACTGTAACACCGTTCCTTCGCTGTCACTGGGTTAAAACCTAGGACTCCCTCGCTAACAGCACTGTGGGCTTATCTATACCACATAGACTGCAGCTGTTTAAGAAGGTGGCTGACCAATGCCTTCCCAAGGGCAGTTAGGGTTGGGCACTATATGCTGGCTTTGCCAGCAACGCTTACATCCCGTGAATGAATAAAAATAAATTAATAACACCAATTTCTGAGTTAGGCCTTGCATGCCCATGTCTATGAGGTGAATCTGCCTTTCAAACTTAGTTTTACTCATCACAGCCTGTGAGTTGGAAACAAAAAACATATGTCCATTTACTAGAGACTAAAATCACTTCAAAAAGCAGCTTCCACTGACTTCTTTTGGTTGCGATAGTCTAGTAAAATTTTGATCAGCTGGTGTTCCCAAAACAAGGGATTCTGAAACTGGACTTTTTCTATTATTTTCTTTGTAGGAAGCTCCAGTCTTCATTTTACTTTCTGCTACAATGCACAACAGGCTGGGGCTCTTTTCTCTAGGAAAGAGAAGTGCACAATGATCCAATAGAGATCCTTAAAATTATGGAGAGTTTTGATAACGTAGACATAGAGAAGACGTTTCCACTTTCATGGATGTCCAAAACAAAACAGGGGTCATATTTATAAGATAGTCACTAATAAATCCACTAAGGAATTCAGGAGAAACTTCTTTACTCAGAGAGTGTCGAGAGTGTGGAACTTGCTACCACATGATGTGCTTGAGGTGATTAGGATAGATGCATTTAAAAGGAAACAAGCAAAGTCCCACAAGCAAACCTTGTGCCAACAATGGCCCAATGGTAGCAGTCTCACCTCTGAAACAGAATGTTGTGGGTTCAATACCCACTTCAGCATGCAATTTAGGCAGACATGCCAGTGAAGTACTGAGGTTGTACCACACTGAGCGTAGTGTTATCCTTTGAATAAGACATTAAGCTAAGGTTCCATTTGCCCATTCAAGAGGACATAAAATATCCCATGGCCCTATTTTGAAGAAGTCACATGAACTGCATCATGCCTATCAATGCCTGTTTCTTGAGCAGCAGGGATGATGCCTTTATTTTAAGGCAACCATTTGACCCAGAAAGAAAACTAGGAGACAGAGACTGACCTCTGCAACCCTGGCTCATGACACCTCTATGACACTTATATAAACTTTTCAAGCTCCAGCTACACATACCTACCATCATCATCAAACATCCACCAGAGATTAAAACAGAGCTTCAGATCCCTCGTTCCCTGGGATTGGGTAAAATTTCAATGTAAACTCATCAAAGACTCCCACATCATCATTATCTGCTACATACTTCTCAACTTTGTCATCATTATAAAGCACCTGGAGGAGGAAGGGAATGTGTTTCAGTGAGAGGATGACATAGAAAAGAGCAAGGGAACCAATGTTGCCGAACCTCCTTCGCAATGTGTTGAGCTATTTGCAAAATCTTCTCAGAATTATCCCATCCACACATTGATTGAAGAATGCTCTCTAAAGCTTCACTATACTCCTGGAAAGTACGCCTTCACCTGCATTTTCTTTACCTTGGGTGACACACTTCAAATTATGTGCATCAACCTAGCGCAGACACAAATGTGTACAAGCTGTCTTGTGTTGAGTGCTGTTTAACACACTAGTTCCCATTAGTTACAGCAACTTTTGATATACAGAAAGCTTACTCTTTTTAAAGCAGGTTTCCTGAGGTCTGGATCCATTAACTGAAGATCGGTGTGAATTGCCCCTCTGCACAGCAAGTTCCTGCTCTTTTTCTGTCACCTCAAAGACTTGCTTTTATATAGCACCTTTCATGGAGTCAGGATGTCCCAAAGCAATTTAAAGCCAAAGAAGTAGCTTTGAAGTGTCATTACTGTTGAAATATAGGAAACTGTCAACCATGTTTTGTACATCACAGTGCTTTATCCTTAACATCACTGTCAAAAGTTCTAGAGTTGGATTTATCCAGTGTTTAGAAGGGTTCGAATAGAGAGATGATGAATGCTGTGACTTACTGTCAATTTCTAGTTTCTGTTCTCATGCTTAGCTTCATATGGCAACCTAGAGAGAGAGAAGAGAAAGACGTAGAATAAAAGTATATTCATGATAACTCTTCAGATGTAACTTCCAGCAGAAGTAATAAACTTAAATTGTGTTACAGGGTATGCTTTGGAGCCAATAAATTACACCAATGGAGGAAGAAAAAGCTGTATAAATTAAACTCTGAACTGGAGTACTGCCTTTGAATTTCCCATCTTTTGATCTCTGAATGGTGTCTGTTCCAAGGACCTCCTCAAAGAGGGTAAAAGAATGAATAATGGAGAGATGCCTCAGATTATGCAGGTTCTCTCTCCCTCGTTATGCTCTCTTTTCTTCTGAAAACAGAGTCTTCTTTTTGGCCAGTCCCTTGGGTTGGAGGATGATTTGCTTTCACTCCCAGTTTGATAGCTTCTAAGATGATTGATAAGTCCAGTGTGAGCAAGACCTGCAGACTCGACTCTGCTGTCACTGCTGGGGTTATCTATGAGGATATCGATGTTCCAGGTCCCAAATTTCACTTTGACAAGTAGAAGATGCCTGTGCGTGACTTTTTCTAACCTGGGGTGGTCGTTGCATGTCGTCTACCACACGGTCTCAGCAGAGTGGGGCCTTGGTCCAGTGGTAAAGCAGTTCCAAGTTGTTTGAACACCAGGATCTGCTGTGAGACATTAGCACAATCTCTGCATGATCATTCGCAGGTGCCAATGTAACCTGTCACCAGGAACAGGTTAAAGGGCACACAGCCACTGATATTTTGTGATAAGATATTAATGGGTGAATTAAGAATGCCTTGGTCAACATCTTGGGGGTTACCATTGACCAGAAACTAAACTGGACCAGCCAGATAAATAGTGTGGATGCAAGAACAGGTCAGAGGCTTGGAATCCTGCAGTGAGTAACTCACCTCTTGACTCCCCAAAACCTGTCCACCACCTACAAGGCACAAGTCAGGAGTGTGATAGAATCCACTTGCCTGGATGAGTGCAGCTCCCACAACACTCAAGAAGCTTGACACCATCCAGGACAAAGCAGCCTGCTTGATTGGCACCCCATCCACAAACATTCACCTCATCCTCCACCAATGCACAGTAGTAGCAGAATGTACCATGTACAAGATGCACTGAAGGAACTCACCAAGGCTCTTTAGACAGCACCTTCCAGACCCATGGACAGGGCAGCAGATAGATGGGAACACCACCACCTGGAAGTTCCTCTCCAATCCACTCACCATCCTGACTTGGAAATATATCGCCGTTCCTTCACTGTCGCTGGGTCAAAACCCTAGAACTCCCTCCCTAACAGCACTGTGGGTGTACCTACACCACAGGGACTGCAGCGGTTCAAGAAGATAGCTCATCACCACCTTCTCAATGGCAATTAGGGATGCGCAATAAATGCTGGCCCAGCCAGCAATGCCCACAACCCATCAATGAATAAAATAAAAGCTCTGTGCTTATGCCATTATTTATATGGGTCAACACATCTGCTAAAATAATTGAACATTTAAGTCTAGAGAGCCTGATGCCCAAGGAGTGGAACTACAGCTCAGTTCCAATGGAAAAGGGGTTCAATTTGGGAGGGGGGTGGGAGTCCGGAATTGAGGGCTTCTAGTACTTCTACATTATTTGTAAAATCTGGATTATTGTGGTGTATCTTTTGCTCCACCCCATCACCATCACCGTTACCTCACCACACCTCACCTCACACACCACCTATTGTCACCAAGGCAGGGATTTCCCAGCATTGCCGGGATTTTCCATTGCCACCGAAAGTCAAAGGATTTTCGGCTGGCTCTCCAAATCCCACGGCGGGACCAGAAGATCCTGGCCCATGCTTTTGCAGCAGCTCAGGAATGCCTACTGGAGATCGTATTTTGTCTACAGTGGTAATTTATGCATGACTGACCCTGTGGTGTTCTTTAGTTTGAAAAGCTGCTGAGACCAAACATGGATCCCATCCTGGGCCTTAAGTTGAGACTATGGTATAGAAGGAAATGTCGTTGAAAGGATCGGTTGCCATTCAAAGAAAGGCCAGCGAGTACTTCAGGAAGAATCAAAACGATTGACTTTGTTTGTATTTGTCTCTACCTTGGGGCTCGGGGCAGAGGAGATATCAGTTTAATGTCTCATCCGAAAGACAGCACCTCCAACAATGCTGCACTCCCTCGATCCTGCACTGAAGTGACAGCCTAGCTAATGTGCCCAAATCTTTGGCGGGTGGCTTGAAACCACAATGAAAAAAACTAAGCTGATGCCCACAAGGCATTTATTCCCCATCTGAGATCACCTTGGAGGGCCGCCTCCATTTTGCGTCCAGAAGCATCTGTCACCCACCTTCAGCCTCCAGACTCAGCCTGCAGGACTGTGGGATTAATTTTCGAACTAGGGTAAACCAGCACCACCGAGTTCCCGGATCGCCCCCACCCCCAACCCTGTCAAGTTGGTCAAATCTCCCCATCCCTACCCCAACAACTCCCCCAGCCGCCAAATCTGGTCCCACCGCAAGCCATCAGTATAACACATTGCAGAAAATGTATTACGCTGCTCGTAGTGGAATGCAGGACAGATCTTTTCCTATGCAAGTAACACCCTCACCAAATAATTAATTAGGTAGCATCCCCTAATAACTTATTGAGGAGAGGCATTATAGTGTTGCACTAAGCCATGTGGACCTATGGTCCCAGGTGTGATTGGTTGTCTGTGTCGTGTTAACTCATTTCAATCAAGGGCAGCAACTGGAGTGTTACATCTGGCTGGAGCTGCCACAGCACCGGCTGGAGAAATTCAGCTTTCTGCTCCTGATCACCAGTGACCTCTGCTGGAAAGTGTGTGCCTGAGGCCATAGAGGAGGATCCAGATTTAACTCAGCAGCAATGCACTGAAATGACGCCACTGCCAAATAACCAGAGGACATTCAGCATGGGAAAATCAAATTTTAATACAAGTTACTCCTCACACATGAAAACGATGATCAGAGTGGGGGATCAGAGGGGCCGACAGCTCTCCTGGAACTTCACCCCAGCAAGGGACCTTCAGAAAAAAGTTGGGAGGGGTGGGTGAATGATATGTCTAAACAGTCACACAAATTTTATAAATTCTGTTAACAATATGATTGCCACAAACACCATGCACCCTTTTAATGGGCTGATGCAACGATCTAGTGAGTAGTGATGAAAAACAAAGGAGCCCAATGATCTTGAAAGCTGTTGTCATTACAGATACTGTAGAGCAAAGCTTGGATTTATACAGTTGCAAGTACTGTAAGTGATGAGATTGTGCAGCAGGATTATGGCTGTCTGTGTTCTGCAGCTTGAGGGTAACATGATGGATAGATTCATGAAATATCTTGATAAACTTTATTGAAAGAATAACATTCGCAACAGAATTTTTATTAAGACGGAAGCTATATATTGTTTTTAATTAAAATTCCGTTTTATTTTACAAGGTGCAGCATTCCACACTTGGTAAAGAAGGAAGTCAGTGAAAACCAAACCAACTGGCACACAGATTAACTCATTCACCGAGTTCAGCAGTAAAAAAAAGTATTATATATTCTTTCATAATAAAACAGCTTTAAAAAATGCTGATAAAGTGGCACCTTCATTCAAATGGAAAATGTGAAACAGATTTGTTTGAACACAGATCTCCATTCTGTACAAATATCACCTTGCTCTGTGAAGGAAACTGCACTGGGAAAATCTTGTCTGTGTAATGTAACAATGGAGAACCACAGCCTTTTCAAACTGCATTGAGATGCACAGGGTGAGAAGTGTTAATGTGAGCCCACAGATTAACAGAAAATTACACCTACAACAAAATACAACACACAATAGCTGAAGATGAATTGCAGCAACATTTCCATGATATAATGCATTAGAATAAATGTGTGAATATGAAGAAAGATTATACAATGTGATACCAACTGACAAGCTTTTGCTGACATTCTAAACCTTGGTGCATTTTTTGCATAGAACGTTCCGGGGCTTTTGATAGGCTTCGCGCCAACTATATAACTTCTGTGTTTAACATCCCCCCAATAGTTGAGTGGGTTAACTGTGCTTTGGTACACAGTCATATAGACTTTCAAGATCCTAATTTCGATCCCCGTTCTATTCTGAGTCACCTGATCTTAGACAGCAGTATGGGGACCTGTGCTGTTCCGGAGGGTGTGGAAAAACAAACATTTGTTCTGACCCCAGCCCCCTGTACAGGTATACTTACTACGTGTGAGAACTGGGTGAGGATAAGTCAGCTTCAAGGCTCTATCTCTGCTCCCATAGCCTGCCAAGCTCAAGGCTTAAATAAGAAATGGGCATTTAAGTATGGGAATGTTTCACATCCTGGGTCAGTGCCTCCTAGGAGAGGAAGAAAGAAAACTGGAAAGAAAGAGGAGGGTTCAAGCAATGGAAGCAGGAGGTCATCAACATCAGCCACAGTGTCAATGCATGAAAGTAATAAGGGGAACATAAAGTATATTGAGGTCTAGCTTTAAGTTATAAAAATGCTGGAAATACTCAGCAGGCCTGGCAGCATCTGTGGCAAAAGGAACAGAGTTAAGGTTTCAGGCTGGTGAACCATCCTGATGGCAGGTCATTGAATTGAACCTTTGGGCTGAATTTTTACTCGAAGGGGCGTGTTGGTTTTGGAGAGGGTTATCAGTCCTGAAATTGACAGCCTGCCAGGAAGCCAGTTCCAACCCACCAAAGCTAACCGCAGTGGGCTAGGCTGTGTGCGCGAGCAACTCCCTCAGGGGAGGCAGCCTATTAATTTCAATACGTTAATAACTCATTAAGAGCAATAACAACATGGCCTTTGGGGTTTAAATGTGAGTGCATGGGTTTTCTTGGAAATCGTCAATTGCATGAACGAGATTTGCTCACAGTACTTGTTCTGAGAGGTTACTTTCATGACTTTTCAAGTTATTTTCACAGCTTGGGGAGGGTTTGTGTGCCTGAACTCCACTTTGCAGCAGTGACCGATCAGATCAGTGTGGGTGTCGCTTATACTGGTATTAGCTTGGAGCCCAGCTGAGGACCATCGACAGCAGCAGCTACAAGAGCAAGAGCAAAGATAATCTGCTTCTCACAGGGGAGAGAGGATGAGCAGATGAGTACAGCTTGCAGGAGGCAATACCTACCAGGTTTACACAGGCAGAAGAACAGCTCCCTGGAAATATTAGAACACTAGTGCCTCAGGAGACTCAAAGCCTTGCAGTAGGTGGTGGCAGATATTTGCAACCTGCTGGAAGATGACCTGTTGCCATGTGGACCTATGTGGCTGCCAAAGTCACCACTGCCTTCAACTTTTTTTGTCTTGGGCTCCTTCCAGGAATCTGCAGAAGATACTTACAGGTTTCCACAGATGACCGCCCACAATTGCATAAGGCAGGTTTGCCAGGACAGGTAATTCTGTACATTCTGCCACTGACAATGATGATCAGGATGATCACGTGTTCAGGATTGTGGTTCTGCCTGGCTTCCCAGAGCTCCATGGCATCATCAGCTGCATGCATGTGGCACTCAAGGCACCCCCGCACACACACACACACACCCCCTGCTCGCCATATCACCCCAGAGTGTTTATTAACCACAGGGGCTTTCTCTCCATCAATGTTCAGCTGGTGTGCATCCGCAAAAAATGATTATTCCAGTAGACGCAAGATTCCTGGGCAGTTGACATGTTGCCTTTGTCCTGGGCCAATCCATCCTCTCTGATCGCTTTGCAGCTTGAAGCAGATTTACCAGCTGGCTTGCTTGGAGACAAGAGATGCCAACTTAAAACGTGACTGATGACAGTCCTGAGGAGCCCAGTTCGTGAGGCCCAGGAGAGCTACACTGAAAGCTATATGACGACCAGGCGTGTTATTTAGCAAGAAATAGACATGCTGAAGATGCACTTCAGGTCCCTTGTTGGACCTGGAGCGGCCCTTCAATACACACCAGTCAGCCTCTCTGGAATAGTCAAGGGGTGCTGCGCTCTGCACAAAATTGCACAGCAGCAGTTTGGACCTTTGAGAGCAGCAAGACATAATCTCTGAGACTCTTTAGGAGGAGAAGGAATGTAACAAAAGAAGAGCGTGATTCAGCCAATACACAGCAGAGGTGCATAATTCTTCCCGGAGTGCCCTCATATTTGTAAATTTCAGTTAGGTTCTACCTGTGCACCCATTCGTCAACCAAATGCTAAATCCAGTTACCTCCCTCCCACCCCCACTTCCCCCAATGCAAACGATCTTGCACGCAACTAAACATCCATTTCATAGAGCATTGTTCAGTGTTAAGTCTTGATTTACCATTCATCACAGGTGAATACACCACTTGCCAGGCAACAGCCAAAAAATGGGAAAGTTGTGTAAACAAATAATACTTGATTAGCTCAAAAATGGATCAGAAAATTAACAATCTAACATTGTGTAAGACGATTATATGCATATCCTTCAGCAGCTACAAATCTTTGCTCTTCATCTCCTCACCTCGTATGCAAGCGGCAAACCCTGTGGCCTCCACGAGGTAGAGATAGGCTGCTCAGGTTCCTGCTGTGATTACTGAGATGCACTTGGCCATCATACTCTGGGTTTCAGAGCCCTGAGGGCCCCGTCAAAGACTCCTGCACCTGCACTAGTGCAGGGGTAGACTCAGCCACTGGGGCAAGCTTGCTTTCGTACCAACTTTTATGCTATGTTGCTGCAGCTCAGTCTTAATTGTAACCCTCCTGTAACTGGTCAGTATCAACTCCCTGCTTTCTCCTTTTTGTCAAACCATCAGTCAGTAATAACCTATTAACTTAAAAAGGCAGAAGTAAACTTGCTTTTATTTAGCATCCTCAAACATCCCAAAGCATTTCAGAACCAACAAAGTACTTTTAAAGTGTCATCAATGTAGATTAGAGTGGGGACCAGATTGTATGCTACAATGTCTGACAAATTGCAAAGGGATCAGTGGCCAGCCAATCATTATTTTGTGTTGTTGGTTAACGTCTGATACGATATCTTGTCATGATCAGCAGGTTTTGTTTCCTTACCATAGATAGATGGTGTCATCCCTTAATGTCTGATATGTGAGTTTTTCTGTATATGGATGTGAAAAGCGTCAACGCTATGTCTTCATCTGAATCACACCTACCAAATTGTTTCCACAAAAATGTCAATGTTTTATCCACTCAGTTGCTGTTTTCAGTGCTCTTCTGGTGAGCTCATTGCCTCCCTTCTGGAATATGGTTTCGTAAGAGATGTCTCTCTTATACTTTGTCCTGTCGACCACTGTTCATGTATGACCCCAAATGGCAGACTTTTAGACTCTGAGGAGACCTTTATAGCATCCAGTGATTTAAGCTTAGAAAAATATTTAAATCCAACAAGGGTTAGCATGGAAATTGCGACTGGGCAAGTGACTGCGTGTTGAATGCAGTCAGAAAATGGACCTCTGATTGGTCAAAAAACCTATGACCATTTGCAAATTATGGATGGCGACAACAGAAATGGCAACAAAGTAGCAGAAAAAAGACTAATGATGTAATGGAGCAACAAATATTTCAAATCTAAATTCATAAGAAGGCTTTAAGAATACCTGATGAGTTTATCAACCTGAAACATTGACTCTGTTTCTTTCTCTCCACAGATGTTACCTTAGCTGCTGAGTCTCTTCCAGCATTTTCTGTCACTTTTTATTTTGTATTTCCAGCATCAACTTTATCTCGCTTTTGCTTAACAGCTTCCCATTTAGAACAAGACTATTGAGAAGAGGGAAAGACTTGTGCCTATATAGTGCCTTTTGCAACCTCAAAACATCATGGAGCATTTTCCAGCCAACAAATTTCTCTTGTAAGCGTAGTCACTTATAATGCAGGACTCCCATGATATAATGGTGAGGGTATGATAGCAAGCAACCCCACAACATACGGCTCATCTTGCTACAACAGTGACTGCAATTCAGAAGTATTTTGTTGGTTGCATAAGCACTTTGGGTGCAATGAGGTCACGAAAGGCGCTATATAAGTGCAAGTCTTTCAATTCTCTTTTCAGTAGTTTTGTTCTCAATCAGAAATTGCTATGCAAGAAGCATTTCCTGTCAGATGCTGAGCTGACACTGGAATTACATAGAAATCTAAAGCTTGTGGAGCACGAAAACAGGCTCTTTGTCACAGTTGGTCCAGGCCGGAGTTTACCCTCCACAACCTCCTTTCACCCATCTTCATCGAACCCTATCATCATACCCTTCCTTATCATTCTCCCTAATGTGTTTACCTAGCTTTCCCCTTACTCAGTTAAGAGAATACCATCACCCGTTTGGTGACTGAGTGGTTGAACATTTTTGCTGCTTCCCTCAGCAGTTATAATTTAGAATCGGAGCAGAGAGCAACCATCAGCTTCTGGTCACGCCTGTGGTTTTGCGAGCCCCCCCATGCAGCTGCCTGGTCAACTGCGCCACTGGCGTTAAACTGACAATCCACCCCCACCACCCCTCCTCTGGCGCACTGACTTGGAAACATCAAGGGGGAAGCTTTCTACTCGTGTCTGCTCTGCAGGATGTGGTTGTCCACAACTGGATCTCCATAGCTGGTGTGGGAAGCTGAATTACCACTGATCCCAGCTGTAGGCCGAACCAGCATGAGAGCGTTGGGTACCTGAAAAAGCATCACTATCTCCGGTGGTCAAAGAAACAATATCAAGCACTGTTGACAAAAATAGATCACCAAACATTCAGAAAAAAAAAGTAATGTATTGTGTATGGTTGGCTGACATCAAGGAAAGTTAAACACATCCTTCACTTTTATTCCTGTTTTCAGGAGCTAAGCTGAGGCAACCAACAGCTTAACTCCGAATAAAATGTATAATCGGGATCACCCTGGTATGATCTATAGAATTTTGAATGTAAAACATGGCCAGTGATCAATATTAGCATTAAGTGAGTATAATGAGTATAATGCACTGGCAGGAGACTGTCTTGCATTAGTGTTAATCAGTCATGGTCTGTCTAACACACCCCTTTGATAAGTGTAATAAGATCAATAGTTATTATAGCAGGTTTTTCATGAAGCATTGAAATGCGCTGGAAAGAACGTGTTCTGCTTAAAAAGTAAGAGGGGATCTTAGTTAACTTGCAGATCTTAACCTCCCTGTTTGGTGCTGCACAGTTTAACCACAAGTCAGACATATCTCGAGCATTCATTATACCACAAAAGCATTTTTATCATTAAACACATCAGGCTCCCCACCATGCACCTATGACCCTAACTTCCTCCTGAAAACTAAATTCCAGCAGTATAACTCCCTCAGATTATTAACCCGTTGGACACTAGCAAGGTAGCTGACTGCTTGAAAGCATTTCTGAGAAGCTCACACATATTTTCCTCTTAGTGGTTCCTTGCTGATTCGTTTAATACATTGATATTGCTCACAGGGCTGAGAATGTAGCATCTCTGGCTGTAATAGTTCTTGATTTCTGCACTCTTCCTTTGAATTTAGTGTCATGGTGCATGATTGTTAGGCCTTCGGTACCCCCAGCCTTCTGCTGCCATACTCACAGAGCATCTCTATCTTTGCTATGCTTCCCTTCCTGTGCTATTCTGCTCTAACCATTTTCCTCTTGGCCCATCTTTGGTGTTTGTATTTGTCCCAACAACGCCTCATTTTGCCTTGCGGCATCATCATTTTAAACACTCCTGCCCTCTACCCTATCAGCTTTTGTTCTTTGCCTGCAGTTCCCCCTCCTTAGCCCACCTTCATCGCCACCTGGACTGGTTTTAAAGCTGCTCGTGTCTAACATCTTCCAGTTCTGATGAAAAGTCACTGACCTGAAATGTTGGGTGAAATTTTCCCAGGCAGGTTCAGGGGCAGGGGAAGGGGTGGCAGGGTGGGAGAAAATTCCAGAAGATGACGTCCAGCTTGGATCCCAACATGACCCCTTTCCAGGATGGACTGTGAGTGCAGTCCAGGAGTGCAAGAACTCCAAGACTGAGGTGGGAACAATTTGAAATAATTAAGAAGGTATTTGAGAGGACTTTTGTGCATTGCTTCCCTCTTTCCCAAAAGCACAGGATTTCCAAGCTATGTCTGCAAGCTGGCATTTGGAGAAGGTGATTGCAAAGCGAGAGGAACTTCCTCAGTAAAAGTGACAAGCTGAGAAGCCTATGATCAGTCACCTTGAAGAGCTCCAGACATGGTCAGGTGAGAGACTTCTTCAAAGTTCTCCTTCTCTCCGAGAGTGCTTTCACTGCTGGGCAGGTGATTGCCAACTCATTGGAAGGCACTTTGCCCACACAGCATTTCACCCAGCTTCCTTACCCTCTGCTGAGAGTCAAAGGCAGGGGGATCCCCACCAGCAGCAACAGGAGAAGCACAGGGCAGAGGGAATGGACCCAGAGATCCAGCTGGAAGGAGATGAGACTCCCAGCACAGGGTCTACAGGCAGGATATCAGTACCTCAGTTAGGCTCAGGCTCTTATGGCAGGTCTCTGTTGACATCTGCTTCTTCCTAGAACAAGACCTAGTAGACCAGGTGGGCAGCATTGCCAATGGCCGACAAGGTGTCTACCACTGGAGGGCAGGGAGGTGTGAGCGCTGGTAATAGCTTGTGTGCAGAAGAGGAAAGGACACTATTTGTGGAGGGTGACTGTTAGGCATGGGAGCGAGAGTGAAAAGGCTGAGGGTGAGGGTGAGTGTTGGCTACTCAGCTGGGGATGTGCCTGGAGGGACAGAAATGAATGGAGCTGCACAGTGTGATGACCTGAGGCATGTGTGCAGGAGAATGCTGGACTAGTCAGTGTGTGGAGATTGGCATCTGAAAGTGTTGTCATACTTACCTGTTTCCTTCCTGAGGTCCTGGATCCACTGTCTCCAGGGCGGAGAAAACATGTTCTGTCTGATGACTTCCTCAGCCACTTCCATCCATGTCCGCTTGGCTTGAGAGGCTGGCCTCCTCCCCCTGTCCTTAAGAGAGCTCACCTCACTGCAGCCTCCCAGCTCCCTCAGCTGGACCTCCAGGATGTGAGAACCAAAGGGGCAGCCTTGCCAGGTCTCCTCTCCATTCTTGTCATTGCTGCAGCCTGAAAAATCCAAGTGCTGCTGAGCTCATCTGAAGCACACCATCACACCATGGTCCCTTCAAACAGAAATCCTTCCTCTGACAAATTGGCTGCATCATCCCGACCACCCTCCCCGATTGGTTGGGGAGCCCATGGGCTCTTAATTGGTTTGCTCTGGTAAAGAACAAACAGAAGGCACGCTAACCTGGGGGTTGTGGTCGCGCCATGAAAATGATCCCCCCAGGGACAATGTTGGCAAGATTCCGTTGTTAGCTCTGCCTGTATCTACACAAATGTTGCCTGACCTGTAGAATGTTTCCAGTATTTCCTAGTCCTACTTCATTTTTCCAGCATTGTAGTATTTTAGTTTTATTTTACTGAATAATTTAGTGGTGTCCTTTTACTCCAATGTCAGTCCATCTTGCATATCAAAGATCCTGATTTTTATAGACATTAACCATATATGGCATACATGTGCTCAGAGTGATATCCCCGCAGTATTTTGCCTTCTGTCACATTGTATGTGGAGATGATGCTGGTTTTTTTTCTCTCCCTTTTCATTTGCAGGACAGTTTTAAGAAACTGTGGCAGCCCTTCAAGAGCTGCTGGTTTTAAGTACCCCACACCCAGCTCTTCAACATTCCTGAGCTGCCCACCTGATGTAGCGCTAGCATTTGAATGAGCATACCTCACATGATTACATGATGTCAACTCATTCGATTGCCATGCACTCAGCTTGGAGGGGCAGCACTGCTGTGAGTACATTGCTGACCCCAGAGTGAGAGGCTAAATACAAATCTAAATATAGGGCCACACGGTACTGTATGAGAGCTGATTAATAACTATATGGTCTGGAATAGTGCAGTGAATTGCTTCATCATTAATGGACACAGGCAGCGTTACAGCAAGTGCAATAACTACATCACCACAAATAAGCAGAATTCACTTTAAGGGACAAATTAATATTAGTAACTGCTGTTTACTATTACAAAACAAATGCCATTATAGAAAGATATGTGTAGTTATAAAGTGTACACATCCTAATACAAATCTACCCTCTCAATCTACAAGTAGGAACCTTAAGCTTCTTAAAAGAGCTCATCTGTTATAACCACTTAAACATGCTCAACCACAACAAGAAAAATCAGTTAGAAATTGACTGCAAGTTTGTTAAAGATGGTGCAGACGTAATGGAGAAAATAGACTTTATTTGACTTTGATATTTAGCAAACTTGGGTACAGAGCCTTGGGAGCACTCGAACCGTAGGAAGGAACAATGAAGATACATCTTCACCTAATGAATTAAATCATAGTACATGCAGCCATTCATTAGATTCATAGGTCCACATTGTGCCCTTTGACCTCTGGGAGCAGCTTTAAAACTACCTCAGAGGATTGGGATGATAACTACCCATACCGTGGTTAATGTCTGGGAGGGTGATAAGTAACATGAATTGGGTGGTCTCAGTTCAATTTGGGTTGAGTGAGGGTCCACAGTGCAAACTCTTCCATAACTTAGAAAATGAAGCAGCAACCACAAAACATAATAATTATTGAAAATGTCATTAAGTGTATTGGGGGTACTGTTCTGGGGCTGGATTATTTGAGGGTTTTTTTTCCTGTGTGTAACCAACAAGGCTAACATCTGAGAAACCGCATTAAGCCCAAGAAACGGAGATCATTGGAGTCTATGTAGCTGCTGACTAGCTTAGCTTAGCCAGGTGAGCCTTCAGGACAATGACCTAGCCTTCTTACATTGTTGGATGGGATATTTACTGCCCTGTTTGCACATCCAGTTGCAGAATATTGACGCTGCAGTAACCTGTCATTGATGGTCTGCCCTTGTAGCCTTTCCCTGGCATCACTCTGGAATATCCACTGTACATTCTGTACATTGATGGCAGGAGGCCTGGCAGGGTCTTGCAATCAAATACACAATTAGAAATGTAAGCCGGAAACAGGTGGACTTTGTGAAATGCATAGAGTGAAAAAGCAAAATACAGCGGAAGCTGGAAATCTGAAATAAAAAGAGAAAATGTGGAAAATCTCAGCAGGCTTGGCAGCATCTGTGGAGAGAGAATCAGAGTTAGTGTTTCGAGTCCGTACGACTCTTCTTCAGAGCAGAAGGGTCATACGCACTTGACCTGTTGACTCTGTTTCTCTCTCCACAGATGCTGCCAGACCTGCTGAGTTTTTCCAGCACTTTCTGTTTTTATTTGTGAAGTGCATTATACCTGAGGCGTGATCCAGAGACTTGGGAAATGTTCACTTCACAATAGGTCATTTTGTCCATATAAGAAGTAGTTTAGTTCTAAGTCTTTCAGAGAAGACCATTATCCCCATTATTATTATATGGCATTTTTTCCTTAAACATTTGCCTAACAAGGATTAGTTACAAGCACTTTACAACTTATTTGCACAGTAATTAAGCAGGGCTTTTAGCTGTCGCATGTGGTTGGGACTCTGAAACTGATAGCACTAACTAAACATTTGGACCAGGCAGACACCCTTTACTTTAATCCCATTTATGAATTCAGTAGAGGTCAGAATGAATTGAACTAAATGCTATCCCTAGGGGTTTATAGAACCTTTCTCTGCCAAAGTGTGCACTTTTTGTAACCTATATTTTTTTTCCATGTGTAACACTCATCAGATATTACTAGGACTGGAGGTCTGACACATAAGCGGGTGACTATAGTTACAAAATTAGGTTTAAAATGTGCTTTACCTTTTCAAACCCTGTGTCCATATGAATAACTGAAGAATATGGCACAGGAACAAATCACACAGCATGCCTACATTATCTGAGTCTTGCCCCCGAGATATGTTATAAAGTAACCCCTCAGTCTAATGTACCAGTTTTTGATTTGCAGCTAAAATTCACAAATTATTCACCACTTATGTTACCCCCCGACATGGATCTCAAGCTTCGCAATTCCAGATAACTCCAGTTAAGGGGCGGTTTGAGGAGTGTGACTAGAATGCGTACCCGTAAACCTCAAAGGATTACCTTCTCCCTGCTTTCACCCGCCCCGCAATCTTCACTCCTGCCATTTTAACGCAAGAGCTGAATGAGTGTGACTCATAAAGCAAGTGGCACAATTGCGATGTTTCCCCCTTTCCCCCCCCAACATTCCCAAACGTTGGCAATTGCCCGACCTTCCGCTGAAAGGAGAAAGCTGCCATTCCTCTTGTGTAAGGTCAGCGAGTGAGTGGCAGTCTGATTGTTTGGCTGAACACTCCCAGAGGGCGTTGGGATTTTGATTATGTCACCACTTAGTGGAACAACTGACACTGATGGGTTTGAAATGAATCTTGAGTCCCAGAAGAATGAACTTTCTGCAATGCTGCGAATCAGGCATCTTTCTCCAGGTATAGAGTTACGTCCTAAAAGTGGCAAGGCCAAGTTCAGCTCGGCCTCTGAGATAGTATGTGGGAAACAGCACAAAAAAAATAACATTTGGCACTTTTCACTTTTAACAAAACAGAATGAGTGGAATATTGTATCTGATTTGGTCTTTCTAATAGTTATTTTTTCCAATTCGGGCATATCTTAATGACAAACCAAATTTTGCTGACATAAAATGTGTAAGAGATTCCTATATTTAATAAAACATTGTTCTTGAAATTAAGCTGTACAAAAATAAGCAACCAGATTTCGTTTGCAACTCTCTTTGCATGGAGGGATTAACTCGATTAATTTTAAACAAGTTAACACCACGTTAAAATAAAAGATAAAGGAACTGCGCATTAATGGATTTGTATGCTATTTTCTACAGAGTATAAATTCAAGGCTGGTAATCTTTTTTTTTGGAAAATAGATGATTATAAATGTGGAAATGAATCTAACTCCCCTATAAGACCTGATGCCATTTTAGTTTCATACTTAAAACTTTAGTTGTATTCAGGACTACCTAGTATGGCAGGATTAATAAAACTGCAATCACTGCAATTAACCCATCTTTTGGATGTGGGAGAAAGTTACAAGTCAGGTAGATCAACATCTGTACTAATCATACATTGCCAGTTGTGATGATTACTATGTTAAGGTGTTTTGTGGTACAGATCCTCAGCAGGCACTATAACAGATGAGAGCATTGTCATATAATAGAATCAGATTACATCACAGAAGGAGACTATTTGACCCATTGAGTCTGTACTGGCTCTCCATAAGAGCTAATTTGCTGGTACTACTCCCCTGCCCTTTCCTCATAGCCCTGAAAATCTTTCCTTTTTCAATTGTATATCCTATTCCCTCTTGGAAACCATGACTGATTCTGTCCCCGCCACCCTCTCAGGCCATGTATTCCTGATTGTAGCCACTCGCTGCATAAGGAGGTTTTCCCTCATGTCGCCTTCGGGTCTTTTGCCAATCACTTTAAATCTGTGCCCTCTGGTTCTTGACCCTTCTGCCAATTTGAACAGTCATAGTCATAGTCTCCTTCTGTGATGTAACCTAATTCTATGACAATGCTCTCATCTGTGGCAGTGCCTGCTGAGGATCTATAACCCCCATCTGATGTTGGACTGTATTATAAGAAGACCAAATGGAAATGAAACTCAGGGGAGATATATAACAGGTGCCTGATTTGATATCAGCCCTACTAAACTACCGCACAAAGCCAAAGTTACCCATGTATGTGAACTGCTAAGTTGATGAACCTTAGATGTAAGGAAGCTACAGTTTCCATCTTCACACTATTATATCAATCAAATATGGTTCATTATTTCTTTTTTGGTTCAAGTGAAACAAATATTATATGATATATTTTCAAATACCTTCAAAATATTTTATTCATATCATCACCATCTGGGGTCAAAAATCTTTGTGACAGACTGAGATAAGGAGCCAAGGAATTGTGAACATTTCTGGAAATGCTGCCAATATCACCAATAGCCAGTAGAGAGTTTTGAATTGACGACAAATGGAAACTCCTTCTAAACTTCCCTTCTTCATAATGGTGAGTGATGATGGAAGCTCTGTACGTTCTTCAAATAATACCATTGGATCTTTACTGTCCACCTAAATGAAAATCCAAGACCTCATTTATCAACTGAAGGTCATGCAAAAAGTCTTCTGTATTATGCCTATTAAAAAAATAGGCTTTGAAATTAATTTTAAACATGAAACACACAGATAAGGATTGTTTCTATTTATCCTGAACTCAACTGGATGGAAAAAAAAAGTCATGGATGGTTAGTTGGAGCAGAGACCTGGCGGGCAGATCGAGCTCCTTTGCTATCTTTGTAACCCACGCTTGAAGACAGTAACAAGTGTAGGGACAGATGTTCAACTTGCCACCTAGTTGGAAACCTGATGTTGCGGATCAAACACTTGTGATGGAAGCCATCAATTTTCATAGTCATTGAATCAATGGAACTGAAAATTGAGCAGTTTCTGTAAAGGTTGGACAATTTGTAGTGGCAGCTTTAAATTAAAATTTACACCGCCAATTTCCCATTCACCTCATCAAAACCCTTCATAATGATTAAAAAAAAAACCTTTATTAAAACTGATCTTATCCTTTATGCTCCAGTGGAGATAGTTCCAGTAGATCAAGTCTCTTGTCATAACAATAGTTTCTCATCTTGGCTATCATCTTGATGAAGTTGTAGACTTTCAAAGGCTTTTATGGCCCTTTTATAATAGAACATTCAAAACTGATTCCAGTGCTTTTACTGAGGACTGACTTGTACACATATCTCATAACTGATATGCATTTTCACCCTATACCCCTACTTCTAAAACACTAACTGCTGTTTGACTTTTTACGGCTTTATCCACTTGACCTCACACCTCTAAGGAAACATTTGGGATTGTACTCATTTACCTTAGGGAAGGACTTACTGTAATACATAGGTCATAGTATTTTCTGCTGCTGTTTATTTACTTTTCGTTGCTGGTTTAAAATGAGACCCCTGTCTTTTAGAACTACGTGCCTCTTCCTTTTCATGAATCTCTTCATGTCACACGGCGTCACTAAGAAGATCGTGGGCAGTCTGATCCCAGAGCACAACCAACAACCCACTAGTGCCAACTATCAACAGGTGTATGGAGTTGACCCAGCATGAGCTTGCTTCCAATTGTCCTTCTCACTCTGTGGTATACTGTAGTCTTTCATTTGGATCTACTCACAGTGCTAGGGACAGGACTTGAAACAGTTTTTTCTCTCGATGTGTGCCAAACACATCATGAGATTATGCAATTTGCTCCTAAGCGCCGATCATAATAGAGTTCGGCTCCAAGCTGCAACCGAATCTCAACCAATATGGATAAACGTTTCTATATAGACATAAAATTACTTTCAAATAAAACTAATACAAGAAGATTTTTCAGGATTAATTCCCCTGTTCTTTGTTGCACTGGCACCTCCCTTGCTTCTATTCTCTCTATTTAGCCATTCCTTTTGTTTCCCTCGCTCCCGTCTTTTGCTCAACATCCCGCTTCCTCTTTGCAAAGCACCTGCAGACCTTAGTTTTCCTCAGAGAGGGTTTCTACACCAATGCAAATTGATGTTGTATTTAGTACATCAAATTGAATTTAAATGGCAGTCAGCTCTTGTCATTCGTGCCAAATCAGTTCCTGAACTCATTCTCTCCCGTTTACGGGGACACATGTGTTTAGTCTATTGAAGCACACTCTAGGGCTGACAGCGCCACTTACTCCATATCTCAGTTACACTGCTCTCATGAGCTAGTCATAACCAGGGTCAATCTTCCAAGTTGCAGTGTACTTTAATCAGTCCTGTCAGCTGCCAGTGGCAGTCCCCTTGTGCAGAGTCACCTAACAAATTTGATGGGACAGTGTCGTCTTTCATGTCGTGATTAAATCTGAGGAGGTGGCAGCTGTTCTGTGGCTGACTGAAATCCAGATGAAAGTATAAAAGTATAAAAGAAAATCCAGCCAATATTGTACATCGAGAGTCCAAGTGCAAGGTTACTGTGGTCGCCCAAGCAGCCTGTTCCCACTGTTGAATCAAACAGCAGCAGAAATATGTAATCTTCAAAAGGAAAGATTTGCTGAACTGCATTTTATTTAAAGAAGAAGGGCTTTGCACTGAAAGTCCATTAAAGGATAAGTCCACCTAATTACTTTTTGTTCAAAGTGCTTCCTTTTCTTGCAGAATAAATTTAATTTCTTCCTACATTTAAAAAAAAAATTGTATGCTTTCTTACAGCATGGAGATCAACACCCTGGGTTTCATCCCCTTCTGGGCCACTCTAACGATCTCAGCTGTAGGCTATGCCCAGTGAACACCCAGAGCAGTTTCATAACAAGTGGTGTGGGGTAAGATGCAATTTCATGCCCACATGAAAGCCACACTTCAACTGTGGACGTGCAGGAACCCACACACGGGCAGGTAAGTTGACAAACACTGCCTGCTGCACGGTCTCCCAGCATCGGACAACATGCAAACTGTGTTGAAGGTCTTAATTTAGAATCATTGTATTTTAAGGTGGCGAAGGAGGCTATTCAGCCCATGACACCTGTGACAATCCATTGCCCTTTCTCCATAGCCTTTATACTTTCTTTTTCAAATATTTATCCACTTCCCTTTCAAAAGCTATTACTTACTCTGATTACACTGCTGCTTTTGAAATTCCATGTCTTTTACATAAAAAGAGAGATTTCTCTGAAATTTTCTCTTCATCTTTTTGATGATGACCAGGAATTTTTGTACTCTAGTTACTGACTCATCAGGTGTAAAACATGTTTCATAATTTAACTTATCAAACCTCTCATCACTCCTGGTAGATCTAATCAGAACCTCCTTTGCCCTAATGAAGAAAAATTCCATTTTCTCTCGTCCTTGACATTGGCTTAGTGAATCTTATCTGCAGCCTCTCTATGGGCCTTCATATTCTTTCCTAAGGTAAGGTACCAAAGCTGGACACCACTGCAGTCTAACCAATGATCTGTGTAGGTTTATTATCACCCCTTTGCATTCTGTACTCTGTAGGCTGATTTATAAAAACTAGGAGCCCATATGCTATGGTTCCAGCTTGTTCTTACATGTTTAATGATTTCTTTTCACTGTTGAACCCTCTGCTCGTCTTTGATTTTGAGCCTCTCCTGCCAAGCCAGAGATCATAACGGATGGCAGCCAACACAATGGGTCAAAACCCTGGAACTCCCTCCCTTAGCAGCGCTGTGAGTGCCCCTGCACCACATGCACTGCAGCGGTTCGAAAAGGTGGCTCTCCACCACCTTCCCAAGGGCAACGAATGCTGGCCTAGCCAGCGGCACCCCACTTCCCACGAAAGAATTAAAACAAAACGCCTCTCTCCCTGAACTACTGAGCCCCTCCACTAACACCCAACTGGAAACTGAAATTGTCAAGCGAAGGAGGATCTCGAAAGGCAGCAGAGAAAACTGGACTTAAAAGATTGGGGGAAAAAAACACTGTAGTTGCTCCATCAAGAATGTGACTAAATCGGTAGTGAAGTTTTCTTTCAAAGTAAATGTTAAGAAATATGCTGAAATGTCAAACTATCTGATACGCAATCACCACTTCAGGAAAATAGGGATGAGAATAGTACTCGCCACTTTTATTTTGAGTTCAGATCAGGGGAGAGTAGTGCTACAGCAGCCTCTTGGCACCAATCACCCCTGTTCAAATTCCCACCCCCGTTGCCATCTCTGTCCTTTTAGATGAAACGGTTGGTGAATCTGGTGGCAGCCTGTGCAAGAACAAGTCAAATAAGGCAAGTCCTCACTCCTATTTTGCTTAAATTTTTGTAACATGAAAGCACCTGGGAGTGGATCTGGTTCAGGTCCTGGTATAGAAAAGGAGCTTTAGCCATCAGACAGAGGAGACTTTTATCCTGCTTGTCTGGCCTGATTTTGAACCCAGTCCCAGAAGGTGAAAGGACGTGTTCTAATCCGCTGATGGTTATCATTGTTTTCACTGCGTTTTGAGAAACACTCATTCCTAGCAGGGGAAAAAAAAGAAATTTCCAGACTGTGAGATCTTAAGACCGTTGTGGAAATGTCAGAGAAATTCCATCTCCCACCTGTCAGCCTGGATATCTGTCAATGCCGTGTCGCCCCTTACAGGCAGTGCCAAGTATTACAAAGCATTTAGACTCCACAGAGGTAACTTTGACTTTGGGCGATTAATTGAACATCGGGGGGGAGATTTAGCAGGTGGCTGATCCAATATCAACCACTCTACAAATTGCCTCCCACAAGTTTAGCTGCAGTGAAAAAGCCCAAACCTCTTCACAGAGACTTGGAGTGTAAATTGGGTGGGGAGATTCACACTGACTCCAAAGTGAATTGGATTGAGACTCCCTTCTCCCAGAAATCCTAATTTACTTTCTTTCAATGTCAGTTGGAGTTCTGACGTATATGCACCTGTATCGTTTCAAGGTTGTGAATATCACACAATAAATATCTGTAATTCTGGTGCTGTATAATCAGCCTAATGTATGCATTATTTTGTGCTTGAATGGGGAAGTAGTTCTACTATAAATTTATATTTATTGTTTGATGATGCACACAATTCAATATTTTTACCACTTAAGCCACCTAGCACAGCAGGCGAAGGTTGTATATTTAGTACTTGTACGTGTGGGGACAAGGAAAGGAGTGACCGTGACTTAGTCTGTCTCACTAAGATCTTGAGTGGTCATAATGTTAACCCTACAAGCTCAAAGACTAATACAGATTTCAGAGATGAAAGAAGGACTGCAATCATTTTCTTCTCTGTTATATTTTAATAATGCTAGTGGATATCATGACTTTAAAAAATGGCATGCTTTTTTACAGAAGCATATGTATAATGTTGGTAATATGATGGAACGAGTCATCGACAGTGCTATCAAGCGGCACTTGCTTAGCAATAACCTGGTCACTGATGCTTAGTTTGGGTTCCACCAGGGTCACTCAGCTCCTGACCTCATTACAGCCTTGGGTCAAACATGGACCAAAGAGCTGAACTCCAGAGGTGAGTTGAGAGTGACTGGCCTTGATATCAAGGCAACATTTGACCAAGTATGGCATCAAGAAGTCCTAGCCAAACTGGAGTCAATGGGAATCGGGGGAAAACTCTCCACTGGGTAGAGTCATACCTAACACGAAGGAAGATGGTTGTGGTTGTTGGAGGTCAAACATCTCAGTCCCAGGACATCACTGCAGGAGTTCCTCAGGGTAGTGTCCTAGGCTCAACCATCTTCAGCTGCCTCATCAAAGACCTTCTTTCCATCATAATGTCAGAAGTAGAGATGTTCATTGATAATTGCACAATGTTCAGCACCATTCATGACTCCTCAGGTACGGAAGCAGTACATGTCCATATGCAACAAGACCTGGAAAATATCCAGGCTTTGGCTGACAAGTGGCAAGAAACATTCATACCACACAAGTGTCAGGCAACGATCATCTCCAACAAAAGAGAATCTAACCATCACCCCTTGACATTCAATAGCATTACCATCACTGAATCTCCCACTAGCAACACCCTGGGGGTTACCATTGACCAGAAACTGAGCTGGACTAGCCATATAAATGCTGTGGCTACAAGAACATGTCAGGGGCTAGGAATCCTGCAGCGAGTAACTCATTTCCTGACTCCCCAAAGCCTGTCCACCATCTACAAGGCACAAGTCAGAGATGTGATGGAATACTCCCCACTTGCTTGGATGAGTGCAGCTCCCACAACCCTCAAGAAGCTTGACACCATCCAGGACAAAGCAGCCCACTTGATTGGCACCTCATCTACAAACATTCACTCCCTCTACCACAGAAGCACAGTGGCAACAGTATGTACCATCTACAAGATGTGTTGCAGGAAATCACCTCTTTAGACAGGACCTTCCAAACCCACAACCATTACCATCTATAAAGACAAGGATAGCAGACACATGGGAACACCATCATCTGGAAGTTTCCCTCCAAGCCACTCACCATCCTGACTCAGAAATATATCGCCATTCCTTCACTGTCGCTGGGCCAAAACCCTGGAACTCCCTACCTAACAGTACTGTGGGTGTACCTACACCACATGGACTGCAGCGGTTCAAGATGTCAGCTCACCATCACCTTCTCCAGGGCAAGTAGAGGTGGGCAATAAATGCTGGCCCAGCCAGCGAAGCCCACATCCCATGAATGAATAATAAAAAAAGTTATAACATGTGATGCACTGTGTATAATTTTGCTGTTGAGGTAGTGCTATGATTAAAATGGCCTGTCCCTTTAAGCACACATTAATAACTTAATGAGCATGTCTTGAGGTCAATTACAAGTTAATTATTCTCGGCAGAGGCAGCTTCAGGTTGGTAATTGCTTGTAAATTTCTGGATCCAGGTGAGAAGAATGCAATATGAAAAGACCACCTTTTTTTTAAAACACTTTAACATTTTGAAGTAAAACAGGGGTTATGTATAGTCCTTAAGCTATTGAATCTGTCATGTCACCAGCCCATTGAAATTAATGGGTAATACAGTAACAGACACAGTACATTATTACCAGAAGTTTCAGGCATTTGCAATCATTGGGTATTTACTGAAATGGTAAAGTATTGCCCGCTATTCTTATTGCCTATAGAAGTCATGCTCCGATCTTCAAAGAGCTGTTTTCAGGATGCCCAATACTCCTTGCTTCAGAGTTAGTGCTATAATCTCTCTCCTGTTACATTAAACAAACTGAAAGATATGACATTATCTCTGACTAGCCTTGAACAAACACACAGTAGGATCACTGGATATTTTGTTTTCGGTGGGTAGCACTTAGGAAAAAACTTATTTATTATTTTTATCCTTTAAACTTAACTCTACAATTTTGCCTCCTTGCAGCAAAAGGCACCAAAGATCCCAAAAGATTCCACCAATAAAAATGATACTATTCGTAACAACCCTTCAAGTTGCCAGGAGAAAGAGCACTGTTCCAGCTTTTTCGACAGTGCCTTCCAAACCCACGACCTCTACCACTTAGAAGGACAACGGCAACAGACACATGGGAACACCACCAGCTGCAAGTTCCCCTCCAAGACACACACTATCCCGACTTGGGAATATATTGGCCATTCCTTCACTGTCATCGGGTGAAATCTCGAAACTCACTCCCTAACAGCACCGTGGGAGTACACGTCATCATGTGGACTGCAGCGGTTCAAGAAGGCAGCCCACCACCACCTTCTCAAGGGCAATCAGGGATGGGCGTTAACTGCGGACTTTGCCAGCATTGTCCAGATCCCACGAACATAAAAGAGAAGCAGTTGGAATCTGGACAGGGCTTAACTGGAAAATGATACAACACATGTATATCTCTGACACCCGTTTATAATAATTGAATCAATATGCATCCTTTTTCAAAAAGAAAGAGTTAATTGTGCAGCAAAGGCTCCGCGTGTTATCTGTAATAACACTGAAATCGAAATTATTAATCTTTGTTTTAGACGTTTGGAAATTAGCAATTTTCCCCTTTCAAAAAAATGTACACCACTTACAGGTCTTAACCTCAGCAACAGGTCACCATTTTCTCATAATAGGATTTCAGTCTGTTGGATGGTAATTAATTCTGATTGGGTTCTAGTGAGATCTCATCACTGTTTAATCTGCCCTTTACTCTGTTTCAGCAGGAAAACTGCCCCAGGAATGGACTGAGTGCACAAATCCAATTATCTCATTACTGCTGGTCTGCAATGGCAGTTGAGTGTGTAATGATACACCTTATCAGTAAAAAGCTTCCACATAGGTACGTTTTATGGCTTTTCTCAACCGGTTCTGTAGTTATGCATAATATTCTAACTACAGTGTTTTATCCAATATTCTGTGAACGTTTTCCTTACTTGTTGCCTTTTCAATATCACTTGATCCTTGCAGCAATTAAAAAAATAAAGGACAAAAACACACAAAATATATCATGGTATTTATACAAACAATTGCTATCTCGAAATGAGTTTACATTGTAATGCCATCATGAAGGTGGTTTTGAGGAAAATATTAATTTTTATTAAGATTTAATAAATAAATATTTAATAAATATTAATTATCACTCAAAATATTAATTTAATTTTCTTTTTGGTCACTTGCTGACATGTGCAATTCCAATGCTTTCAGCATGTTGTTTAGTTATAAGCCACTCAAACTTTATCATCCTGGGTTAAACTCTCACCTGAACTCGTTGCTGCTTATTTCTGGCCTGTAACTGTAAGGCTTGTCCACAGCCCAAATGGAATAAACCAGCAAACCAGAACCAAACATACCCTCTTCACTATTGTATAGTAGTAGAGTCGGGATTTGCTGTATTGACCCAGTTGTATCTGTTGCATATTTTGTATCTCCGAGCTATGCAAAGATGACACTAGTTTCTATCTAAGAACTTTATTTAGAGTGCTTTAAAATGTCTACTCCATGCTTCTAACAAAGACTTCCAGCTCTTTCTACACCTTTGTTTATTTTTCTCTGAGTCCAGACCCAGGCTTAGCCAATTAAGCACAGAGAGCATCAACAGTAAACAGAATCACCTTATCAAACACAGAACAATTGAACCGTTGAACACTCCAGTATCATTCTTTGAGTAAAGTGGGACTGGTTGGGCACTATGCCACATCCATGATTTTGCTTTGGTTTCACTCTTACATGCCTGACAACTCGGTGACAACATAGATGTTAATGAAAGAGATCCATACACCAAGATGGTCAATGCTATTTGAGATCTGAAGTAGGAAGATTGCATCCTGCTCATCGATAGTCAACTTGTCCTTGTAGATGGGCCCCCTCTGTGCAAAAAGTAGAAATCATTGGTAAAATTTGCAAGGAGGTCCAAGAGAGACAGAAATCCTACGGTAAATTGGTTTGAGCTCCATTCCTATAATGATAACATTTGTCTTCTTTAGAATCTGCAATTATTACAAAGAAGCTTTTAAAAAGAAAACCTCTTTAATCAGTAATGCTTACAGCTTCTTCCCAACTCTTTGTAAACTGATCTGATACCCTAAAATCAATATAACACAAATTCCGTCATCTAGAGCTGATGACAACATTTAAAGAAGGTTTTATTTGTCTTGGATGATTAAAGGTTAATATGAAAGGCAAGATTAAACAAATATGGAATATCAGAAAGACGAATATTGTGGCATACCATCAAAGCATTTCTGAAATGATTTTTTTTTTCTCTCCCTGCTTTCATTTGACAACCAATAAAAGATATCTCTAGATCTCCCCTGGGATAGTCATAAGCCTCTTGATTCTTTTAATGTTGCCCCTGTTTGAATTCTGTGAAGTGTTTTAAATGATGACTTTTGTTAGAAATAAAAATCTCCCGCTCACAGAGCACTTCACCTACCAGGTGCTGTACATTGTGTGTTTGTTTTTTTAATGTGATATTGAGAACAGCTGATATTCTACAGTTTGTAGATGATGGGATGATGCTACATTTGAAGTAAAGCAGGCTCCACATTTAATTAACAGTCCTCTGGGAATACAGTTGATTTTTTGTCATAGAAACAGAAGATGTTTGGAGACGCGCAGCAGACTGGCCAGCTTCTGGTAGGAGAAAAGCTGAGTGGAATCTTCTGCCCCCTCTAGTGATTGTTTGGCAGCTGGAGGGCATTTAGTCAGGCGGATGGGTGGCTGAACACCCACCACCTTCCTGCTTCCACCCTGATTAAGTCCGGGGTGGGAAGGCCCATGGTTGACCTTCCAGCTCCACCATCAATTTAAGTGGACAAATAATGGCTACTAAAGGGCCACATCCCACCACCGTTGGTATTAACCCAGCTGTGGGCAGGCCTGTCACCATGCGGCATGCAGAAATAAACCTCTGTGGACTGCCTGTTGTCTCCTGGGAGACCGGGAGGGGACCTCCTTCAAAGGCACTCAGAACCTGATTGAGGGACCAAGCATTGGGAAGGGGGTCCTGCTAGGAGCCACCTCCCTGAGCTTGCTGCTGACCCCCTGCCCCTCTACTCCACGACCCCCTGCCCTGCGAAACACCTCCCGCAGTAACTTACCTGTGACCTGGGTCAGTCCACGATCCAGGGCCACCCCAGTGGCTGCCATTCCAACGTCAACCACCGCCTCCCAGGTGACGCCATTGAGCACAAGATCTGCTGGCCTCTGATTGGCCAGAAGCTTTTGGTTGGCAGAATCTCTGTCCCAGGGGTCCTGATCCTGGGGAAAGGTCTGCCATTGGCCTCTCCACTGCCTGATTGGCTTGTGGCTTGGTGGGCCTGCCCCAAAGGAGGCAACATGGGCCTCTTACCTGCTCTGCAGCCAGCAGGCGAGACCCCGCTTGCCTCCACAAGATTCCACCTGCTATATTAAAGCTTCCAGTAAAGCTCCTATGTTGAAATGTTTTCTCAGCACACCATTCGATGTTCAAGAGAGGAACATTTGTATTGAAATAGCATTTAAATTTAATTACATCTCTCAGAACAATCTTAAAGCACTTGACATACAGTGACTAACCTTGGAGATGCAGCAGCTGTTGTAGAAGTAAATGCGCCAAGGGTTTTGCACACAAGATCCCACAATAAGCAATGAGATAAATGACCAGTTATCCTGTATTTTCCAGAAATGAGCTTGGATGTTCTCAAAACAGGTTAGGGTGCGTACAGGTTTATCACGTAAAACCACAGGTGGCACAGAATTAGCAGCGATAGGAGTGATCATGCCAGCGCTTGATGCCAAACAGAGGAGTGCTTTTCATTTCATGAATCCCTCATTCGTCAACACTAAGAACTCCCAGGTCAGCTATGAGACAGACAGAAGCAACTCCTATTTCATTCTCCCCAGCCTTAGCTTCTCGCTGTTTGAAAAGCACTATTTAATGTATAAGGGTTTCTGCTGGCTTGTACCAACTGTTTTCACCTCTAAAGCTAAAAGAAGTCAAGATTGACAGAACTGAATCTAAGGCTGGAACCTTAAGGATGGGGGTCTCAGCAAACTGGCTGCAGAGCTGGTGAGAGGCCTGCATCACCTCTTTTATGGAAGGCCTGCCACGTCATGTTCCACTGTTGACAGGCCAGCAGTGGGCCTTTCCCCGCGATGAAGAACCACGGGGAGCAGGGGTCCTGCCCGCCAAGAGCTGCCAGCCAATCAGATGCTGGCAGCTTTATTGGACAGCAGCACCACCAGGGAGGCAGTAGCTGCTGCTGGGATGGTATTCACCCAAAGCCTAAGATCATCGCTGGATCCCAGGCCAGAGGTGAGTGATGGTGGGAGTGGGGGGGTTGCAGGGTTGGGATCGTGGGCGAGGCGGGGGTGGGGGGTGGGGGTTAGCTTTCAGCAGGCCCCATCCCCTTCCCAATATTAGGTCCCTCGATCAGGCACTCGGTGCCTTTGACCGAGGGACTCCCCACCCACCCCCCCTCCACTGCCACTCCCTCCCCTTCCACCAGGAGCTCACAAGACTCTGCCCACTGCTGGGTTAATACCAGCGGCTGCAGGTTGAGTCCCTTAATTAGGCAATAGTTGCCCGTTGAAAGGCCAGAGTTGGTGACAGGGAAGAAGGCTGCCCATGGACCTTCCCACCACAGACTTAACCAGGCTGGTGGCGAGAAGATGGTGGGCTGCCCACCGGTCACCCTCCCACCTGGTTAAATGCCCCCTGTCACCACACTCACCACAGGGGAGGGCAGAAAATCCTGGCCTCAGATTTAGAATTTCCATGGGCTAACCCAGTGAACATCCTATTGACCTTTATGATCTTAAAAGCAAAATACTACGGATGCTGGAAATCTGAAGCAAAAACAAAAAAATGCTGGAAAAAACTCAGCAGGTCTGACAGCATCTATGGAGAGAAAGACAGAGTTAACGTTTCGAGTCCAGATGACTGATCGCGGACTCGAAACGTTAACTCTGTCTTTCTCTCCACAGATGCTGTCAGACCTGCTGACCTTTACGATCAGTTACCTCATGGAGTTTTGAGTAATACATCTTTAATTTTGCTAGTGAATTATGATAAGCTGCATAATTGTACTTAAAAAATCATTACTCTCCATATGGTATTCTGGTTATAATACTCATGATCTTTGTGGTATATAATAAACATCTCTGATGGATTTTCCAATGATAAGATGTCCACAATTCCTTGCTATGCTGCTGTACGCCCCCTCAATATGAGTTCTCAGGTCCCGAAATGCAGCTCTAGGTCCAATGCTATTCACTGGGTGCCTCCATGCATCTGCAAACTAAGACCTGCAGAGCCCACCATGGGCACCTGCTGGGTCTCGGCTAAATCAGTCTTTAGTTTTAATGCTTTTCTCACCCTTGTTAATCATTTAATTTCTCTGCGATTGAACTTGCCAGCCCAATCAGTTACCAGACTGGTTCTCTGCCTCAATCAGTTCAACCCCCACTGTCAGAGTTCTGAAATCCTCCTCACTCTCGGTTTCACAGGGCAGGATTCTCTGGCCCCTCCCACCGGCAGGACCTGCCAGTCCCGCTGAAGTATATGTCTTGCCGTATCCTCCGTGGGGAAACCCACTGCAGTGGTACCAGAAAATCACGGCCATAACATCTAGAGAAACTAGGAATTGTTCTCCTCAGAGTAGAGAAGGTTATGGGAAGACTTAGTTACAGTGTTAACTTTTGAAGGGTTTTGATGGAATAGATAAGGGGAAACTGTTTCCATCGATAGGGGGCGGTAACCAGAGGACACAGATTTAAGGTAATTGACAAAAGAAACAGAAGGAAAATTAAGAGGATATTTTATGCTGCGATTTATGACCTGCAATGTAAAGCCTGGCAGGCTGGTGGAAGCCAGATTCAATAATAACTTTCAAAACAGAACTGGATAAATACCCCAGTTCAATTTTATCTTAACTGGCTTTTTACCTTTACCATCAAATTTTTGTTCCTTTTGGACATTTTCAGTTGCATTGATTATTAAAATGCTCAAGATCAAACTTTTGGCCATTCCTGCCATTCTAACAAACCAGAAAACCACTGCCAGCATTGAATAGAGTTCTTGTCTTCTTCAAATTTAGTCCCGCCACAAATTTTATTCCATTGCGGAATACTTTTTCAGTACAATAGCTTTAATATATAATCTTAAAATTCCCAATTCCTAAATATTTATTCATTTAATAGATTTAAATAAATATGCAAATGGTAATGTTAACTTATAAATATACATCCATTTTAATTTACATATGTTAACTGTTCCCAGTTAACTTTAGAAATACTAATTTTAACACGTTATATTAGTTAACTGGTTGTTTCCATATTTTAATGAATAATTGGCACAAATTATTATTTTAGTATTTTACTGAGTCATATCCATTAAACTGTGTTTTCATTTTTTAAATTTAATATTTGATCAAGATGACAACCTTTATCATTTCCATGATTTTAGTATAGCTGATCAGAGGGTTTGGGGGAGGGAGTAGGTTGATGTCTTCATATTTGTGGTAATTGCAGGAGCAAGTCAATTGAATCACACCATATTATTAATACATGGCACACAATGCAGTGGACAGCAATAGAATCAACAGCTCCATTTGGACATCAGGTACATACAGGTGACAGGCTGTATCTTTTGACTCACCATGGCAATGCCATGGGACGTCATCTAATTCAATATGTACGACAAGGTCAGAATTAGAAAAGATAAATCAATTCCATCTCAATCTGGCAGATTAAGTGTAGATAAGGAATCTTGCATTTTCTGGTTCATTTCAGTGCATGTATTGCTCTGTTTTAAAGTGTTTGTTGGCGTTGTTAGATCATATAACACAGATACCATTCAGTCCTTCATGCTTGTGCCAACTCTTTGAATGAACTATTCAATTAATCCCACTTTTCCCATAACCCTGATTTTTTTTCCTTTTCAAGTATTTATCCAGTTCAATTTTGAAAGTTATGATTGATTGTGCTTCCATCAGCGTATCAGGATTTATATTTCATGCAGCATAAAATATCCTCCTAAGTTTCCATCTGTTTCTTCTTTCAATTGCCTGAAATCTGTGGCCTCTGGTTACCGCTGTCTGTCAATGGA
This sequence comes from Cetorhinus maximus, assembly GCF_964194155.1. NCBI lineage: Eukaryota > Metazoa > Chordata > Chondrichthyes > Lamniformes > Cetorhinidae > Cetorhinus > Cetorhinus maximus. The sequence goes on from NC_135890.1 coordinate 10,058,606, forward strand.
AACAGTTTCCCCTTATTTATTCTATCAGAACTCTTCAAAGGTTTTGAACACTGCAATTAAATCTTCCCATAACTTTCTCTGCTCTAAAGAGAACAATCCCAGTTTCTCTAGTCTCTCCACATAACTGAAGTCTCCCATCGCTATTATCAACTTAATGGGTTCATAGCTGTGTTTGTTAGGTTTGTTGGGCATACATGTTAGGATTGACGTAGGGCGGAATCATCCCAGATTTGGGCTAAGTTCAGTAGCGGGCGGGAAAAGCGACGTTTTACACACTGGCTGCTATAGCGGCTTCTCACGCCGTATCGTTCCAATCCCGCCACATTAATTATGCATTCCTAGGAAATACGCCATTTCCATGGCGAGCAGGCTCTCATTTGCCTGCCTAACCATCACCTCGCTGCTTCACCATGCCAGGCACAATATTTAAAGTGCTTCCAACCCAGGACTGCTGTACAGAAGACATGGCCCCGAAAAGCAAAAAGACTGCAGTCCCCATGTTCAATGACACGCACGTCCCTTGGATGCCGTGGAGGCCTGCGGTGATGTCCTCTACCCCTGCGCTAACCTCAGGATGGGCAGCAACATCACTAATTCGGCTTGGGAGGCTGCGGCAGCGGTGGTCAGCACCAACTCCCTGCAAAAGAGGACAGCAACACAGTACAGGAAGAGGAGGAATGGTCTCCTCCATTTCTCCAGTCTAAGTCACTCTTCTCATCGCTCTCAACTCACATCCTCACAAACCCATCACACATCCACAGGGATCTCACTCACTGCCAGTTCAAGGGACATCACCATTCATTCTCTCACACTCACCTTCATTGTCCTCATCCTATCCATGGGAGCACTCACCACCCACACAGGCCAGGCATACTTATCATCTGGCCTAGCAGGCATCCTGTTAACACTTTCTCCATCTCCATTCATGCAAGTCAAACTGTCACACAAGAGGGAGAGGTCGCAGGCTGGTGGAGGAATGCCTGAAATCAAGGTCCTCACGGACTTTGAAAACAGAGCCATCCAGCTGGCCGGTGAGAATCTGGACCGTTCCTGTGCTGACAGTGAGGTCGGCAGTGCGCTACTAAGTGAGGAACCAGCAGTGCAACATCTACCAGACAACCATGTTGTGAGTGATATGTCCTGTTTCACAGGCCACTGCCATGCACTAATTATCTCTCCTTGCTTTTGCAGGCACATCTGGGAAACAGCTGGCCTCCAATCAAGCCCTGAAGAAACCTCTGAAGAGGAATCTGAAGGCACCCTCCTTGAAGTCCCATCACAGCGCTCATCCACACCCTCCACCAGCGCAGAGGCACACACCTCAGTGGGATCTAGCTTTAGAGTAGCCCCAGGATCACAATCTGGTGATCACATCGCACTGTCTGATCCACCTCACACAGCGGCAGGGCCTTCCCAGGCCCCCAGCACTTGGAAGACTGCTGGTGGCCAGAAATTTGGCGAATCTGAGTCAGATGACGAGCCCCTAGACTCGGTCATGTCTCAGTTGCAGGAGCTGCAAAGACAAATGCACCCCAACTGCAGGGCAGTCCTTGCACCATCCCCCCCCCAAGTAGCTTCAGCCTTGAAGTCCAACAAGCGACCCTCACGAGCACTGCACAACATGATTGTGCCCTCACCTCTGAGTTCCCCTCAAAGTGCAGCACGCCAAGTGCACAACCTTATAAATGTTGTGAATCATGTTGACATGAGCAGGTGATCCAGCAGGAGGGGGTGATGATTCCGGCGGACTGGCCTTGTAATGATATGCAGATGTATTACAATGAGGTTCCCAACGTCCGATAGTGGGAAACGCGGCCCTCCATCAACAGGCTGAGTGGACAAATGCATTTTGGTTTCACAACGTCGTGAAACCGATTTTTGGCCTTCTCGCCATATTGTCCGCTCACGCCACCAAACGCGCCCAACAGCAGAGGGCACGGAAAATTCCGCCAATCGTACTTTGCTGTGTGGTTAGTTAGTATGCGAGCCTCCTGATGCACTTCAGTAGGTTTGTTGGTGCGTTTTGTACTTTTGATACTGGATTTGTTGGTGCATTTCAACAAATTTGATGTTGTGATTTAGTTGATTTGTTGCTTTATTATAGTAGGGATTTTCTGGTCAATTTTAGTGGGGTTATAGTGTATTTGAGTGGGTATGTACTGTCCTTTAGTGAGCATAAGGGGTGGAATTTTACACCGGCAGGATTTTACGGTCCCATCGAAGTCAATCGACTTTTGAATGGCTCACCGCATTTTATGGCTCTGCTCCCACCACATCGGGGCCGTAAGATTCCGCCCATGGTGTATTTTAGTGACGCACAATGCATTTTTGTGAGTATATGGGGTATTTTAATGGATGGGTAGCATATTTTAGTGGGTATATGTGAGTACTTGGGCTAGAATCTTCCGTTCGGTGTGTGAACGTCATTCGCGCGTCATTCCGATCTTCGGTTCGGCGAGCGCGGACCAGAGTCGGCCGTGCGCCTGCCGAACTGTCAAAAGCCCGTTAAGGCCGTTAATGAACTAATTAAAGTGACTGTCAGGGCTGCCCGTCCAATCTTACGGTTGGCGAAGAGCTCATGTGCCCTTCACATTTTTCCTGAAACCCTGTCCACGGGTGGGATGAGGTTTCATGAAGTATTTATTAATTAAATAAAATGCCTTGCGAAAATTCATAAACATGTCCCAGCTCATGTGACAATGTCTGGGACATGTCTGAGTAATTTTTATTTTTTAGTTTTTCCAATGTTTTGTTATTAAATGAATCTCCCTGGGGCACAGAGCGTGCGTGAAAGAGCACAGGCCCCAACTGTCCCTCCTACCCCCCGCCCGCACAGGTGGCGCTGAGCACTTCCGGGGGCGCGTCTCGCTGGGCGGGCCTTAATTGGCCTGCTCACATAAAATGGCAGCACGCAGCCACCTCTCCTCGGTGTACTTCCTTCGAAATTCCTTCGACTACTGGCTCTATATCATAGCTCTGTGTGATCCATTGAAACGTGACAGTGTAACGCCTCCCTCAGCCTTGTTTTGACCCTTAACTTCCAAACAAACTTACTAAATATTTACAAAACAACAAATACCAGCAATACCAAGACCTATTTGGGTAGAATTTTTCAGGGGTCCATCAATCTCCCATCGTATCTTCACCTTGGTGACACAGCATAAAAGGTGAAGATTACAGCAGAAGCAGAAGGGAAGACTTGCACTTCTATAGCACCTTTTGCAACCTTAGGAAGTCCCAAAGTACTTTACAGCCAATGAAGTACTTTTGTAGTGTGGTCACTGTTGTATGTAGGAAACACAGCAGTCAAATTGTCACAAAAAGAGCAACGTGATCATGATCAGATCATCTGTTTTTGTGATGTTGGTTGAGGGGTAAATATTGTCCAGGACACAGAGGGGAAATCCCTGCTCTTCTTCAAGCTAGTTCAGTGGGGAGGCAGTGTTATTATGGGATTGTCACTGGACTCAAGATCCAGGGACCCAGGGTAAAGCTATGGGGACACGGGTTTGAATCTCACTGCAGCAGATGTTAAAATTTGAATTCAATTAAAAAAAATCTGGGATTAAAAAGGGACCTTTTCAAAAAGGGTCTAATGATGATCATAAAACCTTTGTTGAAAATATCCATCTGGTTCACTAATGTCCTTTTTTGGGAAGGAAATCTGCTGTCCTTACCTGGTCTGGCCTACGTGTGACTGCAGACCCACTGCAACGTGGTTGACTCTTAAATCGCCTAGCAAGCCACTCATTTCGCAAGGGCAATTAGGGATGGGCAATAAATGCTGGCCTAGCCAACGATAACCCCATTCCATGAACAAAAAAAAATCTACCTGAGGGAAGACAAGCCTTAAGTTTTACATCTCATCTGAAAGATGTACCTCTGACAGTGTAGTGCTCACTCAGCACGGAGTGCCAGCAGAGGTTTTGTGCTCTAGGGCAGAATCTTCGGTTTGGCGAGCGGGGGCGGGGCCCGTTCGCCAAGGTGTGAAATGACGCGTGGTGATGTTGGGCATGTGTCCCGACGTCACCGCGCGTTAACTCGGAATCTCTGTACCTCAGGGAGATTTCTGCGCTCTTTCACGTGCATGTGTGCGAAAGAGAGCGCACTCTTGACTCAGGAAATTCCCCCTCACCCCCCACACCGCCCCCCCCCCCCCGCCCCCGCCCGCACAGGGGGCGCACAGCGCTTCTGGGTGCGCGTCACGCTGAGTGGGCTTAATTGGCCTGCCCATGTAAAATAGCGGTGCAGACCCAATCGGGGGCACCGATGGGGTAGGTGCCCGCTTGCACCCATCCCCACACAACCCCCCCAACAGGGGGAATATTCTACCCCTGGTCTCCAGAGTAGGATTTGAAGACAGAATCTTCTAACTCAGAGGTACCATGCAACCATTGAACCACATACAGTCGACAGTGGAGATCTGCAGAATTTTTACCTGATGTTTCTCTGTGGCTCCTATGTTTTGCCACCTTCTCATTTGGTGGAAATCATGAATACGTTGCACCTCTATGAAAATCTTACAATTAACTTTTTTTTTAAAGACAGCGGCCCTTTAATCCTTTCCCCAACCCTTCCAGGCGGATGAAATGCTTTCCAGAGGTTTCAGTCAGACAACCGAGCTTTAAAGGTTCCTAATCAAGCTCGAGGTAGAACATGTTGATAAATCCAGCTGTTAAATCCAGTTAATGGAGATTTATAAATTTAAATAATTGGCTGTTCAAATCAAACAATGCTAATATCTGAACAAATCAAATAGCACATTTGTTTTTTGAATTGTGTGTTTTGGCTCATTCTTCAGGTCGATAATTAATCAAACAAAGGCTACGACAATGTTAAAGAGAAGCATGATTTTGTGGGAAACTGGTTCTTAACTCCTAGTTTACTATGACAGAACTAAAGGAACTAATAACAAGCTAAATATTAGATGAAATACTTCATCTTATAGTGTGCAGTGTTTCATTCCTTTGGTTATAGATTTTAGGATATTTGTTCATCATTTTAATGGGCTTTTTGGTGCATACTGATAGGATTTGCTGACTTATGTTGGTAATTTTTCTTCCATATGATAGTGAGGCAGTACATTTTGAAACAAAAATTTTTCTGAGGTTAAAAGGTTAAATTAACATGCCCACTTCAGCAGAGTTCCAAACCCAGGTAGTCCATTATGAACGAGAAAGGGTTAATGATTTTAGCTATTGAGGTGCTATGGATAGAGCTTTGAATGAAGCAGGTGTCCCATTCATTGACACTGGTCAACTACATAGCACAGACACTGTGGTCAGGGCAAACACAGCAGACATGAGAAAGAAAATACATTCATTCCAATGTATCTGACCATTCCCTGAACCTGCTGTAGTGGGAAGGATTTCCTTACATGACTGAATGCCTTGGCTGTGTGCAGGAAGCTGAAAATCGACAACTTTAGAAAACAGTGAGTCTCAACCAATGACCTGCTATTGATGTGTTGCACCCTTAAAGCTCATTACAAGGTGCAGCAGATGTTGAACAATGGCTGTCATGAAGTAACCCTATTTTGGTGTGCAGAGATTACTATCTAAAGGTACACGTTAATGATCAGTTTCATGGACTCTTCACTGAACCTTAGCAAGTTCATGTGAGGAACCAATTCAACACCGGAGCAGATTGGTTCACATCAACACTAATGAAAGAGGTAACTCATGATTGAGTATTAACTTAAAGGGCGATTGTCACCAGAGACTGATGGCTACCAAGTCAGCCTTCTATTATTGTGAACATAAATATGTTGTTCAAAATGTAGTGTACATGGTTGTCAAGGAACAAGTATTCTCGATGATAAAGCAAGGGATAGTTGCAATTAACTAAAAGATCACACAATGGCTGAACCTAACAGCCATTCCAGCAAAACTGTAATCACTGCAAATGAAGTTTAGAATCTGTCAGGCGGTCAGTCGGATGCCTGTGTACATCCTCGCTAAAGAGTGATGCTAACTGCTTTGCCACAGATTTTTTATGTTTTGATATGTTTAGGCCATTGGTTATCTACAGGCATCTGGAGCAGAGCAGAATCAGTAACCTTTTACAACCTGTGTCACCCTTCAGCTAGGACATACAGAGGTGTCCAATGGTCTGCCTGTCAAATTCCATACTTCACTTTGTATTAGCTACAGTTTTTACTGGAGTGGTGGTGAGGTTCTAAATGTTGTGTGACCACCATCCCTTGCCCAAGCATACAAACGCAAGCCTAGAGATTACTGTTGACAATATTAGCAGACAGAGGCTTTAGGGCCTATAAATTCAACATGTAGTGCCTGCTTTTCAGGTGCTAACTGGTCTCATAATCTGGGGCATGCAATGAAGGAAAGTATGGTTGCACACTTGGATAATTATGAGTAACATGAAGAACAAACATTGTTTGCTGCACGGACTTTAAATGGTGCCAGCAGTGCAGTACCCGCCCACACCGCCCCTGCCCCCATGTACATGGTTTTGGGTACAATCCGATTGCTAAGCTATTTTCTACCTCATATATTACTCTGCCTGCTTTTTCAGTAAAGCTGTTAAATTATTTATTTTAAGTGGGTTAACATAGCTGCTAAAATAGTGCTATGGACAGTTTCATAACACTTGTACCCCTTATCTTGCTGCCTGTAATCTGTGTGTTTTTTGAAAAGGAGAATATGTGTGTTTCTTAGATGCCGGAGTGTGTGCAGTCAATTAAAATAACAGCAGCAAGCTTTCAATGGTTTAAATAAAAAGGAATTATTTACTCACACATTCACTCCAGAAGTGTAAACCTTATGTCACTCACGTGCATGCACACACACGCACGCACACATACTCACATGCACAAACACATACATAAGAAAGATACCATTCATGAGAATAGTGCACTTTTACAAGTTATAAACAAAAGAATAGTTCCTAGTTCATATGTTTCGCTCTTCATAGAAAAAGCAGTCATTGTAGTGCCATTTTCACACTGAAAGGGTAGTTTAGGTGGGTTCAGTAGCTGAAGTCATATATCAGGATTATTTCAGGATTCCCTCAGAGAGATGGGTGTTCAGCAGGCTGAGAAATTAGTCACTTGTAGTTTTTCTTGCCAGGAGGTCAAGTTTCCTTAGTGGTGGTCTTGGACTGGGAATCAGGCTGGGAGGCTATGAAGGTGTAGCAGTTTGCAGCTTTAAAATGGCATAGGTGTTACTGCCTTGTCCTGTAGGTGATACTCTACAGTGGGTGTTCTTTGCAGACTGATTAGTTTCCCTCTGGTTCTTGGGATACTAAAACTTGTTATCTGAAGACAGTTTCAGTCTCATGACCACCCAAAATGGTTTGGACCTTCGAAGCCATTGCTACAAGAGGGTGGACTGGAATCTGGGATAGGCCAGGGAAATTTTAATGTTATTAAAATTCCTTGCAGTGGAATAGATTTTTTTCCAAAACTTCCCCACTTTTTTCAATCAACTAATGATGCGGGCGACTTCACTTCACAAAAGCATTTAAATGCGGCGTTTATCCCTCATTGCTGGGGGAGAGTTGATGGCCATTCACACCTACTTGTTGTTAACTGGTTCCTGCAACTCTCTCTTTTCAAACTTGGAGACATGTAATTTGCAGGTCTATTGACTTTGAGTTTTGGGGTAGAACACAAACATTAGCAGGTGTAAATTCCACAGATGGGTTCCGCCTGAGTATGTCCATTCAAGGGACATATTCAATTAGGAACTATCGGGAGGCTTGAGGTACTTCTAAGTCTATGCTAAAAATCGCAAGACCCTTGGAAGCTATCTTGTCAGTGTCCATTTTAAAATAGAATGCTGTTCCGGAAAATTAATTGCAGGATGCAGTCATGTTTAAAGGCAGGGACAAATAGGACATGCCTTCACTGAGCATGACAATCGCAATTCGAGACATGTTACACAAACACATTAAACTTTCATCTGCTATCAGGCCAACAGTAGCTTTTTTAGACTAAAGTTCACATCAGCCCAAAGCTGAAACCACTTTGCAGTTCTCTGCATGAATTACTGACCTGTTACTATGGTGCACAGGAGCAGGTAGACACATAAAGGATCAATTTTGTATGCGTGACACTAGATTTAGAAAAATGCATTTTTCAACATTGTAGTAGCCTGGCATCATTCAAAGATCATAAAAATAACAATAACATTTATTCTGAGAAGACCAGCATTGCTAGTAAAGATAAATTAACAGCTGCACTGGGGGGAAAGGGGCTCTGCAATGCGTAGTGATGTCCGGAGAAATAGTCCCACTAAATTCATTGCAGCCACGGGTGACAGCGCATAAAATAAATGCCGCATTTAAACATTTTTGTGAAGTGAAGTCGCCCGCATCGTTAACTAGGTGCATTTGGGTAATTTAGCAGCTGCTTGAAAACTCAAATTCCACGGTCTCGGAGTTTTGGCAGGATCCTGCGGCCACTGGGAGCTGTGTAAAGCTGAGAAACTCCAGCCAGTCAGAAATAAGGCGGGAGGTGTGGAAAGGAGTTTCATTTGATTGAAAAAAAGTGGAAGTTTTGAAAAAAAATCTATTCCACAGCAAGGAATTTTTAATAACATTCCCAGCCCTCCTTCTTGTCCTGGCCAATTTGAAGGTTCAGGTGCTTTCAATTTTTTTTAAACCATCCACAGACAACAGCCACAGCAATGGCTGCCGGGCCAGGCCAGAACATGGCTCGCTCCCCTGGTGTCCTTCCTCCATTCCCACCCCTACCCCCCCACCCCCACCCCCCCCACCCAGCTACTAACTGGCCGCCACCCCCCACCCTTCACCAAGTAACCACTCACCTCCACCAGAATCAGAAGCTTTGCCTGCTCCCCAATGGGGGCGGGTTCACCCTCCAGAAGCAAGCCCACCTCCCAAATCCCGCCTCCTCAGCCGAAATCCATCCTGTGAAAAATCTATTCAAACGCACGATGGAAATTTAACTGCTTCGCGGTGAAACGAAGGCTCCATTCTCATGAAAATTCTTCCCAAGCTGGCACTGATGCGATGGGTCAAATGGCCTCCTCCTTTGTGTATCAATCAATGATGCTCAAGTGTGCACTTAGGGAGTGCAGTCAATCAAGACGGCATAGCCTCTAGACAACCGAATGGGCTTTCTACTTTCAATTTCAGGCTTGCTTTATTTCTTGCTTAATTTGTAAACACGTTAAAGCCCGTGTCTCCTAAAGAAACCACGATAAAGCTTTGTTTCAGAGGGGCATGGGATCACCTTACCAACACAGCCATTGAAACATGCCACTTTACCTAGAGGTGCAAGCATTTTAATTCCGTCACCAGGAATGCAAAGGGTCAGGCCTGTATTCTTATTTATTATCTTTTCACATTCCTGTTGGGAACGGTTCAGTAAATACCTCTGGGATGGAGGGTGTTGTGAAATGGATGTTTGGACTTGGGAAGGAAGAACTATAATAAGTTGTAAGTGTATACGGACAAGAAAAACACTTCAGCCTTTCTCCAAGTATTATCACAGACTGGAGTTAATTATTATTGGATTGGCCAATTGTTACACATTATTCTCAACACTGTTAATGCCAAAACATTTCAGTTCTGCTTCAATATCATAGCCTTTCTTTTGAAAGCAATAGTATAAGGCATTTTGAAATGCTTTGTCCCCCCCCCCGCCATTTTTAGTGCATTGCCTGAGTGTCCAAAGGGTTGTTGCCTTTTCCCAAGGGCAAGCCTGGATGAGGGCAGAATAAGGGCAGGTTGGGGGATGGGAGATGTGGTTGCTATAACCAAATGCTGATATGGATTTTCGAGGAGTTCTCTGAAATTGCCTTGTGAGTGGTTGAAGAGTTGGAAGCCGGGGGCAAAGGATTGAGTTCCCATCGCTTGCTTTTCTGTCATGAGAAATTGATCAAAAGCCTCAACATCAACAACAGAACAGCTCCACATCCTAATCGACAGAAGCAAGCAGGAGAAAATGGACTTTTATTTAAAAAGACGCAGACTTTCAGTTTAACTATCAGTGTTTTCCAAACTCCGTGCTCAAAATCGGATAACCTGATTCAAAACTGAACGGGTGACAAGCTGCTTCGGTGGTCCATTCACCACCAATGTCAATTAGTAAAATGACCTAGTTGTCCATGAGCTGCCTGAATGCCAGTCCCAGGGCAGACAGTGTGCCAGAAAGATTTAAAGGTGACTTTCTCTGTCCAAAGGATCTTCTGTCTCTTTCGTTCCTGTTGAGATATCTTGCCCTTCATTTAACAAATGCCTTCCAAAGCCGCAGCCATGAGTTTCGCTTCACCACGTGAAAGGTTTTAAACAATCTTTTGATTTTTTTTTGTGTGGTATAGTGGGCTGCATTTTGCTGGGAATTTGCAACTCCTGGTGATTCCCTGAATTTGCTGAGTGGTTTGCTCAGTGTTCATAGTTAACACACCACTATTTCCCCAGCAAAATTGGACCCTGGACATTGAACTATGAATATTGATTCTGATCCTAGTTTTGATGCACTCCAGCTAACTATTGGATTACACCATTTGCGTTGGTGCCATGGCTTCAATGCAAGGAGCTCATTTAACCATTGCAGGCAGTTTATCCACTACAAGTAAAAGCTATCAACTTCAATGTCCAGGGTGGGGGGGGTGGAATAGCTTTTTCTGTGAAAATCTGAGCAATCGGTTGCATTTGTAACAAGCAAAGGTTCACAACAGGATACAAGCGTAAAAGGCATAGTGTGCGGAATGACATTTCGTTGATAATAAAGTCACCTGGTTTTAGCAAGACCCTTCCTTTTCTCAGGAAGAAATCTAGCATTGAAAGGGTTAATTTGCATCGGTAAGCATAAGGCCATGTTACAATTCAACTTTCCTGGAGGTATGGTGGTGACCTGACAGAACTCTTCCCACAACCCTGGCCGGCTATCTAAGTTACACCCAGGGCTACAGGATCCTGAATGAAGCCTTCATTGTATGACATCAGCTCTTGAAGGGAGTGGGGAGGTTGTGGGTGGAGGGGTAGGGGTAGGGGTGGGGAGGGGGTGGGGTGGTGATGTTCAGTAACTCGATAGGAGATATGGAAGGAAAAATCAACACCACAATACAGGCCTATGTATGTTCGCGTAAGTGGAAAGGGAGGCACAAAGACGCTTTTTAAACGCAAACAGATATATTTCAACAAGTGAAATGTAAGCTAATACATGTTCTTCGCTGCGCTTTTCACTGCTGTGTCCTTGGCTTTCTTCTCTGGTTCAATACTTTTTGGCTGCTTTATTTACAGCAAACAAAGAGATTTGTTTTCCAACCAGGAACAAAAAGACATGACAAGTCAAACGAGATGTGCATTCAGCAGCTTTCACGTGAACTCCAATCTGAGGAAACAGTTTTGCTTTTTAAATGTCTTCCATTCTCTTGCTCGTGGTTTTGTCTGGCTCACTTTGAGCCAGTGAGCGCCATGTATTTAAGCGAGAGTGGTCACCACAGGGTACCTGTGTGAAGCAACAATATCTGAGTCAATAGATGACTGGCAACAGCAAATCGCATTTATCTGCAATGTGGGAGTTGGGCTATTCATCATGTATTGTGTCGCAAACCCATGGGTCTGGCCGTGTTATAAGGGAGACAGACATTAGAATATGGCCAGGGCTGTGCACTATCATGACAAAGATGATTACATAACATTTTGTTGAGGTAATTGCTCTTGACATTTAAATGAGGTTTTGTGCAAAATAATAAGTGATGTCAAGACAGTGAATTCATATACTTTCCCCGCAGGGACCCAGACCTAGAAATTCAATTGTGCATGAAAATGAGCATGCGAGGTTGGGTGGGGTGGGGCAGGGGGTGGAGAGCCTGTGCATGTGATTCCAGGCAACGCAATCAGTTTGTACCCAGATCTCACTAAAATAAACCAAACCACCAGATTGTCATAAACCCATCTTGTTCTCTGATGTGCTTCAGGGAAGAAAATCTGCTGTCCTCACCCGGTCTAGCCTACATGTGGCTCCAGATCCACAGCAAAGTGGTTGACTCTGAACTGCCCTCTGAAATGGCCTAGCAAGCCGCTCAGTTGTATTAAAGAAGGCCGCTCACCATCAGCCTCTCACGTGCACTTAGGAATTAGCAATAAATGCTGGTCTTACCAAGGACGTTCACACCCTGGGAACAAATAAAAGAGTCAGCAGTTTCAAAAAAGTGAGGGGGGGAGGGGAGAGGGGAGGATGGAGTAAGAAATGGGAAAAGATTTCCTCCGTGCCCTGTATAGAGAGTGACATTGTAAAACTTGTATTTTTGTAAATAGATTCATCCCGACGAATCTTATTGCCTTAGTCTCTGGTGCAACGCTAGGGTCATTCTCAGGTCATGACCCTGACTCCTGATTAGCGTGTCTTCTGGTCGCTCTTTACCACAGCAAACCAAGTGAGAGCCCAGGCTCCCCAACCAACTGGGAGGACAGACTGAACGGTGAAGCCATCTCGTCAGGGGAAGGATTTCTCTTTAAAGGGACCGTCGTGTGTTTCAGAGAAGCACAGCAGCACTTGGATTTTTCAGGCTTCAGCAACCACAGGAACGGAGAGGAGACCTGGGAAGGTTGTCCTGTGGGTCTTATACTTTTACCTGGAGGTTCAGCTGAGGGAGCAGAGAGAGGCTGCAGAGAGGTGAGCTCTCTTAAGTTCAGGAGGAGGAGGAGGACAGCCTCTCTAACCAAGCAGACATAGATGGAAATGCCCAAGAAAGCTACCAGCCAGAGCAAGTTCTCTAGAACCTGGGGACAGTACAGCGGGAGGATCCAGGACCTCAGGAGGGTGTGGCAGATGAGTGGTATAATATTTTCAGGTGCCAATCCCCACAGCCTGACTTGTCCAGCGTACTCCTGTGTACTCGCCTCAGGTCATCGCACTCTGCAGCTCCATTCATTCCTCTCCCTGCAGGCGCCTCACATCCCCAACTGAGCACCCAACGCACACAGTCACCTTCAACCTTTGCACTCTGGCTCCCATGCCTCAGAGTCAAACAAATGGTATCCTTGCCTCTTCTGCACATTAGCCTTTGTCAGCACTCACATTTCCCTGCTTTCTCCCTTTGCAGGAGAAGAGAACACAACTTGGCATGAGGCAGAGACAGGGGTTGGTGTGGGGTGGGGTGAAACATCAAGTTGTGCTTTGTTGCCCACTGATGTTGAGTGCCCATCTGGTCCACTTTGAAGAAAGTCTTGTTGCTTGAAGATGCATGTCAGCAGGGACCTGCCGTGGGAGCCTAAGCCTCCTGAGGCTCAGGCATGATGAGCGAGCTATCCTCTGCCTGTAGACTCCGTACTGGGTGTTTTGCCTTCTTCCAGGTGGATCTCTGTGTCCATCCCCTCTACCCTGTGGAGGCGCATGTGACTGAGGAGAAGCCAGTTGGTGCTTTTGCTGGTGTTGCTGACAGAGGAGCAGAAACAAGAATTGATAAAGAGATTATTAAAACTGAAAGGTCAAGAGCTTTAATGATTTTTCAAGGCCAGTAATTTTTTTATAATGAATTTCCTGGAGACAGAAAAGCAAAGAGAATATGCAATGGGGAATGGGTGGAACAGACTCGGAGGGAAGATAACTGAGTCAGAAGGTCATAGGTTCAAGAACGTAAGCACATAATCTAAATTAACACTTAGTGCAGTACAGAGTGACTGCAGCATTGTTGAAGGTGACGTCCTTTGTTCTGCCCAGTCACGTGTATTTTAAAAATCCAAAGGCACAATTCAGTGAAGGTCAGGGCATTCTCCTCGTATCTCAATCCACATTTATCTCCTATTCAAAACAATAAATTAACTCATCATCTATCTAATTAGTTGTTTCTGGGCCCTATGGTGGAATCGTCCCAGATTTACACTAAGTGTGGTGGCAGGCGGGAAAAAGAACGTTTTACCCGCCGCTCGCAATGGGGGTTTTTCACACCATACTGTCCCAATCCCGCTTCATTAATCATGCATTCCCGGCAAATACGTTGTTTCAATGGCGGGAAGGCTCTCATCTGCCTGCCATGTTGGCACCTCGCCCTTCCTCATGCCGCGCGCCATATTTAAATTGCAGCCGCGCACATACACCTCAGCGCTTCCAGCCCAGGACAGCTGCACAGAAGATATGGCCCCGAAAGGCAAGAAGACTGCAAACTCCTGATTCAGTGACGCGTCTCTGGAACGCCTTTGGGGGGGGGCCACAATGTCATCTACCCCTGCTCTAGCCGCAGGAGGTCCAGCAATCTCACCACTCCAGCTTGGTAGGCGATAGCAGTGGTGATCAGCGCCAATGCTGCACAGAAGAGGTTGGCCATCCAATGCAGATAGAGGATGAATGATCTCATCTGTGCAGCCGGGGTAAGGCAACCATCTCATCACTCTAAACTCACACACTCAAGCCCATCACACGTTCACTGGTGTCTCACTCACTGCCAGCTCAAGGGACATCACCACTCACTCACTCACACAGGCACTCACATCTCCATCTGGCCTCATCTCCTCTGGAGACTGCCTCCTCAGCCCTCACCATCCTGAGGCCACTTGCACAGATCAACTTGTGTCCCCACACACACCCTGGGATACCCCCCCACCCCCCCCAACCCTGTCCCCAGTACAGCCCTCGCTCTGCAAGCCTAGCCCTGCAGCCGTTGAAAAGCCACTCCCACCTTATGTCTGGTTTGGTAGGTAAATACACACCTGTGAACCCCCCTAACAGCAATGTGTTGCTGTCTGTGAAGCCTGGCACTGATGACCATGAGTGCTGCCCGAAGCAAGATAGGCAAACAAGCCTCAAAGTGCCAAGCGAAGTGCAGCTCATCAGGTGCATTTCGCTTATGTGCAGTTGTGAAAAATGTTGGCGTGATTTTGGATGATCCAGCTTGGGGGCATGATTCTGGTGGGCTGGGCTGATGACGATATGTAGATGTGTTACAATGAAGCTCCCGAGGTCCGACGACAGGAAAAGACGGCCCTCCATTGAAGAGCGGACGATCGCAAACAGGTTTCACAACGTTGTGAAACTGATTTTTGGCCTTCTTGCCACATTGTCCAGTCACGCTGCCAAACACGCCTGACACCAACAGGCACGGAAAATTCCGCCCCTTGTCTGTCTAGTGTGTTTTTCTATCTTCAAAAGGACATAGGCAAGTTGGTGGAGTGGGCAGATGGGTGGCAGATGAAGTTCAATGCGGAGAAGTGTGAGGTGATGCATTTTGGTAAGAAGAACAAGGAGAGAAAATATAAAATAAAGGATACAATTCTTAAGGGAGTGCAGGAGCAGAGTGGCCTGGGTGTATATGTGCATAGATCATTGAAGGTCTATCATTGCAGGACAAGAGTACAACAGCAGGGAGGTTATGCTGAGCTTATTTAAGACATTAGTTAGACCTCAGGTGGAGTTTTGTGTACAGTTCTGGGTGCCACACTATAGGAAGGATGTGAACAGATTGGAGAGAGTGCAGGAGAGGTTTACAAGAATGGTTCCAGGGATGAGAAGCTTCAGTTATGAAGATAGATTGGAGAGGTTGGGACTGTTCTCCTTGGAGAGGAGAAGGCTAAGAGGAGATTTAACAGAGGTGTTCAAAATCATGAGGGGGCTGGATAGAGTGGATGGGGAGAAACTGTTCTTGCTCGTAAAAGGATCGAGAACGAGAGGACACAAATTTAAAGTGATTTGCAAAAGAAGCAAATGTGACGTGAGAAAAATATTTTTCACACAGCGAGTGGTTCGAGTCTGGAATGCAGTGCCTGGAAGTGTGGCGGAGGCAGGTTCAATCGAGGCATTCAGGAGGGCATTAGATGATTATTTGAATAGAAACAATGTGCAAGGGTACGGGGAAAAAGCAGGAGAATTACACTAGGTCATAATGCTCGTTTGGAGAGCTGGTACAGGCAAGATGGGCCGGATGGCCTCCTTCTGCACTGTAGCAATTCTGTGATTCTATGAATTGGTTTTATGATGTCCTGGGGCAATGAAGGTGCTATAGAAATGGAAGGTCATTCATCGAAAGGAAACTGGATTGATATATTTTAAAAAGAGCAATCGATGTTTATAGAGACATTAAGAGTACTGTTATTTTCAGGGATATAGATTAAGGAACTTAAAATAGGAGTGGGGGTGAATCACGGATATAATGTTAAAAGGTGGACTTTGGAATGATGACAAATCGAATGCTTCTTCTTTACTTGAATGGACCCTGCTAACCTTGTCATTTATTTTCGACATGCTCTCAGGGCCAGTAACCTCTCTGCCCACTGGCATTCAGGCAATGGATCTGGATCCATGTTGAAAGATTTGGCATGGACCTCACACCAATCACCAGGGTTACAGAGGGGTCACAGAGTTACAAAAGGACAGTACAACTTTTCTGTATAGAATCAGTACAGCACGATTGTTCATCGTGCTTTAAACCCAGCCCAGCATACAAAATACATACTCCAGGAAAATATATTTGTGATTTTTTTAAACTTAAAATTCATCATCCTGAGACTGATGTGTAAACTACTGGAATGTCAATGCTGCAGTGATCTATTACCGACTGTTTTCTCTGGGTATTTATTGTAAATATTTTTGCTGTCTCCAAAGGCCAATTTTAAAGTTGTAAATCTAGATCCCTTTCCCTATTTTAACAAAATTGTGTTTGCAAAAATGATTTCTCAAGACCTACTGCTTAATTCAATGCAATGCTTCCCACAGGATCCCTGGCTCTGACTTCAAATAAATCTAATATTTGACTGTGTGAAGCTTGGAGGCTGCTCCTTGGCATTTTCCCATCAAAAGGTTGGAAAACAATAGGACTGGGAAGTTATCCAACTTTTATATCAACACGCAGCCCAATCATTGTCATGTACAAGCATTCACGACAAAGGAAACAGAGCTTGGAAAGACTAAGCCTCAGCAATCCTCTTCAGTGACAAGACTAAGGTCATAATTCGACATACGTGGCAATAGTGGATTTCTGCTTCCCCCTAAAAAAGAGTTTTATTTTCCAAATGATCCGCCATTATTATACACTGATTTTTAGTGGAGCTTTAACTAAATTAGATGAGGGACTCAATGAAACTTGGTCATTCTCTGGAGAACATGAAATGGCATTACTCTGCAACCATCCAAGATCTCTGCCCTCCTCTAATACTGATCTCTTGTGCATCCATCTACAAGGCACAAGTCAGGAGTGTGATGGAATACTCTCCACTTGCCTGGATGAGTGCAGCTCCAACAACACTCAAAAAGTTTGACTCCAACAAAGCAGCCCGCTTGATTGGCACCCCATCCACAAACATTCACTCCCTCCACCACCGATGGACAGTGATAGCAGTACCACCTACAAGGTGCAGTGCAGAAACTCACCAAGGCTCCTTAGACAGCACCTTCCAAACTCACGACCCCAGCCACCTAGAAGGACAAGGGCAGGAAACACATGGGAACACCACCACCTGGAAGTTCCCCTCCAAGCCACTCACCATCCTGACTTGGAAATATATCACCATTCCTTCACTGTCACGAGGTCAAAATCCTGGAACGCCCTCCCTAACAGCACTGTGGGTGTACCTACGCCACATGGACTGCAGCAGTTCAAAAAGACAGCTCTCCACCATCTCCTCCAGGGCAACTAAAGGGCGGGCAATAAATACTGACCTAGCCAGCAATGCCCACATCCCGTAAAAATGAATTAAAAAAATCCCACACTTCCTTTGCCCCAGGATTGGTGGCTGAGCCTACACCTGTCAAAATCTTAAGCTGTGAAATTCCCTTCATAAACCTCTCTCCCTCTCCCGCTTTAATATGCTACTTCAAAGCTAATTCTTTGACCAAGCTTTTGATCATCCTTCCTAATGTCTCCTCTGTGTCAATTGTTAACTGATTACCCTCCTGGGAAGCACTTGTGATGTTTTATTACATTAAAGCTGCTAGATCGGTGCAATTTGTTGCTATCCAATTTGGAATCTCATTTTCCCTTACATATTTTGAAATTAAGTTTGAAGAAAGCAAGCCATTGTATAGTTTCTTATCAATGATGATTAGTGCCTAACACGCCGTCAAGCTTTTTAAGATTTTCCCTTATGTTGGTCAACACTTGTTCCAACTGTGAACCTTGTAACTCGCAGTGACCATTCTGACATTGATAGCTCCTTGCTCCCTCAGCAAGGATTTCATCGATTCAAGAGAATTCTACCCCTGTCAGATCTTAATTGGTCGATTAGGTTTGTTGACCCAAGTGATTGAACTGCATTGGTTTTTGACAGGCTCCGGGAGCAAGTAGACGTTCAGGGATATAATTCAAACTGAATCCACTCAGCAGGAAACCAATGGGATTGGATTGGTTGCCTGTTTCACACTTCACCCTATTTTACTGTTCATTGGCTTTGATAAAGAAAAAAACCTGGCAGGTTGCCAAACAGGTATTTGAACTAATTCCATCGATTTCCAACCAGGCAAGAGTTATTATTCACTCTTAGGATATGGGTTTCGTTGACAAGGCAAGTATTTATTGGCCATCCCTCATTGCCCTTTTTTAACATTAATCCCTTCCCTCCCACAGACTGACTCCCCAAGGGAATGGACATTCCACCTCAGGTTCCAAGGACGTATTGCTTTTCAACCAATGGTTGGTTTGGACTTCACTTATTTTCAGAAATACTTATGCTACTAGTCCCTGCTCTTCTTCACCTTCAACAAACTTCCCATTGAATCAAGAAGCAGAACAACATGACATGAATGTCATCCAAAAATTGGGATGGCTATATTTCTCATGAGTTTCTTACATCAGTCTACCAAGTTATGTTCAAGAATTTCATTTGTATCCATTCTCTGCGTGGTTAGGTATCCCCCCCACCCCCAACACCTCCCCACCCACCCCCCCCTTCCCATCACCACCAGTGACAGCACTTTCATCTCTGAGTCAAAAGGCTGTGGGTTCAAGGTCACTCCAAAAACATAATCTAGGCTGACAGATTTAGTGCAGGACTGCAGGAGTGCTGCACTGGCAGAGGTTCTATCCTGTGAATGAGGTATTAAACTGAGGACCTGTCTGTCATCCCAGGTGGTTGTAACATATGTTATTTCACTAATCTAAGTAAAGCAGGGAAATTCACCCAGTGGTTCTGACCAATCAACATCAATAAAAATAAATGGATTTCAGTTCATTTATCTCATTGCTGTTTGTAGGAATTTGCTGCTTGCAAATTGGCTGCCACATTTGTCGACGCTACCGCAGGGACGACACTTGAAACATTTTCTTTATTGGTTGTGAATTGTTTTGGGACATTCTGAGGTCATTCTTTCCCATCTCCAAGTTAAACTTGCTTTCTTAGGGAGGGAAACCATGTTCAAAAAGTATTTAGAAAAAAACTTCTTGAAAATTATTTCCATTATATTAAAACTCATTGTTTTGTTTGGAGAGGGACAGAGGCAGCAAAGAAAAAGGCCTAAATGCATTTTCATTCAGAAAAAGGCCCTTTGAGCATTAGGTTTTTTCCAGATATGACAAACTTAATGCGTTCAATCTTGTTTTGTATCTCTTCTGTCAGTATAGTGCACTTTTTCTAATTAATCTGTATTTTGACTTGATGATGAATATTTCTTCCCTTAGGATTACATTTTTACCTTGCAAACTCTACCATATACTGATACAACTGGCACCAATATTCACTTGACAACCCTAATCCTAACACATGTAGTTCGAGATACATTTTATATAATTCCTGAAGCTTTTAATTTGCAATATAAATGACATAGAAATACCAGTTATTGGTTAGTTGTCATTCCATCACAAAGCTTTTCTGCAGAATCATGCAAAATTGACGCCATTGTCTCATTTCAAGGACAGTAATGCTCTGGTTTGTTCGCTTAGAATGTGAGCTGCAAAACACTGGAGTGGAGCTTGAACTCACAACTGTCTAGTCCAGTGGTAACAATACAACCAACTGAGCAGAGTTGACACACAGAGGATATTGCCAAATAAAGCTGCTCAGAAACTTGAAATCATTTATTTGGTAAGTTAATACCATGTCTAAACATTCGACTTGTTACTCGTGTGAAAATCTTCATCACTGAGATAATACTGAATGTCATGTTTGTACATGTAAGGAAGCACTTGTGTGGTATGAATCCCAGTGGAAACAGAAAGCAAAGTGTTAGAATCACATTCGGCTATCTCATGTAAATTGGACATTATCTTCTAAAACCCACGACAACAAACGCCCCAGTCACTTTCTTAAAAAATATATCATAACTTGTTACCATGCCAGAATCAACACCAGTAAGTCTACATCAGTTGAGTTGGAAATGGGCCTAAGGTCAAAAGGTCAAAACTGCATTAAAGGGCTTTACGAATTCCCATTTTGTCCCAGACACGTAGGCGCTTTTTGCATGGGGGTTTAGTCCATGGAGAATGACACTTCCCTTTCAGTGGACATGCCTGGAAGTGTGTAAACTCTGCCCACAGATGTGTTCCTTCAACATCAGTCATGTTTCTTTCTCTTAATTGCATTTCATCTCTGAAAAGTATATGACTGCAAGTTATTAAAAAAAAAATCATAACTTAGACTCCTACGATATTGTCCTTCTGATTTTCTTCCAAGTTGCTTAAAAAAAACTTCTTTGGGAAGAAAAACATTTCACTCCCTGCTTACTTAAACATGCAGTAGTCTGTTACTGTCTAAACCTTGGTCATCCTGTTGTGATACACAGGCAAGTATTCCTTTGATTATTCATACATGAAGCTTCCTTTAAATCTAACCTCTGAAGTATGTTACGGTCCTGGGCAATTATTTACCATAGAGGAAGAGCTATGATTATACAACACTATTGGCATAGTTCTTCATTCTTAAGAATTAGAGCTGTAAAGAATTTGTACAGCATCACATGACAGAAAAAACTCTCATCTTCCAGTACTTTGAAAAAGAAAATGCCAGCTCGGTCCTAAGTGTAGAGGTGCTCCTGAATGCTCTTAAGATGCAGCCAATTCCCAAAACATTCAAACTATCACCTTGCATGAAATGGCTCAAAACGGGGTATAACTTACATCCCAGAAATTACTGTAAGATTTTGCTGTAGTATGAACTGCTGATGCGTTTAAGTCAGATTACTCAGTCTGCTATTTAAACAGGAGAATTGGTGCTGTGTATATTTGACATGAGCTAATGACTCCATTAAAATGGTGCAGGGAGGATTTAAATGCAAGCATACTAAGCATTCATACAATATCGTCCACAGCAAGTTCCAGACACGTTTTTTCCACTTTTCCCCCTTACCTCCCCAAGACACTGAATTACACACATTTGTGGTTTCACAAGCATCAGCCTCCCTTCGGTGGCTCACCCAAGTGACCATCGTATCACGTG
Organism: Cetorhinus maximus; assembly: GCF_964194155.1. Classification (NCBI taxonomy): domain Eukaryota; kingdom Metazoa; phylum Chordata; class Chondrichthyes; order Lamniformes; family Cetorhinidae; genus Cetorhinus; species Cetorhinus maximus. The sequence continues at coordinate 10,079,897 of NC_135890.1, forward strand.
AGTCCGAGTTGAAAATACAGCCAGGCTAGTTGATGTGAGAAGCTGTCTTGGGAAGTATAAGAACCCCAAACTGATCCTTAGCACTTCTAAATTCCCCATGTGCAGATTGGTTATTTGATGGTAACCACCATTAGAAATTGTGGCTTCTTTTCCCAATCTGGTTGAGATTTGAGTAAGACCAAGGGTTAAAACTACCACCTTTCTTTGTCTGAATTTTGCAACGTCACATCTGTCCAAACCCACTAGCTCAAAACAGCATGGCCCCTGGACAGCGTCCGACCACCCAAAGATTTACCAGCCTTCCTCCTGGGAGATTGAAATTAGCCATGCTCCCAGTTTAGGATGACATTTCCTATGTTGTTTTGTGCCAGCGAATGCCAGCTTTGTGATTGGCTTTCTGCTGCTGGAGAGCAAATAAGGCAAGAGGTTTATGTAGGCAATGTTTTCCTAGCAAGTGAAAGTCCCCCATTAAAATTAGAAGAGTTCTCTCTTGGGACAGAAAGGAAAAGAAACCAAAGGAAAAAAGAGAAGGGATGGAAAAAGAAAGAAACATTTGAAAAAATAAGGCATTGAAGAGAGAGAGAGAGCAAGGATAGAAACACTAAATACTATATGATAGTGATTCTTTACAGAGCAATGCTTGTACAAGCCAAGTTTTCCTTGCCTGCATTGAAACACAGTTGGGGAAGGCTGGGGGTTCCATAATTATATATTTTAAGTTGGTTTCCAGGCAGTTTTACTCTGTACCTAACCTGCGCTGTAACTGCCTTGTGAGCATTTGATGGGACTGTGTAGCAGGACCTTTACTCTGCATCTTACCTTTCAGTGGCCTCTCACTGCCCGTGTGAATCTAAATGATCCAAAGCAGCTGACAAGATAGGGACATGTACAGTTTTCCCAAAACTTCAGCGACCTGAAACCTGAAACAAAGACATGAAAATGCCAGAAGTGACTGAAAGAAAGAATAGGGATTAGCACGGCTCTGAAGGCAGGCACAGCCGAAAAGCATTTCAGATGCGGATGACTCCTGTACAGTTCCAGGTTTTGTATTTTTATGACAATAATCTATTCTATTCCAGCATCAAAACATGAGTGATGGTAGAGCAGAATTTGTTTTAATTCTGAAAGCTAACTTTTCAGCTGAGGCTTAGCTTTAGGTTTAAAATGCACCAAAGCCACATCCTTCTTAAGAAGAGACCACCAAGAAGAATGAGACATAAAAATGGTATGATTCCAATGCAGAAAGAGGCCTTTTGGCCCATCTAGCCAATGCTGGCTCTCTGCAAAAGCAATTTAGCTGGTCTCACTCACCCATATTTTGCCCATGGCATTTTTTCCCCTGTTGGTGCTTATCCAATTCCCTTAAGAAAGCCATGATTGAACCTGCCTCCGCCACTCTTTTCAAGCAGCGCATTCCAGATTGTAGCCAGTCACTGTGTAAAAAAGCTCTCTTCATTGCTCCTTTGGTTCTTTTGCCAATCACCTTGAATCTGTGTCCTATCGACTCCTCCAGATGAGTCCTGATGCAGGATTGACTGAAAGCATTTATTCCCGTACTCACCAGAGATTGGACTTGATTGTTAAAACAATAACCAAAGAATATTGAAGCATTTGAACGAAAATGCCAAATATTTAAAATACCTTTTTAGAAGGTATTGTGTTCCAGCACCCTTGGCATCACATCAAGCTGGATGATGCCCACTATGTGGAGAATCCTGAAGACAATTCAATGCCCAATGAACAAGTCACTGCTTAAGACTGGCATTCTAAATCATCAAGTAGTGTGTATCCGTGCACTAGAACATCATGGGGGCTACAAGGAATTTCTTATTAATTGGCGGCCAATTGAGACACTACTTATAAAATGCGGTAACCCACGAAAATATCTATAGCAGAAATAGTTCAATACATTAGACCTACTGTCTATTGCAAAATCTCTGGAATGATGCACTGTATTAACCCTGAAATGGATTCTCTCATTGAAGACCATTGCACATAGGCAGGAGAATGGGCAGAATCCAGTTGATAATATCGTTGATTTGAGAATATTTTGAGCATGTCGCAGCCCACAGAGCCGCTTTACAGACTTTGCTTGAACTCATTGATCAGAGAAAACAAGTCAAACCAATTATACTGTGAATGCAGCAAAGTAGAGAGCAAATTTGCAGCCTTAGTTATTCTTTTACGGCCTTTTAAAAAATAAATATTACAATGGTCAACTGAACTTGGTTGTTTGTTGCCTGATGATTACTTGTTTATGTTTAAGAGATGAGAATTACAATGTATTTCCTCAGGGTTAATTTTGCTCTGCTGCTGTAATTTCAGTGCAAATCCTACTTCTGTACGTTAACGTGGTTTCCGTTGAGTCTCTCTCAAGGATACAGTGGCAGAGTGGGAGAAGTGTCAAGGGAATTCAGCCCAGTGACTTTTGACCTCTGCTTGCACTATTTTCAACTTGGCATAGACCCTGTGTAAAGAAAATGGAATGCAAATAACCAGCGACGGCATGCATTCTTTTTGGAAACAGTCAGGTCGATAAGATGGACTGAATAAGCGACTTACATCTGAGGTTACCTGGTGTGCTATCGTAGGAGAGATACACATTAAAGCCCATCCCTCCTGTTGCAGCCCTTTCATATCTTCCGCCCTTTTATAACATTTCAAAGCTGTGCTAATTCATAGCCTTTTGCACACTTTCGATGCTACCCCTAATCGAAATGTTCACTGGTACTTTTATACTGTCTTTCATGACTTCAGGATGTCGCAAAGCACTATACAACCAGTGAATCATTTTGAAGCATTTATTGTAATGTGGGAAACACACAGCAAGCTCTCACAAACAGCAAAGAGAAAATGACCAGATAATCTGTTTTTTGATACGGGTTGAGGGATAAGTATAGGCCAGAGTATCAGGGAAAACCACCCTTCTCTTCCTGGAGATAATACCATTTGCAAAAAAAATGTTTTGGATTTGGGGAGAGTGGATTTTAATAAAATAAGGCAGGACCCGGCCAAGGTAGACTGGGAACAGCTACTTGTGGGGAAATCTACAGAGGAGCAGTGGGGGGTGTTCAAAAAGGAAATGGGGAAGGTACAGACTCAACATGTTCCCTCTAGAGTGATAGGAAGGAGTAACAAGCCCAGAGAACCATGGATGACCAGAGACATTCAGGTTACGATAGGAAAGAAAAGAGAGGTTTTTAGCAGGTACAAAAAGAGCAAATCAGCAAAGGCATTAGTGGAGTACAGACAGTTCAGGGTGGAGCTTAAGAAAGCAATTAGGAGAGCAAAGAGGAGATATGAGAAAGCTCTGGCTCATAAAAGGAAAATCTCAAGATATTCTATAAGTATATCAATGGGAAGAGGATAACCAGGGAAAGAGTAAGGCCCATTAGGGACCAAGGGGGCAATCTATGAGTAGAGCCAGAGGACATAGGTAGAGTGTTGAATGAATACTTCACATCCATCTTCACCCAAGAGAATGAGGATGAAGGTATGGAACTCGGGGAGAGAGACTGCGAGGCTCTTGAGCAAATTGATATAGGGAGTGACAAGGTATTGGAGGTGTTGGCAGGCTTAAAAGTGGACAAATCCCCAGGTCTGGTTGATTTGTGTCCCAGACTGCTGAGGGAGGCAAGGGAGGGGGCTCTGACCCAAATTATTAATTCCTTTCTGGCCATAGGACTGGAGAAGAGCTAATGTGGTTCTGCAATTTAAGAAGGGTTGTAGAGATAAGTCAGGGAACTACAGACCAGTGAGTTTCATGTCAATGGTAGGAAAACTATTGGAGAAAATTCTGAAGGAGAGAATCTATCTCCACTTGGAGAGGCAAGGTTTGATCAGGGATAGTCAGTATGGCTTTGTCAGAGGGAGGTCATGCCTAACAAATTTGATTGAATTTTTTGAGGAGGTGACCAGGTGTGTAGATGAGGGTAGTGCAGTTGATGTAGTTTATATGGATTTCAGCAAAGCCTTTGACAAGGTCCCACATGGGAGACTTATGAAGAAGGTAAATGCACATGGGATACAGGGTAATTTGATAAGGTGGATTCAAAATTGGCTTAGTTGTAGGAGACAGAGGGTGATGACAGAAGGATGCTTTAGTGACTGGAAGTCAGTGTCCAGTGGCGTACCACAGGGATCTGTGCTGGGTCCCCTATTGTTCGTCATTTATATAAACGACATTGATGACCATGTGGGGGGTAGGATTAGTAAATTTGCGGATTACACAAAGATTGGCCGGGTGGTTAACAGTGTGGTTGAGTGTCTTAGGTTACAGGAAGATATAGACGGGATGGTCAAAAGGGCAGATAAGTGGCAGATGGAATTTAATCCTGAAAAGTGTGAGGTGATACACTTTTGAAGGAGTAATTTGACAAGGAAGTATTCAATGAATGGCATGACACTAGGAAGTTCTGAGGAACAAAGGGACCTTGGCGTGTGTGTCCATAGATCTCTGAAGGCAGAGGGGCATGTTAGTGGGGTGATGAAAAAGGCATATAGGATACTTGCCTTTATCAATCGAGGCATAGATTACAAAAGTAGGGAGGTCATGTTGGAGTTGTTTAGAACCTTGGTGAGGCCACAGCTGGAGTACTGTGTGCAGTTCCGGTCGCCACATTATAGGAAGGATGTGATTGCACTGCAAGGGGTGCAGAGGAGATTCACCAGGATGTTGCCTGGGATGAAACAATTAAGTTATGAAGAGAGGTTGGATAGACTTGGGTTGTTTTCATTGGAGCAGAGAAGACTGAGGGGTGACCTGATCGGGGTGTACAAGATTATGAGGGGTATGGACAATACCCACCAGAACAGGTGTCACTGATAGTGGTTGCATGCTGTGCTCTCCACAATCTGGCAATGGCAAGGGGGTACCCACTGGAGGAAGAGGATCTTGACACAGCTGCACAGGCCACAGAGGATGGGTCCAGCAGTGAGTCAGAAGAGGAGCATGATGGGGAGAACATAGAGGACATGGAGACAGATCTCAGTAACCTCCAGAGAGGCAGGGATAACCGGGACATCTTGATCCTTCAGTTAGGCTGTCAAAGATCTGCCTCCACCTCATGCCAGTGCTGCCACCTCCATCCTGGATGTCTGAAATGACCCTTTCATTTGCACCCAAAGTCCACTCAGTGCCTGTGCAATAAAGTATCCAGCCACTCACGTCCAGCATTACAGACTGGCGTACCCTGCACCAGAAAGAGAAAAGGTGAAGCATACTCAGGCCATCCGAACCAAAGTAAATTTAATGTTATTGTCACATTGAAAGCATAATGATATTACCATTACTGGTGTTGTTATCCACACCAGCAGACATATAAACCAAACATAAATGAACAGAAAATCACCCGTGAATTGTCCCTCTTGTGCTCATGGTGCCTTTAACTTAAGTTTGTGAGTGCTACATCTAGGTGCTCCCCCCTCACTGGCACCAGCATCGGAGGCAGCCTGCTGACCCTGCTGTCTTGTTGGCCTTGATGAATTTGGCGCGTCCTCTGGCCAGTTGAGCCTGTGCTGGCCCCGCCTGGGAGGGAGTGACCAGTGCCACAACTGGCATCTCCCCAGTCATCACAGCCTCATTAGATGCCACGGTTAGAGGAGCTGCTGCCATCAACCAGAGCGCCCTGAAAGGAGCCCACGAGAAAAAAACAACAAGCAGCTGCTGCACCAACATGAGGTCGCTGTGGACCTCCTTGCTCACCATTGATGGACGGGCACCTAGCTGGGATACTGGGTGCCTCATCCATCTCCCAGGCTGACACTGACCACCTGAGGTCAGTGCCTGTGTGAGGGCTTGCAGCACCGAGCGCAACCCCAGGAACCCCTCATTCTGTCCCTGGAGCTGCCTCTCCATGAGAGTCACCACTCTCTCAATGGAAGAAGCATTGCGCTCGGCCATGAGGGTCAATGCAGTGCTGATGCTCCACATGGACCTCTCCACAACGGAGACCATGGTACGCATACCCTCATGGATCTCCACCAGATCCTCCCGCACATCCCACTGGACATCCAGCATCTGCCGCCTAATGGACATCTCCAGAGGCTCATCATCTGCCTTCGACTCAGCATCGTCCTGGTGCCCAGCAGGCCTCCGATTGCCGGTGCCCTGGGCACTCTCTGCCTCCGCCTGCACCGCAAGCGAATGTGAAGTGCCCTCATCAATGCGCACCGACATTCTTGCTGCCAATCTAAAGCCCTCCAAGGTGCTGGTATCTGCACTGGTGCCTGGTTCAGAGAGGGGGTGTGGCACAGGTGCAAATGACACCCGGTGGTCCTCCAGCATCAGGGGTGGTCCTTCGGTGTCCTGCGATTGAGTGCGTGCTGGTGAATCTAAGGGAGAACAAGGACATGTCGTTAGTTTAAGTTATCACACTGTCACTGCGCTTGCTAGGCACCCTGATGAGGCAATGGGGATCTGCATCATGGTGCGATCGTCTTTCAATGATCAATGGGGATTCCAGATTTGAGGCTCCTTTCAGTGAAGAGACTGAACTAAAATGGTTGCACAATCTGAAACTCTAACCTCTGTGCACTACACTCTTACCTTCATCTGACACCCAGCACCTCCCCACCTCTCCTCACCTGATTGCACGTGGAGCGTGCTAGCTCTCCAGCTCAAAGGCGTCCTGCTCGAACCTGGTGAGCAGCAGCGGGTTGGGCGGGCCTCCTTTCTAATTGGCTATGGGTCATCTTCTCCTGAAAGGACAGAGGAGCATGGAATAGTTCACTCTCTACCTGCAGCGCCATTGCAGCCTGGCCAACCCCAGCTGAGGAACACCTCTCAGGGCACATCTGAGTTGTGGCCCTCGAGCCACAAGGCACTCAGTCCAAGCGGCCAGGGCTCACCCCCTTGGCCAGCTCCGGTGTCATTGACAGTTGGCACTCAGACTCCTGCACCCCTGAAGTCCACGGGGGGGGGAGGGCCACAGCTTAACACTTCTGCACACTGACCCATGCCAACACGGCACACACCCTTCCAGAGCGCAGCAGTTTATTGAACCTCTTCCGGCCTGCCCACCGACCTGAAAATTGTGCCCTTGGAGTTTGATTTGGGCCAATGAACTTCTGATTCAGAAGTGAGAAGGTTAGCCACCAAGCCTCAGCTGACAAAGTAACAAATTGTCACCAGCGTCCATGAATTCCTCATCACCAACAGTCTAAAGAAATAGCCAGGGCTAATTATCCTGTCATGTTATATTTGGTCCAATGGAAGCCAGGAATACCGGGGGCTAAATTTTACAGGGGCAGGCGGAGGCGTATTTCTTGCCCAGAGCCCCAGAAATGTCGGATGCCAGCCGGCCTACCTAAAAACAAGGCCACTGCAAAGCAATAACGCATCGCGGGTGGCATGAGCGAGGTGAGAGTGCGACCTCCGACCCTCAGTGAGAGGAAGTCCCACCCTCCAGAGCTGCGAGCCAATCTGATAGGCCAGCAGCTCTAGAAGTCACAGCACCGTGAGAACTCAGGCTGTTAATTAGTTATTTTAAAATGGCAGGCAGGTTGCCAATTTTGGCACTCGTGCTATGGAGGACAGCTAGGGGCTGGGCGGGAAGGTGGTGGGCTTGCCACCCCTCATACTTTATGTGCCCCCTGCCAAAAACACGCACGGTGGAGGGCCATAAAACCCGACTCATTATGTTATCATCACTTGACCTTTCCTACAGGCTTGACTCCAAGAACCTAGGAAAATCATAATGAGTTTTGACAAGGGATATTCAACTTTATATTGTCATTAACGCTTTTATCTCTGGGGGATATGTTGTGAAGAGAGGGCTTTTTGATGTTCAGAATGGAAAATGTAAACTCGCCCCCACCAGTGCATCATTACTGCTGCTGGTTGGGAGTACCTCACACAGAATGGAAAGATAATGTTAGCCTAGTTGTGCAAGAGTCTTTATCAGTAATTTTTCCCACTGAGTTCCCATACTTTTTGATGCAAATCATGAATATTTCACTCTAAGGACCCTTGATAAGGGAATAAATGTTGTAGCGTAATCCCTGCGATTCTGACATTTCAACTGATTTGCTAAGGATATTACATTTACAACATCCGACTTTCCAAACATAGAACTAATGAGGAAACAAGCGAAGGTGGGAGAACAACAAAGAGACAAGGAAAGAGAACACAAATTTAAAAAATACTTGGTTTGCGTTTCTCCACAGATCTGACTCCATTATTGCATTTTTAATCACGTTTTCTCAAAGGTGATTGGTGTTTGCACTCTATATCCTGTTAAAAAAAAATGCTCAGTTACAGCAGATGATTTTCAAAATGGAAACTGATAAATTTTCAGGTCTTTGCAATAATCCTCACGCCTTCATCAAAGATATTGAACATGGCTGAGATCATTCGCTCGAACAACCGAAAAATATTCAATTAATTTTCAGAATTTCTCATTATTTCCATAATGAAGGAGGGAAACCACTTCTGTTTCATATTTACTTAGTGACTGGACACGGGCGAATGATTTAGTTACTTTCTTCCTTTAAGACCCTTGTTAAAACCTTCCTCTTTGACCAAGCTTTTAGCCATCTGACCTCATATCTGCTTGAGCAGAACTTTCCCCTTGTCGAGTGGGCACGGCGGGCGTGCCCGGCAGCAGTCCACTGCCCGCAATCGGGCCCCAACCGCGATTAATTGGCCAGCCAGTGTGAATCGCGCGCTGAAACGCTCAGTGTTGCCTGGGTGGAGTGGGGGGGGCGTCGGGCACACGAGGGCGCGCTCAGTGAAAGGCCCCTGAAAGCACAGAGCTGCCTCAGGGAGCTGAAGATTTTTAACATGAAAAATAAAGAATGGAAAAATAAGAGAAACATGTCCCCTCATGTGATTCTGTCACATGAGCAGGGACATGCTGAAAAATGAGTTTTAAAAGATTTTATTTTATTTTAATCACTGGTCGAAACCTCATCCCATCCCCATGGATGAGGTTTCGCAAAAAGTGCAAAGGCCGCTTGGCCTATTCGTCCGTCTGCCAACCGAACGGTTGGACAGGCAGCGAAAAATTCCTGTTAATTCATTGATTAAGGGCCTTAACAAGCCTCTTAATGGTCGGCGGGCACACAGCCACCTCTCGCGCACACCCACCCAGCGAAATATCGCGAGTGTGCAATGACGTGGGGATGCTCGCCCGACATCATCACGCACTATTTTACTCCCGTTCCCTGACGATGGAAAAGTTCTGTTTGGTGTCATCCTTTGTTTTATCATGCTCCCGTGAAGCACCTTAAGATGTTTCATTATGTTAAAGGCGTTGTGTAAATAAGTTGTTGCTATTGGTTTTAATGTAAGGAAGCAAATGGTGATGGAGAAAATAATGGTACTCAGGAGAAATAAGTATGATGATTTCTAACCCAGGATATTAAAAGAAATCGATAAGGAAATGTCAGATGTGTTAGTCATAATTTTCCAAAGCTCTCTAAATTTTTGATTTGTGCTTTTGGATTGGGAAATTACGAATGGCACTCTGTTATTTAAGAAGTGAGGAAGGGAGAAACTCGGTAACTACAGGCTGATCAGATTAGCACCAATTAGAGGGAAGTTACTGGCATTTACCATTAGGGACAGAGCAACAGAGTACCTGGGAAAATATGAGATGATCAGAGAGAGGTAGCATGAATTTGTGAAGGGTAGGACGTGTCTTACTAGTCTTGTTGAATTTTTTGAGAACATCATTATCATGGTGAATAAGAGAGTGCCTATAAAAGTTATCAGACCCGAAGTATCATGATGCAGTGGACTTCCCAAAATGGAGAGGTAGGGTCCACAAAATAACACGCGACAAATGGAATTCTGAGGAGGTGGATGATGACCATGATGAATCTGAACAGCTTTCATTGCAAGGAGTTTTAGTTTTGCAATGCATGTGCTAGTTCTGGACTCCTATAACTGTGTGGTACTAGATAGTGCTTTTACTTCAACAACACGTGGGACAGATTGGCTAAATGTTCTGTTGATTCACTAAGCAATGGGGACAGATGCAAGATTAATGAACATAAAAATACTACTTACTTTAGGTTTGATTATGACAACACATTGAGGTCACTAAAGAGGATTATGTTTCCATCTGAAATAAGCTGGAGTGAGCCATTTTATAAATAATGATGTGATCTTTTGAGATACCTATGCTGCTGAGTAAATCTTTTATGAAAAAAAACACAAATTAAACATGACATGGAGCATGATAGGGCAATTATTTCTGGAAAGAAAGTTGATATGCAGTTGACCTAGTCAGGACATTATTTGCAACCCCTCAACAAAACATAGGGCAGGCGTGCGCCCAACATGCTGGAACGTAAAATGACGCGCGATTACATCGGACGTGCGTCCTGATGTCATCACGAAGTCGCACAATATTTCGTTTGGCGAGCGGGCACCAGAGTTGGCTGTGCGTGAGCCAATAATCGAAAGGCCTATTAAGGCTATTAACCAGGTAATTAACCTGAATTTTACACTGCCCGTCCAACCTTACGGTTGGCGGGCAGGTGAAAAGACCAAGCGGCCTTTGCGTTTTTTTCAGGAAATCTCATCCACGAGCGGAATGAGGTTTCCTGAGGCTATTACAAATTAAATAAAAAATTTCATATGCACTTAAAAACGTGTCCCATCTCATGTGCCACAGTCACCTGGGGGGCCATGTTTCATTGGATTTTTCTGCCCTTGATCAATTTTTTCACCAAGTGCTTCAATCTCCCTGGGACAGCTCCGTGCCTCAGGTACATTGAAGTGCCCTTCCACACTCATGCACAAACTGTGCGCTGGGCCCGGCTCTCCCTCCTTCCCCCCACCCCTTAATCGCGGTGCGGAGCTGATCGTGGGCAGTGGTCGGTTCTGTGACCGCCCCCGACGAATGGAAAATCCTGGCCATAATGTTTCTCATCACAGTGTTGGAGAGTATTAATGGTATCAGGTGATGGCCTTAAGAGAGAAAAAACATTGCCTTAAAGTTACATAAACAAGTTGCTTGCCCTACTTGTCAAAGGTTAAAATTGCTGATAAAAGGTGGAGGTTTGTTTGATGAAGGACATACACGAATAATAGAAGCGCTTAGTGAGAACTATGAAATTTGTAAAAAGTATCAAAGGATGCTGTCACATCCGTTTTTAAGCCTTCCATTGGCACACGACATTAATGAGGTAATTGCCATGGACAGAAGTATTTTATAGATCTGGCAATCAGATTTATTCTTCCTGCAATAATACAGATTAAGGATGAAAGAGCTATTAATGATAAAGTCAGCTAGAAATGGATAGGGGCCAGATCTGGGGCACCAGTGACTGGTAATGGAGGGGAATTTGCCAATGATAAGCTCAGGAACATGTGTAAAAGTGCAAACACTACGGTCATAAATACTGCAGCTGAAAGTCCTTTAAGCAATGAAATTCTGTGAAAGGAATCGTGTGGTGATCGATGAAATGCTGCATGAAATTTTAGCTGACGAACTAGATTGCAAATGAGAATTGCCATGCAAAGTATTCATTCCAGATAAATTCCCCTCACAGGAGCTGGGAAGCCTGATGCTGACTAGTTAGGCGCCCAATTGGGATAAAATGGAAATGTCTGCGGTGGTGTGGCCACCAGTTATCCAGCCAGTGGCCAGGCCCTACCACTGTTACCATTAACCTCTGCTATTCAAACATTAAAATTAGAATGTACGGCTAAAAATGAAGTTAAGGAACCTATCCTGCATCCGGAATAACCTATAAAAAGCTTTGTACTCAATTTTTAAGCGGAAATGTTTTGTGTGTGAGTACTGAACCAAAAACAAGGCCCAATCATGGTTGAATGCCTGAGCAAACTATGGATCGATGTTGTCTGGGAACACGGCTTCAGATAATCGGATTCCTATGAACAGTAGAAACGTATCCCATGAAGTTTTCTATATGCAGCATTCACCACATGGGAGCTGAGCGTTGGATTGCATCTATGTTTTGGGAAAGTCAAAAGTAACCTCTAAAATAGCCATGTTTTCTCAGATGTTACAGCAGATTGTGGAAAGGAAGTTTATTTCTTGAAGGTGAACTATATTAATAACAAATGAGATAATGCCCCCAAAATACATAGAGCAGAGAGGCAGGAAAGCAACATTTCAGTGGAGGGTGGGCAGTGATTCTGCTCATTTGCACTGCTCTTCTAAATTCCGTTTGAGAGGACGGTGGGGTTGGGGGGGTTGTGGGTGGGTGCGGGGTGGTAAAGATGGATATCCGACATATCTCCAAGTCAATGGGAAAGGCTGACCTATCGGGATTCCTGTGTTCCTGAGCTTTCCTGGAAATTGCACCAATTACACTCTCAGGAGGCCTTATAGGCAGGTCAGGCCAGCTGGGAGTTGCCATGACTCCCATTTCCCGGCCTTTAGAAAGACCTCAGAACTTCAGATTGAGATAACCAATCCGCAGGGAATTGTTTACCCTCATCTCCAGGGACCCAGGCTCCCACTGGAGCTAAAGACAGGAGCTGCCTAGCCCTCGATACCTTTGACGATACTGCATCTGTGAGTCTAGGCAGTGAGTGGAGCAGGCTGATTAATCAAGGGTGGCATCGTAGCTGAGGCTGACTCTACCCTCACCCGACATTGACACAAGGCAACCTCTTCACTGGGGGGCCACTGCACATATAACACGCGTTTTTCTTTTGATTTAAATTTGTATTTTGTTATTTCATGTGCAAAATGTAACAAATTTTTCCATTTAGAAAGCATCTTGTGAGCTCATTCTGCAATCTATGCAATATACTAAAGCAGTGCTGTATTAATGCTGCCTAAATATGGAAAACCATTACTTCTGCAAGGAAGCATTGTCTTGCTGTATGCTATGGCTCCTTACTGCTCTTTCTCTTGCTTCTTTTTGATATGCAATAATAAATGATTAAATAAAAGCCAAAGCCTCATATTTTACAATAATATATACTTCAGCTTGAATGTATGACTGAGGGGCCTGACCTGTCAGACCCAGACTTTCCCCCTCCCCCCACCCGCCCCCACCACCCTAGCCTTGCCATTTCTGCTACCCTCAGCTGCTCTCACTTCCGACAGCTGGTCTTTCTTTCAACCCCAATAAATCTCTAACTGACTTTCTAAAGCAAACACCATTGAGGACAATGATCCTTCCAATAACATTTTGTCAGCTCCAATCACCTCAGAATTATGAATTTGACTACCCGCAACAGCTGGCCTCTCCACAGTCCCTTCCTCTTGTTTCCTTGTCTCCGTAAGAGACCGTCCGCCTTTTGGAGACTGGCAGGTTACATCATAGCTGCAAAAGCAAACACAGCAGTTACTTTTCAAAACAAGAACTGCGCTGCCCACTTGTCTGCCTATGTCAGGACAACGATTCGGCGATGTTGTGAGAAAAAGGATTCGCACTCAACAACCGAGCCAATTTTACTTCATTCATCACCCTGCTCGATTCTGATTCCACGTCCAAAAAAAAAGGTTTACGATAAATTAATCCTGACAGAGATTTCACAATAACAATGCCCGATTATAATATGTTAGTACTGTTACTGTTGGGTCCCTTGGGATGTCATGCCCAACGCTGAAACATGACCCGATCGGTTGAACTTTAATTGACTTCATTGACTGCACACAGTGCTCCACTTTACAATATGGAAATAAATCTTAGCAATCCTACCAGTTCCATGTTTATTCACAGGGAGGTGTGCTTTCACCCTGGGTGACTTAAGTGAGAGGTAAAGTGGGCCCAACATTTTTTTTTTGTTCTTCTCTGCAGATAGCAGGGTAGATTCTTCCCTATTTACTGCTTGGGCATCACCTGGAAAGAACATAGAAAGGGGAATCTGGCAGGGAGCTGAGCATGCACCAAACATGATTCCATTGGAAGTTCCTTCCATCCAAATTAATGGAAGAAACAGTCGGTGGCTTCTGTTAGGGAAATGTTATCCTTCCTGCTGGATTTTCTATTCTTCATTCTACCCAGACAACACTTAATACCTGGGCGGTTAAGCCAACGACCTACCCCAGTGCCTCCCAACCCTTTCCAAATCAGCTTGAGTTGATGTCTCTACAGTTCGCTAGTTTGGATTCAGGCTCCCTCCTTGCTAACCACTGCTGCTGTACTGAAGGATCATGTGAGAATGGTGACCGTGTGAGCCCTTGAGTTATTGTCGCTCGTCATTGAAAATAGAGCTGCTCCTATTTCTGTAACTTTCAATGCCCTCTGATCCGGTTTCCTTTTAAAGCTATCAGCTGACCCTGAATTAACTACTGCTTTCTGGCCCACACATCTGTTCCAAATCCACTACCCTGTGGGGGATAAAGCCTTAAAACCTCTCATCTTGCCCTGTTGTGTCTTTGAGATTTATACTCCCTGTACAGTGTAAGCAATCGACTATAACTTACCTTTATTTATGGACTTCTTAGGCTTCTATTCTCACCCGAACCAGAAGAAAAGTCACCATGTCGCAAGCCACCCAGGCCAAATTTCCTTTTTATTTCAACACTATTTATCGAGCATGTGTGTGCTGCCAATTTATTCCCCTCCCCACCCTCCCCCACCCCCCCGCCCCCACCCCCAAGCTGGCCACCCCACCCCATGTGCAGTGAATCATATTTATTTCTTCTGCCACTTGCCAGTTCGTGAATTTTGTCCAACGCCATAGAACCATAGAACACTACAGCACAGAAAAACAGGCCATTCGGCCCTTTTAGTCTGCGCCGAAATATTATTCCGCTAGTCCCATTGACCTGCACCCAGTCCATAACCCTCCAGACCTCTCCCATCCATGTATCTATCCAATTTATTCCTAACACTTAAGAGTGAGCCCCCATTTACCACGTCAGATAGCAAAACTCATCCTGTAATTTCTGAGCTGCTTTCTCTAGTTTCACTGTCTGGTATTTTGGCAGTTCATATTGAGTCCAGATCATTTGCAGATGGCAAATAGTAGCAGGTCCAACAGCGAACGCTGGGGAACCCCATTCAGTGCTTGCAACAGATATTCTGATCTGAAGTCCTAAAAAGCTGCTCATGTGCCAGCTGCATCAGGGGGTTGTGGGCTTAAGCATGACTCCAGAGACTTGAGGGGACCATCTAGGCTAGCAACCCAATGTGCTACTGAGGGAGTGCTGCATGGTTGGAGGTGCCACATTAAGATGTGATGTTAAATTAACGGTCACCTGACCTCCCAGGTGAAAGCGAAGGTCCCGTGATGTTCCCCGTAGTGGCTACAATAGCTTCTACCTCAATCCTTTACTCACAAACGGATGACATCAGAGGTCACATGCCTCAGAGCTCACAGGACTTTGGGAAGCCACAGTACCCAACAAGTGATTGTGCACAAAGGCATTTCTCCAATCAACGACCTTTTCATAAAGAGAATAAAAACACATGACACGCACTATCATTTGCTGTTGCAAGGTCCCCGGCCTATAAAGAAAATTATCACCCACGGACAGAAAACTATTCATTCTAGTCTGCCTCACTTTCATCTGTCTCTGGACACACATTTCACACACAATCTTTAAAGCATCCAGGTCTTCTAATGGAATGTGTGTGTGGATTGTTATTGGTTGTTTGTCTGGTGTCTGCAGGTTCCTGGGGTCACTTTACCTCTCTGGGAAAGTTGTTGCCGTGGCAAGTTAAGCTGCTGATCTGTTGCATTTGTTAGGGAGCAGCTGGACTCTGGGACTAATGGTAGGAACGCTCCTGGTTCAGTTGGCGAAAGCAATTCCTCCTCATCAGCTGTCTGCTGTGAAGGAGCAGCTTCTCCGGTTGCATGTTATGTGTCTGCAGTTACGACGATATATCTGGTCATTCACTTCCACTGTGTACGATCAAGGTGTTAACTGCTTCTCACAGATTCCAAGTTGCCAAGGGAGTTGACTTTTGTTGAGTGCGTTGTGTCTGCACCCTGACCGGCTCTCCAACCCTCAACTCAGGCAATGATTTTGCTGCTTTATCAAATTGAAATTTGGCTCTCTGTCAGTTCATTTTGATTTTGACACACACCCCTGTTGCTTCAGTAGCTTTCTAGCTATTGGAAGAGTAGTTTGAATGCAGTGTGGCATTAATCACTGAACTGCACTATTTTCTATGCCTGCAGTAGGTGTGTTTCTTCACCCATGTACACATCTGTGTTGGATCTATTCAATTTTTTGATGATCCCTTTGGCAAATTCTACTGCTGCCTTGGCCTTCCCATTTGACTGGGGGTAGTGTGGAGATGATGTGTAGTGCAGAATTTCCCAATCATTCGTGAACTGCCTGAATTCTTCACTTGTGAACTGAGGGCCATTGTCGCTCATCACAACGTCAGGATTGCCATGACAACTGAAGTGTGCTCTCAGGAATTCTACATTATCACTGACAACCATTGTCTAACTCCCAGTAGTCTGAATAGTAGTTGACAGTGATGAGATAGTCAGTTCCAATGTACTGCTGAGGGATTGCTGCATGGTTGGAGGTGCCGTATTTAAGATGTGATATTAAAATAAGGGCCCGCCTGACCTCCAAAGAGAGCGAAGAGGTCTACTCTAAGCTTCATCCGTGGTCTGCCTGGGATGGTCATGAGTTATGAGTGGCTCTTTAGCTTTCTTAGCTTGATGTTCATTACAAGAACTGCACTGGCTGTTGTCATCCTTAACCTCTTTGCTCATGTTTGGCCAGTAAAGCTTCTCTTGCTTTCCTCAGGCTCGACTTTATTCCTGGATATCTTACATGGATGCACTTCAGCATCTCTTTTCTCACTTCCTTAGGGATAATGACTCTAGTTCCTTTGTACAAGATGCCATCTTGGCCAATCACTTCATCTCTGTATGCCAAATACTCTCATGTAGCAATATGTGTGTCCTTGATGGTTTCTGGCCAGCCTTTCATCATTACTCCCAGTAGCACTTGGACAGTTGCTTCTCGTTGTGTAGTTTGCTTGATCTGAGCAAGATGCTTGTCTGTCAGATTCAGTGTCTCCGGTGGTTGATGACCTTTGGAGTGTGCTGTGCTGTTGCCTCACATTGAATCTGGAAGATTTCATACTCTGTACGAATGTCATCAACTTCCTTCAAAGGGAGTACAGCTCTCGACAGCATACTGACGATGTACACCCACTTCCCTTGCTGTACTTCACTTCCAAATGATATCCCTGCAATTGAAGTAACATCCTTTGCAGACACTTTGGAGCAGATAGAAGTGGCTTGAGAGAGATGCTTTGAAGTGGCTTGTGGTCAGGCTTTACCATCACTTTGTCTCTCCCAAACAGGTAACAATTAAAATGCTCACAAGCAAAGAAAATAGCCAGGCACACACTCAATCTGTGTGTTATGTCATAGAGTTTGCGTTAATGCTTTGGATGCTGCATGAGTGTCGCTGCAAGTCCTGTTTCCCTGGCACCTCACCGCAGGGTAACTTCATCATTGACATCAGAGTACTCAGCACTGGCATTGTCATCGCTAGTTGTTTAATGGAAGTGCAAACTACTTCTTGTTCTGCGCCCCAACATCATTGAGCATCCTTTGCAGTGAGCTTGTCTAGAGATTCACACTCTGATGGCGAACTGGGCAAGAGCTTTGAAGATCACAGATCCAAAACATCACTGCACCATCTTCACATCTGTTGGTTGCTGCATCTCTGCTGCAGCTCTCACCTTATCAGGATCAGGGTGAAGTCCTTTTGTTGTCAGCCCATCACCTATATACTTGACTTCAGCCATCTTCGGTTGCAGTTTTTCCTTGTACAGTTTCAGATTCATATGGCGAGCTCTCTCTAGCCATCTCACTAGGTTCTGATCATGGTTTGCGATGGCTTCTTCCATTGTGTCTTCACATCCACAGACTAGCAGATCACCCACAATCACTTCCACTCCTGGAAGATCATCGACTGTGTTGATACTCTTCCGGAGCCGCAGAAATGCCAAACAGCATGCACACCCATCTCACCCTCCCAAATGGCATCCAGAATATAGTCAGAAAACTGCAGCTTTCGTCAAACTTCACTTGCCAGCACCTATCCTTCGCATCTAAGATGGTAAAGGCATTAGCTTTGGCAAGTTGCGGCAACATTCCTTCAGTGGTTGACATGGGGTAGTGAGAGATCTTCAAAGCTTTATTGAGGCCCTTTGGATCTATGCATACTCTCAGCTTTCCATGTTTTTGCACTGCTACCATGCTGCTAATCCAGTCTGTAGGAATTGTCACTCCCTTGATTACTCCCATCTTTTTAAGCTCCTCTATCTTGTCTTTCACAGTGGACTTGAGGGCAGCTGGAACTCTCCTCAGAAGATGCTGAGTTGGTCTCACACTCTCATCTACTCCAAAGTTATATTCACCAGGAACACAGTTAAGACCTGTGAAAACACCTTGGTAATTTGTCCAACAGTCAATGGTTTGGCACCCTAAAGGCAGAGGAAATTAGTGAACACTAAGGACAATGGTGATTTAGATGGGTTTTTACAACAATCAACAATGGTTTTATGGTTATCATTAGACTTTTCATTCCAGATTTCTACTGAATTCAAATCCTACCATCTGCTGTGGTGGGATTTGAACCCAGGACCCCAGAACATTACCCTGGGTTTCTGAATTACCAGTCCAGTGACAATGCCACAATGCTGCCACCTCCCCCTTGAAGCCCTACTGAAGATTTACTGCCACCCTGTGCACTTAGCCCAGTGTCTTTGAAAGATCTCAATGGCAGGAAACAAATAGAAATGTATTTTGTTTGGCCATTTATTTCATTGTCACCCCAGTCAGTGTTTTCGCTATAGATGCAATTAACCCTCAGCTCTAGGGTCCAGTAAACACTTTCTGCAAGGCAAATAGGTCATGTCAGCGAACATTTTAAGTTCAGGAAGGGCACAATGGGCCAGTTTATTGGGCTGCCCTGCTCAAACGCTAGTTGTGGGAGTTCAATTAGTATTTGGAGCAAGCAATAGCGTGGGGAAAACCTACCAATGTAAAAGTAGAGTTGCCACTTATCCTGTTTTAAACCAGATGAGTAGGCTAGCTGGAACACTTCAAGAATAGGCTTAGGAGATTCACAGGGTACACAGGATCCCATGGAACTATTTTGAAATTGAGCAGGGATGTTCTCTGCTGGTCAACTTTACCAATATTTATCCCTCAGCCAACATTGCAGAAAAAATAGATTGTCTGGTCATTATCACATTGCTCTTTGTGGGAGTTTGCTGTGTGCAAATTGGTCACCATACTTCCTACATTACAACAGCGACAACACATCAAAAAGTACTTATATTGGTTATAAGGTGCATGTGACATTATGAGGTTATGAAAATCTGTATAGAAATGCAAGTCTTTCTTGCAACAAGTGGTGGTGATTTTCAACTTCACTACCAGGCAGTAACCTAGCAATGACCTGACAGCTCTGATCATCCACCCATGGTGGAGCTTGTCCAAACTTTGTTAATCAAAGTCAATGGAAATCATTCGGGCGACTTCTACAACGGGCGAGCTATCCATTCAGACAGGTTCCTGCCAGGCTTTGAAGATGAAAATGGCCCCCATTATTGATAAAATGCATCATTTTTTCCTCTTTTACGTCTCTGGACACAAGTTATTAAGATTCAGGTATATGTATAAGGCCCTGTGACAGTGTTAGAAGAAGAGGGGGCATCTCTCAGTGCTCTGACCAACATTTACCCCACCAGGAAAACAGATTAACTGGTGACTTATTCTGTTGCTGTTTGCAGGAACTTGCTGTTCACGATTGACTGGTGCTTTTGTCTACACGGCAATACTGAAGATAGAACCATAGAATCATAGAAAAGTTGCGCCGCAGAAAGAGGCCATTCAGTCCATCATGTCTGTGCTGGTCAGAAAAAGATGAAAAAGACTATGCGCAGAATATTACGCTCGTCAGGTGGGCCCATGCCCGACCCAAACCATTGTAAAATGACGCATGATGACGTCGGGCAAGCGTCCCGACATCACCACGCACTCGAGCGATATCTCAGTTAGTGGGTACGCGCTGGAGTCGGCAGCGCACCCCTGACAATTAACAGGCCTATTAAGGCCCTTAGATTCCTAATTAAATGAAATATTTCGCTGCCCGCCCAACCTTACAGTTGCCGGGCAGGCGAAGGCTTTTTTTGCGAAACCTCATCCACGGGCGGGATGAGGTTTCGATCCGTGATTAAAAAAAAAAATAAAAACTTTTCAATGTCCCTGTTCATGTGACAGAGTCACGTGGGGGGACATGTTATTAATGTTTTTAAATTACTTATTTTTTATTTTCAAAATTCCTCAGCTCCCTGAGGAAGTTCTGTGACTCAGGGAACTTTTACTGCGCACACCCCCGTGCATGCGCACTCTTCAGTGCTCGCACTCCTCCCGCCCTCATGTCGGCATCTCTGCAGCGGGTGTTTCACGCTGGCTGGCCGTTAATTGGCCTGATCAGCTTCGCCACCGCTCCTGGGCCCGCCCACTGCACCCGCCCGACGAGGGCAAAAATCCTGCCCTATGAAACATTTTGGGTCAACAGTGAGGACATGTTAGCCCCAATATCAATACAAACTGATTATTTCATCACGGTATTATCTATCCAGGACAAGGGTGCATAACGTTAAAATCAGAGCCCAACCATTCAGGAGAGAAGTTAGGAAACTCCTTCACACAAAGGGTGGTGGAAGTGTGGAAATCTTTCCCACATCCTTCTCACCTGTCGGCGCAGACTCGATGGGCCGAAGGGCCTCTTCTGCACTGTGATTCTGTGATATAAGGCATTAGAAGCTTGTTCAATGAATTCTTTTCAATCTGACATCAATAATTTTTTTGCTAGCCAAGGGTATTAAGTGACATGGAGCCAAGGTGAGTAAATGGAGCTGGGATACAGATGGATCATGATCTCATTGAATGGCATGTATGCCCAGTGAAGGCACATCCTATTCATGAGTTCAAACGTGGTCTGTGTTCCTATGGAAGCCTCTGGGACTGTCTTTCCGTTTTTAAAATGGGACCTCACAAATTGGCTAAGATGGCTGCCAGAGGGTCAGGTGACCTTTGCAACCTCAACGCAAATTATCTCAAACTTTTAGAAAATTCCGAGCGGAGTCACCCTGGGTTGGGATTCTTCCCCATGAAGTGATATGCCTAGACAGCACTCCTTTGTGGAATTCACGCCTGCCATTGTTCAAAATTTGCTCCGAACACTGAGTCAATGGACTCCTAGACGCTATGGGCGGAATTGTCCCAGGTTGCACGAAGTAAGGCAGTGGGCGGGAAGAAAGCAGTTTTACCCGCCGGCCGCAATGGCGGGTTTTCGCGTCGTATCATCCCACTTCCACCTCATTAATTATGCAGCCACAGGAAACACGCCATCTTGTTGGCGGGCGGCCTCCAGTTTGCCCGCCACGCCATTACCTCGCCGCTTCCTCACGCACGGCTCCATATTTAAACTGCAGCCGTGGGCACGCTTCTCAATGCTTGCAGCCCAGGACTGCTCCGGTGAAGACATGGCCCCAAAAGCCAAGAAGAGTGCAGCCCCCCCCCGATTCAGTATCACACCCCTGGGGTGCCTTCTGGATGCTGTGGAGTCCCATCGCGATGTCCTCTACCCCCCCAGCTCTGGCCACAGGAGGCCCATCAGCGTCACCACTCCAGCTTGGGAGGTGGTGACAGAGGTGGTCAGTGCCAATGCTGCACACAAGAGGTTGGCCAACCAGTGCAGAAAACGGATGAATGGTCTCATTCATGCCACAAAGGTAAAGCAACCATCTTATCACTCTGATACACACACTCACAAGGCCATCACATATTCACTAACATTTCACTCACTGCCAGCTCAAGACTCACTCTCTCACACAACCCTCTGGCCTCATCTCCTCTGGAGACTGCCTCCTCAGCCCTCACCATCTTGAGGCCACTTTCACAGATCAGTATGTGCCCCCACTCACACCCTCGGATACCCCCCTTCCCCAGGACAGCTTTAGCCTTTACAGCCATTGAAAAGCCACCTCTTCCTCACGGCTGGTCTGGTAGTTAGAGACCTGCCCGTGAGCCCCCTAAAAGTGATGTGGCGCTGCCTGTGAAGCCTGGCGCTGACGAGTGCGAGTGCTGCCCGAAGCAAGGTGAGCAAACAAACCTCAAAGCCCCGAGCAAAAGTGCAACTCGCCAGGCGCACGTCACTTATGTACAGTTGTGAAACACGTTGTTGTGCAATCACACCGTGCCTGGATGATCCAGCGTGAGGGGGGCTGATTCCAGCAAACAGGGCTTAGGATGAGATGCTAAAGTATTGAAATTAGGTTCCTGACGTGCAACAGTGGGAAACGCAGCCGCCACTGACTGGTGGAGAGGATGATCACAAACTGGCTTCACGGCAGCGTGAAACCGATTTTTGACCTTCTCACCATATTGACCCCCCACCACCCCACCGCCCACCTGCCATGATGCTTGATGGAAAATTCCAGCCTGTGTCCAAGTTTGCAATTTGACAAAGGAGAGCTGACAAGACCTGTTATCCACGATTTAATTATGAAAGAATACCATCTATTATGTAGTGATGCCTTTAGACTGGTTAGACAATACCATTATTGGTCATGTGATCAAAACAGGCTGTAGATGGCGAATTTTGGATCTAAAGAGCCAGATAAGACCTCGGCAGTCTGCAGAAAACACCGAAAAAGACAGCAACTGCAGCAAAAGGCTGTGTTATCTTTTCCTTTTAAAAACATGGAGGCTATAAAGTTTTTAAAACCCTTCCCGCCTAATCCCTAAACCCAAGTCCACCTCCTGATATAAAAGCCACAAACGTTTCATGATCTGCTGAACATTCATATCTTTGGGGGAATTCTGCAATAATCCTGATGTCCATCTCCAGCTACTGAACTCATCTAAACTACAATTCAAGGATGGAAAAGCCTTCCTTCATCACTGGAAAACGCAAAGGCTGTTTTCCGACAACGAGTTAGACACATGAACTATTCTTTTGCTTACAACTTGTAAGGGTGCTCTATTCTCTTTAACTGCATGTTGACTCTCATATGAGTGTGTGTGTGTGTGTTGTGTAAATGTTGAGTGATTGAGATAATGTTTAGGCTCAGGGTCAGTGTGTGAATAAATAATCTTCTTTATTTTTGAACTCACAATAGCCTGCTGCTGTTTTTTTTTAAATTGACCATATACTAATGGGGGCTTAAAAACACACAAATCTACCTCTCCGAAAAAATCACACTGACTATGGACAGTAAGGGAAGGGAATTGGGGGTTTCAGTTTATCACTTCTCCCTGTACGTAACAGGTGGAACAGGCTCAAGGGGCTGAATGGCCTGGTCTTCCTGTTCATATATTCCTACATTCTGATGTCCCTATGTAATTACGTTTTGTTGTCAATTTTTTGTTTGGATCTCAACAAAATAATAAATACATTGGTCTAACGTCCTGAGTATTATAAAAAAAGAAGTTTTGACCTTTTAACAAAAGGAAGATGCATGTGCCTTTTGACAAACTCCAACTCCGCAAACAGGGATCAGACCTGGGATCAATCAGATGGATGTGATGCAGGGCTACACCGGGCACTTACTCATCAACTCAAGAGCCACTTTATGTTATGTTCTTCACTCATTGCCCAAAAACGCAATGAAAATGACCAGATTATTAAGTCACTTTGAACAGAGCCATGGCTTGAACACTAGACCATTATATCCAGTCCCATTTTATTTAGCGGAGTTGAATGACTTGGAGCACACTGTATTTGAAATAGAAGCTATGATGACATGGTAAATGCTTTTCTGTCAATCAAGTGGTACCCAACATCCTCAAATATCATCCAGAAAACTGCAAATATTGTGCTAAGAAGTAATTGGACATGGGGAAGATGTGAATTATAACAAGAGATTTGAGACCTCCTGCATTGAAACTTCATTAAGATATATACATGAATTGGAGACCACTTCTGGTACAACCCTCAGGTCTAACTTGAGGATCGCTGTTGTATCCCCAGATAGAGATGAGGGTGGGTGGAACGAGGGAGCAAGGAGGGGGTCGCCACTGAGGAATTGGGAGGGGGGTCAGAAGTAAGGGAGGCAGGTGGTTTTCAATGCCCCCTACACCCCTTCTGAATGCCCGGTGGCACAGAGTGCCTATCAATGAGGGATTCCCCCCACCCGCCTTTGGCCTGCAGGTAAACCTGACACGGCTTGTTGGGCTGTTCTCCTGCATGGTGAGTTCCCTACCCACCACTGATTGAATACCAACGACAACAGAACGAGGCCCTTAAGTAGCCTTTAAGTGGCTACTTAAGGGCCTCAATTGGGGTCTGGGCAGTGAGACCACCCTCGACCAATCCCCCCTTGAGGCTGATCAGGGGCAGCTGGGACCTCACCTCACACCCTCCCACTCAATCAAACTGCCCCATCCCAGCCTCCAAACTCAGCCTGTGGTGGGGGGGAGGAGGGAGGGGGGCATTAAATTCCACCCTGTGACTGTATCACTCTATAGCCTCTCTCTGTGCTGAAATCATTTCAAGAATCTATGATTTATTCTCATCAGAATCTTGTGATCAACCATGGTTAAGCGTTAGTCCATAGAAATGTGATTTATATTTTATAACGTACATTATTGGGAGCAGATTGGGACTGGAAAAGCAACATAAATTGTAAATATTGGGCTGATTGCATCTCTTTTTTAAACTATTTTTTTCAACATTTTTTTTGAAAGGTGGTAGGCACACATGCTAGTTTGTTAATGCCATTTTAATTAGAATATTCATGAAAAGAAGGGGTGACCAAAAATATTGCAGAAATTTGAAATAAGATGAGGTGCTGGGCACAGGCCTGGCAGTGTCTGTGGAGAAAGTAGGGTTAACGTTTCAGATCGTAGGTCGTTAAGTTGTGTATCAAGCAACTCCTTAAGTTGCACTGGTACAAAACTCTAAGAACGCATGAAGACATTTAATCTCTAAACTAATTGGAAGGCCCCCACTAAAAATTAACTAATTTGCAGAGTGGGCTGGGGTTTAATTGGCCAGACAGGCAGAGTGTGCAGCCCATAAATAACCCTCATTGACACCTTTGATTTGGAGTGGGTCACACTACAAGTTTAGCACTGGCACAAAGCAAGTAGGGCTTTACACTGCTTCCATCTGATCGCTGTCAGGCCATGTCAAGGACCTTGGTTCTTATTAGCTCTGGTGTCCAGCCAGTTCCTGACTCCAGGTTCAGATTGTTTTCATATTATAAAGAAAAAACTTACATTTATATGACCTCAGCATATTCCAAAATGCTTTAAGGCCAATGAAGTATTTTTGAAGTGTAGTCACTGTGCTAAAGTGGGAAACACAGCTGCTAATTTGCGCACAGCAACTTTTACAAACAGCAATATGAAAATGATCAAACTGCTTTAGTGATGTTATTGAGGGATAAATATTGGCTCAGATGGAAAAATAGGGATAATGTTCCTGTTCTACTTTGAAATTTCCATGTTTTACATCCCCCTGAAAGAGCCGACAAGGCCTTAGTTCAACTTCTCATCTGAAAGTCAGCACCTCTGACAGTTCAGCACTGCTTCAGTATTGCATTGGAGTTTCAGCCTAGATTTTTGTGTTCAAGTCTCTGCAGTGGGACTTCAATCTAGAACCTTCTGACTGAGAGACATAATGGCAGAGTTAATGTGAAGTGAATCTGTTTCATGTTGACACTCCAAATTGAATGTGAATGCAATCTTAAAGGTTTATCCAGATATCCGTTGAATACCCACACCTTCCAATAGCTGAAACTCAAGATTGATAGCAGTTTAAACTAACATTGTACTAGGCAACAGTGTAACTGAGCCATTACTGAAGTCGCTAATGTAAATATTCTACTTTGAACAATACAGTGGAATTGCCATTCTTATGTGATTAACTGAGTTCTGTGACTGCTAAGTTCTGATCAAACTTATCAGAAGCAGATAGAAACAGTAAGGGCAGAATACGGCCGTCAGCGTGTGGGGGTGGGCCTGACACGCCCACACGTAAAATGATGCGAGATGAGGTCGGGCGTGCGTCCTGACATCATCGCGTGTCATTTCCATATTTCGTTCGGCAGGTGTGCACCGGAGTTGGCTGCATGCTGGCCGAACTGTCAACGGGCTATCAAGGCCACTAAAAAAGTAATTTAACTTATTAACAACGCTGCCCGTCCAACTTTAAGGTTGGCGGGTGGGCAGGCGAAGAGCCCAAGCGGCCTTCGCGTTTTTCAGGAAATCTCATCCACGGACGGGATGAGGTTTCCTGAAGGTTTTATAAGATAGTTAAATAAATTTTGCAAACTTCACAAACATGTCCCAGCTCATGTAACACTGTCCCACGCGGGGGCATGCTTAAATAACTTTTTACTTTATTTTTAAAAATGTTTTATTATCTACTTAACCTCCCTGAGGCAGCTCCATGCTGGCCCCGACTCTCACTCCTTCCCGCGCCCACACAGGTAGCACTGAGCACGCCCGGTCACGAGTTACGCTGGGCACGCCCGGTTAATTGGCCCGCCGGCATAAAATGGCAGCACTCAGCCGATCCCAGGCGGCGATCGGCTCTGCGCCTGCTCGCGCCCACTCCCGTCCAGCCCGCCTGCCATAGGAAAACTTCTCCCCTAAATCTACCCAGTTTACTTCCAGGGTGCTGTCATGGGACAACACGGGCGTTAATAACCTGGCACAAGAGCTCTCAAAGGCAACAAAACCAGCCTTGGGAAAGAGGGTCCCCCGGCCTGCAACCAGCCAATGGTAAAGATAGATTCAGTCCAGCTACTTATACAAGGTCATGCCAGCTTGGCTATGCCAATGGAGGGCTCAATGCCATTCGGCACTCCCTCACTACAGCATGGAAGTGTCAGCATGGACTATGTATTCCATTCGCTGGAAAAGTGTTGAATATGCAGTCTGGCGTAAGGGGAATAGTGCAGGCATTGAGCTGAGACTGAATCCTGAGCTTGGTGGCCATAGGCTCAAGTCCACTTCAGTACTTGAGTGCATGATACAGACTGACACATCAGTGTGGTCTGAGAAAGTATCTTATAGAAGAGATGTTAAACAACCTGATTGGAGAGATGTAAAAATATTTCATCATGCTTTTTGCCATACAGTCGGAAGCTGTCCTCATCAACATTCACCGCTCAACAAATACCACCAAAAACAGATTAATTATTAATTTACTGTTTTTGGAGCCTTGATGTGTGCAAATTGGCTGTCACGCTTCTTGACATGATAACATTAAACTGTTGACTGCAAAATGTCTTGAAGCATCTTGATGATGTGATAAGGGATTATAATAAGTGAAAGTACTTTTTTACTTTCAATATTGAGGAAAGTGCTGCCCAGATTGATAGTCATGTCTTTAACTTTGCATTAACATAATACCTTAAAGCTACCTTTATGATCTCTGCAATAGCATGTGGGTGAATCTTTCCGTTTTCTTCTGTTGTCAGCAGGTTGTGGGTTCAAGTCCCACCCCAGGACTTGAGCACAAAAATCAAGGACTGAGGGTGTGCTGCATTGTCAGAGGTGATGACTTTCAGGAGAAATGTTAAACCAAGGTCTCCTCTGCCCAGTCTGGTGGATGTAAGAGATGCTGTGGTTCTATGTCACAAAGCTATTAATGTATATAATATTACTGGAAAATATTTTCTTTTAAAATAGAGGCTTAGTCTGTGGGTGTGTCTTAATTGGATTAAAGACAACTAGTCTGGGTGTTTTGATGTGTACTAGTTTTGATATGTAAGGGAGATAGAGTGTATTTGCATTTTTTGAATAGAGCATTCAAGAAGTGGGGTCAAAACTACCACCTAGCGAGCAGATACCAAGCAATATGTTTATATTACTAATAAAATTGGTACAATGAAAGGGGTTTTGTTGTTAAAAGGTGGAATTCAAAGAGGCTGGTGATACAATGAGAATTACATTCAATGAGTGGTGCGAGGTATAACTTCAGCAGTTTTGTGTGTGCAGAGCAGAGGTAATAAGAGATCAAAAGCAGCTGTAAGCCTCCAACTGTCTCCACAGTAACTAAAGTGAAAGGAACCTCATTTTTAATTCGTAAGGTGAAAACGTTTTGCCTGGTGTTGGATTAAGTCTATGGGTTGCTGTTGCCTTAATGGAGATTAGTTTGGGAATTTGTTAAAAGTTATGATAGTCGTGCTTTGTAGCCATGTACCTGTGTTTAATGTGTTGTAACTTAATAAAATGTTTCATCTAATTTAATATAAAACCTCTCGAGAGCTGGTGGTCTGATTCCTGAATTTTGAGTTGCATCTCAAACATAACACTTAAAAGCTATAGGTTATGAAAGTTGTTTAAAGTTTCCCTCTGAGGTTTTTAAATAACTCAGCATTATCACAACTGCATTGGTCAGAACACTCTATTTTGAAAGAGATCAGGAGGGTTATCCCTGGCGTCCTGGCAAATATTTATCCCTCAATCAACATCACAACATACAAGATTATCTGGTCACGATCACATTGTTGTTGTTTGCGGGAGCTAACTGTGCGCAAATTAGTTGCTGCATTTCCATCGTTACAACAATGGCTACGTGTCAAAAGTACTTCATTAGTTGTAAAGCACTTTGGAACATCCTGTGGCCATGAAAGGCAATATATAAATACAAGCCCTTCTTATTTTTCTTATTGTTGCAGAATATATTACATCATATAAATGGAGCAAATTAAGGAGGAATTAACTCAAATCATAGCATGACGCCATTTCTGATAAAAGTGAGCTTTATATTACATGCAAGTTTTTTCCTTCTGTAATGGTGTTAAGTAAAGAAATAATTACATGTAGCTTTTCTGTACAAAAAAATTTGTCGAAATACGTATCTCAATTAGTGGCTAATTCTAATTTACTTTAACCATCTCACATTGCGAGAGCCTGAAATGTAGGAAATGCCTGTTTTTCTTCGCGGTGAACAAACACGAGAGGGTCTAGCTTTGAAAAGTGTGACATCTGACATCTTAAAAGATGCGTCTTTTGATTAAATACAATTCAGTCGACCCTGAAAATAAAAATTTCAGGGAAAAAAAAATCTTTGGAGAACAGTTGCCTCCATATCATATAACAGACAAGAGAAACTCTTTTAACTGCCGCACATGATGACTATATCAATTTTCCTTTCATAGTACGACTTGCAAGTGTTAAAAAGGTAGTCTCACCCTGCCAGGCAAATGTACAGTTTTACCTCAGGGCAGGATGGCAGTGATATTTTTCAGCAGAGGTAGGACCTTTTGCAAGTTGACACTGGAGCCTCCTGACAACAGGTGTGTTTCAGATAATGGGAGAGTTCAACATCCCTCAGTCAATGAAACATCTAGAGCAAAATTTCACATCTCCGGTGACTGGTTTGGTGAAATTCATCTTGGTTTGTTGAAATTGGCCTGGGTCCAAAACGATTATCAGTCACTTATGATCTTAAAAAAAAAACAATAACAGCACGGTCTAGTTTAAAGGGACTATTAGACTCCAGCCTTCCTGCCATTTCTACCTCGTTTTGATCCTAAATTTTATACCTTGACAGCTCTGAAGGTGAACTGTAAACAGTTTGATGGCTCTTACATAAGTCCCATGCTGCCCATTCATTTTGGAAGGGCATTTTAAAAAATAATTTAAATGACTGAACGGTAAGTCATTATGGGTGCAACTTTCCATTTTTGAAACTAAGTGTAGTGGGGGGGCAGATTCTGCTGGGCGGCGTGGTGGGAAATTGTGCCTATTCCACACTTGGAAGCTCATTAATTATGCACAGGCGAGTTTCTCTCTCGAATCACGTGGTGGGTCGGGAACAGATTCAACCCTAATGGGCTCGATGGTCTGGGCGCCCTATTTAAATGCCACTCTCACTCTCTCCAGTCCAGCTTTCAGAAGAGGTCATGTGAGAAATGGCAAAGAAGAAAGACCATCCTCGGTTTTGCCATGACTCTCTGGAGGCTCTCGGACATGGTGAGCGGCAACACCCTTTACCCCAGGGATGGGCACCAGGAAGCCCAGCAGCCTCACTTTGCCAACCTGGGGGGGTGCCATTGGGAGGGCGACGAGTGCAACCTCCCTTGAAATGCAATCCAGTGCAGGAAGGGGATGAATGATCTCAACCGCTCCACTGGGGTAAGTCAATCTTCTCCTCACTCCAACCTCACACTCTCATTATGGCATCATGCACTCAAAGGGTTACACTTCTCAGGGACCTCACACAATATTGGCGGGGGACACATCACCACTGATTGTCTCACGGGCACTTTAGCATCACCAACATCTCACCTATCATGCTGCACAAACTCCAACCTCAGCCCTTTGTCATGAAGAGATTAACGTCTATAATGTTATTGGAAATTATTTTTAAATTGGAATTGGAGTAGGGCCTGTGTCAATGTGTGTGGCTTAACTGGATTAAAGCCAGCTTGTCTGGATGCTTTGATGTATTGTAGTTTGAGATGTTAATTTGATAAATGTAAGGAGTAAAAGGTAAAGTGCAATTTGCATTTGTTGAATAAACCATTCAAAAGAATGGGTAAAATCTTGCACCTAGCTGGGAGACACCAAGCAACGTGTTTATATTACTAATAAAATTGGTAGAATGAAAGGTTTATTGTTAGGAGAGGTAATTTATTTTTTAAAACCTAGTAATACAATGGAAAATGTACATTCAAAGGGGAAGCTAGGTATAAACCAAAAGGAGTTTGTGTGTGTGTGAGTCAGAGACATTTAAGGTGTAACCAGCCTGTAAGCCTACAACTGCATCTGAAAAAGAAACCAAATTGCAAGGAGCCTCATTTTGAATTTGTAAGGTCAAATGTGCTTTGCCTGGTGTCTGTTTAAAGTCTATGGATTATTGTTGCCTTGGTGGAGATTTACCTGGGAGTGATTAATTTGGGGATTTGTTTAAAAATTTATTATGCTAGTAATTTGTAGACATGTGTATCGGTTTAAATTTGTTGTTAAATTAATAAATGTTTAATTTAGTTTTATATAAAAAACCTCTTGAGGCTTGGTGGTTTAATTACTGAATTCAGAGCTGCATCTCAAACATACCAATTGAAAATAGGTTATGACAGTTGTTCAAGTTTCCCTCTGGGATTTAAACAACTCGGCCTTTAGCAACTGCTGTGTCATAACACCCTTACTGGGTAGGGCTCAGCATACACAGCAGGCCTGCACGCTTCCCAATCCCTTCTCCATCTCTTCTCATCACATTCCATCTACTTCCAGGCCAAGAGGGAGAGATCCCAGACTGGAGGAAGGAGGGCCGATATAGTGGGCCTGACTAAATTTGTGGACCAAGCTGCACGGTTGACAGGGAAGGACAGGTATTGATCCTGTGGGGAAGGCAAGATCAACTTCTCCCAGCAAGCTAGTATGGACGAGGCCTCCATGAGTTCATCACATCCTGACATTCTCAATGAATGACACGCAATGATGTTATTATTCTGTTCATGAACTAAAGCTATCTGCTCTCTCTTACAGGCAGCAGGAGGTCCAGTCACACCAGCAGAGCCAACATACTCTTTACAAGGCAGCATGGAGTTGGGCATCCTCACTAGCCTTGGAGGATTATCTGTAATTGTCTCTCCAGTACAGAAGGCTGCCTTCATGATTAGTGCCAAAGCACGAGGCCTGCAGCTATGATGCTCTGTCCAACTATGTGTACATCTCAGTGTCTGCAAAAACCTTGCTAGAAAGATGGCCACCACTGTATCGAGGCTTTTGATGCAGCATCTATGCTGTTATAGCGACTATCACTTCCCAGAGCGCATCAATGGAGGGTTCGCTGTTGACCTTTCCAATGACCAGAGCCAAGTGAATCATGAGGTTTGAAGGTGCAAGGCTGAATGCTGAGATTGCTCTACATGTCATTGACTGTGAAGACCTATCAGTCTACATGCATGGAAGTAAGGGACGGAAACAATGTGGATGTGTGCCATTGCCTGTATCTTGTGGAGTCCTGTGGCTATCAATGTATCACGGGTACATCTTCCATTTTGTGCTTCTTCAAAGGCATCCTCACCTGGGAGTGACACTCATGATGTTCCTGATGTTCTTGATGTTCCTGCCCGTCCTCCTCTTCATCGTCCAAGGAGCTCTCAGCCTTCTCCATGTCTCCTTCTGGCAAGGGAGCCCCACTTTGAAGCACCAGGTTGTGAAGGGTGTAACACATCACGATGATGCAGGACACCCTCTGTACAGAGTAGTCAAGACACCCACCTGAGCAGTCCAAAGATCGGAAGTGCATTTTCAGGTTGCCAGTGGTTTAGCTCAATGATGGATCGTGTTGCCTTATGTGCCTCATTGTATCTCTCCTCCGCGTGACTCAGAGGATGACGCACGGTTGTCATGAGCCATTGTTCGATCAGGTACCCATTATCCCCATGCAGCCAGCCCTGTATTCGTTGAGGCCCTTCGTATATATGAGGCATTCAGGGAGTGACTGAGTCATGGCAACTCCCAGGGTACCTGGCACAAACATACCCAATGTGCTAATGATGCTTGCATACCAGCTGAACGTTCAGGGAGTGGAACCCTTTCCTGTTAATGAACATCAGGGGCTGCTGCCATGGAGACCTCAAAGCCACATGTGTGCAACTGATCGCACCCTGTACTCCAGGGGAGCCTGAGATAGATGCAAACCCTTGAAATCTAGCAGTCTGGCTAGCTTCATCGAGGGTGAAGTTCACATAATGATGAGCCTTATTGTAGAGGGCATCTGTCACCTCCTTTATACATTTATGTGCTAAGGACTGTGAGATACCGCATGGGTCCCCTGTGGGTCCCTGAAATGATCCACATGCAAAAAAAACTGAGCGCGGCGGTGACCTTCAGGGCCACTGGCTGGGGATGTCCTCCCAGTCCACGGGACATTAGATCCTCCTGCAGAATATGGCAGATATCATCCAGCAGCTCTCTTGACAAGTGGAGACAGGTGTGGCATTGTCTGCCGCTCTTCTCCAGATAGGAGAGTTTTCTGCGGTGGACCCTTGGTCGTGCGGGTTGCCTCCTTGGGGTGGGTCTAACCTCCTCATCCTCTGGTTGTTGCTGGGGCTCCCTTGGACCATAGACCTCAGCCCGGGCCTCCTCTTGAAGCTGCGCTAGACTGTGCAGGGCCCTCCTCCTCCTCCTTAGTCAGCTCATTGCCATCAATAAGGTAGCATTGACCACAGGCTCCATTCTTCAATCCTCCTTCTCCCTGGGGAATGATTGATCCAAGAGATTAATGAACACAGGGCAGATACAGTAGACCTCCCACTCGCACACAATAAGACAATGTAATTCCCCAGAGCTGTGTCTGCACTAATAGCTTTTCACTGATAGAACAGCTGAGGCAAACGCTTACATACCTAGGTGTCCATGGTGCCAATCCTGAAGCTTTCAATCCCACAGAACCTGAGAGAGCTTCGGAGACAAATGTGTGACCTTACCAAAGAAACTCCTGCAATCTAATATCATGTAGGCTAATCAACCTTAACTTGCACTTCAGCAATGACTTGGATGCCCTTAGGCCTATGATCAATGGCAATTTGATGAAGCACATTAGAGACTTTCATTGATGATGTGCTTCCTAGATGCTTGCCATCAATAGTATCCTCACATACCTCTCTGTTGATGCTCAAATGGAATGACTGCAGTGTGAAGCCAGTGGCTCCTACAGACTCTTTAAAGTGCTAAATATGGCAATGGCTTCAATGAAACCTTCTCAAGGAGATATTCCATTTTTCCCTCATCTTTGACTTCATTCCAATGTTTTGAGTGCAAGCGTGTTAAGGCAGCCCCATGAAATGGGGCCCCTAGTACAGCACTGGTCTCCTCCCACACTGACTCCAACCTGTCCTGTCCAGATTCTTCTCCAGCTTCAATTTCTGACTGCACCATAACTTCGAATTGCCAAGATGGCGGTGCCCAGATTCTACTATGAGACCAGCTTCAGCCCTCCCTCTGTGACTGATCCTGTCTCGCTAATCTTGGAGCCCCACAGTGTGCAGGTAGAGGTTACTCCCATTATTTTCCAGCCTCTCACAGTAATCCTGGATCCCATAGTCATTGTGGTCAAAATTCCAACCCTCCCACTTGAACCCATAACTGTAGATGTCCCAGTGCTCTCTGTGGACCTTACCCCGCCCCATCTTGAGGCTGTGTGTATGGTTACTCACAGCTGGAGGCCACCACCCCCACACCCACCCCCCAGGAAAGTATCAAACTCTGCCCTCTGTATTACATTTTCCCCCTTTACAGGCTGAAGATGCACCCCTAATCCTGACCATCCCATCTGTAGCCCAGTGCCAAGACAGACAAGACCATAGCCAGCAGCAGTAAGACCATGACCACACCCTGCACACCAAGCTGTGCCTTATCCCAGTTGAGCGCACAGCCCTTGTCCCTCCCTGGAGCGGGACTATGGAGTGTGATGTGCATTGCCCGCAAAGCCCCAGGACTGACTTCACTCTCGCACCTGACCTCTTGGCCCCAGATCAGGGACTATGACTGTCTTTCTCTTCGCTCTCCAATTCCTTCCTGGCTGCTGACAACACAGTGCCCCTCCTCCCCTCCATGAGTCTCTGTGCAACCCGTCCCTCATGCACAATCCTTTCCCCTCCCCCACCTCCATGAGTCTCTGTGCAAGCCTTACCCTCTTGCGCCAAACTAACTAACTCTGCCTGCTTCCTCCCCCAATCCGTGTAGTTCTGTTCCCATTCTACCCTTACTGTGTTTGTGTTCCAGCCGTTCATGTTGGGCTCCATCCATCTTCCCCACCCTCGGTCTCCCCTCTGCCTGCCATCATTCCCTCGCAGCCCCACCTTTGCCCATTGTCCCCCCATGTCTCCTTCCCTCCATCTCCCCCCGCTCCGCCAAACTCACCTTTGCCCATTGCCTGCCATGTTTCTTTCCTCCTCCACACCACCCCTACGCCCCCACCCCTTACCATTCACAACGCTGGTCTCTGTCTGGATTACTGCCCTACTTGAGCCCCAAGATAACACCATCCCGGGCAACAAAGAAAGGCAGTGAGGAGTGCAAGCCGACACTCCCACCAGTGTAGTGTCTCAGTGAGAGCCTGGAGCAGCACTGCAGCAGGTAGGCTTTGAGTGTTGCACTCACCTCGAAGTCAGGAGCCAAGTGTTTTCCCACCGATGGTTTTCCGATTTTTGGCCTCTCTCCAGATTTTATGGCCCCGCCTACCACGAAACCCTCTGCGGGCTGGAGGGGAAAAATTTCGCCCTATTTTGCTGCAGCCAGCATCGTAAAAAAAAAACCCTCTCCTGTGTTCTGCATTTTGACACCACAGCAAGTTCTACAACAAAAGGGTTTGGCAGCTTTCTAAGACCCCGCTCAGGGACAGAGGGACAGGAGGAAGCTAAAATAAAAAACTGAAACTGCTGGAAAAACTCAGCAGGTCTGGCAGCATCTGAGGAGCGAGGAACAGAGTTAACATTTCGGGTCCACCGAGGGAAGGTGTTCAGCCCAACTAAACTGTTGCACCGTTCATCGGGCAGAATATTTAGGTGGGCGGGCGGGCGCGATGGATGGGTTCGGGATCGGCAGGGGGGACAAGACCACCAACTGCGATCGGCCCCCGACTATGATTTCACGCTGGCTGTCCAATTAGCGGCCAGCCAACGTGAAGCGCGCGCTGAGATGCTCAGCGCTGCCGGGATGGGTGCAGGAGAAGGGCGGGCGCTAACGTCAGTGTGGGCGTGGGCGAGCGCTGACAGTAAAACCGCTGAAGGCAGAGAGCTGCCTCAGGGAGCTGAAGACCTGAGAAGCATTAAATAAAGTTTTTAAAATCAGGGCAAAAATGTCCAAGCCTCACAATCGGTCACTTGAACCTATACGTGATAAAATTGCTGTCCATAGATTTTTTATTTTTCTTTCATTTAATAACGGAAACCTCATCCCGCCCTTGGATGAGGTTTCACGAGAAATGCAAAGTCCACCTGGCTGATTCGCCCGTCCGCCAAACCGTGAGGTTGGACAGGCCACAAAAAACCAGAGGCATTTGTGCCTTTAATAACCTTAATTAGCCTCCCACTTGTCAGCGGGCGCACTTCCGACTTTTGCGTGTGCCCGCCGA
Source organism: Cetorhinus maximus (assembly GCF_964194155.1). Taxonomy (NCBI): domain Eukaryota; kingdom Metazoa; phylum Chordata; class Chondrichthyes; order Lamniformes; family Cetorhinidae; genus Cetorhinus; species Cetorhinus maximus. Next base: position 10,115,884 of record NC_135890.1, read on the forward strand.
CCGAAATATCGCGCGAACGCCGGATGACATCGGGACAGCCGCTTGACGCCATCTCGCGCAATTTCGGGTCCAATCGGTTGGGCGTGCGCCCACCCACCGGTCTAAAAAATTCTGCCCTATGAGACCATGGCTGATCTGCGACCTAATTCCATATAACTGCATTTGCCCCACGTCCCTCAGTACCTTTAGTTAACAAAAATCTATCAACCTCAGATATAAAATGAACAATTGATCTAGCATCAATTGCCATTTCCAGTATAGAGGGTGTTTCCTAATTTCGTTCCCTTCTCATCAGCCGCATTCGCTGCACACCAGGTTAGAGCAAAAGTGACAACATAAAAATCATAAAGGGTTAAAAGCAAAACATGGTTCCGCGTGCACAAGCGACTTAATGAAAAGATGACCCGTGTTAATTGGCACCTTTCTTAAAAGGAGCTGAATCAATATCTGATGATTAATGAGATGTTTAGCAGCACTGCTATTTAAAGAGATGGCCAGGGCATGAAATCAGTGTTTCCTGAAGTAAGGGGATTAAGAGGTGGCGTGAGGGGAAAATTAGTAATAGAATAATCATACATGGCCTCTGGGCAGTGTGGGCTTGATGGGCCTAATGACTTTTTCACACTCTGACTTTTCTTATGTTCTTAAAATTTCTGTCCAATGGAAGTTATTTCAGGTAGAAATATATTCTTAATCAATTTGTAGTGTGTCCTCATACTTTTGAGGCAACTTTATATATTATCCTTGTAGTGTTTCAATGTGGCAGACGTTTTCATCGGAGAATATTCGTTGGAGAAAAAAGCCTTGAACGAGTGCGAGAGGAAAGACAAGAAGCTGATGACGATGGCCAAGGTGACCCATTCTGGGGACGTTATTCAGCAGTTACAGGGAAAATTTGGTGGTCATGGATCAAGAAGATCGGAAAGCAGTGGCTGGTTGATAGGTGAGAATGGGGAAGAGCATCATCCAGGCCGAGATGTTTATGCATTGGCACGCACAGTTCACTAACCACCAAACTGCAGAATACATATATCCACTGAGAGAGAGAGAGAGGCAAAGAGCAATGAGAATGATCCAGCGAGCTGTCTGTCAGGTTTTACGATTTGTAGATTGCCTGCAGTATTTTTTACTATTCTTGATCCATACAGTAATGTATAGCACACCATACTCCTGCAAATCAATGTTATACAAGCATAATATATAAACACTGTATGACTGTGGAGTTGCTCTTTATCAATTATAGAGTTATAGAATTTTCCAGCACAGAGGAGGCCTTTCAGCCCATCGCACCTGTGCTCTCTTAAAGAGCTATCCACTTAGGCCCTTTCCTCCACTCTTACCCCTACACTTTTAAATTCATTTGCAAATCTTCACTTTCGGAAGCTACTTTGGATTCTGTATAAACAACTGTTGCTGATGGAACATTCCACGTCCCAAAAAAAAAACCATGGGTAAGATCGTTCCTTGCACTCTTTCACTGATGTTCTAAAATGCATTGCTCTAAGTTGTTGGCACACGCCAATAGGAATGGGCTTTCTCTATTTATTTTATCAAGGCTCCGTCATAACGCCTTTGTCACGTCTCCTCTTAACTTACTCTGTGATGTCACGCATCAGGGGAGTTCCCAGCAGTTGAATGTGATTTGGTGTCTTCTGCAGACTATTAACTCCAAAACACCACAAGTATGCAGTGATAGCCACTTTCCTTTTTAGGTTCACTGACACTCCTTCACCATTCAGTTAAACACCTTGAAACCAGGCTCCTCGAATATCACTTAGCGTGCTTATATGAAACCCCTTTGTTCACTGTTTTAACCAGGGCACAAATCCATTTCAAATAAATGGATTGTCACCTCTGCTGGAATAGCATGCAAAGACATTTCAGCAGTTAATATTCAGAGTCCAATTTCAAGGTGAAAAGGTTGAGGGGCTGATTCGCAGCCCATGTTTGGAGTAAATTTCCATATACATATTAAGAAGCACAGTTGGCGGGGGGGGTATTAAAGAGACTTGCAACAATCAGCAGTGTTCAAAGAGCACTCCCATCCATGGCTCATGACAGTAAATTTAAAAAATAAACCTCACAGCTAAATCAGCTAATGTGGCCCATAGCTCTGTAATCAGAAGCTTCTTAATTCAACCTTAATTAAATGAAAAAATGTGAAAGGGCTTTGGGTGCTCAGTTCTTGAGTATATTCAAGACTCTGATCGATAGATTTTTGGACTCTAAGGGAATCAAGGGATGGGGCTTGGACAGGAAAGTGCAGTTGAGGTCAATGATCAGCCATGGTTTTATTGAATGGCAGGACAGACTCAAGGGGCTGTATGGCCAACTCCTACTCCTATTATCTCCTTATGTTAATTAGCATACGTGTCCCGTGCATAATGAATATATTTAGCCATCAAGATGCCCTTTTAAAGGGTCTTGGAATGATTTATAAAGAAATGTAGACAAGGGCTCCTTTACATTATTTCTTTTAAATCAGGTGGAAAAGCAAAATTAAATAGGTTATGGATTCAGTTAAGGGTAACTTTGAAATTAGATCTGTCCTTGGAGAAGATGCAAGGAGTAGTTTCCCAACCTTATGGGTCCTGTAAAGAGCCTCACCGACCAGTTAGCTTCAGTCATGCGGGAGCTTGCTCTGTACAGATCTCCACAATTAACTTCAGCTTAAATAGCAGCGGGCAGTGAACCCCACATATCTCACAAGCATTTATAACAGGCAGGGCTGTGCCCCTGCACACAGGGGTAGAGAAGGGTTGTTCCTGCCAGATCTGAATTTCCTTCAGAGACAGAACAGAAGGTGAACAGCCCATGGATAATGTGGAGAGAACTGTTGATAGTGAAGGATATGCTAGAACCTTAACCAGGTTCAATGTAATTTCCTGTACGGGGCCCCCATATTTTGAATAATTTCTACATCAATCAACCAGAGTGGGAGTGGTCCAGGAGGTGACCTATCATGGGTCCACTATGTATCGTTGCCAGGGAAAAACAGCTTCTAGTGTAACTCCACTTATTTCAGAATTGAGCAGATAAAATAAACAAATCTCTCTACTTTTTTCACAGCAACAGTGAGTGTAATGTGTGATTCCTCTTTCCTTGTGAGCAGGAATCTCCAGAACATTTACCAGAATTGCTGAATGTCAAACAGATGCTGTGTAGGAGCCACAGCAAGAAAGACCCTCTCTGCCTCACTCAGATTACATCAGTATTGCTGCTTTCCAAAGTTGCCTGAATCTTACTGGCTCCTTAGTTCAGTCTTAACTGCCCCAGCCTGGGGTGTCCACTTGCATTGTGGAGCCATTTCCTAATATCTTCCAGAGAAAATAATGCTCTGCTCTCTGGGGGATGGCTTGCTGGGCTCCAATAGCCATTTTAAGCCCATCCAAACAAACAGTCAGGCTTGTAGTATGCCTACTTGTTAAAATAGTTGTTTACATAACCTTTGAACCACTTAGAGCATTAATATGGGCTCTAATTGAAGCCTGTCTGCAGTATAGGATGTGACAGCAGAGTCTGATGCTTGATCCTCCTGTCCACTGCCTTATTTCTGAAAAGTAATTTTGAAAAGTTTCAGTTAACAATGGTTGTTAAAGCTGGCGGGCTACAACATCTCTGTGTGCACAGGCTTACTGACATTCCTGGCCTGGTCACTCCCCGCTTAGTCCCACAATTCCTTTCATTATTTTTCCCGACATCCCTCCCTTCACTCACGATTTGCTGCTTGATGTTTCCTCTTTTTAATGTAATATTCGGCTCTCCTTAGTTCATTTTCCTTCCCTGGGTGGGGGCAGGAGTGGAGCTTAGACAAGGAGGCTAGAAGTCACCCAAGGGTGAGAGACGGCTATTCTTCCAGTTGAAGCTCCAATGTAACTGGCTCAGTGCAGCGTCCAGCTCCGTTTCAGATGCCCTACTATCTTACCTGGTCGATAATCAACACGTTTATCATCCCTCTCATTTATGTTCTATGGTCCTATAGTTTGAACGAATGTTTGTGGTTCATATGTTCTCTATTTAATATTTCATACATTTCAATGCGCTTGAGCGTTTCCTTATGGCTCATTCCTTTCTCTTGGGATTGCTCTTCATGTCCCTTTATAAAACATAGTGGAATGGACTGCACACAACACTCCAATTGCAATACCCCCCCACAAGCTCATGTTCCACCGACTTAATCATTATGCTCTTTGCCTTTAATTTTGGTTATTGTATTATTTTTATTAAACAAAAAAATGCTCCTTCCAATTTCTCCTGTTCTCCCCTGAAGGCACTAATTCTTCCTGGGGTGTAGCTCTATAGGGACATGGAGGCCATTCTACATGTGTCCGCTACATGGTGAGCACCAGTACTTGAGAAGGTGAAGATCGTCACAGCTCAGGACCGATCTTGCCCACTAGTCACATCGGCATTGGTTCCTGTAGAAGCTCTTGGTCAGCTGCCCGGGGCTGGATTTCCATCCTACAAGTGGGTAGCAGGAGTCGGGAAAATTCCCTGCTCAGCCCACCCGCCTCAGGAGGAAGTGCCAGAAAAGATGGGATTTTCATCCCAGGGGTGTAGCTTCATACGCAGCCACAAGGGTTGCTGACTGCCAAGGCGGGTCGTTTATAAGACCCATCTTGGTGCGCTGGGACTTCGTCCTAGTTGTAATACTGACAGCAAAACAAATAACAGCCCTCTAGCTCTCACCACCCACACTCCCTCACTCCACACACACACTTTTCATACCCCATTCATGCCACTCATGCCACCTTATGCACCACCCACCCCCCCACCTCCTTGGCCCCTCATACCTTCCATGATAAGCTATGCCTCCCTACACAAGCTTAATTATGCATTCTTGGCTGAAAACCCAAGCATCCATTAGACTGTGCCCCAGGGAAAACATTGCTTGATTGACAGCAATGGCTGTGATCTATTCTATCAATTGCCCAATGTTTATTTACACAAGGTAAAAAGGTTTCAAGTGCTTGCAGTTTCAACTATTGATATTTTAAAGGGTCTGGTGATTGGCACTCTTATACAGCTTTAGTGACAGGAGTTTTTTTAAAGAAAGTAGAAATATATGAACAAATGACTTTTATAAAGCATTTTCACACACCCTATTGTCACTATAGGTTTAATTATTTGTGTACAGAATGTATTGGGTGAATGGGCATAAAAGTGCCATAGTTTGGCATAGAGGGTATAAAAGGCCATGGGCGCTGGGTAGTGGGCCATAGCTTGGCATGGAGGCTATGAGGGGCCATGGGCAGGGAGCCATAGCTTGGCACGGGGAGCATGGGGAGCATGGGGAAGACCCTTTGAACTCATCGTTCAAAAGGTTCTTTCATCCAGACTATGGTTTACATCACCTTTGAGGGACCGTGAACCACAAGTCCTATAAAAACTGGCTCAGCTCCACAAAAATTGTGGGGGGCTGGAAGATACCTATCCCCAAATGGAGTTGTCCAGGTCAGGAGTGCAGGGGGAGGGCTTGCGACCCGCACCAGCCCACAACCTCAACCCACATGAGTGAAAATCGGGGGCACCGGGAATGGGGTTGTGAATCCCGATATCGGGTCCCGGCTGCCATTTTCCCACCTCCACAGAGTCTCCCCGACTCCATGAAAATCCAGCCCATGGGCTCTGATTCCCTTTCCTCCTTCCTCATTGAGGAACACGAAAACCAACTGTAGTGTATCTTTTCCAGCATCATCCAATCTCGCACAGCCCGTGGATCAAACCTGGGGGCTCTTTGGTTTATGGATATCTCTAACATTACTTTGTGACTGAACGATTGTGGGTGCTTCTTATAATTTCATGCTTTAAAGCTTCTGCCATCTGCTGCCATGATCTTGACATATGGTGTGGGTAATGAGCACCTATACCTACATCCCACAGTGCGATCCCATTCTTGAGATATAAATGTTATACATGGGCAATAGTAACACTAAAATATTGATATTTTCCAGACTAGTGTAAGGTTGGCCCAATTTCCTCTCAATACATAGAAGGTTCCTGACTCTGCATGTTCACAATTATGAAATGTAGCCTTCTCGTTGTATGTGCTATGTCACAAAACCTCTAAAATGCCCGAACTTAGAAAATCCATGTAAACTTTGTTGAATTAGCTTAAAAACCTTGAAATAAAAGAACAGCGATTAAAGGCCAAAAAAATTTGGCAAGTACACATATATTAAAAACACAATCACGGGCCGGGAATTGGAAGAGTGCAGAAGTGCCTCAGTCAGGTAATAAATTTAATGCAATATTTATAAAGATAATTTAATACATAATTAAAATGACAGCCTATGACACAACACTATCAGGCACTGTACACACTTATTGCTCTGCGGGTTCATTTTAATCATCTATAGAGTTGAAAGCTAATATTCAAGACATTCTAAACTCCCCAACCGTGAAAAAACAGCGTGGCTTTCATTTAATAACAAGAGTCACGCTGAAATGAGTAAAATTTATTCAGGCTATCCTGGCTGTGTTCTTCGAATGGTAACTTGACTGAATTGTAAATGTGGGGAAAAGAAAAGGAATTAAGCCCAAGTGACTACTGTCTTCAGAACTTACCCGCCTCCACTCAAATGCATCGAGACATTAATGTCTACTTTGGAATGAGATCGCAACCCTAACCTCTGAGCCACAGGGGATGGAAGTGGACCCGGGAGCAGACAGAGGTTGAGATCTGCAGGGTAATTGATAGTTCGACACCCGTCTCCTGTGAACTCCTGGATGACAGAAAACAAAATATAACCTCCTTTGCACAGTGGCACTCGCAGCTGATAAAGTGTGGCTTCCCCCACCCCACCCCCAGCTGGCAGCTAAGAATGTTGTACAGTGGACTTTCTACTTGGCTGCTAGTTATATTAAATTGAAAAGTCGCTCACTGTGGCTGCTTTCTTTCTCCTGTTGTTTTATCTACTCATTGCATGTTGCAGTAAATCTTTACCAACAACAAGGACTGTCTGATCCACACCTTAAGTGGCCCATGGAAAGAAGTTCCCTGAATACTGTATGAGAAGATTTTTTTCCTAAAATGCCCAGAAGGAAAAAGCAGTTTGGACTCTTATTTCCCAGTTTTTCCTGGCATTCCATTTTAAGTTACACAAGATCAGTTCGGACCAGTACTCTTATTTCCCAGTTTTTCCTGGCGTTCCAGTTTAAGTTGTTACAAGACCAGTTCGGACCAGCATTGTTATTTCCCGGTTTTTGCTATTTTGTTCCTGCTGGCTGGCTTATTAGCGTAAAGATAACTTGGTTTTGTTTCAATTTGCACGTGATTAAATGTCCTGCAACTGGCTTGCCAAATGACTTTTCCTGCAAGATTTTGTGGTCTTTGAGGAGCGGAAGATGTAGAAATTGTTGGGGTTTGTAATACTGCACAAAATCATTGCCACCAAATTCCACCTGGTTCTGTCGGAGCAAACTGCGCTAAGATCTTTCTCTGCACATAAAATTATGGAGGGCATCAACTCAAAAGTGGAGAAAGAATATGGGTGCTCCAGTTTTTGCGTGTGTGAGAAGAGTGACACAGTGTCAATTCCCTGTGTCAGAATGGTGAGGCACCCCCACCACCTGATGTCCTGGTGTTGGGCCTCAACTCTCTTTTCTATGAAGCAGGCAAATGATGCATCTTTAAAGATTGGGCATCTGTTATTCTCACATCTTCTTTTATTCATTCATGGGATGTGGGCATTGCTGGCTGGGCCAGCATTTATTGCCCATCTCTAATTGCCCATGAACAGGTGGTGGTGAGCTGCCTTCCTGAACCGCTGCAGGCCATGTGGTGTAGGTACACCCACCGTGCTGTTAGAAAGGGAGTTCCAGGATTTTGACCCAGCAACAGTGAAGTAACGGTCGATATATTCCCAAGACAGGATGTTGAGTGGCTTGGAGGGGGGCTTTCAAGTGGTCGTGTTCCCATGTGTCTGCTGCCTTTGTCCTTCTAAATGGCAGTGGTCATGGGTTTGGAAGGTGTTGTCGAAGGAGCCTTGGTGAGTTCCTGCAGTGCATCTTGTAGATGGTGCACACTGCTGCTACTGTGCGTCGGTGGTGGAGGGAGTGAATGTTTGTGGATGGGGCGCCAATCAAGTGGGCCACTTTGTCCTGGATGGGGTCGAGCTTCTTGAGTGTTGTGGGATCTGCACTCATCCAGGCAAGTGGGGAGTATTCCATCACACTCCTGACTTGTGCCTTGTAGATAGTGGACAGGCTTTGGGGAGTCAGGAGGTGAGTCACGCGCTGTAGGATTCCTATCCTCTGACTTTCTCTACAAGAAAGCTGGGTTGGGAGGTGACAGTGACAGGGGTTGGAGGAAATGATTGCAGGAGGTAGGTAGGCGTGCTTTCACTGTTGTAATGCAGCTGAATGTCGTGAATGTATGGTATGGACTAACGGATACTGGTGCTTTAGACAAGCAGCCATTCTTTACACATGACCCTGGTGAATAATGGTAAGATATTCAACCATGGCGGGCATCATCCAAAGAGCATAATTGAATCTTTTTACCATTCACCATGTTGTCTTCTATGATGAATCATTCTTTCCCAACCTTCAATCTCATGGAATTCGTCATCTTCTTCAGTCTCTTATTAGTATAATGAATGTATGTGCAAACAAACATACATTTTCCTTTTTATTTCTCTGCTGTTGCCAGGTACTGACTAAACAGACACAATCCAATGGTTCAGGCAACTAAAGCACCCAGTTCGTAGACAACTATCCTAAACACTTGCCTTTGGTAAAATTGTCATGTGACAATCAGAACAAATAATGTTGGCAATGCACGAAGGTTCTGACAGAGTATGACAAAGAGAAATTAAAGTTTCTGCTGAGACTCTTTATCAAAACGTTCCCAATAAAGATTTTTTACGCAACATGTTAATCTGTTTTTACTTTTTGCAGGTGTTTCTCTTCCTATTTGGGATTTCCAGCCTTCTCTCTTCTTCAATGTTTGATGTTATTTTGTACAACTGAGGACAGCAAACAGCAAAATCTACAATGTAACAGGAAGAAAAAGGCTTGCGTTTCCCTCGCATCCTGCCCTATCTCATGGAAACATTTTAAAGCGATTCGTATACTGAATTGTTAAGAGCAAAAGAAAGACAATTTGCACATAGGGCCAGGGTCCCACAAATAGCATTGTGATAATGACCAGATAATGGCCCAAATCTTCCAGTCTTCAGATCGTCGGAGACCGGACGTATGACTGCGGAAGTCCAGACGCACTGACCCATGTGGGAATTTCCCGGGAAGTTTCAACTTCTGATGGGCAATTCCCCTTCTCGCCGGGACCCTCCGTGAAAATCTCCGACTCTGAGTTAGGGTCAGAGACTTGGGAGAATTCCGATGCAATTATTTGGGTGGTTACCCAGGAACTGTTAGGCAGACTAAAACCTAGTCTTATTTCTGGTTAACTACACGACTGATTCCCCCTATCGCTCACACTGATCCCCTGACTGCCCCCAGAACCGACTACCACCTCAGCCACCTCATCCATCTGCCACCTGACCCACCTACCACCTGACCCACCCATCACCTCACCCAACTGCCGCCCCACCCACCTACCATCTTGCCCACCTGTCACTTCACCCACTTACCTTCCACCCACTTATCCAGCTGCCCGCTTACCAACTTACCTACCCGCCCTATTCATTCACTCATTCATCCACTCACCCATTCGCTAACATTCAAACTGGACATTTAATCTTACCAAAAGGCAGCTAGTGCTGTAAAACAGGCTGTGTCCTGTCTTCAACCTGACTCTACTCCGCTGCGATGGAGCTCTACGAGGGATGTCGCACTCTACATTCCTGGGAAAGCTGAGCTTGGGAGGTCCCGGAAGAAATGCGGAGCAGCATTGGAGGAAATGTTCAATTGGAGTGGCATTCCGACGATGATTACTGCTACCCGGAAGATCCAGGCCATTCTATTTTAGCAACGTTGGCCAAGGGATAAATACTAGCCAAGACACTGGGGAGAACTCCCCGCTCTTCTCTGCGTAGTGCTATGAGTTCACTTGAGTCCACATCGGAGGGCAGGCATGGCCTCGCTTTATTGTTTTATCCTAAAGACAGCATCTCCGGCAATGCAGCCCTCCCTCAGTACAGAGTGCAAAAGCAGGAAACAGCGACCTGCAGAGCCAGGGGACCTCATTTGCCTATATTGAAATAAATAGTGTTCAGGATTTGCCTGGCAGATCACAGATATGGCCAAAAAGCATAAGCAAACTTGAGGTAGGTGATTCAATGGTGAAAAGCAGGTGGTAATGGCTTCTATCCAATTTTGATGCTATAAAAATAGTTTTGCTCTACTTATACACACCTAATATGCAAGGAATTCATGGCCCACAAGGTTTAGCTTTCCCTTCAAGTAAACATCACAGACACACATGAATAACAATGAATCAGTGCTGATAGCAACAATGCCTATAGAGGTGTGAAATTAAGAAGGAGATCACAGAAAGATGTGGTCACAAATATAAGATCGTCATCTAATAAACCCAATAAAGAGTTCAAGTGGTTGAATCTTAAATGCCCTCTGAAATGGCCTAGGAAGCCATTCAAAAAGTATTAAACTGCCACAAAGTCTACAAAAAGGGATTAAACTGGATGAGCCACCAGACGTGGACCTGGGCACCGTAAATGACAAGGCAAACCCAACCCTGTCAACCCTGCAAAGTCCTCCTTAATAACATCTGGGGGACTGTTCCAAAATTGGGGGAGCTGTCCGGCAGGCTAGTCAAGCGACAGCCTGATATAGTCATCCTCACGGAATCATACCTTACAGATAATACAGCCACCACCATCACCATGCCTGGGCATGTCCTATCCCACCGATAGGACCCACCAGAGGTGGTATATAGTCAGGAGGGAGTTGCCCTGGAGGTCTTCAACATTCAACTCTGGACCTTATGAAGCCTTATGGCATTAGGTCAAACATGACCAAGAAAACCTCCTGCTGGTATAAAAACGTAAAATACTGGAAAAACTCAGCGAGTCTGGTAGCATCTGTGGAGAGAGAAACAGAGTTAACATTTCAAGTCTGTATGAGTCTTCCATATGACCTTCCATTGGTTAACACCTACCATCCCCTCTCAGCTAATGAATCAGTATTCTTCCATGTTGGACACCACTTGGAGGAAGCAGAGGGTGGCAAGGGCACAGAATCTACTTTGGGTGGGGGATTTCAATGTCCATCACCAAGACTGGCACGGTAGCACCATTACTGCCTGAGCTGGCTGAGTCCTAAAGGACAAAGCTGCTAGATTGAGTTTGCAGTAGGTGGTGAGGGAACCAACAAGAGGGAAAAACATACTTGACCCTGTTCACACCAATCTACCAATCACAGATACACCTTTCCATGACAGTATTGGTAGGAGTGACCACCGCACAGTCCTTGTGGAGACGAAGTCTGTCTTCACATTGAGGATACCCTCCATCATGTTGTGTGGCACTTACTACCATGATGAATGGGATAGATTTCAAACAGATCTAGCAACTCAAAATTGGGCATCCATGAGGCACTTTGGGCCATCAGCAGCAGCAGAATTGTACTCAAACACAATCTGTAACCTCATGGCCTGGCATATCCCCCCAATCAACCATTACCACCAAGCCAGGCGATCAACCCTGGTTTAATGAAGATTGCAGAGGGCATGCCAGGAGTAGCACCAGGCATACCTAAAAATGAGTTTTCAACCAAGTGAAGCTACAACACGATTACTTACGTGCCAAACAGTGGAAGCAGCATGCAATAGACAGAGCTAAGCAATCCTACAACCATTGGATCAGATCTAAGCCCTACATTCCTGCCACATCTAATCATGAATGGTGATGGACAAATAAACAACTCACTGGAGGAGGAGGCTCCACAAATATCCCCATCCAGAATGATGGGGAAGCACAGCACATCAGTACAAAAGACAAGGCTGAAGCATATTTGTAGCCATTTTCAATCAGAAGTGATAAGTACATGATCCATCTTGGCTTTCTCCTGTGATCCCCAGCATCATAGCTGCCACTCTTAAGCCAATTTGATTCACTCCACATGTTATCAAGAAACAGCTGAAGGCCATTCTGCAAAGGCTAAGGGCCCTGACAATATTCCGGCAATTGCACTGAAGACTTGTGCTTCAGCACTAGTCGTGCCCTGAGCCAAGCTGTTCCAGTACAGTTACAACACTGGCATCTACCTGGCAATGTGGAAAATTGCCCAGGTATGTCCTGTCCTCAAAAAGCAAGATAAATCCAATACAGCCAATTACTGCCCCATCAGTTTACCCTCGATCATCAGCAAAGTGATGGAAAGTGTCGTTGACAATGCTATCAAGCGCCACTTACTCAGCAATAACCTGCTTACTGATGCCCAGTTTAAGTTCTGCTTAGTTCCTGGCTTCGTTACAGCCTTAGTCCAAACTTGGACAAAAAAACTGAACTCAAGAGGTGAGGCGAGGGTTACTGAACTTGACATCAAGGCAGCTGTTGACCAAGTGTGATATCAAGGACCCCTAGTAAAACTGAGGTCAATGGGAATCAGGGGAAAACGGTCTGCTGGTTGGAGTCATGCCTAGCACAAAGGAAGTTGGTTGTGGTCGTTGGAGGTCAACTATGTCAGTCCTGGGACATCACTGCAGGGGTTCCTCAGGGTAATGTCCTAGACCCAACCATCTTCAGCTGTTACATCACTCACCTTCCCTCCAGCACAAGGTCAGAAGTAGGGATGTTCATTGATGATTGCACAATGTTCAGCACCATTCGTGACTCCTCAGATACTGAAGGAGCCTGTGCCCATATGCAGCAAGACCTGGACAATATTCAGGCTTGGACTGATAAGTGGCAAGTAACATTTGCGCCACACAAGTGTCAGGCAATGACCACCTCCAACAAGAGAGAATCCAACCATCTCTCCTTGACATTCAATAGCATTACCATTGCCAAATCCCCCACTATCAACATCCTGGGGATCACCATTGGCCAGAAACTGAACTAGACTAGATATATAAATACTGTGGCTTAAGCATAAGAGCATGAGAAATAGGAATAGGAGTAGACCATTCGGCCCCTCAAGCCTGCTCCACCAATTAGTAAGATCATGGCTGATCATCTTATGTTTCAATTTCCACATCCCCATCTAACCCCAATAACCTTTGATTCCCTTGTCTAACAAGAATCTATCTACCTCTGCCTTAAAAATATTCAATGACCCCACCCCCACCACCTTCTGAGGCAAAGACCTCCAATGTCGCACAAATTCTCCTCATTTCTGCCCTAAAAGGGCAGCCCCTAATTTTAAAACAGTGCCCCCTAGTTCTGGACTCACCCACAACAGGAAACATCCTTTCCACATCCACCTTGTCAAGGCCGTTCAGGATCTTGTATACTTCAATCAAATCACCCCTCACTCTTCTAAACTCCAGTGGAAACAAGTCCAGTCTGTCCAACCTTTCCTCATAAGACAGCCCAGTCATTCCAGGTATCAATCTAGTGAACCTCCTTTGAACCGCCTCCAATGCATTTACGTCCTATCTTAAATAAGGAGACCAAAAAAAAGAACAGTTCTGCCGAAGGGTCGTGAGGACTCGAAACGTCAACTGATTTCTTCTCCACCGATGCTGCCAGACCTGCTGAGTTTTTCTGTTTTTACATCTTCCCTTCACCCCCCTGGCGACATTCCGCAGGGATTGTTCCCTCTGGGATACCCTGGTCCACTCCTCCATCACCCCCTACACCTCAACCCCCTCCCACGGCACCTTCCCATGCAACCGCAGAAGGTGCAACACCTGCCCCTTTACTTCTCCTCTCCTCACCGTCCAAGGGCCCAAACACTCCTTTCAAGTGAAGCGGCATTTCACTTGCACTTCCCTCAATTTAGTCTACTGCATTCTCTGCTCCCAATGCGGTTTCCTCTACATTGGAGATACCAAACGCAGACTGGGTGACTGCTTTGCAGAACACCTTCGGTCTGTCCGCAAGCATGACCCAGACCTCCCTGTCGCTTGCCATTTCAACACTCCACCCTGCTCTCATGCCCACATGTCCGTCCTTGGCCTGCTGCAATGTTCCAGTGAAGCTCAACACCAACTGGAGGAACAGCACCTCATCTTCCGACTAGGCACTTTACAGCCTTCCGGACTGAATATTGAGTTCAACAATTTTAGATCATGAACTCTCTCCTCTATCCCCACCCCCTTTCCGATCCCCCCTTTTTTTTCCAATAATTTATATAGATTTTTCTTTTCCCACCTATTTCCATTATTTTTAAATGTATTTCCATCCATTGTTTTATATCTACCTTTTAGCCTATTTTGATTCCTTCCCTTCACCCCATTCCACCCCCACTAGGACTATCTGTACCTTGCTCGTCCTGCTTTCTACCCTTAATTAGCACGTTCCTTAGATAATATCACCACCTTCAACATCTCTTTGTCCTTTTGTCTATGACATATTTTGGCTATCTCCACCTATCACTGGCCCTCTATCCAGCTCTACCACCCCCCCCCAACTTAAACCAGCTTATGTTTCACCTCTTTTCTATTTTTACTTAGTTCTGTTGAAGAGTCATACGGACTCGAAACGTTAAATGTGTTCCTCTCCGCAGATGCTACCAGACCTGCTGAGTTTTTCCAGGTATTTTTATCCTTACTTTTATGTTCAATCCCTCTCATAATAATGGAAAGCATTCCATTAGCCTTCTTAATTATTTGCTGTACCTGCATACTAACTTATTGTGACTCATATACTGGAACACCTAGATCCCTCTTCACCTCAGAATTTTGCAGCCGTTCTCCAGTTAAGTGGTACTCCGCTTTTTTGTTCTTCCTGCCAAAGCGAACAACTTCATATTTTCCCACATTAAACACCATTTGCCAGATCTTTGCCCACTCACCCAACCTATCTTTATCCATCTGCAACCTCCTCTTCACCACATACTTTCCTACCTATCTTTGTGTCATCTGCAAATTTAACTACCATATCTTCACTCCCCCCATCTAAGTCATTGAGGTAAATCATGAAAAGTTGAGGCCTCAGTTCAGACCCCTGTGGGATGCCACTCGTCACTTCCTGCCAATCAGAAAAGGACCCATTTATGCATACTCTCTGCTTTCTGCCAGCCAGCCAATCTTCTACCCATGCTAATATGTTACTCATTAGACCATGCACTTTTTTATTCCATACTAATCTTTAATGTGGCACCTTATCAAATACCTTCTGGAAATCCAAATACAGTACATCTACAGGCTCCCCTTTATCCACTGTGCATGTTACCCCTTCAAAAGACCCCAATAAATTGGTTAAACATGATTTTCCTTTCACAAAACTATGCTGGCTCTTCGCAATTGCCTCGAGCTCTTCTAAGTGCCCATTAATGATCGATTCTAATAATTTCCCCATGACAGATGTCAAGCTAACTGGCCTATAGTTTCCTGTTTTCTGCCTCCCTCCCTTCTTGGACATAGGGGTTATATTTGCTACTTTCCATCTGATGGAACCTTTCCAGAATCTAGCTAATTTTGTCAAATACTACAGCAGATCAGATGTTGGGAACTCTGCAGAGAGTAATTCACCTCCTGACTCTCCAAAGCCTGTCCATCATCTACAAGGCACAAGTCAGGAGTGTGATGGAATACTCCCCACTTGCCTGGATGAGTGCAGCTCTAACAACACACAAGAAGCTTGACACCATCCAGGACAAAGCAGCCTGCTTGATTGGCACCCCATCTACTATCATCAACATTCACACCCTCCACATTCACACCAGCGCAGTGGCAGCACTGTGTATCATCTACAAGATGCGCCGCTGGAACTCACCAAGGATCCTTCGACAGCACCTTCCAAATCCGCAACCACTACCATCTAGAAGGAGAAGGGCAGCAGACATATGGGAACATCACCACTTGCAAGTTCCCCTCCAAGCCACACACCATCTAAATACATCACTGTTCCTTCACTATCACTGGGTCAAAATCCCGGAACTCCCTCCCTAACAGCACTGTGGGCGTTCATACAACACCTGGACTGCAGCGGTTCAAGAAGGCGGCTCACCACCACCTTCTCAATGGCAATTAGGGATGGCATTAACTATGGCCTAGCCAGCGATGCCCACATCCTATGAACTAATAAAATAAAGGAGAAGGTATTTTACCCAAAGAGTGGTTAGAATGTGGAACTCGCTGCCACATGTAATACCTGAGGTGAATAGCATTGATTTCTTTAAGGGGCAGCTGGATAAGTACATGAGATAGAAAAGAGTAGAAAGACATGCAGATTGGGTGAGATGAAGTGGGGTGGGAGGAGAGTTGTGTACAGCATAAGCACTAAATAGCCTGTTTCTGTACTGTAAAAATGTATAACTATTTACAGTGAATGACTAAAGTTCCTGACTGATGGCTGAACAACCACATACAACGAAAGGTTGAATTGGCTACAGCAATTGCAGGTTAGGCTTGTGTGGACTTAGTGGTCTTGGCCAATATGGGACATGGGAAAAATAAATATTGTTCTGCTTCCTTGGTGGCAAAAGCTTCCAAAACTGCAGCAACGCAGATGATAACCAGCACAGTGAAGGCAGGGGAAGTTTGCCAAATTCTTTCAAGGCTAAAATCCAAAATACACTCTTCGAGTTAAGAAAAGAGGGGCCAAAGGACACAAATTTACAGTGGTGAGAAGTAAATTTAGAGTAGAGATCAGAAAGAACTTGTTTACTCAAAGAGCGATGAAAGTTTGGAATTTTCTGCCAGGTGAGATAATAGAAGCGCTTCAAATAGGGACCAATGAAACTTGGTTGTTATAATGGAAGGTTAGCTACTGAAGAGGTGAACTTGACATTCTAGCCTTATGTTCCTTTATTCTGTGTCATTTGTTGCTCAACAGTCAAATATCCCATTCCCCAAGCCTCTTCCTTTGTAAGCAGTCGGGTATCGCTGAAAGGCCTGGACTGATGCAGCCGCTAATTTTCTCTCTCCTCTTCCTACACCCAAATTGCTTTGTTAAGGTTTTGACAGCCAGCTCCCCATGAATCACAGTCAGCTTGCCATTTCTAGTCACGTTCAAGTTTTTTTGGCACAGGGTAACGCCTTCAATGCATCGGACCTGGCTGAAACTCTCATGCCGAGGATTTTCCGATTTTGACAATACTCTGAAGACAGGCAGAAGCTTAGGGTTGACGTCAATAACTCTTCTAATGGTTCAAAGGGAAAAAAAGAACTGTCGGAGCTGGCCAAAACATTCAAATCTTCAACTCATCACAATTAATATTGAAATAAATTGCTTGCAATTTGAAGTTCAAGAGAAAGCTGATTGTGCCGACAGTAAAGGTTCTGTAAAAATGTTCTGCGCAGTTAGTATGTTCTAGTTTTCTTTCAAATTGGGAACATAATTATTTCAATGTAATTTTGAGATGGAGAAAGCTTGGCAGTTGCAGTGAAGCAGATAATTAGTCTTTGGAATAAAGCAGTTCAGAATAATTAATACATCAAAACTCAACTAACTTTTTCTAATTATTTTTATTTAATCTCCGTCCTAATAACTGTTATACTCTGCTGAGCATGATTGCACCTTGTTCATAGATTAAGCTGCACATTATTCCTGGAGTATGGGACCATGTGGAATATTAACAAACCGTGGCACGGAAAAATGAGAACAGCATTAATTCCAGATAGAAACGCTAAATTGGAATTTCTCCTTTCTGTAAGCACTTGCTTAGAATGCAAAGACGGAAATTCAAGATTGGAGGGAGTCTGAGGACGAGTTGGATCAGTTGAGTTCAAGGAAAGGAAAAAAAGAGAGGAGCCAACACTTTACATTAAGTTGTAGGGTACCTCACTGGAGCAATTAATGGTCTTGCAATGACCAACTCATCCCATAGTCCACTAAAGTATAATAGGATTTGATGGTATGTTTGCGGAACACTTGTAATTCTTATGGGATTTTCCGATATTACAACAGTGACAACACTTCACAAATACTTCGCTGGCCGTGAAATATTCTGGAAAGCTTCTGAGGGTCATGAAAGATGCTATATAAATGCAAATATTCCTGTTCTTTCTATTGCAAACCCAGGAAGGATGCATTTTCCATAAAAGAGCAACTTCGGATGGGCACGTTTTTGTTTTGTTGGTTCATTATTTGTTCCACCTGTTGTCAGGAGCAGCCTGAATTGATGGGCATTATCTGCAGATTGGTAAACTGTCACACTGTCTCCACATGACCACGCAGGCATGTGTACCTCGGACCACCCCTCACCCAATGCTTGGTCCGTCAAAAAATTTAGCTGAAAGTATTTCTCCCCTAATTGAAGATAGCAACTGGTGCTGCCCTTTGCAAAATAAAGAAGAACATTCACACCATCCTTGCTTTGAACTTCAGTCATTCTGTTTCCATTTTGCAAAGTTCCTGTAGCCATCAGGAATTTCTCTTTTTAAAAAGAAATAGACAAGTATTCCAGTTTGTAAATACAGGGACCAATGGGTAACCCCATGAGAAGGCAGGGTGGATGTTTGTCTTCCGCATTCTTCACAACATTGATGCTTGTGCAACTTTGAAGCTGGGTAATCTTGGTCAAAAACATTGCGGCCGACAGCTTTGATTGCGCCCGAAAATGAGTATGCAGGAAGTTGGCACCGGGGGAGCTGATCATGAAATCAGGAAATCACAGTTGCCACTCCTCATTGCAGCAATCTGATTGAAGAACCTGCACTATATTGAGAAGTAATAACTATCTGTCCCACTCCACTTTCGGTGTAATTATTTGCTTTCATGTGTTATGGGCTGCTCAACCTTTTTTTTTGGAGGGGGGGGGATGTTGGGATGGGTGGTGGGGAACTAAATGCCAGCCTTCACTTGTTTTCTAGGTTGGTTTGTATGAAGGAATTAAATGGTACAGAAAAGAAAGACCCAGGACGTAGCTTCAAACTAAACTGGGAGGGTAGGATGAGATGTCATAGGGGCAAACTGGTAAAAGGCAAACTTACAACTGAAGTCAGGAAGCTCTTCACACAAAAATGATTTGGTGGAGATCCAGTTAAGGCAGTGGAGGGAAAAAGCTTGAGATCGATTAAAAATTGGTGGTCCAAGGTGAGTTTTTTTCACATGGGATTTAAGATGGGCTGAATAACTTTTATGATGTTTGGGCAGCCTGGTAATTTGATACCTTAAATTGCTTATGCGTAAACAATGAAAAATAAATACTCAGGCATTCACCGCAGCTCCAGTATAATAGAAGTGTCATTCATTGAGTTACATGGTAAGCGAATTGTGCCCTTGTTAGATTTTTTTCATTATAAATGGAGTTTTACCATATATTAAGTGCATTCACAGTACAAGGAGTGACTTGACATTCAGGCCTGACAGATTCACTGTGGCTTGTTTCTCTGAGCCAACCAGGTTCTGATGACTTTAGATATCGTGGCACAATTTGTACTTATTCTTAAAGGCCACAGAATGGTCTCATATTAAGAGGAGCATCGAGATTAACTTTGTCAGCTCTCCAACCCAAATGCAGGGCCTTTAACTCATGCCTTCTAGCCAGAGTGCAATCCTAATCAATTTTCCTTTTTTATTACACAGGGTGTGGGGAGCTCACAATGTATTTCAGCGTGAACATGCCAAACTCTCCAGTCCACATGTACATTAAATGTACCACTTGGGGCTCCTGTTGGTTCAGCCGAGAAGGGTGTTGTGACTGTCGCCAATCTCTGCCAATTGGACTTCCCTTGGCAAAAGTAGTACCAGTGAGGCTGCAACTGGCTTCATGTCCTAGGGATTGAAAGCATGGGGATAAATTATCCAGTATTCCCGGTCCTGTTGACAATCCAATGACGCCTCCCACACACACACACACACACACATACACCCGTGATTTAAAGTGTACTTTGGTGTTGGGGGCTGGACAAAGGCAAGATTCATCTCAGATGTGTGATGCCAGCCAAGGTTAAATAGGCTGCTGAGAGCCAAGAGGTCCTCACAAGAAGAATAACGTTTGGACAAGGCACAGGTGGGAAACCAGAGCCCATGAAACTTTATCCCACCACAAGCCAGTCCATTTAGAAGACAGAAACATAGCATTGAAAGGTTGTGAAAGAAAATCACCGGTCACAACCCAACCTCTTAACTCTCCCTCGTGGAGATTATGCAGGACATAACCAAAATGTTTAGCTTGCCTTTTTCCTGGCCTGCATATCTGAAATAAAATGCTCTCCTCCTTGTTCACTGCCAATTGATGACAGAAGGCATGAGAATAGCCAGTGAGCTGTGAATAATGTAAGAATTTCATTAATAGGCCTCAAGAAGGACATGAGATCAGAAGGAACTTTTCTCCCACTTATAAAATAATAGATGTGTGGAAGAATCTTAGCCAAAGCAAATTAATGAGCCAGATTTTCCTGTAGCAAGGCTTCTAACAGCATCTGTCATTAGTTAGAATTGCTCCTGCGCCCTTCAGTTCAAAACACATTCAGTGACAAAGTTGTTGAAAGTGTGAGCTGTTAATGGTGCAGTGAGGGCAACAGAGCAACTGGGACCTGAGTGACCAGGGCAAACAAAAGGGTATCTCTTTAACCAACCATACTTAAGGATTGGAATATAAACACAGAAAGGAATGAGGGGTGGGTGAATGATTCAATGTCGAATCAGATACAGAAAGAGAAATCAGGATTATAAAGAAAGAAAGATTGCATTGAACAAGAGAGATTAAAGAGACAGAAACAAAATCAAAAGCAACTAAAATTTTAGCATTTTTTAAAATCTCCTTGAAAAGTTCAAAACTTGAAGGAATGAGACTCCACACTTGTAATAGATAATAACCTGGTCCGGGTAGGTTGATTGGCCATCAGGCTTGAGCACAAATATCAAGGCTGACACTCCAGCGCAGTACTGAGGGAGTGTTACACCATCAGTGAAAAACAGAGAGAAATGATCAGAGATCATCAGGGATCTATTAGAGATCAATAGATTTCTAGGTATGAGAGATATCAAGGGATATGGGGACAGTGTGGAAAATGGCGTTGAAGTAGAAGATCATCCATGATCTAGTTGAATGGTGAAGCAGGATCAAGGGGTCAATTGGCCGACTCCCACTCCTGTTTCCTATGTTCTTATCAAATATGATGATTTCTGAGCTGCTAGGGCCATGGAAGTAACCACTGTGATATAATGTAGTGCTAAATTTAATTTGCCTCTTACTTGTCCAATTGCATAATTGATCCTCGCTCTGTAAATTTTAGCTGCTTCCTCTGCCTCTACTGCTTTCCCTTGTCATCAGTGAATTTAATAAGCTACTTAACCTCCTGTGCCTATTGATTTGACAAGGTTGCTTCTGGCAGAAGGGACAAAGGAGAAGGCCAGCTCGAAACATGACAGGTGTGTATTTTCACCAGTCCAGCTCATGCAGTCATTGGCCAACAGGTCAGTCATTTGAGAGATCCTAAGCACTGGCAGTCTGCTAGTGAGCCTGGGAAGAATCGCTGAACAATTCACATGGATGGATCCAGCAGAACTACTGCAGGACTTTAACCCCAGGCCCATGCTCACCTCACCCAGGGCAGTCACTGATGTGGTGCCTTTGCCTTCGTTGCTTCCGAGGGGCAGAAAAATAGGTGGGAAGGCAAGTGGTGAGGATGACACAGAGGGAGTATAGACAGGTTAGGTGAGTGGGCAAAAACTTGGCAGATGGAATATAATGTGGGAAAATGTGAGGTAATGCACTTTAGCAGGAAGATTAGAGGAGCTGAATATTATT